>NC_135234.1:415171203-415796203 GCF_051348905.1 Ranitomeya variabilis
AGGGAGGGTTTTTTAAGTAATGGATGTATGATGGCATGCTTAAATGAGGAGGGAAAAATACCGGAAGTGAGAGAAAGGTTGAATATTTTTGTTAGATGAGAGGTGACAGCCGGGGAAAGGGACTGGAGGAGATGTGACGGAATGGGGTCACTGGTGCAAGTGGTCGGGCGAGAAGATGCAAGGAGCCTGCTTCTGTATTTATCACCCACTCCTGGTTTTGGCTTATAAATACTGAGGTAAAATACTGACCAGATACTGAAGGTGTGAACGTGGCCTTATGCTATTTATTGGGTGGTCTTCAGCTGAACCTTGGGGACACATCTGGTTACCAGCTGCAACATAAATTGCAAGGCTTGATAAAAAGATGTCTGTCCACTTCAGACCATTCTCCTGCAGTGCAGGGGGGACACACAGAGGTTGCGACTTTACAAGAACAGTAATCCCAATGCGCACCGTCATGTGTCTGTGATAGAAGCTGCTTGTTGCGTTGAGGGTGGAAGTGTGCGGCAGCCCCTTGTGCAGCTGGACCAATGATATGTCTGCCCCTGATCCAGTGGAAAAATTACCTCAGTGAACTAAGGTCCAGTTTTTTTATATTTTCAGGAGAAAAATCCCATACAGCAGGTTGACTTATATTGGGTGAGTCTGATCCAGCAGTATGTAAGTAAGTAGTGCTGCGATTTGTGGAATAATGCTCACGTGAGCTATCATACTGACTTGCTGTTTGTCTGCTACCTGTGTTGCATACAGACAGCAGATGGGCATTTTACTTGCCGATCTGAACGAGCTCTTAGGGCATGAACACATGGTACTGCAGATTTTCTGCCATGGAAGATCCAGTGCAGTCCACTGTGGTAGAAACCACAACAAATGTTGCCATTTTTCAGATTTAACTGCAGAACTGCTGTGGATTTGCGGAGAAAATCTGTACCATAAATTGACCTGCTTTGGATCGAAAATCCACACGGAAGGTCAATTTTCATTGCAGATTTTCTCTGTAGCTTGAGGATGAAAAAAATTGATAAAAATTTTTTTTTACAGCAATTGTAAAAATGTAAAGAATTAATGTTTACATTTTCTTAAAAAATATTATCATTTGTTTATAATTTAGTAAAATATGAAAAATAATTTGAAAAGTTTTGGAATTTCCACTTTTAAACACTAGGGGGAGCAGCTGCTGAAATTTCAGAAAAACCTAGTGTACAGCTAGCTCACATTACAGCACTGCAGTAATTATGGGCGGAGTCTGCTGACGTGTGTGATGTCTCCTCTCCCCCACTTCTGGGTGTTTGCTAAGGGATAAAAGAGGATGATATTCAGGAACCCAGTGAGCAGCCATTTTGTTGGTGACTGCAGAGTAAGGCTGCCGTCACACTATCAGTATTTGGTCAGTATGTTACCTCAGTATTTGTAAGCCAAAACCAGGAGTGGAACAATTAGAGGAAAAGTATAATAGAAACATGTCACCTCTTCTGTATTTATCACCCACTCCTGGTTTTGGCTTACAAATACTGAGGTAAAATACTGACCAAATACTGCTGGTGTGACGGCAGCCTTAGGCTACTTTCACACTAGCGTTGTTTGCAATACGTTGCAATGCGTCGTTCAGGAGAAAAAACGCATCCTGCAAAGTTGTCTGCAGGATGCGTTTTTTCCCCCTAGACTAACATTACCGACGCATTGCGATGTATTGCCACACGTCGCAACCGTCGTGCGACGTTTGCATCGTGTTTTGGCGGACCGCCGCCACAAAAATAGTTACATGTAACTTTTTTTGTGCATCGAGTCCACCATTTTCGATCGCGCATGCGCGCTGAAACTCCGCCCCCTCCTCCCCGGACCTTGCAATGGGGCAGCAGAAGCGTCGTAAGACTGCTTCCACTGCCCACGTCGGGCATTTCTTTCACAGCATGCATCGGTACGTCGGCCCGACGCACTGCGACGGCCCCGTACCGACACTAGTGTGAAAGTAGCCTTATACTGACAAGTAGACAGTCACCGAGGATGGCAGGCAGCAAGGATTCTGGGAGATATGTGGTGGAGGGAGCAGGGTGACAGCAGCACAGAGTATTTCAGGAGAGCAGTGTGCTGGTCTATGGGGGCCCCCTGTTTGGTGCGCGGAGCAGCCAGGGATTGTACATAGAGCGCTGTCTTTTATACACATGGATGGACAGTCTGCTTGTCTGCTCCACAGAAATCCAGGAAACATTTCTGCGGATTGATGGCCTGTTCTGATCCAGACTTTGCATGCAGACCCCATTCCCCTCCTCAGATCCTGTCTTCTCCATCCTGTCCTGGCGATGTGTGAAAGCGAGGCGAAAGGCAAAGTACGGGGTGATGCTGGGAAGGAAATGTAGCCATATAGTAACGATAAAAATGAGACCCCTCTCTTCAGCTGCCTCACCAGCCTTCCCCTGACTGCACCTAACTGGAGGTCATGCTGCCCCCTCTATTACCCCAGACCCGCGTGCAGGTGCTCAGCCAGAACCACCCTAGAATGGGTCCGCTTTCTGAAGATAATACTGCCATAGTGTTCTCACATAATACCGCCATATAGATCACACACAATACTATCAAATAGATCACACAATACTGTCATACAGTTCTCACA
The DNA here is from genome assembly GCF_051348905.1 of Ranitomeya variabilis. Taxonomy (NCBI): domain Eukaryota; kingdom Metazoa; phylum Chordata; class Amphibia; order Anura; family Dendrobatidae; genus Ranitomeya; species Ranitomeya variabilis. The sequence continues at coordinate 415,173,815 of NC_135234.1, forward strand.
TAATACCACCATATAGATCACACATAATACCGCCAGTGTTCTTACATACCGCCATATAGATCACACATAATACTGCCATAGTGTTCTCACATAATACCGCCATATAGATCACACATAATGCTGCCAGTGTTCTCACATAATACCGCCATATAGATCACACACAATACCACCATATAATTCTCACAATACTGATTAAGCATAATACCACCATACAGATCACATAATACCGTCATATAGATCTCACATAATGCCATAATACAGCATGACCCCTGCAGCTCCTGATATCGCACGCACTGAGCTGTGTGTGCAATGGGGAAAAATATGCAGGGGGGAGAGGAGTGCATAGGAGAGGATTAAATACACGGTTCACCAGACAGTATCACACAGGAGAGGATTAGATACACGGCTCAGCAGACAGTATCACACAGGATAGGATTAGATACATGGCTCAGACCGTATCACACAGGATAGGATTAGATACATGGCTCAGCAGTCAGTATCACACAGGAGAGGATTATTAGATACACGTTTCAGCAGACAGTATCACACAGAAGCGGATTAGATACACGGCTCAGGCTACTTTCACACTTCCGTCTTTAGGGATACGTCACAATGCGTCGTTTTGGAGAAAAAATGCATCCTGCAAAGTTGCCCGCAGGATGCGTTTTTTCTCCATAGACTTACATTAGCGATGCATTGCGACGTATGGCCACACGTCCCATCCGTCGTGCGACACATGCGTCGTGTTTCGGCGGCTGCGACGCACAAAAATAAAAAGTTCAATGTAACTTTTTTTGTCCGTTGGTTCCGCTTTTTCCGACCGCGCATGCGCAGCCAGAACTCCGCCCCCTCCTCCCCGCTCATCACACTGGGCAGCAGATGCGTCGTAAGACTGCATCCGCTGCCCACGTTGTGCTAATCTTAGTGTGAAAGTAGCCTCAGCAGTCAGTATCACACAGGAGAGGATTACTAGATACATGTCTCAGCAGACAGTATCACACAGGATAGGATTAGATACACGGCTCAGCACAGTATCACACATGATAGGATTAGATACACGGCTCAGCACAGTATCACACAGGATAGGATTAGATACACGGCTCAGCACAGTATCACACAGGATAGGATTAGATACACAGCTCAGCAGTCAGTATCACACAGGAGAGGATTAGATACACAGCTCAGCAGACAGTATCACACAGGAGAGGATTATTAGATACACGTCTCAGCAGACAGTATCACACAGGAGCAGATTAGATACATGGCTCAGCAGTCAGTATTCCACAGGAGGATTAGATACACAGGTCAGCACAGTATAGGATTAGATACACAGGTCAGCATACAGTATCACACAGTATAGGATTAGATACACAGCTCAGCACAGTATCACACAGGATAGGATTAGATACACGGCTCAGCAGAGAGTATCACACAGGATAGGATTAGATACACTGCTCAGCATAGTATCACACAGGATAGGATTAGATTTAGATTGTGAGCCCCATCGGGGACAGCGATGTTAATGTGTGCAAACTGTAAAGCGCTGCGGAATATGTTAGCGCTATATAAAAATAAAGATTATTATTATTATACACGGCTCAGCAGACAGTATGACACAGGATAGGATTAGATACACGGCTCAGGAGATAGTATCACACAGGAGAGGATTAGATACACGGATCAGCATAATATCACACAGTATAGGATTAGATACACGGTGCAGCAGACAGTATCATACAGGATAGGATTAGATACACGGCTCAGCAGACAGTATCACACAGGAGAGGATTAGATACACGGCTCAGCACAGTATCACACAGGATAGGATTAGATACACGGCTCAGCAGACAGTATCACACGGGAGAGGATTAGATACACGGCTCAGCACAGTATCACACAGGATAGGATTAGATACACGGCTCAGCAGACAGTATTACACAGGATAGGATTAGATACACGGCTCAGCATAGTATCACACAGGATAGGATTAGATACACGGCTCAACAGACAGTATCACACAGGATAGGATTAGATACACGGCTCAGCAGACAGTATCACACAGTATAGGATTAGGTACACGGCTCAGCATAGTATCACACAGTATAGGATTAGATGCATGGCTCAACAGACAGTATAGGATAAGATACACGGCTCAGCATAGTATCACACAGTATAGGATTAGATGCATGGCTCAGCAGACCGTATCACATAGTATAGGATTATATGCATGGCTCAGCATAGTATCACACAGGAGAGGATTAGGTACACGGCACAGCAGACAGTATTGCAGCGCCCCAGAGTCTGGTCGTTGCAGTAACGTCGCTCCTCCACCAGGGGGAGTGATGGTACGTCTGATGGCACTAAAGGAGTTCACCTGACCAGGTATCACAGTCACACACTACACTTCACACTCCAGCCACCAGGGGGAGCAAAAGGTTCTATGTATTAGGCCACTCCTCACACTCTGGTAAAACTGGGGGTTGGATAGGAAGTTAGTCAGAAAGCAGCCTGGGAGAGTTCCAGGGAGGACCTGTCAGGTGTGGGATCCTGACAGTGGCCTAGCACGAGACAGATCGTTACGGAGCTGCGCCTGCACTGCATAGCGGCAGTCTCCTAAGGAAGGACAAGAAGCGAAGTAGATTGTGGAGAGTGAGAATTGAAGTCACGGCGCAAGGAGACAACACCAGGAGTCCTGCCATAAGATCGGTAACATCCTTCTGAGGCGCGTAGCCGGTGGCTGGAACACCGAGGAAGTAATAGTCTCCACGCATTACTTTGAACTACACAGGGCAGTTAACTCTAGGTTGGCTGTCTCACCTTTACACCTAATGAAGACAATGGAGGCAATTGTGGGAGAGGGGCGTCTACAGGGTCCCTATAAAATAGCTCCAGGCCTACCCCGTCATACGGGTGCGTCTTATCCATATCATCTGGGGGACGGAGAGAGAGAACAGAAACATACACGACCGTTGTGAGGACTATCCCGTGGTGCTCAGCAGGGAGATACAACACACAGGCGCTAGTAGGAAGGCTACTGATTTCCACCTGCAAAGGGAACTCTGGATGTGCCTTCGGACCGGCCGGTCTCAGCCAGCCCAGTTAGCAGTGCTCTGGTTTGCGGATGCCAAAGCCTTCAGTAAAAAGGTAAAGAGACTGCAACCCTGTGTCCTCGTCATGTACTGCGACCTACACCATTACCATCTATTCATCAAGGGAAGCCCTGGGGACATACTTCATCTGTGGGAAGGTATACCATCTAGCTGCCATTCCATCACCCCAGCGGACCCCTAGCAGCGTCGGTCACCCTGACCGAATACCACAGGTGGCGTCACGAACACTTGACAAACTCTCACCTACACCTTTATTTGGGCGCCCCTTAGCAGGGCCACGGACCGGGTCGGGCCACCGTGACACCCCTAGAACCGAGACCGAGGGACCCGGTACCGAGTACCCCGCTGCCCTGCGTTTGGGGGCCGCTCCAGTATCATACAGGAGAGGATTAGATACACGGCTCAGCACAGTATAGTGATAGATATACGGTCTGATGTCCTGTGAGGAGCTGTAGTGAGAGGCAGGGTCGGACCAGCACTGAGAGCCTCCCCCATCCCCCCTCTGTTACCTCTCTGCCGCTCCTGATAGAGGACATCAGACCGCAGCACTTCATCCTCTCTAGCGATTCTAGAGATCACAGCCACACACCAGGCAGCATAGCAGAGGACAGGGAACGGCCGCTGCTGACAGTGTGAAAGGGGAGACAGCTGGAGCTGTCCCTCCTATAACAGCGCAGCTCTCAAGTCACAGTGAGTGGAGCTTACACACTGTGGGCTGAAGAAAGATGGCGCCGACCTCCTGCCTCTGCTGTGATGTGGAGACAGCCCAGGGGACGCGGCCACATCAGAGCATGGAGCAGCTCAATGATAGGTATGGGGTCGGACGCTGACCTCTGACTCCTATGCCCAGGGCTGCTGTATTTGCAGAGTGTAAGTGTCATGCTGGGACTCTTACACTCCTGCAAAGCAAAATGGCGGCGCCCAGTGGCTGCAAAAATAATTAATAATAAAAAAAATTATTTTGTATTAAAAATAATTGTTTATATAAACAATCATTTTTAATACAAAAACAAAATTGCGGCACCTTCCCTTTAAACATGCGATTATGATGCAGCGCAGGTGCCATGACTGGCGCCTGACTGCAGAAGGTTTTTTTTTCAGTATGTACATATATTCATTATGTAAACTAGGGGGCAGGTCAGTGAGGGATCAGTGACCTGTCAGCAGTCTGCATTATGAATATATAATCAGAGCACCACATGAAGACCCCCACAGGCCGCCCCGGAGCACGAGCATATCACTAACTCAAAACTGAAAATAAAGATTAAACAACCACAAGACTGATGTCATCAACCAAGGTATCATTTTATTCAGTATAACAGCGCCGACCTGACACTGTGTGTAGGTTACTATGCACAATCCTGCTGACAGGTTCACTTTAACTAGATAATTTAACTTTTGACATTCTTTCTGCATACTTTATTACTCTAAATATTTCAGTTGCCTACCTTTGAACCCACTCAGGATTTTGTCATTATATTTCTCCTTATTACAGTTTGGATCTTTTCGTAATATGCAAATTTTTACGTGAAATAAAAGAATAGGTTTGGGTCAAGGATCCAACATTATTTCTTCCATCCACAGATTTCTTAGTCTTAATCCATACTTAAGTTAAAAGGTGATAATGCTTTTATTGTTCTTCTGGATTGTCTTAGTCTACTCAGCAGTGCAGCAGTATGCCATGACATTATGGTTGATCAATATATGGAAGCCTTGCCAATCCAGGGAAACAGGCACAGATGCTCCTTTGGCATGTCTCCTTTGCAGGGCCGCCATCAGGGCATCACTGCCCTTAGGGCTCACTTCCGCTTGACTCTTCTATCACCCCGAAGTCTAGCATTCTCTTCACCTCATTTGATATCACCTCTCGACGTGCTTAGGGAATTCTGTAGGGTTTGATTTTCAGAAAAATTATCAAAAAATGAACTAAGTAAAAAAAAAATCAAGAAAACCAACAAAAATGAACCTTATATCCCAATGATATTATCAGATAAAAATTAACTTCTAATGATTACCTATTAAAATAGACACAAGACATAAAAACAATCACCATACAAACAACCGTGCTGGCTACCTTCACCCTGCACAATTATCTCTGCTTACAAAGCCTACCTGTCAGCGGAGGTTGGCACCTTAAACAAAAAAAAAACGAGAAATGGCATCCCCGCTCCTCGGTGGCTGTCCCTAAATCTCCTAGAAACCCCTATGCTGGTGAACCATACAGCCACTCAATTGTCATACACAGGGAAAAGGAGCGTACAGGGATTGCCAGATGAGGACTAATAACAAAGGTAGATGGCAATTATAAAAGTGTGCTAAAGGGTGAAAAGTACCACACTAACAAAGTGACCAGTGCATATAGATTAATACCTCACTATACTGTTCCCTACTGATATGAAACCTGCCTGACAGCGGAGGTAGGCACCCTACTTGTTAGCAGATATGGCGCCCCCGCTCAGCAACAGCTCACCCTGGGAATCCCTGATCAAAACCTAATTAACCCATAGGATAGCCATATGATAGATAACATAGGCAGTAAAGATAATGTAACACAAGGAACAGGTGAAAGTTCAATGGCACATAATAATTATATCTGATAATATCATTTGGATATAAGGTTAATTTTTGTTGGTTTTCATGGTTTGATTTTCACCCTAACATGTGGTTCTGTCAACACGTCATGCTCCACCACCTGCGTATGCCCTCGCAACTCCGAGAACAGGTCACGGTTCTGCTGCAACCGCTCCAGACACTGTTGCCTCTGGGGCGGCGCTAAAGTCTCTACAATTGTGACATTGTCCACTGTGGCTTTGGGGCTGGCTCCAAGGCAAGGGGGTTTCAAGCGATTCACAATCTCACCATGGCTTGAGCAAGTTCACATGATATATTTGGTGCGGCTTCCTTCAACCTGACTGGTGAACCTTGTAATTCACCTTTCCCAGTTTTTCTACCACTTCATATGGGCCTTGCCACTTGGCTAGGAACTTGCTTTCTACCGTGGGGATAAGGAGTAGCACGCGATCCCCGAGCCGGAACTTCCTCAGCATCACTGATCAGTTATACACCCTTGCCTGTGCCTCCTGTGCCTGGAGAATATGCTCCTTCACAATAAGCATTACATTCTCTCCTGCAACTGGGCAACATGTTCTATGATACTCCAGTGTATCGTGACCTCAGCTTCCCAGGTTTCCTTGGCGATGTCCAGGAGCCCTCGTGGATGTTGACCATACAGGAGCTCAGACAGCAAGAAGCCAGTGAGGAACTTCTATGATATACAAGAGCAGAAATGGAAACAGATAGTCCCAGTCTCGACAGTTCTTCTCAATCACTTTCTTGAGCATGGCCTTTAAGGTTTCATTGAAGTGCTATACCAGGCCGTCTGTCTGCGGATGGTAGACTGAGTGTGACGCTAGTCACCACTTACTTATAGACTATGAATAATTCTATTTGCTATAGAAAATTGACCTATAACCCTCTATCAGCATATGTTGCTCAACTTGATACTATCTTGAAACGGGCCCTCCAGAATGACATTATCACCAAAGAACTGGCTTCGGCACTTGTGGTTAATGATCCTACTATAGCCACACTATATCTTCTCCCTAAGAACATCACAACACCACCTGGTTGACCAATCATTTTGGGTAGGGGGAACTATCTGGATCCTTCTTGAAGGATACGGGTGAATTTTCGCTTAGGGTCGATGGTTTGTGCTTAGGGGTGACACTCTACTGGTTTCAGCGGATGTTGAGTCCCTCTATACAAATATTAAACATCAGGATGGCATTGCAGCTGTTAGATATTTCCTTTGAACATCTACACTATCTGCTGGCCTGAGGGAGCTTCTGCTGGAGCTACTGGAGTTCACCCTCACACACAACTTTTTTGTGTTCAAGGGGTCCTTCTACCTACAGCTCCAGGGGACAGCCATGGGAGCGGCCTTTGTGCCCTCCTATGCTAATCTATTCCTTGGACTGTGGGAGAGGGACCTTCTCCTGTCGGACAAACAGGTGTCAATGGACCGCATCCCTTTTTGGACGTGGTACATTGACGATATCTTCTTTGTCTGGCAGGGCACATCCATCGACCTCGAACAATTTGTTTCTCTCCTAAACAGCAATGACCGGAACATACATCTTACCTGTGTCTGGGATAAGGCTAAAATTGACTTTCTTGATGTTAGTTAAGTGGGATTCCGCTGATAACATACAGACTGATATCTTCAGGAAGTCCACGGCGACGAACACACTGCTTCACAATGATGGGTACTTTGTACTGCGGGAATCCGTTCCAACTAATATGGGCAAATACATTATGTGATGCTCACATTTAACCCCTTTCTGACATCGGACGTACTATCCCGTCGAGGTGGGGTGGGCCCGTATGACCATCGACGGGATAGTACGTCCAGCGCGATCGGCCGTGCTCACGGGGGGAGCACGGCTGATCGCGGCCGGGTGTCAGCTGATTATCACAGCTGACATCCGGCACTATGTGCCAGGAGCGGTCACGGACCGCCCCCGGCACATTAACCCCCGGCACACTGCGATCAAACATGATCGCAGTGTTCCGGCGGTATAGGGAAGCATTGCGCACGGAGGGGGCTCCCTGCGTGCTTCCCTGAGACCCTCGGAGCAACACGATGTGATCGCGTTGCTCCGAGCGTCTCTTACCTCCTATCCCTGCAGGCCCTGGATCCAAAATGGCTGCGGGGCTGCATCCGGGTCCTGCAGGGACTACTACCGGGTCCAGAGCAGGCGCTGGTAAGCCTGCAGCGCTGTAAGTCAGATCGCTGATCTGACAGAGTGCTGTGCAAACTGTCGGATCAGCAATCTGTGATGTCCACCCCGGGACAAAGTTAAAAAAAAAAATTCCTAAATAAAGAAAAAAAAAGAAATTATTCCCATAAATACATTTCTTTATCAAAATAATAAAAAAAAAACAATAAGTGCACATATTTAGTATCGCCGCGTCCGGAACGACCCAACCTATAAAACTGTCCCACTAGTTCACCCCTTCAATGAACACCGTAAGAAAAAAACGAGGCAAAAAACAACGCTTTATTATCATACCGCCGAACAAAAAGTGGAATAACACGCGATCAAAAAGACGGATATAAATAACCATGGTACCGCTGAAAACATCATCTTGTCCTGCAAAAAACGAGCCGCCATACAGCATCATAAGCAAAAAAATAAAAAAGTTATAGTCCTCAGAATAAAGCGATGCCAAAATAATAATTTTTTCTATAAAATAGCTTTTATCGTATAAAAGCGCCAAAACATAAAAAAATGATATCAATGAGATATCGCTGTTATGGGGTACTGACCCGAAAAATAAAACTGCTCTATCAATTTTACCAAACGTGGAATGGTATAAACGCCTCCCCCAAAAGAAATTAATGAATAGCTGGTTTTTGGTCATTCTGCCTCACAAAAATCGGAATAAAAAGCGATCAAAAACTGTCACGTGTCCGAAAATGTTACCAATAAAAACGTCAACTCGTCCCGCAAAAAACAAAACCTCACATGACTCTGTGGACCAAAATATGAAAAAATTATAGGTCTCAAAATGTGGAGACGCAAAAACTTTTTTGCTATAAAAAGCGTCTTTTAGTGTGTGACAGCTGCCAATCATAAAAATCCGCTATAAAAAACGCTATAAAAGTAAATCAAACCCCCCTTCATCACCTTCTTAGTTAGGGAAAAATAATAAAATTAAAAAAATGTATTTATTTCCATTTTCCCATTAGGGTTAGGGCTAGGGTTAGGGTTAGGTCTAGGGTTAGGGTTGGGGCTAAAGTTAGGGTTGGGGCTAAAGTTAGGGTTTGGATTACATTTACGGTTGGCATTAGGGTTGGGATTAGAGTTAGGGGTGTGTCAGGGTTAGGGGTGTGGTTAGGGTTACCGTTGGGATTAGGGTTAGGGGTGTGTTTGGATTAGGGTTTCAGGTAGAATTGGGGAGTTTCCACTGTTCAGGCACATCAGGGGCTCTCCAAACGCGACATGGCGTCTGATCTCAATTCCAGCCAATTCTGCGTTGAAAAAGTAAAACAGTGCTCCTTCCCTTCCGAGCTCTCCCGTGCGCCCAAACAGGGGTTTACCCCAACATATGGGGTATCAGCGTACTCGGGACAAATTGGACAACAACTTTTGTGGTCCAAGTTCTCTTGTTATCCTTGGGAAAATAAAAATTTGGGGGGCTAAAAATCATTTTTGTGGGAAAAAAAAGATTTTTTTATTTTCACGGCTCTGCGTTGTAAACTGTAGTGAAACACTTGGGGGTTCAAAGTTCTCACAACACATCTAGATAAGTTCCTTGGGAGGTCTAGTTTCCAATTTGGGGTCACTTGTGGGGGGTTTCTACTGTTTGGGTACATCAGGGGCTCTGCAAATGCAACGTGACGCCTGCAGACCAATCCATCTAAGTCTGCATTCCAAATGGCGCTCCTTCCCTCCCTTGCCATGCGCCCAAACAGTGGTTCCCCCCCACATATGGGGTATCAGCGTACTCAGGACAAATTGGAAAACAACTTTTGGGGTCCAATTTATTATGTTACCCTTGTAAAAATACAAAACTGGGGGCTAAAAAATCATTTTTGTGAAAAAAAAAATTATTTTCACGGCTCTGCGTTATAAACTGTAGTGAAACACTTGGGGGTTCAAAGCTCTCAAAGCACATCTAGATAAGTTCCTTAGGGGGTCTACTTTCCAAAATGTTGTCACTTGTGGGGGGTTTTAATGTTTAGGTACATCAGGGGCTCTCCAAACGCAACATGGTGTCCCATCTCAATTCCAGTCAATTTTGCATTGAAAAGTCAAACGGCGCTCCTTCCCTTCCGAGCTCTGCCATGCGCCCAAACAGTCGTTTACCCCACATATGGGGTATCAGCGTACTCAGGACAAATTGCACAACAAATTTTGGGGTCCAATTTCTTCTCTTACCCTTGGGAAAATAAAAAATTGGGGGCGAAAAAAATCATTTTTGTGAAAAAATATGATTTTTTATTTTTACGGCTCTGCATTATAAACTTCTGTGAAGCACTTGTTGGGTCAAAGTGCTCACCACACATCTAGATAAGTTCCTTAGGGGGTCTACTTTCCAAAATGGTGTCACTTGTGGGGGGTTTCAATGTTTAGGCACATCAGGGGCTCTCCAAACGCAACATGGCGTCCCATCTTAATTCCAGTCAATTTTGCATTGAAAAGTGAAATGGCACTCCTTCCCTTCCGAGCTCTGCCATGCGCCCAAGCAGTGGTTTACCCCACATATGGGGTATCAGCGTACTCAGGACAAATTGTACAACAACTTTTGGGGTCCATTTTATCCTGTTACCCTTGGTAAAATAAAACAAATTGGAGCTGAAATAAATTTTGTGTGAAAAAAAGTTAAATGTTCATTTTTATTTAAACATTCCAAAAATTCCTGTGAAACACCTGAAGGGTTAATAAACTTCTTGAATGTGGTTTTGAGCACCTTGAGGGGTGCAGTTTTTAGAATGGTGTCTCACTTGGGTATTTTCTATCATATAGACCCCTCAAAATGACTTCAAATGAGATGTGGTCCCTAAAAAAAAAATGGTGTTGTAAAAATGAGAAATTTCTGGTCAACTTTTAACGTGCAAACCACCCTTGGGGGTAAACGGGTTAAATATAGAGAAGTTCTATACTTCCTAGTAGGGCTCATTTCCACATGCGAGAAACACGTCTGTGTCTCGCATGTGGAAACCAAGCTGTGGCGCCGGTAGTCCAGAGCGGAGCGTGCGGCCGAATAGTAACACATGGAGCTGCACGCTCTGCTCCCAAGTGCCGACGCCAGAGCTTGGTTTCCACATGCGAGACACGGACGTGTTTCTCGCATGTGGAAATGAGCCCGTATGGTCACAACGGCCTTTGGTGGATGCTGATTTTGTCTCTGCGTTTATCCCCTTGTTTACCTTGTCCCTGATTCAATTTAAATAAAGTTTTGTAATGTGTTTTATGATTTGGACTTTATGACTGTGTTCTTTAATTATTTACATTATTAACTGTGGAATGTTTTAACAGATCCAACTGATTCTGAAAATGTTTTTACGTGACATATTGTACTTCATGACAGTGGTAAAAGTTATTCAAAATAACTTGCGTTTGTTGGTGAAAAATTGTAAATTTGGCGAAAATGTAAAACATTTTTCAATTTTCTAACTTACCGTATTTTTCGCTTTGTAAGACACACTTTTTCCCCCCCAAACATGGGGGGAAAATGGGGGTGCGTTTTAGAAAGCGAACATGCCTTACCGATACGTGGGTGTAGGCCGCAGGCTGGGATGAAGGGGTGTCCGCAAAATGTCAGCAGTGCCCCAGACAGCGCCGGACACCCACGCAGCGCTGCTTGGCACCGGAGACACCCGCAGCATCGGCCAGCAACCGCCGGGCACCCGGAGACACCCGGCTGCAGCACAAGATCCTCGCAGCAGCACAAGACCCCCGCAGCAACGCCGCACATCGGAGCCCCCTCTCATCCCTGCCTGCGGCCTGCAGCATCACCCCAATCCTGCCTTCTCCAGCAGCAACCCTGGGACCCCGCTTCACCGTAGCCACCACCCCCGGTAAGCAATAAGATGCAAGGATTATAAGCACCACCATTTTATTAAAAAATATTTTTTTCTTATTTTTCTCCTCAAAATTTGGGGTGCGTCTTGTAATCCGGAGCGTCTTATAATCTGAAAAATATGGTAATTCTTATGCCCTTAAATCAGAGAGATTTGTCACACAAAATAGTTAATAAATAACATTTTCCACATGTCTACTTTACATCAGCACAATTTTTGAAACATTTTTTTTTTAGGAAGTTATAAGAGACTAGATGGTATCCCGATTCCAGAATATGTATGTAGTTTATTTATGAAGATTTTAGAATAATACATTGAATACACAGGATTCGGCCGGCCGTGACCAATTAGCGAAGCGTGGTCAAATCCCGCGCCAATTCGAGGCCGGACTGCGCCTGTCGCTGATTGTTTGCGGCCGGCCATGTAGTATATAGCACAGCCACGTAGTAAATAGCACAGCCACGTAGTAAATAGCACAGCCACGTAGTATATTGCACAGCCACGTAGTATATTGCACAGCCCACGCAGTACATTGCACAGCCCACATAGTACATTGCACAGCCCACGTAGTATATTGCACAGCCCACGCAGTATATAGCAATGTGGGCATCATATCCCTGTTAAAAAAATAATTAAAATAAAAAATAGTTATATACTCACCTTCCGTTGGCCCCCAGATCCAGGCGAAGCGTTTACCGATGCTCCTCGCGCGCTCCAGTCCCAAGAGTGCATTGCGGTCTCACGAGATGATGACGTAGCGGTGGGAAAGGCCGGTTCTGGATCCGAGGGGCGGACGATCAGTGAGTATATACTGTAACTTTTTTTTTTTAATTATTATTTTGAACATTAGATCTTTTTACTCTTGATGCCACATAGGCAGCATCAATAGTAAAAAGTAAAAAGTTGGTCACACAGGGTTAATAGCAGCGTTAACGGACTGCGTTACAGCGCGGCATAACGCTGTCCGTTAACACTGCCATTAACCCTGTGTGAGCGCTGACTAGGGGGGAGTATGGAGCGGGCACTGACTGCAGTAAGGAGCGGCCATTTTGCCGCCGGACTGTGCCCATCGCTGATTGGTCGTGGCCGTTTTGCCGCGACCAATCAGCGACTTGAATTTCCATGACAGAGGCCGCGACCAATGAATATCCGTGACAGACAGACAGACAGAATGACAGACAGAAAGACGGAAGTGACCCTTAGACAATTATATAGTAGATAAAAGTTGACCAGCGATTTCTCCTTTTTCCAACAAAATTTACAAAACAATTTTTTTTAGGGACTACCTCACATTTGAAGTGACTTTGAGGGGTCTATATGATAGAAAATACCAAAAAAAATCAAAAAGTGACACCATTCTAAAAACTGCACCCCTCAAGGTGCTCAAAACCACATTCAGGAAATGTATTAACCCTTTTTCGCATGTGGACAAAATATGAACATTTAACTTTTTTCACAAAATTAATTTTAGACCCAATTTTTTTATTTTCACAAGGGTAACAGGAAAAATGGACCCCAAAAGTTATGTAATTTCTCCAGAGCATGACTATATCCCATATATGGGTGACAACTAGGGTTGAGCGACTTTTACTTTTTTAAGATCGACTCGGGTTTCGCGAAACCCGACTTTCTCAAAAGTAGAGACGAGTGAAATCGGCCGATTATCGCGAAAAGTCGGGGATCGACCGAAACACGAAACCCAATGCAAGTCAATGGGGAAACATCCATTCTTGTTTCTGAAGCTTGTCAATCTTAATTAACTTTATAATAATAGTTGGGCATTGGAAATTGGGGGTCATTTGGCAAAAGTTGTGGGGGGTAGGGCTGGTTGAAGGTTTTAGTGGGCCCAGGAAACGTGGACTACATCACGGCGGTGGAGCAGGGAGAGGTAAGTATTTCAACTTTGCAAGTGCTGTGATCCTGAGCAAGCAGGGAGGCCCACTCGTTCGCATTGGCACTGGCACAGGGCCCCTCAAAGTACGGTGGTGTGTTTGCACGGCGGGGGCGCCTCCCACCGGCAGCGACACTTTTGCGTACTATGAGGGGCCCTGTGCCAGTGACGTCGCCAACGAGTATGCCCCCCACCTGATGAAGGAACCTGCACTTTCATCTGCACCTTCCTCTTTGTCCCCATGTAAGGTGGTATAGTATGCGGGAAGGGGAACCTGACTTTCAGCAGGGTCAGATTCTGGTTGTGTAGCGTGCAAGGGAATGTAGTGGTCTGGGTCAATGTACCAGCAGACTCATCTAGCACTGGCTGGGCAATGGGCAGGATGAGGAGGAAACACAAGATATAGGCCCAAATAATAAAGTGGGCTAAATGCAGTTCAAAATTGGTAACAGGACTAACCAGGCGGCATTGCTTTGTTCAGTGGAGGACAACTGTAATGAGAGGCTGACACAGTGAGTAGGGCCAATTAAGTAAGTAGGCTAAATGCAGTTCAAAATTGGTAACAGTTGTAAACAGGCGGCACTGCTTTGTTGAGTATAGGAGAACAGCAAGGAGCGGCAGACACCGTTAGTAGGCCCACCCAAACTAGTAGCCCAAATGCAGTTTAAAATTCTAAATACAGGCCGAAAGCCTGAAGATTGAAGCTCAGGAGAAAAGCACAGGAGAACACCAAGGCGCGGCAGACACCGTTAGTAGGCCCCAACCAAACTAGTAGGCCAAATGCAGTTTAATATCTGATATAGGCTGAAAGCCTGAAGATTGAAGCTCAGCTTTGTTCAGTGGAGGACAACACCAAGGAGCGGCAGACACCGTTAGTAGGCCCCAACCAAACTAATAGGCCTAATGCAGTGTTATATTAACAACTAATTAATGAGAGCCTGAAGATTGAAGGTCAGGAAAGTAAACCTGGAGAACACCTTGATAACCACAAAAAGAAGGTGTACTAGTCCAAAGTAAATATAAATATCAACTTTATTGAAATACAGACATATATAAAAAAGGCTAAAATGACGAAGGGTGAAAAACCGGCCCTCAAGTGGCACATAAAAGGGGGACCCAGCAACTCACAAAAACCAGACGGAGGAGCATATAAATGTACACTACTCCATAATAACCCCCTGCTCACACTTATATGTAAACACAAAGTGACCCAACAGTGGGGAAACAAATAGCAGTGGTAAAAAACAAAGGACCAGTGGCATACCTGATGACAGTATTAGCTGGATATGTGATGCGGCATCCCCCACCTCCCGACGCGCGTTTCGGATAAACCTTCCTCAAGAGAGGCATATCCATAGTGAAAAACCCCATCCTTTTATGCCCGCTGTTCCGGAAATCCATCCACCATTAAGACCGCCCACCACGTTGGTACACATGGGCCCATGTGACCAGACGTGGGGAGACGGCAGGAAATAGCGGAGAAATAACAAAGCGCATACTGCGCATGGCCGGAACACCTTGGAGCGGCAGACACCGTTAGTAGGCCCCAACCAAACTAGTAGGCCTAATGCAGTGTTATATTAACAACTAATTAATGAGAGCCTGAAGATTGAAGCTCAGGAAAGTAAACCTGGAGAACACCTTGGAGCGGCAGACACCGTTTGTAGAACCCAACCAAACTTGTAGCCCCAATGCAGTTTTCAAATTCCGATAGGCTGAAAACCTGACAATTGCAGCTCAGCTTTTTTAAGAGGAGGACAGCTGTATTGAGTGGCGCAGACAGACACTGGTAGTAGGCCTTACACCACAAAGTTGGCTCGATGCAGGTTCAAAAAAAGGTTACAGGGGTACACGGGCAGCATTGGTGTGGTCAGCGGAGGACAATTGGCAGGAGGGACCGCAGACAGACTTACTAGGCCTTAAATTAAAAAAGTTGGCTCGATGCAGGTTTTATTAGGTTACAGGGGTACACAGGCAGCATTGCTGTGGTCAGCGGAGGTCAATTGGAAGGAGTGACCGCAGACAGACTTAGTAGGCCTAAAATAACAAAAATCAGGCTCAATGCAGGTTTAATTAGGTTGCAGGGGTGCACAGGCAGCATTGGTGTGGTCAGCGGAGGACAATTGGAAGGAGGGACCGCAGACAGACTTAGTAGGCCTTAAATTTAAAAAGTTGGCTCGATGCAGGTTTTATTAGGTTACAGGGGTACACAGGCAGCATTGCTGTGGTCAGCAGAGGACAATTGGAAGGAGTGACCGCAGACAGACTTAGTAGTAGTGTTGAGTGATACCGTCCGATACTTGAAAGTATCGGTATCGGATAGTATCGGCCGATACCCGAAAAGTATCGGATATCGCCTATACCGATACCTGATACCAATACAAGTCAATGGGACACCAAGTATCGGAAGGTATCCTGATGGTTCCCAGGGTCTGAAGGAGAGGAAACTCCCCTTCAGGCCCTGGGATCCATATTAATGTGTAAAATAAAGAATAAAAATTAAAAATATTGATATACTCACCCTCTGACGCACCCTGGTTGTAACCGCCAGCCTCCGTTCATAAGAATGAGCGCTTGAAAGTCCTTAGATGACGTCGCGGCCTGTGATTGGTCGCAGAGCGGTCACGTGACCGCAACGCGACCAATCACAAGCCGTGACGTCATCTAAGGTCTTTCAAGCGCTTGAAAGTCCTTAGATGATGTCGCAGCCTGTGATTGGTCGTGGAGCGGTCACGTGACCGCTCACGCGACCAATCACAGGCCGCGACGTCATCTAAGGACTTTCAAGCACTCATTCTTAGGAACGGAAGCTGGCGGTTACATCGGTAAGGTCCAGTGTTATGAACTGGTGGCCTAGGAGCAGCATGGACGAGCTCTGGAGTAGGTGGCCTCTATACTGACCGCAGACCCTGAACTTAACACATCAACTAGAAGTAGCCGTGGGATGTTCCTGTCACTCCCTAGACACCTCGTCACGGCCGGAGGACTAATTACACCTAAAGGAAGGAACAGGAATACTATCTTGCCTCAGAGAAAATTCCCAAAGGAAAGGCAGCCCCCCACAAATATTGACTGTGAGAGGAGAGGGAAATTACAAACGCAGACTGAAAACAGAATTTAGCAAAGGAGGCCACGCTACCTAGAAAGAAAAGACAGGAAAGAGTACTGTGCGGTCAGTATAAAAAATACTACAAAATCCACCACAGAGAATACAAAAATCTCCACACCTAACTAAAGGCATGGAGGGTAACTCTGTGACTCCAGAGCTTCCAACTTGGCTGAGTAAATCTTAACACAGACAAAGCTAGACAAGAAAAAACATAGCAATTCACAGAACTATTAAGTCCACCGCATGTGGACTGCAAAAACAGAGCCAGGATTATCTTTGATGATTTGGACAATCCAGAAGGAGAAACCAAGCAGAGATGTGGATCCCTAGAAAATAATGGACAACTGGCACTCAATAAAGGAAGGAGCCAGACTAAATAGCCCCGTCCAAAGTGGAAGCAGCTGATGACTGTTGTGAAGGACAAACAGCAGCACTACCACTTATAACCACCGGAGGGAGCCTAAGAGCAGAACCCACAACAGAATTCACAACAGTCCAGGCTGCGTCGGAGAGGTGAGTATATCAATATTTTTTATTTCTTTATTTTACACATTAATATCGATCCCGATACCGGTTCCCGATATCACAAAAGTATCGGATCTCGGTATCGGAATTCCGATACAGCAAATATCGGCCGATACCCAATACTTGCGGTATCGGAATGCTCAACACTACTTAGTAGGCCTAAAATAACAAAAATCAGGCTCAATGCAGGTTTAATTAGGTTGCAGGCATGCACAGGCAGCATTGGTGTGGTCAGCGGAAGACAATTGGAAGGAGGGACCGCAGACAGACTTAGTAGGCCTTACATTAAAAATGTTTGCTTGATGCAGCTTTTATTAGGTTACAGGGGTACACAGGCAGCATTGGTGTGGTCAGCGGAGGACAATTGGAAGGAGTGTCTGAGACAGTTAGTACTCCAAAAAAATAAATACATGTTAATGTCTCGCCCAAAAACAAAAAAAATAAATAAACAGGTGGCATACCTAGGTACAGGGGTGGGCTCCTCTGCTGACTTGCAGCCATTGGTATTTGGCGCAAAGTATTAACTGGTGTAAATGTAGGACAGGGCCCCTGAATATTTTTACTAGCATCATACATGTCAATAAATTGTTATTGGAAGTGCCATTGAAGGATTTAACTGCATAGACTAAACAGTGGTGGAGCAGTGAGAGATAATTTTGCAAGTGGTAGAGCACTGTTTGAGCTGGGGGGGGAACACTCTCTCGTGGGTGGCGGTACTGGCCCATGACCCCTCATGTTACAACGGTGTGTCTGATGTTGGGTGCGCACCACCGCCGCCAGAGACACTTCATTGTACTATGAGGGACCCTGTGCCAGTGCCGTCGTCCAAAAGTGGGCACACCCACCTCTTCAGACAAACGGCACTCTCACGGGTGCTTGCGCCAAGTGGTACCTGACCACGGCCCCGTGGGTGGAGTCGGCCCATTTAGGGTGGTTTACAAATGTCGTATGCTGGACATACAGCAGCTGCAAATTGAGAAATTGGAACAGTCAGTAAGACCAGTCCAAAAGCAAGACCTTTTTACGGGAAAGCTAGGTGTCAGCCGGGAAAGGTGGGGCAAAATAATTAGAAATCCATGATTGGTTCATTTTAATGAAGGTTAGATCATCAACATTTTGGGTAGCCAGACGAGTCCTTTTTTCGGTCAGTATTGAACCAGCAGCACTGAATACTCTTTCTGATAGCACACTAGCAGCGGGGCAAGCAAGCTCCTGTAATGCATATTCTGCCAATTCAGGCCAGGTGTCTATTTTGGATGCCCAGTATTTAAATGGGAATGACGTGTGAGGGAGAACATCGATAAGGGATGAAAAATAGTTAGTAACCATACTGGACAAATATTGTCTCCTGTCACTTTGAATCGATGCTGCAGTACCTGTCGTGTCTAAGGTCATTGCGAAATCACTCCACAACCTGGTCATAAAACCCCTCTGTCCAACGCCACTTCTGATTTGTGCACCTCTAACACCTCTGCCATGTTGCCCCCTGCAGCTCGTGTGAGAACTATCACCGCCGCTGTGTGTGGGAATGCCTGAACCAAGCTGTATACAAGAGTTGCTTGTTTGGTAGCCAATATTTGCTCAAGGTTCTCATATGGCATGATATTTTTCAATTTCCCTTTATAGCGTGGATCCAGGAGGCAGGCCAACCAGTAATCGTCATCGGTCATCATTTTGACAATGCGGGGGTCCCTTTTTAGGATACGCAAGGCATAATCCGCCATGTGGGCCAATGTTCCAGGTGTCAATTCACTGCTTGTGCTGGGTTGAGGAGCACTTTCTGGCAAATCAACATCACTTGTCTCCCTCAAAAACCCTGTACCTGACCTTGCAAAGCCACCAGTTTGTATTGCCCCCTGAGAAGCTTCCTACTCCCATAGATATTCATCCCCATCATCCTCCTCCTCTTCATCCGCCACCTCGTCCAGGAGACTTCTGTTGTGAATTCCGCTCTTGGGCTCCCTCCGGTGGTTGTAAGTAGCACTTTTGTGAATTCTGCTCGTGGGCTCCCTCCTGTGATTTTGAGTGGTATAGCTGCTTCTTGGATTTAGCATCAGCAGCTGCTCCCACTGATCGTCTTTCTGGCTCGGCTATTTTAGTCTGGCCTTATTCCTCAATCAATGCCAGTTGGCAATTGTTCCTGCTTGGAGCCACTGCTCTTTTGGATTTCCCTGACACTCTGTCCAGTTCAGCAAAGATAAGTCCTTGCTTGTCCTTTTGCAGTCCATTTGTTGTGGACTTTATTGTTCAGCACATTCTATGTTTTGCTCATTTGTCCAGCTTATCAGTATGGATCTATTCAGCTAAGCTGGAAGCTCTGGGCTGCAGATTTTGCCCTCCACACCTTTAGTCAGGTGTGGAGATTTTTGCATATCTCTGCGGTGGACTTTTTCTAGTTTTTATTACTGACCGCACAGTGTTCTTTCCTTACTATGTATATAGCTAGAAGTGGCCTCCTTTGCTAAATCTTGTTTCATACTACGTATGTCATTTCCTTCTCCTCTCACAGTCAATATTTGTGGGGGGCTGTCCTATCCTTTGGGGATTTTCTCTGAGGCAAGATAGCTTTCCTGTTTCTACCTTTAGGGGTAGCTAGTTCTCCGGCTCTGACGAGGTGTCCAGGGAGTGACAGGAACATCCCATGGCTACTGCTAGTGTTGTGTTAAGATCAGGAACTGCGGTCTGTATAGTTACCACCTGCTCAGAGCTAGTCGCATGTCGCTCCTAAATTACCAGTCCATAACAGACTTCCCTGAGCAGACAATGGCTGACTGTCATCAAGGCTTCCCTAATCCTCAGCTGCAGACGCCTGCTCCTTTATGTGCGTCAAACTTTGCATCAGCAGACGCATTAGGGGGATGCTCATGCTTATGATGGCGTCGTCTGTTATGATCTGGTGGCCTAAGAGCAGCATGGGACGTACTCTGGAGAAGGTGGGACGTACTCTGGAGAAGGTGGTACCTATACTGACCGCAGACCCTGAACCTAACACCGCAACTAGAAGTAGCCGTGGAATGTACCTAGCGCTCCCTAGACATCTCGACACAGCCGGAGGAGTAATTACCCCTAGAGATAGAAAACGGAAAACTATCTTGCCTCAGAGAAAATCCCCAAAGAACAGGCAGCCCCCCACAAATATTGACTGTGAGAGGAGAGGGAAAAAACATACACAGACTGAAATGAGAATTTAGCAAAGGAGGCCACTTCTAGCTAAATAGAAAGGACAGGACAGAGTACTATGCGGTCAGTATTAAAAACTAGAAAATATCCACCACAGACAATACAAAAACTCCACAGCTAACTAAAGATATGGAGGGTATATCTGCATCGCCAGAGATACCAGCTTGGCTAAAAAAATCCTAATACAGACCAAGCTGGACAAGACAAAACATAGAAAGGAACTGAGCAATAAGACCACAACATGTGGACAGCAAATCAAGGCCAGAACTTATCTTTGATGAAAAGAACTGCAAAGCAGAAGGAACCAGGCAGGGATGTGAATCCTCCAGGAACAATGGACAACTGGCACTGACTAAAGGGTGAAGCAAGACTAAATAGCCCCGTCCAAATTGCAAAAGGTGAAAACACCTGATAAATGCTGTGATTCAGAGACAGCAGCGCTACCACTTACAACCACCGGAGGGAGCCCAAGAGCAGAATTCACAACAGTACCCCCCCCCTTGAGGAGGGGTCACTGAACCCTCACCAGAGCCCCCAGGCCGATCCGGACGAGCCAAATGAAAGGCACGAACCAAATCATCAGCATGAACATCGGAGGCAACAACCCAAGAATTATCCTCCTGGCCATAACCCTTCCATTTGACAAGATACTGAAGCCTCCGCCTCGAAAAACGAGAATCCAAAATCTTCTCAACCACATACTCCAACTCCCCATCAATCAACACCGGGGCAGGAGGATCAACAGAGGGAACAACGGGCACCACATATTTCCGCAACAAAGATCTATGAAAAACAGTATGGATGGAAAAAGAGGCTGGAAGGGCCAAACGAAAAGACACTGGATTGATAATCTCAGAAATCCTATAAGGGCCAATAAACCGAGGCTTAAACTTAGGGGAAGAAACCTTCATAGGGACATGACGGGAAGACAACCAGACCAAATCCCCAACCCGAAGGAACCCGGGAACCAACATAGCGACGACGGTTAGCAAAACGCTGAGCCCCCTCCTGAGACAACACCAAATTGTCAACAACATGAGCCCAAATTTGCTGCAACCTGTCAACCACAGAGTCCACCCCAGGACAATCAGAAGGCTCAACCTGCCCTGAAGAAAAACGAGGATGAAAACCAGAGTTACAAAAGAAGGGTGAAACCAAGGTAGCAGAACTAGCCCGATTATTAAGGGCAAACTCAGCCAATGGCAAGAAAGCCACCCAATCATCCTGATCAGCAGACACAAAGCATCTCAAATAAGTTTCCAAAGACTGATTAGTTCGCTCGGTTTGGCCATTTGTCTGAGGATGAAATGCGGAAGAAAAAGACAAATCAATGCCCAGCCTAGCACAAAAGGCCCGCCAAAACCTAGAAACAAACTGGGAACCTCTATCGCACACAATGTTCTCCGGAATGCCATGCAAACGAACCACATGCTGAAAAAACAACGGAACCAAATCAGAAGAGGAAGGCAACTTAGGCAAAGGTACCAAATGAACCATCTTAGAAAACCGGTCACAAACCACCTAGATAACTGACATCCTCTGGGAAACCGGAAGATCCGAAATAAAATCCATAGAAATATGCGTCCAAGGCCTCTCAGGGACCGGCAAAGGCAAAAGCAACACACTAGCGCGGGAACAGCAAGGTTTGGCCCATGCACAAGTCCCACAGGACTGCACAAAAGAACGCACATCCCGTGACAAAGAAGGCCACCAAAAGGACCTACCAACCAAATCTCTGGTACCAAAAATCCCAGGATGACCGGCCAACACAGAACAATGAACCTCCGAAATCACTTTACTAGTCCATCTGTCAGGAACAAACAATTTCCCCACTGGACAGCGGTCAGGTTTATCAGCCTGAAATTTCTGAAGAACCCGTCGTAAATCAGGGGAGATGGCAGAAAGAATCACCCCTTCCTTCAGAATACCGACCGGCTCAAGGACCCCAGGAGAATCAGGCAAAAAGCTCCTAGAAAGGGCATCAACCTTAACATTCTTAGAACCCGGAAGATACGAGACCACAAAATCAAAACGGGAGAAAAACAGGGACCATCGGGCCTGTCTAGGATTCAGCCGTTTGGCAGACTCGAGATAAATCAGATTCTTATGATCGGTCAAGACCACAATACGGTGCTTGGCCCCCTCAAGCCAATGTCGCCACTCCTCAAATGCCCACTTCATAGCCAACAACTCACGATTGCCGACATCATAATTGCGTTCCGCAGGCGAAAACTTTCGAGAAAAGAAGGCACACGGTTTCATCAAGGAACCATCAGAATTCCTCTGAGACAAAACGGCCCCTGCCCCAATCTCAGAAGCGTCAACCTCAACCTGAAAAGGAAGAGAAACATCCGGCTGACGCAACACAGGGGCAGAAGTAAATCGGCGTTTAAGCTCCTGAAAGGCAGAAACAGCCGCAGAGGACCAATTAGTAACATCAGCGCCTTTCTTTGTCAAATCGGTCAGGGGTTTAACCACACTGGAGAAGTTGGCAATGAAACGGCGATAAAAATTAGCAAAGCCCAAAAATTTCTGAAGGCTCTTCACGGATGTGGGCTGGATCCAATCATGAATGGCCTGAGCCTTAACCGGATTCATTTCTATAGATGAGGGAGAAAAAATGAAGCCCAAGAAAGAAATCTTCTGTACTCCAAAGAGGCACTTAGACCCCTTCACAAACAAGGCATTATCACGAAGGATCTGAAATACCATCCTGACTTGTTTCACATGAGACTCCCAATCATCTGAAAAAATCAAAATATCATCCAAATATACAATCATGAATTTATCAAGATAATTCCGAAATATATCATGCATGAAGGACTGAAACACAGATGGAGCATTAGAGAGTCCGAATGGCATCACCAGGTATTCAAAATGGCCTTCGGGCGTATTAAACGCAGTTTTCCATTCGTCCCCCTGCTTAATACGAACCAGATTATATGCCCCTCGAAGGTCAATCTTAGTAAACCAACTAGCCCCCTTAATCCTAGCAAACAGATCAGAAAGCAAAGGCAAAGGGTATTGAAATTTGACCGTGATCTTATTCAAGAGGCGATAATCAATACAGGGTCTCAAGGAGCCATCTTTTTTGGCAACAAAGAAAAAATCTGCTCCCAATGGTGAAGATGACCGAATATGCCCCTTCTCCAAGGACTCCTTCACATAGCTCCGCATGGTGGTATGTTCTGGCACAGACAGGTTGAAAAGTCGGCTTTTAGGGAACTTACCGCCTGGAATCAAGTCAATAGCACAATCACAGTCCCTATGCGGTGGAAGGGAACTGGACTTGGGCTCATCGAATACATCCTGGAAGTCTGACAACAACTCAGGAATTTCAGAAGAGGGGGAGGAGGCAATTGACATCACAGGAACGTCACCATGAACCCCCTGACAAACCCAACTAGTCACAGACATAGATTTCCAATCTAATACCGGATTATGCACCTGTAACCATGGGAAACCCAGCACAATAGCATCATGCAAATTATGCAACACCAAAAAACGACAATCTTCCTGATGGGCTGGCGCCATGCACATGGTCAGCTGTGTCCAAAACTGAGGTTTATTTTTAGCCAACGGTGTAGCATCAATGCCCCTCAAAGGAATAGGACTCTGCAAAGGCTGCAAGGGGAAACCACAACGTCTGGCAAATTCTAAGTCCATTAAATTTAGAGCGGCGCCTGAATCCACAAATGCCATGACAGAAAATGACGATAATGAGCAGATCAGGGTCACAGATAACAGAAATTTAGGTTGTACAGTACTGATGGTAACAGAACTAGCGATTCTCTTGGTACGCTTAGGGCAATCAGAAATAACATGAGCAGAATTGCCGCAATAAAAACACAACCTATTCTGACGTCTGAATCCTTGTCGTTCAGCTCTAGACATAATCCTATCACACTGCATAGGCTCAGGACTCCGCTCGGAAGACAATGCCATAGTGTGCACAACTCTGCGCTCGCGCAAGCGCCGATCAATCTGAATGGCCAGAGACATAGAATCATTCAGATCAGCAGGCGTGGGGAACCCCACCATAACATTTTTAACGGATTCAGAAAGACCCTTTCTGAAAATTGCCGCCAAGGCATCCTCATTCCATTTAGTCAGAACAGACCATTTTCTAAACTTCTGGCAATATGATTCTGCCGCTTCTTGACCCTGAGACGGGGCCAACAAGGTCTTCTCAGCATGATCCACAGAATTAGGTTCGTCATACAATAACCCAAGCGCCTGAAAAAAGGTGTCTACATTAAGCAACGCCGGATTCCCAGGTTCCAGGGCAAATGCCCAATCCTGGGGGTCACCACGCAGCAGAGATATAATAATTTTAACCTGCTGGATGGGATCACCAGAGGAACGGGGTTTCAGAGCAAAAAACAGTTTACAGTTATTTTTAAAGCTCAGAAATTTGGACCTATCCCCAAAAAACAAATCAGGAGTTGGAATTCTAGGCTCTAAAACTGGAGTCTGAACGATATAATCGGAAATACCCTGTACTCTAGCAGCAAGTTGATCCACACGAGAAACCAGTCCCTGAACATCCATACCAGCGCCGAACTCTTGAGCCACCCAGAGGCAAAGAGGGAAGAGAAAAAAAAAAACACAACAGACTACAGAAAAAAAATGGCTCAGCACTTTCCTTCCCTTCTTCTGAGATGCGGTTAACTCATTGTTGGCCAGTTGTACTGTTATGATCTGGTGGCCTAAGAGCAGCATGGGACGTACTCTGGAGAAGGTGGTACCTATACTTACCGCAGACCCTGAACCTAACACCGCAACTAGAAGTAGCCGTGGAATGTACCTAGCGCTCCCTAGACATCTCGACACAGCCGGAGGACTAATTACCCCTAGAGATAGAAAAGGGAAAACTATCTTGCCTCAGAGAAAATCCCCAAAGAACAGGCAGCCCCCCACAAATATTGACTGTGAGAGGAGAGGGAAAAAACATACACAGACTGAAATGAGAATTTAGCAAAGGAGGCCACTTCTAGCTAAATAGAAAGGACAGGACAGAGTACTATGCGGTCAGTATTAAAAACTAGAAAATATCCACCACAGACAATACAAAAACTCCACAGCTAACTAAAGATATGGAGGGTATATCTGCATCTCCAGAGATACCATGTTGGCTAAAAAAATCCTAATACAGACCAAGCTGGACAAGACAAAACATAGAAAGGAACTGAGCAATAAGACCACAACATGTGGACAGCAAATCAAGGCCAGAACTTATCTTTGATGAAAAGAACTGCAAATCAGAAGGAACCAGGCAGGGATGTGAATCCTCCAGGAACAATGGACAACTGGCACTGACTAAAGGGTGAAGCAAGACTAAATAGCCCCGTCCAAATTGCAAAAGGTGAAAACACCTGATAAATGCTGTGATTCAGAGACAGCAGCGCTACCACTTACAACCACCGGAGGGAGCCCAAGAGCAGAATTCACAACAGTCGTCTGCACTAACCAGGCGTGTGCATTCCTCAAAACACTGAAGGACTTGACACAGGTCTTGTAGCTTCGACCACTGCACACCTGACAACTCCATGTCTGCCATCCAACTGCCTGCCCGTGTATGTGTATCCTCCCACAAATACATAACAGCACGCCTCTGTTCGCACAGCCTCTGAAGCATGTGCAGTGTGGAGTTCCACCTTGTTGCAACGTCGATTATTAGGCGGTGCTGGGGAAGCTTCAAAGATCGCTGATGGTTCTGCATACAGCTGGAGTGTACGGGCGAACGGCGGACGTGCGAGCAAAGTCTTCGCACCTTCAGGAGCAGGGCGGGTAAACCCAGATAACTTTTCAGGAAGCACTGCACCACCAGGTTCAAGGTGTGAGCCAGGCAAGGTATGTGTTTAAGTTGTGAAAGGGCTATGGCAGCCATAAAATTCCTTCCGTTATCACTGACTACCTTGCCTGCTTCAAGATGTACACTGCCAAGCCATGACTGAGTTTCTTGCTGCAAGAACTCGGCCAGAACTTCCACGGTGTGACTGTTGTCGCCCAAACACTTCATTTCCAACACAGCCTGCTGACGCTTACCACTAGCTGTTCCATAATGGGACACCTCAAAATCACAAAAACAGCTGGCGCACTCTGTGCTGTGATACTACTCAAAGATCAATGGGGGTGCGAACCCAAGCGGCTAAAGCAACATCAGAACAAACCAGAACAAGAGGCCGCTAAGAAACATTTGCACACCACCAGAAGTACTTATCAAAAGGAATGACTTTATTGGAAGTAGAATTAAAAACAGTTAAAACCTAATACAAACAACACCTGCCCCCCCACACCTGGACCAGGACAACACTGTGTGTGCTGCATACATAGCACAGAAAATGTGACAAATGTTCCACAAAATCCTATATATAAACTAGATGGGTATTTCCTGAAGGAACTACAGATAGTGCTTTGGAATGGTGCCAGGGCTGCCCCTGCAAGACTTTCACACTTGGGTGCCCCTCAGGCGCTGGTTTGGTAGTTGTAGCCCCTCAGGGTTGAGGCCACTCTGGGTCCGATTTGGTGGGCCGGGTCACTCTGGGTCCGATTTGGTGGCCCGGGTCACTCTGGGTCCGATATGGTGGGCCGGGTCACTCTGGGTCCGATTTGGCGGGCGGCGCCACTCTGGGTCCGATTTGGCGGGCGGCGCCACCATGGGTCCGATTTGGCGGGCGGCGCCACCATGGGTCCGATTCGGCAGGCGGCGCCACCCCGGGTCCGATTTGGCGGGCGGCGCCACCCCGGGTCCGATTTGGCGGGCGGCGCCACCCCGGGTCCGATTTGGTGGGCGGCGCCACCCCGGGTCCGATTTGGCGGGCGGCGCCACTCCGGGTCCGATTTGGCGGGCGGCGCCACCCCGGGTCCGATTTGGCGGGCGGCGCCACTCCGGGTCCGATTTGGCGGGCGGCGCCACTCTGGGTCCGATTTGGCGGGCGGCGCCACTCTGGGTCCGATTTGGCGGACGGCGCCACTCTGGGTCCGATTTGGTGGGCGGTGCCACTCCGGGTCAGATTTGGCGGGCGGCGCCACTCTGGGTCCAATTTGGCGGGCGGCGCCACTCTGGGTCCGATTTGGCGGGCGGCGCCACTCTGGGTCCGATTTGGCGGGCGGCGCCACTCTGGGTCCGATTTGGTGAGCGGGGCAATAATTATAATAAGACTACAGATAGTGCTTTGAAATTGTGCTGTGCTATCACTTTAAGAGCTGATATTATCTGGCAAAACTGTGCTGGGGTCATGTACAGTTCGCAGGCGTTGGCATAGTAACTGGGTCTGACTGTACATACCAATGAGCTAATCAGCCAGGTGGCAGGTACATTTCAAATTGCCTCAGAAACCCGGCCATTATAACCTATGGGAAAATTTCCCTATTGAAATGCATTACAATGAGGGGAAAAAACATTTTCAAACGCAAATTGCGCCAAAACTACAAATCCGATCGACACGAAAAATACTTAGCACACCTCTTGGGGACGCTGGCTTCGAAATGACACCTCACTGGAGTCTGTGAGTGAAGCGGTTCGGGCCGCATTACGTGCGGACTGAATAATAATAAGAAGAACTAGATGGGTATTTCCTGAAGGAACTACAGATAGTGCTTTGGAATGGTGCCCGGGTTGCCCCTGCAAGACTTTTCACCCTTGGGTGCCCCTCAGGCGGTCTGATTTGGTAGGCAGAGTCACTCTGGGTCTGATTTGGTGGGTTGGGTCAATCTGGGTCAGGTTTGGCGGGCGGGGTCACTCTGGGTCCGATTTGGCGGCCGGCGCCACTCTGGGTCCGATTTGGCGGCCGGCGCCACTCTGGGTCCGATTTGGCGGCCGGCGCCACTCTGGGTCCGATTTGGCGGCCGGCGCCACTCTGGGTCCGATTTGGCGGCCGGCGCCACTCTGGGTCCGATTTGGCGGGCGGCGCAACTCTGGGTCCGATTTGGCGGGCGGCGCCACACTGGGTCCGATTTGGCGGGCGGCGCCACTCTGGGTCCGATTTGGCGGGCGGCGCCACTCTGGGTCCGATTTGGCGGGCGGCGCCACTCTGGGTCCGATTTGGCGGGCGGCGCCACTCTGGGTCCGATTTGGCGGGCGGCGCCACTCTGGGTCCGATTTGGCGGGCGGCGCCACTCTGGGTCCGATTTGGCGGGCGGCGCCACTCTGGGTCCGATTTGGCGGGCGGCGCCACTCTGGGTCCGATTTGGCGGGCGGCGCCACTCTGGGTCCGATTTGGCGGGCGGCGCCACTCTGGGTCCGATTTGGCGGGCGGCGCCACTCTGGGTCCGATTTGGTGAGCGGGGCAATAATTATAATAAGACTACAGATAGTGCTTTGAAATTGTGCTGTGCTATCACTTTAAGAGCTGATATTATCTGGCAAAACTGTGCTGGGGTCATGTACAGTTCGCAGGCGTTGGCATAGTAACTGGGCCTGACTGCACATATCAATGAGCTAATCAGCCAGGTGGCAGGTGGCAGGTACATTTCAAATTGCCTCAGAAACCCGGCCATTATAACCTATGGGAAAATTTCCCTATTGAAATGCATTACAATGAGGGGAAAAAACATTTTCAAACGCAAATTGCGCCAAAACTACAAATCCGATCGACACGAAAAATACTTAGCACACCTCTTGGGGACGCTGGCTTCGAAATGACACCTCACTGGAGTCTGTGAGTGAAGCGGTTCGGGCCGCATTACGTGCGGACTGAATAATAATAAGAAGAACTAGATGGGTATTTCCTGAAGGAACTACAGATAGTGCTTTGGAATGGTGCCCGGGCTGCCCCTGCAAGACTTTTACACTTGGGTGCCCCTCAGGCGGTCCGATTTGGTGGGTTGGGTCAATCTGGGTCTGATTTTGTGGGCGGGGTAAATCTAGGTCCGATTCGGTGGGCGGGGTCACTTTTGGTCCGATTCTGTGGGCGCGGCCACTCTGGGTCCGATTCGGTGGGCGGAGCCACTCTGGGTCCGATTTGGTGGGCGGGGCACCTTAGGGACCAATTTGGTGGGTGGGGTCACTCGGTCCGATTTGGTGGGCTGGGCACCTCAGGGTCTGATTTGGTGGGCTGGGCACCTCAGGGTCCGATTTGGTGGGTGGGGTCACTCTGGGTCCGATTTGGTGGGCGGGGTCACTCTGGGCCCGATTTGGTGGAAGGGGTCACTCTGGGTCCGATTTGGTGGAAGGGGTCACTCTGGGTCTGATTTGGTGGAAGGGGTCACTCTGGGTCCGATTTGGTGGGCGGAGCCACTCTGGGTCCGATTTGGTGGGCGGGGTCACTCTGGGTCTGATTTAGGGGGCGGGGTCACTCTGGGTCCGATTTGGTGGGCCGGGCCCCTCGGGGTCCGATTTGGTGGGCCGGGCCTCTCGGGTTCCGAATTGGTGAGCGGGGTAATCTACTATCTAATTATCTAAGGGCACTTCCGTCTTTCTGTCTCACAACACCGCTACGTCATCATCTCGTGAGACCGCAATGCACTCTTGGGACCGGAGCGCGCAACAAGCATCGGGTACCGGCCACTCCAGGTGCAACAAGCATCGTGTACCGGCCGCTCTAGGAGGTGCAACAACCATCAGATACCGGCCGCTCCAGGAGGTGAGTATGTAACTTTTTTATTTTAATTCTTTTTTTTTTTAACAGGGATATGCAGTATACTATGTGACTGGACAATATACTACGTGACTGGGCAGTATAACTACGTGGCTCTGCGCTGTATACTGCGTGGCTCTGTGCTGTATACTGCGTGGCTCTGCGCTGTATACTACGCGGCTCTGCGCTGTATACTACGCGGCTCTGCGCTGTATACTGCGTGGCTCTGCGCTGTGTACTGCGCGGCTCTGCGCTGTGTACTGCACGGCTCTGCGCTGTGTACTGCGCGTTCTGCGCTGTATACTGCGCGGCTCTGCGCTGTATACTGCGCAGCTCTGCGCAGCTCTGCGCTTTGTACTGCGCGGCTCTGCGCTATATACTGCGTGGCTCTTCGCTGTATACTACGCGGCTCTGCGCTGTGTACTGCGCGGCTCTGCGCTGTGTACTGCGCATGTCCGTGCTGTGTACTGCGCGTGTCTGCACTGTATACTGCGGGGCTCTGCACTGTATACTGCGGGGCTCTGCGCTGTATACTACGCGGCTCAGCGCTGTATACTGCGCGGCTCTGCGCTGCATACTGCGTGGCTCTACGCTGCGTACTGCGCGGCTCTGCGCTGTATACTGGGTGGCTCTGCGCTGTGTACTGCGCGGCTCTGTGCTGTGTACTGTGCGGCTCTGCACTGTGTACTGCGCGGCTCTGCGCTGTGTACTGCGCGGCTCTGCGCTGTGTACTGCGCGGCTCTGCGCTTTATACTGTGCGGCTCTGCGCTCTGTACTGCGCGGCTCTGCGCTGTGTACTGCGCAGCTCTGCGCTGTATACTGCGCGGCTCTGCGCTGTGTACTGCGCGGCTCTGCGCTGTGTACTGCGCGGCTCTGCGCTGTGTACTGCTCGGCTCTGCGCTGTGTACTGCGCGGCTCTGCGCTGTGTACTGCGCGGCTCTGCGCTGTGTACTGCGCGGCTCTGCGCTGTGTACTGCGCGGCTCTGCGCTGTGTAATGCGCGGCTCTGCGCGGTATACTGCGCGGCTCTGCGCTTTATACTGTGCGGCTCTGCGCTCTGTACTGCACGGCTCTGCGCTGTCTACTGCGCGGCTCTGCGCTGTGTACTGCTCGGCTCTGCGCTGTGTACTGCGCGGCTCTCCGCTTTATACTGCGCGGCTCTGCGCTTTATACTGCGCGGCTTTGCGCTGTGTACTGCATGGCTCTGCGCTGTGTACTGCGCGGCTCTGCGCTGTGTACTGCACGGCTCTGCGCTGTGTACTGCACGGCTCTGCGCTTTATACTGCGCGGCTCTGCGCTGTGTACTGCACGGCTCTGCGCTGTGTACTGCGCGGCTCTGCGCTGTGTACTGCACGGCTCTGCGCTGTGTACTGCACGGCTCTGCGCTTTATACTGCGCGGCTCTGCGCTGTGTACTGCACGGCTCTGCGCTGTGTACTGCGCGGCTCTGCGCTGTGTACTGCGCGGCTCTGCGCTGTGTACTGCGCGGCTCTGCGCTGTGTACTGCACGGCTCTGCGCTTTATACTGCGCGGCTCTGCGCTGTGTACTGCACGGCTCTGCGCTGTGTACTGCGCGGCTCTGCGCTGTGTACTGCACGGCTCTGCGCTTTAAACTGCGCGGCTCTGCGCTGTGTACTGCACGGCTCTGCGCTGTGTACTGCGCGGCTCTGCGCTGTGTACTGCGCGGCTCTGCGCTTTATACTGCGCGGCTCTGCGCTGTGTACTGCGCGGCTCTGCGCTGTGTACTGCGCGGCTCTGCGCTGTGTACTGCACGGCTCTGCGCTTTATACTGCGCGGCTCTGCGCTGTGTACTGCACGGCTCTGCGCTGTGTACTGCGCGGCTCTGCGCTGTGTACTGCACGGCTCTGCGCTTTATACTGCGCGGCTCTGCGCTGTGTACTGCACGGCTCTGCGCTGTGTACTGCGCGGCTCTGCGCTGTGTACTGCGCGGCTCTGCGCTGTATACTGCGCGGCTCTGCGCTGTGTACTGCGCGGCTCTGCGCTGTGTACTGCGCGGCTCTGCGCTGTGTACTGCGCGGCTCTGCGCTGTGTACTGCACGGCTCTGCACTGTATACTGCGTGGCTGTGCAATATACTACGTGGACATGCATATTCTAGAATACCCGATGAGTTAGAATCGGGCCACAGTCTAATAATCATAAGACTACGGATAGTGGTTTGGAATTGTGCTGTACTGTCACTTTAAGAGCTGATATTATCTGACAAAACTTGTGACCTGGTGAGCTGATGTAGATTTCATAGGAGTTGGCATAGTAACTGTGTCTGACTGCGCATATCAATGAGCTAATCAGCCAGGTGGCAGTTATTTTTAGAAATTGCCTCAGAAACCAGCCCATTATAAACGTATAGGAAAATTTCTCCATTGAAACGCATTGAAAGACTTTTTTCAAACACAAATTGCGCAAAAACTACAAATCCGATCGACACGAAAAATACTTAGCACACCTCTCAGGAACGCTGGCTTCGAAATGACACCTCACTGGAGTCTGTGAGTTTAGCAATTCGGGCCGCATTACGTGCGGACTGAATAATAAGAATAAGAAGAAGTTTACCACGGTGGAATAACAGTATAGTGCTTTGTTCCAAAGCACTATAATAAGAAGAAGTTTACCACGGTGGAATAACAGTATAGTGCTTTGTTCCAAAGCACTATAATAACTGTTAGGACACACTGCAAGGGAACAGAATATAATGCTTGACAAGGGCACAGCCACAAATAAATAACATCAAACTCAAATGAGGATAGATGAATGATCCCCCATAGTACTGTCTGATGCACAGAAAAATATATATATATCCAGAGATTGGCGTACTATCACATATTAAAGTGTAAAGAAAGAAGCACAGCCCATGTCACCTCCTAATGAAAGTGGATGCTAAAAAACTCCCAGGAGGAGAGGTTCCCCAAATGCAGCAGTGTGAGTCCCAGTCACCCTGTACTACCTGGGAATATGGAGGGCGACGACGAAGCGGTCTGTGTGACCGCGACACGCGTTGGGTTCATCTGCCCCCTCCGGGCTTGGCACACCTCTGGCTGCGACGCCGCAGCCAGAGCACGGTATGTGTAAAGAGCTCCATGGAGTAACCTGTTGTGTTGCCTGACGCATCCTTCACTGTTGTTCTGGGTGAAGGACACAAGGAAGCGACTTGTTCCTGACCGGGAGCATCCACTGACGACGCGCTGCTTTTAAATTTTGCACTTTCCGAAGAGGTGGCAAAGAGCTAGAGGCAGGGGCAGCAAGGAAAGCCAAAACTTTTTCCTGCTGCTCCAGCTTTAAAAGCGGTTTTCCTACTCCCAGAA
The DNA here is from genome assembly GCF_051348905.1 of Ranitomeya variabilis. NCBI lineage: Eukaryota > Metazoa > Chordata > Amphibia > Anura > Dendrobatidae > Ranitomeya > Ranitomeya variabilis. Next base: position 415,207,121 of record NC_135234.1, read on the forward strand.
AAGGGAGTGTTCGAGGCCTTGTGTAGCCAGACGATGACGCTGGCTCAACAACTCGAGACTTAGGGGCTATATTGCTTTTCCCACGACCACCTGATGCTCCACGACCACCTCCACTACCATCATTACCAGCTGGCAATGACCGCCCACGGCCACGACCTCTTCCACCAGACTTCCTCATTCTTGGAAAAATGTAACCAAACTAACAACCGTTATATGGTCCTGTAAAACCAGGTAGAAGGTGTACGTAAACTTGTTGTGAATTTAAATCTCCCTTTTTTATGTGTGGGAGACAGCAGAAAAATCAGGCCCACTGTATTACAGTATAGTTTCTGTGGCAGAAAATGACTGACAGATACCACAGACAGGACTGGCGCAGATGTACAGATTTGCCAATATTAATCTCCCTTTTTTGATGTGGGAGACTAGTGAATAAATCAGGCCCACTGTATTACAGAATAGTTTCTGTGGCAGAAAATGACTGACAGATACCACAGACAGGACTGGCGCAGATGCACAGATTTGCCAATATTTGCCAATATTAATCTCCCTTTTTTTTTTATATATGGGAGACTAGTCAATAAATCAGGCCCACTGTATTACAGTATAGTTTCTGTGGCAGAAAATGACTGACAGATACCACAGACAGGACAGGCGCAGATGTACAGATTTGCCAATATTAATCTCCCTTTTTTGATATAGGAGACTAGTGAATAAATCAGGCCCACTGTATTACAGAATAGTTTCTGTGGCAGAAAATGACTGACAGATACCACAGACAGGACTGGCGCAGATGTACAGATTTGCCAATATTAATCTCCCTTTTTTGATGTGGGAGACTAGTGAATAAATCAGGCCCACTGTATTACAGAATAGTTTCTGTGGCAGAAAATGACTGACAGATACCACAGACAGGACTGGCGCAGATGCACAGATTTGCCAATATTTGCCAATATTAAGTTCCCTTTTTTTTTTATATGGGAGACTAGTCAATAAATCAGGCCCACTGTATTACAGTATAGTTTCTGTGGCAGAAAATGACTGACAGATACCACAGACAGGACTGGCACAGATGCACAGATTTACCAATATTAATCTCCCTTTTTTTATATGGGAGACTAGTGAATAAATCAGGCCCACTGTATTACAGTATAGTTTCTGTGGCAGAAAATGACTGACAGATACCACAGACAGGACTGGCACAGATGCACAGATTTGCCAATATTAATCTCACTTTTTTATATAGGAGACTAGTGAATAAAACAGGCCCACTGTATTACAGAATAGTTTCTGTGGCAGAAAATAACTGACAGATACCACAGACAGGACTGGCGCAGATGCACAGATTTGCCAATATTAAGTTCCCTTTTTTTTTTATATGGGAGACTAGTCAATAAATCAGGCCCACTGTATTACAGTATAGTTTCTGTGGCAGAAAATGACTGACAGATACCACAGACAGGACTGGCACAGATGCACAGATTTACCAATATTAATCTCCCTTTTTTTATATGGGAGACTAGTGAATAAATCAGGCCCACTGTATTACAGTATAGTTTCTGTGGCAGAAAATGACTGACAGATACCACAGACAGGACTGGCGCACATGCACAGATTTGCCAATATTAATCTCACTTTTTTATATGGGAGACTAGTGAATAAATCAGGCCCACTGTATTACAGAATAGTTTCTGTGGCAGAAAATGACTGACAGATACCACAGACAGGACTGGCACAGATGAACAGATTTGCCAATATTAATCTCCCTTTTTTTATATGGGAGACTAGTGAATAAATCAGGCCCACTGTATTACAGAATAGTTTCTGTGGCAGAAAATGACTGACAGATACCACAGATAGGACTGGCGCAGATGCACAGATTTGCCAATATTAATCTCCCTTTTCAGGCGTGGGACAGTGCAGAAAAATACAGGCCCACTGTTTTACACTACACAGTTTCAGGGGCAGAAAGTGGCTTGAAGATATATATATATATATATATATATATATATATATATATATATATATATATAAAAAAGGGACTGTACTACAATTACTATCTCCCTACAATAATCTCAGAAAAGTATGGCAGGCAGCAATAAAAAGGACTGCTGCACACAAAAGTGTGGACAAACAAACAAGATAGCTGTGCAGAAAGGTAGGAGCAACAGGATTTGTGCTTTTAAAAAAGCAGTTGGTTTGCACAGCGGCGTACAAACAGCAATGCAGCTATCAGGGAGCCTTCTAGGGCAGCCCAATAAGCTACAGAGCTGATGAAGAAAAAGCTAGCCTCCACTGTCCCTGCAAAGAAAAGGTGGTGTTGGACAGTGGAAATCGCTACAGCACAAGCGGTTTGGGGGTTAATGTACCCTGCCTAACGCTATCCCTGCTTCTGACGAAGCGGCAGCAACCTCTCCCTATGCTCAGCTCGGCAGCAGTAAGATGGCGGTCGGCGTGCACGCCCCTTTATAGCCCCTGTGACGCCGCAGAAAGCAAGCCAATCACTGCCATGCCCTTCTCTAAGATGGTGGGGACCAGGACCTATGTCATCACGCTCCCCACACTCTGCGTCCACCTTCATTGGCTGAGAAATGGCGCTGAAAGCGTCATATGAAACGCGACTTTGGCGCGAAGATCGCCGACCGCATGGCCGATCCCACACTGGGATCGGGTTTCATGAAACCCGACTTTGCCGAAAGTCGGCGATTTATGAAAATGACCGATCCGTTTCGCTCAACCCTAGTGACAACCACTGTTTGGGCACATGGCAGAGCTTGGAAGGGAAGGCGCGCCACTTGACTTTTTGAGTGCAAAATTTGCTGAAACAATTAGCAGACGCCATGATGCATTTAGAGAGCCCCTGATGTGCCTAAACAGTAAAAATCCCCCACAAGTGACACCGTTTTAGAAACTAGACCCCTCAGAGAACTGCTCTAGATGTGTGGAGAGCGCATTGGACCCTCAGGTGCTTCACAGAAGTTTATAACGTTGAGTCGTGAAAATAAAAAAAATCACATTTCCCAAAAAATATGTTTTTAGCCCCAAATTTTGCATTAACATGAAGGTAACAGGAGAAATTGCACCATACAATTTGTAGTGCAATTTCTCCTGGGTATGTCGATACCCCATATGAGGGAGAAAACTACTGTTTGGGCGCACGCCTAAGCTTGGAAAGGAAGGACGCCATGTCCCATTTGGAGAACCTCTTATGTGCCTAAACAGTGGAAACCCCCACAAGTGACCCCATTTTGGAAAGTAGGCCCCTCAAGCAATGTACTTATTTGTGTGGCGAGCACCTTGAACCCCCAGATGCTTCACAGAAGTTTATAACGTTGAGATGTGAAAATAAATCACATTTTCCCTACAAAAAAAATTATTTTAGCCCAAAATTTAGCATTTTCATAAAGGTAACAGGAGAAATTGCTCCATATAGTTTGTTGTGCAATTTCTCCTAAGTACGCCGATATCCCATATGAGGGAGAAAACTTTTTGAATGAAAAATTTCCTGGAAACAACAGCAGACACCATGTCCCATTTGGAGAGCCTCTGATGTGCCTAAACAGTGGAATCCCCCACAAATTACCCCATTTTGGAAAGTAGACCCCTCAAGGAATGTACTTAGATGTGTGGTGAGCACCTTGAACTACCAGGTGCTTTACAGAAGTTTACAACGTTGACCTGGGTATAAATTATCTCCTTGTTTTACGTTTAATTCTTAAGAGTTTGACTGTAGTGTACATTTGGTTGGGACTATTTTTTGGTATACCAAACAAGTTACATCAAGCAAGCCATATTTGTGTGCTGAAACTGAATTAAGCTGCAATCATTGATAAGTGTAAGGCACACTGCTACTTATCAGCATAACCTACACTTTTTTTCTGAAGAAAAATAATATTCAAGCAATTTTTATATAACATGCTGGCTGTGCAGTGCTATACATCTTGTTAACTGGACGATATCACAACATGAACCATTATAGCGCCAGTACAGGTATATAAGATTTCTCCATTCTTTATTGACCTGTGTCTTCTAGCATACTTACCCACCCCTGGAAGTTAATTGCATCACAAATAATTGTTTATCTAATTTTACTTAATCTGTGACTACTGTGGTTGTCGTCTTCATTTGCAGATTTCCTTCTTATACTAATGTAGTGACCCAGTCCAGAGTGTGTCCTTCCCTTTAAGTAATCCTGCATTGTGAGTAGCTTCTGTACACTACAGCTCACTCTCTAACTGCCACTCTACATTATCCCCTGCATTTGTGAGCTGTAATTCTCCATTTCTAGTCACCTCCATTTTAGATGCAATGCATCTCATTTGCTGTGTTCTGGCGCCATCTAATGGTGAAAGTGTACAATGACTCATAATTATTGTTTTGTAAGGATCTGAGATGTGAATTTGGTGTCCTATTAGCCAGCTCCTAGTCACATGATCAATAGGAGGAGCTGTTTTCCAGGCAAGTCTAGAATGTTCTTTAGTCTGAGGGATGCCTTCAGGGAGAGCAGAACACACGTGGAGGCTGTTTTCACTACAAGATCTCCTGCAGGCCTAAGAGCCTAGGTTCCCTCTCTAACCTGTACAGACATCATTCTAAAGTCTTTCTGACTGGATTCAACACAGCTTTTACATTCACCTATAAGTGATATAATTCTAAAGTCTTTCTGAATGGATTACCACAGTTTTTACATTTACCTATAAGTACTTGTGCACGTGCCGTGACACACTGTGGAGATAACTCCAAGTACAGGTCTATAACCTCTAATTGCTGCATCTGCCTCCTTCTGTAAACTACCAAAAGACACTGTCCAGTGCTCTTAAAGCTCCAGACACCAATCGCATCTCAGCATCTAAGTGTAATCTGTAATTGCCGTGGACTATCCATGAGAGACTGTTCCTTATTTGTTCCAAGTTATAATTCCCGTTCCTGCTGAAGACCAGTGTGTGTCATAATTTCTTTGGCTGTGGACACCGTGTGGGGGTGGATAGCAGGGAACTTTCGGCCTGGTCATTATTTGTTTTAAAAACTAGTTTTGCATCACCATATTTTGAGAGCTATAATTTTTTCATATTTCAGCCCACAGAGTCATATGAAGTCTTGTTTTTTGCAGAACGAGTTGACGTTTTTATTGGTGCCATTTTCAAACACATGACATTTTTTGATCGCTTTCTATTCCGATTTGTGGGAGACAGAATGAACAAAAACCAGCAATTCGGGAAGTTTTTTTGGGGTGATTGGGTCGTTCCACTTGTGGCAAAATTGATAAGGCAGTTTTATTCTTTGAGTAAGTACAATTACAGAGATACCTAATTTATATATTTTTTTAATGTTTTGGCGCTTTTACACAGCATAAGCTAACTCTGACAATGTGTGTTAGTCAGGACCCAGATTATATAGGGGATGGAAGTGGCTAACAGTGCACAGCTGAGAGCCTTAGCTTCAAGAGCTCTCAACAAAGCAGATTATTCCCAAAGAAATTTATACTGATTAATAAGAAAATGAAGTGGTTCTATTCAGTGCAGGAGTAGGAGAACTCAGACCCTGCAGTCTTCTGGCTCCTCACTGTCGCAGTAAACCCGCAACAACCAACCTGCGGATCACTGATTCAGCAACAGCAACTTTATCGAGGTGGTCATAAATGATCCCCAGAGCAGAGAAAAAAGCGTCAACTCAGGAAAGCACAGGAGAATCCTCAGGAAGAGAAAATGTCCAAGCCTGAGAATCTCCATGAAGCAAAAACAAAACAATACCCACACTTTGACTCTCTCCTACGGATGAAGCAGGAGAGAGACGAAAATACAACTTACATAAAGAAAGATGGAAAATGTACTTCTGTCCCAGTCAAATTAATCCAGTAAATTTACCTGAGGCTCAGAAGTCTGTTTGGATGGACCAAAACCTACGTAGCAGCGGAGAACAGATGCTGTTGTTGCCGCTTGATGTCTGCTACCTCCAAAGACAAGGACCGTAAATTGCCTTCCACTAGATGAACAAGCTAGGCTATAGGTTGAATTTGGTGCATTTAAGTCATCCATATAACTATGAAACTGTAACCTCCTCCCTCCATGCAGGAATGCCGGCATACTCATCACCTCGTCCGCGTGGCGTGGTCCCGGCGTGCTTCCTTCTTCCATGTGTTGTGCCGACAGCACTTCTCGACAGCATGCCTAAAGGGACAGCGCGCACATAGTAAAATGGCTGGGAGGCATTTAGTATTAGATGTTTTGTACAGCTGACATGTGCGCGCAATAGTGGCGAGTGAAATCGCGATCCACACTCCACTATTAACTAGTTAAATGCCGCTGTCAAAGGCTGACAGCGGCATTTAGCTACCGCTTCCGGACATGCGGCCGGAAATGCGTGCATCGCCGACCCCCGTCTCATGATCGGGGGTCAGCGAGGCGTCGGCATAGTAAACAGAGGTCTCCTTGAGACCGCTATGGTTGCTGATGTCGGCTTGCTGTGACCGCTACCTTGTGGTCGGCGTTTATAGCAAGCCTGTAATTTAGCTACTTCGGAACGATCTGATGATCGCTCCTATGTAGATGAGCCGATCCAGTTGTGCCAGCTTCTAGCCTCCCATGGAGGCTATTGAAGCATGGCACAATTAAAAAAAATGTTTAAAAAAATATGAAATAAATAAAAAAATATAAAAGTTTAAATCACCCCCCTTTCGTCCCATTCAAAATAAAACAATAAAAATAAAATCAAATATACACATATTTGGTATCGCCGAGTTCAGAATCGCCCAATCTATCAATAAAAAAAAGGATTAACCTGATCGCTAAACGGCGTAGCAAGAAAAAAATTCCAAACGCCCGAATTACTTTTTTGGTTGCCGTGACATTGCATTAAAATGCAACAATGGGCTATCAAAAGAACGTATCTGCACCAAAATGGTATCACTAAAAGCATCAGCTCAGCACACAAAAAATAAGCCCTCACCCGACCCCAGATCACGAAAAATAGAGACGCTACGGGAATTGGAAAATGGCGCAATTTTTTTTTTTTTGCAAAGTTTGGAATTTTTTTCACCACATAAATAAAAAATAACCTAGACATGTTTGGTGTCTATGAACTCATAATGACCTGGAGAATCATAATGGCAGGTCAGTTTTAGCATTTAGTGAACCTAGCAAAAAAGCCAAACAAAAAACACGCATGGGATTGCATTTTTTTGAAATTTCACCGCACTTGGAATGTTTTTCCCATTTTCTAGTACACGACATGGTAAAACCAATGATGTTGTTCAAAAGTACAACTCATCCCGCAAAAATAAACCCTCACATGGCCATATTGATGGAAAAATAAAAAAGTTATGGCTCTGGGAAGGAGGGGAGCGAAAAACGAACACGGAAAAACGGAAAATCCCAAGGTCATGAAGGTGTTAATCTGGCGCGTTTGGGTATTATTATAATTTGAAAAGGTATTAAAGGGACATGCATATTTACACATTTTGTAACGTCTCAACCCACATCTATAAGAATACTTGTAGTTGAGCCGCGTAGTATTGGGATCTGAAAAAACTGGGTAATAGAACATTATTTAACCCCTTTCTGACATCTGACGTACTATCCCGTCGAGGTGGGGGTGGGCCCGTATGACCACCGACGGGATAGTACGTCATACGCGATCGGCCGCGCTCACGGGGGGAGCGCGGCCGATCGCGGCCGGGTGTCAGCTGCCTATCGCAGCTGACATCCGGCACTATGTGCCAGGAGCGGTCACGGACCGCCCCCGGCACATTAACCCCCGGCACACCGCGATCAAACATGATCGCGGTGTACCGGCGGTATAGGGAAGCATCGCGCAGGGAGGGGGCTCCCTGCGGGCTTCCCTGAGACCCCCGCAGCAACGCGATGTGATCGCGTTGCTCCGAGGGTCTCCTACCTCCCTCCTTGCCGCAGGTCCCGGATCCAAGATGGCCGCGGCATCCGGGTCCTGCAGGGAGGGAGGTGGCTTACCGAGTGCCTGCTCACAGCAGGCGCTGGTAAGCCTGCAGCCCTGCACAGCAGATCGCCGATCTGACAGAGTGCTGTGCACACTGTCAGATCACCGATCTGTAATGTCCCCCCCTCGGACAAAGTAAAAAAGTTTTTAAAAAAAATTTCCACATGTGTACAAAAATAAATAAAAAATAAATTCCTAAATAAAGAAAAAAAAAAAATATTATTCCCATAAATACATTTCTTTATCTAAATAAAAAAAACAAACAATAAAAGTACACATATTTAGTATCGCCGCGTCCGTAACGACCCAACCTATAAAACTGTCCCACTAGTTAACCCCTTCAGTAAACACCGTGAGAAAAAAAAAAAAAAACGAGGCAAAAAACAACGCATTATTACCATACCGCCGAACAAAAAGTGGAATAACACGCGATCAAAAAGACAGATATAAATAACCATGGTACCGCTGAAAACGTCATCTTGTCCCGCAAAAAATGAGCCGCCATACAGCATCATCAGCAAAAAAATAAAAAAGTTATAGTCCTGAGAATAAAGCGATACCAAAATAATTATTTTTTCTATAAAATAGCTTTTATTGTATAAAAGCGCCAAAACATAAAAAAATGATATAAATGAGGTATCTCTGTAATCGTACTGACCCGAAGAATAAAACTGCTTTATCAATTTTACCAAACGCGGAACGGTATAAACGCCTCCCCCAAAAGAAATTCATGAATAGCTGGTTTTTGATCATTCTGCCTCACAAAAATCGGAATAAAAAGCGATCAAAAAATGTCATGTACCCGAAAATGTTACCAATAAAAACGTCAACTCGTCCCACAAAAAACAAGACCTCACATGACTCTGTGGACTCAAATATGGAAAAATTATAGCTTTCAAAATGTGGTAACGCAAAAAATATTTTTTGCAATAAAAAGCGTCTTTCAGTGTGTGACGGCTGCCAATCATAAAAATCCGCTAAATAACCCGCTATAAAAGTAAATCAAACCCCCCTTCATCACCCCCTTAGATAGGGGAAAAAAAAAAAAAAATTATTTATTTCCATTTTCCCATTAGGGTTAGGGCTAGGGTTAGGGTTAGGGCTAGGGTTAGGGCTAGGGTTATTGCTAGGGTTAGGGCTAGGGTTATTGCTAGGGTTAGGGCTAGGGTTATTGCTAGGGCTAGGGTTAGGGTTGTTGCTAGGGTTAGGGCTAGGGTTAGGGCTACAGTTAGGGTTGGGGCTAAAGTTAGGGTTAGGATTACATTTACGGTTGGGAATAGGGTTGGGATTAGGGTTAGGGGTGTGTCAGGGTTAGGGGTGTGGTTAGGGTTACCGTTTGGATTAGGGTAAGGGGTGTGTTTGGATTAGGGTTTCAGTTATAATTGGGGGGTTTCCACTGTTTAGGCACATCAGGGGCTCTCCAAACGGGACATGGCATCCGATCTCAATTCCAGACAATTCTGCGTTGAAAAAGTAAAACAGTGCTCCTTCCCTTCAGAGCTCTCCCGTGTACCCAAACAGGGGTTTACCCCAACATATGGGGTATCGGCGTACTCAGGACAAATTGGAAAACATCTTTTGGGGTCCAATTTCTCCTGTTACCCTTGGGAAAATACAAAACTGGGGGCTAAAAAATAAGTTTTGTGGGAAAAAAAGGATTTTTTTATTTTCACGGCTCTGCGTTGTAAACTGTAGTGAAACACTTGGGGGTTCAAAGTTTTCACAACACATCTAGATAAGTTCCTTGGGGGGGTCTAATTTCCAATATGAGGTCACTTGTGGGGGGTTTCTACTGTTTAGGTACATCAGGGGCTCTGCAAATGCAACGTGACGCCTGCAGACCAATCCATCTAAGTCTGCATTCCAAACGGCGCTCCTTCCCTTCCGAGCTCTGCCATGCGCCCAAACAGTGGTTTACCCCCACATATGGGGTATCAGCGTACACAGGACAAATTGGACAACAACTTTTGGGGTCCAATTTCTCCTGTTACCCTTGTGAAAATACAAAACTGGGGGCTAAAAAATCATTTTTGGGAAAAAAAAATAATTTTTATTTTCACGGCTCTGCGTTATAAACTGTAGTGAAACACTTGGGCGTTCAAAGTTCTCACAACACATCTAGATAAGTTCCTTGGGAGGTCTAATTTCCAATTTGGGGTCACTTGTGGGGGGTTTCTCCTGTTTGGGTACATCAGGGGCTCTGCAAATGCAACGTGACGCCTGCAGACCAATCCATTTAAGTCTGCATTCCAAATGGCGCTCCTTCCCTTCCGAGCTCTGTCATGCGCCCAAACAGTGGTTCCCCCCACATATGGGGTATCAGCGTACTCAGGACAAATTGGACAACAACTTTTGGGGTCCAATTTATTATGTTACCCTTGTAAAAATACAAAGCTGGGGGCTAAAAAATCATTTCTGTGAAAAAAAAAGAGGAATTTTTATTTTCACGGCTCTGCGTTATAAACTGTACTGAAACACTTGGGGGTTCAAAGCTCTCAAAACACATCTAGATAAGTTCCTTAGGGGGTCTACTTTCCAAAATGGTGTCACTTGTGGGGGGTTTTAATGTTTAGGCACATCAGGGGCTCTCCAAACGCAACATGGCGTCCCATCTCAATTCCAGTCAATTTTGCATTGAAAAGTCAAATGGCGCTCCTTCCCTTCCGAGCTCTGCCCTGCGCCCAAACAATGGTTTACACCCACATATGGGGTATCGTTGTACTCAGGACAAATTGCACAACAACTTTTGTGGTCTAATTTCTTCTCTTACCCTTGGGAAAATTAAAAAATGGGGGCGAAAAGATCATTTTTGTGAAAAAATATGATTTTTTATTTTTACGGCTCTGCATTATAAACTTCTGTGAAGCACTTGTTAGGTCAAAGTGCTCACCACACATCTAGATAAGTTCCTTAGGGGGTCTACTTTCCAAAATGGTGTCAGTTGTGGGGGGTTTCAATGTTTTGGCACATCAGGGGCTCTCCAAACGCAACATGGCGTCCCATGTCAATTCCAGTCAATTTTGCATTGAAAAGTCAAATGGCGCTCCTTTCCTTCCGAGCTCTGCCATGCGCCCAAACAGTGGTTTACCCCCACATATGGGGTATTAGCGTACTCAGGACAAATTGTACAACAACTTTTGGGGTCCATTTTCTCCTGTTACCCTTGGTAAAATAAAACAAATTGGAGCTGAAATAAATTTTGTGTAAATAAAAATGAACATTTAACTTTTTTTCAAACATTCCAAAAATTCCTGTGAAACACCTGAAGGGTTAATAAATTTATTGAATGTGGTTTTGAGCACCTTGAGGGGTGCAGTTTTTAGAATGGTGTCACACTTGGGTATTTTCTGTCATATAGACCCCCTCAAAATGACTTCAAATGAGATGTGGTCCCTGAAAAAAAATGGTGTTGTAAAAATGAGAAATTGCTGGTCAATTTTTAACCCTTATAACTCAATAACAAAAAAAAAATTGGTTCCAAAATTGTGCTGATGTAAAGTAGACATGTGGGAAATGTTACTAATTAAGTATTTTGCGTGACATATGTCTGTGATTTAAGGGCATAAAAATTCAAAGTTGGAAAATTGCGAAATTTTCAAAATTTTCGCCAAATATCCGTTTTTTTAACAAATAAACGCAAGTTATATCGAAGAAATTTTACCACTATCATGAAGTACAATATGTCACGAGAAAACAATGTCAGAATCGCCAAGATCCGTTCAAGCGTTCCAGAGTTATAACCTCATAAAGGGACAGTGGTCAGAATTGTAAAAATTGGCCTGGTCATTAACGTGCAAACCACCCTTGGGGGTGAAGGGGGTTAAAGACTGGGCTTTGTTGCAAAAATCTTAATGAGCACTTGACATATCTAATACAAAAAACCTTACTAGCAGAAACATTTCCTCTTCTCTTCTGTCAAGCACTTTATGACCTTTCATCAAAGCTAGTTATCTTCCATCCGGGTTTTCGGTATTGAAAAGGTGAGATAACCACTGCGTGAGAGATATGGGAAGATTACCTTTAATTAGAGATACCCAATGGATATTCAACCGGGGAACTAGATTTCCTGATTTTCGCATCTTTTAAATGGCATGTGACCTTTATCCTATAGGATTCACTTACACTGGTTTATAGGATTGACGGGAACATTTTCCCATCAGACCTTGAGGAAGAACACTGGATTGCGTTTGAAACAAGCTGCCATGTGTTTTCCTGTGCCTGCTTGATTGTCATGGATTTTTTAAATGTTCGAATAAATACCCAAACCTTTTTACCATTTATACAAGAAGCTGGAATACTTGTTTTCTCCTGTTTGTTTCCAGACTTGTCTTAATGGAGTGTGGTACCTCACCCTGTGTTTTCTGAGTAGTGTTCTGTCCATGGGGAAGGAGTACGGGCGTTCAGTGGGATAAGCTCTGGCCTATTCGGTCTTTCTAAAGATAACCAGTTTAGCGGACGAGAGCACCCACTGACCATCATGTCGCTACACGATTCGATGGATTCTACGAAGCCGGTGGATAGATTCCAAGTGAGAATACTCCCATAAGGTCAAAATTGGCTCTGTCACTAATGGTTTAAAGTAAAAGAGTCACAGAAAATATCGTAACCAAAATACTGCATAAGAAAAATAATATCGCACAAAAAATGTGCTAAAATCTTGCAATCAAATAAAGCTGAATATTATACATAAAAGTGATCAATAAACTGAAAAGTGATTTCACGTAGCAAAGAAAAATAACTATAAAATAATATTTCCAATAAAATTAACAATAAAACCAGGACCTAAATTACAGGTCAACAGTACACAATTAAATAAGTATTAATGGCACCCAATAAAATAAGGCTTAATATATAAAAGTAATTCTTTATACTATTATATATTATAGTTATAACCCCAAAAAAACCCATAAATATCGCCCAAGAAGGTGAACAAAATATTGTTACGTAAAATGAGAATTAATGCATTGTCCTTTAGCTGCCTGCATCGGGACCCTGACGTTTTGTAGTAGTCCTCCTGTGCTCTACAGGACTGAAAGTGTTGGGGCAGGCAGCCTCTGCTATGTAGCAAGATCCAAAAATATTGCATTTATGCCAACACAGTTCTAATTTTTGCTTGCCCGACGAGATGCCACTGCTACATTTATATTTTCTTTTGAAATGATGTACCCAGAAAGGCTTCTGAACTGAAATGTCAAGAGGATTGCTGATTAATTTTTATTTTAGACTAAACTTTGCACTTGTGATTTTTGGAGACCCAAGATCTATGATTTCCATATCTTACGTAGTGATTCATGCTTGCTTGCAAGTCTGCATTAGATTGTTACATAGATTCCTCTGTTAAGTGGTTTTAACTTGCGTCTCTTTTGGCGATGTCCTAATGTGTGGCTGGAGTACATTGGCTTCGATTCACCAAGACCAGCAATTTTCTCATCGATCTTGATAAGGGGGTGTAATAATTATAGGGGATAACTCAGGCGACTCTTTGCGTGGAACAAGACAAGTACAGGACACAGTTTTATAAGTGGTAAAGTCTATATTATCACACGGTGATTCAAACAGGTGCAGAGAGAAACTTAAGTCCACAACACTTGGTGCAAATATCAAATGCAGCTCAGCAGTCTATAGGAAACTTCAGAGGAAAATGCAATCACGCAGAAAGTCTATGAAGCACAATTATTCTTGAGGATACTTGACACGAATAAGTCCTTGCTTAGTCCAAAACACAGATAGATATGCTTATAAGGCAGTTCAAATAATATCTTAGCTCAACCAGGGAGGTCTGGGTAATAGTCTCAGGTTATTGCAGAGCAGAAACAGCTTACATGTCCAGCAAATGCAGATGGAAGTAAACACGAGCAGCAGATGAAGGAGGATTAATGGAACTGGTGTATGCAGCAGGAACTCAGAGCAGAGTAGCAGGATAACCCCACAGGTTCACAGGAGCAGGTATATAGCCAGGGAGTCACCAGAGGTCAGGAGCTGGATGCAAGGCAGAATACTCTAGCACAGACTGAAGGCTGGGGTGGAGTTTTATAGCAGGAAAGCACAGTGCACATGAGACCAAAGACGCCATCTTGGAAAAGGGCAGTAATGCACAAAAAGGTAATAAAAAATGTTCAGAGTCCTGACATTACTCCCTCCTTAGAAGCGGCCTCAGGACGATCCTGGACCTGGTTTCTCAGGGAATCTCTGATGAAAACGAGAAATCTTCTGTTGGGCATTGATGTTTTCCACAGGTTCCCAAGAGTCTTCCTCAGGGGGATATCCCTGCCATCTTATCAGATATTGGAGCCGATTCCTGCGAATCCTGGAATCAACAATTTCCTCCACCACAAATTGTTCTTGCCCATCAATCAGGTGGAGGTGGCACAACACGTCCCTGGAAGGTATTAGGAGATAAAGGCTTTAGTAAAGATACATGAAAAACTGGGTGTACCTTCATAGTCCTAGGCAGCTTCAGCCAGCAGGCCACAGAGCTCACAATACCGTTGATCTTGAAAGGGCCAATGAATTTCTGTCCAAGTTTTTGTGAAGGAACGTTTAACTTCAGATTCTTAGTTGCTAACCACACGGAATCTCCTACCTTGAACATGGGTGCAGGTTTACGGAATCTATCAGCCCATCTCTTATAACGTTCTTGAGCCGTGGTCAGGGATTCCTTCAGAACCTCCAGATTTTGCCTCATCGCAGTCAGCCTTTCCTCCACTGCCGGAACCGGAGAATTAATTGGAGACCTAGGTAAGATACACGGATGATAACCCAGATTGGCAAAGAAAGGTGTAAATTTAGTGGAGGCGCTCTGAGAATTGTTATATGAAACTTCGACTAACGGCAGCAACTCCAACCAATCATCCTGGAGATGGCTGACATAGCATCTTAGATATCGTTCCAGCGTCTGGTTGGTACGCTCAGTCTGACCATTTGTCTGGGGATGGTAAGCGGAAGAGAGACAGACATTAATATTGAGTGCAGAGCAAAACCCCTTCCAGAATCTTGAAGTGAACTGCACTCCACGGTCAGAGATGATCTCATCCGGAACCCCATGCAACAGAAAGACATTCTGCATAACCAAGTTCACTATGTTTAGCTGAGGGGAGGCCGGTGAAGGGAACAAAATGAGCAGCTTTAGTCAGGCGATCAACTACCACCATGATTGCATTCATGCCCCCCGATGTAGGCAGCTCGAAAATAAAGTCCATGGATATAGACCCCCAAGGGCGGGACGGAACAGGTAATGGTTGTAGAAGACCCGTAGGTGCCACATGAGGAGTCTTGTAACGAGCACATACCTTGCAAGAGAGAACATAGTCCTTGGTATCCTTCAGGCAAGTTGGCCACCAGAAGAATCGGCTCAGGAACTCTTGTGTCTTCCGTACCCCCCTGTGACCAGCCAACTTGGAGTCATGTACCAACTTGAGGATCTGCAGATGGACGACCTCCGGGACATAGATACGTCGATTTCTGAACCACATGCCACCCTTAAAGATAAGATTAATATCCACAGGTGGGTTGGCCAGAAATACATCAACTTCATAGGCCTCCCTGCACTCCTTCAACAAGTCCTTATCATGGATAACTCCGATGAAATTGGCATCAGATAGAATGGTCTTGGACGGGGCTCCAGGTACGGAATCCGCAGCATGGATTCGGGATAAAGCATCAGCCTTCCCATTACGAGAACCTGGACGATATGAGATAACAAAGTTAAATAGATTTAAAAATAAGTTCCAACGAGCCTGACGAGGAGAAAGACATCTAGCGGATCTAAGGAACTCTAATTTGCGATGGTCAGTTAGCACTATGATCTGTTGTGCAGCTCCTTGCAGATGATGCCTCCATTCTTTGAAAGCCGCAATAATAGCCAGCAATTCCTTGTCTCCCACGTCGTAATTCTTCTCTGCTGAGGTTAGTCTACGGGAAAAGAAAGCACAAGGATGTAGCAGACCCTTCTCTCCAGTTCTTTGGGAGAGAATAGCCCCCAAAGCATTATCAGAAGCGTCCACCTCCACAATGAAAGAAAGTGTTGGATCTGGGTGTATCAACAGTGGTGCTGATGTGAAACAGATCTTAAGCCGATCAAAAGCTTCTTGAGCCTGTGATGACCACTTAAAGGGCTTTTCCTTCTTTGTCAAGGAAGTAATGAGACGGACAATATCAGAAAAATTTTGAATGAAGCGCTTGTAGAAATTTGCAAAACCAATAAAACGTTGGACCTCCTTAACGTTCTTGGGTACCGGCCAGTCAAGGATAGCCTGAATCTTACCAGATTACATGTTCAGCCCCTGGGGAGAGATGATATAACCTAAGAACTGTATCTCAGAACGATGGAACTCGCATTTCTCCGGCTTAATATACAGATGGTTCTCTTTCAGACGTCTTAAAAGAGTTTTGACATGTTCTTCGTGTTCCTGTAGAGAGTCAGAAATGATTAGTATATCGTCCAAATAGATCACTATTAACTGGTCCAACAAGTCTCTGAAAATGTCATTAGCAAGGTGTTGAAACGTTGCAGGGGCGTTACAAAGCCCGAAGGGCACCACAAGAGATTCAAAGTGTCCATACCGGCATCTGAATGCTGTCTTCCACTCATCCCCTGGACGAATACGCACCAAATTATAAGCCCCATGAAGATCCAGTTTAGAGAACACCTTAGCATGGCGGACTCTTTCCAGTAATTCAGGAATCAGAGGCAAAGGGTAACGGTTTCGTACGGTTACCTTATTGAGTTCCCGATAGTCAACACAGGGTCTCAGGGTCCCATCCTTCTTCTTTACAAAAAAGATAGGTGCCCCTGCTGGTGAAGAAGAAGGACGTATGAAGCCTTTGGCCAGATTTTCATCAATATACTCCTTTAAGGCTTGAAGCTCAGGTGCCGCCAAAGGGTAAACGTTACTAAAAGGAATATCTGCCACAGGAAGCAACTCAATGGGACAGTCATAATGCCTGTGTGGAGGAAGCCGATCTGCATTCTTCTTGTAACAGATGTCAGAAAACTCTTTATATGCTGGAGGTAAAGAAAATACCTGTATATGTGGTTCCGTAGCCGTGGACTCAGGGACAGCTTCCAGCCACGTCTCGGCTGCAGAGAATACAACAAGGACACGTTTCACATGTCATATTTTCAGCCATCACCATTGGTGATGAGCGAGTGTACTCGTTGCTCGGATTTTCCCGAGCACGCTCGGGTGATCTCCAAGTATTTGTGTGTGTCCGGAGATTAAGTTTTCATCGCCTGAAAGATTTACAGTTATTAGCCAGGCCGAGAACATGTGGGGGTTGCCTGGTTGCTAGGGAATCCTCACATGTAATCAAGCTGTCTAGTAGCTGTAAATCATTCAGCTGCGGTGATGAAACCTTAATCTCCGAACACTAACAAATACTCGGAGGTCACCCGAGCGTGCTCAGCAAAACCCGAGCAACGAGTACACTCACTCATCACTAATCATTATCTATTCTCAACCTGCACAAACTCCTCATCCTGCTGACACCCCAATACTGAGCCACTGCTGCCATATGTGACCCTATTCCTACACCTGTTGTGTGGTTCTCTGTGCCCTCTAAATTCTAAAGCAACCCCTCTAATATAATAATGCCGGGTGCAAGTGCCTAGAAAAGTGCCCATATTTTGCCCCCTAGAAAGTAATATTGCCCCGTGTCTCCTTTGACAGTCACAGTAACCTGAGTTCCCCTATAACAATAAGTGCCCACTTTACATTTAATAATGTCCCGAGTCTTCCCCCTTACAGCTCCCCTACACAGTATGATGCTCTTTTATACACAGTATAACGCCCCCTCACTATATAGTACCACCCACACAGTATACTGGCCCCTTAGTAGACCCCAAACTGTTTGATGGCTCCAACACTGGAGATTACAGTGAGGGGGTCATCTTACACTGTATGATGGCCCCCTAGATAGCCTCCATATAGTATAATGCACTCCCCATAGGCCTAATCTATATTGTATAATGCACCCCCATAGGCAGACTCTATAGCATAAGGCAGCTCCCATAGGCAGACCCTGTAGTATAAGGCAGCACGCCATAGGCAGACTGTGTAGTATAAGACAGCACCCCATAGGTAGACCCTGTAGAATAAGGCAGCACCCCATAGGCAGACTCTGTAGTGTAAGGCATCACCCCATAGGCAGACCCTGTAGTATAAGGCAGCACCCCATAGGCAGACCCTGTAGTATAAGGCAGCACCCCATAGGCAGACCCTGTAGTATAAGGCAGCACCCCATAGGCAGACCCTGTAGTATAAGGCAGCACCCCATAGGCAGACCCTGTAGTATAAGACAGCACCCCATAGGCAGACCCTGTAGTATAAGGCAGCACCCTCCCACCACAGGCAGACCCTGTAGTATAAGGCAGCACCCCTTAGGCAGGCTCTGTATTACAAGGCAGCATCCCCCCACAGGCAGACTCTGTAGTATAAGGCAGTACCCCATGGGCAGACCCTGTAGTATAAGACAGCACCACATAAGCAGACCCTGTAGTATACAGCAGCACCCTCCCCACACAGGCAGCACCCTCCCCCCAGGCAGACCTTGTAGTATAAGGCAGCACCCCCCACAGGCAGACTCTGTAGTATAAGGCAGCACCCCCCACAGGCAGACTCTGTAGTATAAGGCAGCACCCCCCCCACAGGCAGACTCTGTAGTATAAGGCAGCACCCCCCCCCCCACAGGCAGACTCTGTAGTATAAGGCAGCACCCCCCACAGGATGATTCTGTAGTACAAGGCAGCACCCTACCACAGGCAGACTCTGTAGTATAAGGCGGCACCCCCCCAGGCAGACTCTGTAGTATAAGGCAGCCCCCATAAAGAAAAACAATACCTAACTGGTTCCTGTGCTGTTCCTTGCTCCCGCTCACCTCACCTCCTGACAGCCGGCACCAGGCAGTGACGTCATTGCGCCCGTCAGTGTTGGCGGCATCAGACGCTGATAGGGGGATGATGGGAGGAGCGTAGCGCTCCTTCCCTCATCAATGCGGTCAGCTACACCGGCTATATGAGATACAGATGACCCTGTGTTAAATGAACAAGGAAACCAGTATCACTCCAATTATGCACACCATGTAGTCACAAAAAAGCATAATGTTTAGAAAAAACACAGGATTTTATTGAAACACACTAATAAAACATATTTAAAAACAGACAAAAGACCCCGTCCATGCCAGAAAAAAAGTAAACAGTAAATACAATGATATGTACATACAAAGTATTATACCCCTGCCTGCATATAAAGGACTAAGTGGAAATCATAAATGGTAATTATGGAGAAACACCAAGCTAACCAGCATGGGGCAAGTAGCCACCTGAACGGTACCCAATGCATATATGGCTCATGGGACGCTAGTATAAATGCAATATAGATTAACCCAAGGGTGAAATCCCAAGGCACAGGAGGTGGACGGAGGGCAAAAAGCCCAAAAGTCACACCACCAACAAACACCCAGAATATACTAGAGCAGGGGTTACCACAGAGCGAGGTGAACTCCAATATGAAGTCCGTGGAGAGGCAGGCAGGCACAAACAGGCAGGAGAGGGGCCAATGCAGCCCCACGCGTATCGCCCTTTGAAAGAGGGCTTCGTCAGGGGAAGTGCTCAACATGTGTCCCAAACCCTGTGTATATATAGCCCAAATAATAAACAAAGACGGCACAGCTGTGACTGAATGATGACAGCGCAGACCGCGCATGCGCTGAGGTGCGCTGAAGCAGAGAAGGAGGACTTGAAGCCAATCAGTCCACCACACGAGCAGGGAAGTGGAGGGGAGTTGCTGCTGCCCATGTGAGCGGAGAAAACCACGCCCACACATGAGCCCAAGAAGGAAAATATATACGCAGAACAACATTCTGCTAATACGGTTTGTGTGTATTATTGTAGGGCCTTCTGAGGTGGATGTGTGTGGGTATGGTTGCTGCTTATCAGAATTGTGTAAGTGTCCCCCCGGGGGGGGTTTGATTGACACATGTGCATGGGTTCTGTGGGCTATCTATGTGTGCCTCTCCATATCCAGGTTCATTCTTAGGGCTATTTTGCCCTTTTACTTTTTCTCCTTGTCTACATACATACATACAGGTTCTTGCCTTGGGACTGATCACCCCTTGGCTACATATGCTTTTGGTTATTTATTTTCCTTTTATTTATCCTAGGTTGCCCTTTGTGTTATCCCTACCCATGTTCTTGCTCCTTGCGTTCTTGTATTAGAGCAGGCGTGACTTTTCTGGGTAGATTCCCTTGTTCTTACATTAGCAAGCACTTTGAAGCAGGCTTTCTGCAGCTTCTGCTCCTGCGTATATATTTTCCTTCTTGGGCTCATGTGTGGGCGTGGTTTTCTCCGCTCACATGGGCAGCAGCAACTCCCCTCCACTTCCCTGCTCATGTGGTGGACTGATTGGCTTCAAGTCCTCCTTCTCTGCTTCAGCGCACTTCAGCGCATGCGCGGCCGGCGCTGTCATCATTCATTCACAGGTGTGCCGTCTTTGTTTATTATTTGGGCTATATATACACAGGGTTTGGGACACATGTTGAGCACTTCCCCTGACGAAGCCCTCTTTCAAAGGGCGATATGCGTGGGGCTGCATTGGCCCCTCTCCTGCCTGTTTGTGCCTGCCTGCCTCTCCACGGACTTCATATTGGAGTTCACCTCGCTCTGCGGTAACCCCTGCTCTAGTATATTCTGGGTGTTTGTTGGTGGTGTGACTTTTGGGCTTTTTGCCCTCCGTCCACCTCCTGTGCCTTGGGATTTCACCCTTGGGTTAATCTATATTGCATTTATACTAGCGTCCCATGAGCCATATATGCATTGGGTACCGTTCAGGTGGCTACTTGCCCCATGCTGGTTAGCTTGGTGTTTCTCCATAATTACCATTTATGATTTCCACTTATTGCCCGGTTCACTATGTATTGATTTAGGCCTTCGCCGGAATTTTTTGGAGAGTCTGAAAACTATACATTTTTGGAAAGGTTATAGTATAAGCAATACGAAAAACAATGTTTCCATTTGCCCCGAGTCCCACGTGACCGCCATATTGGATTTTACAAAATGGCTGACGTAAAACCAATTTTCGTTAATATCTCAGCTTATAAATAACATAAAAATAAAATTTGACAGCTAAACATACATTTTAGGGCTAAGAAATGCAATATTACTAGTTGCAGATGTGTTTTAGATATTTACTACAGCAGTTTTTTATAATTAATTAGTATTGACATAATAATACATAATGACAGGAATCACGTTTTTTTTTTCTTTTATTACAGGAGTTGAACATGACAGACAAACCACAAGCTACTGAAGTCACTTGTGAAGGTGAGGCACCTATCAACTGGAAGCTATGTATGCTCTGTCAGTCTTCCAATGGCATTGAGAAGTTGGTGCAAAATCCTCGGATACAGTCTTACCAGCGTGTTTTGGACATAGTAGCAGAGAGGGCAAGTTTACAAGATGGCAACTATGTTGATATCCATCGACGGATTAGCAACAGGAAAGACACAATCGCTACACATCAGGCAGTCTACCATCGAAGTTGTTACACAAATGCAATTAACAACGACCAAATACAACGAGCCCGGGACCGTTATGCACATGCATTAGCTACTGGTAGCCACATTACCAAGAAACGAGGATTAAAAAGAGGACGTGCTGAAATGGACGAATCAGGTTCATTAACATCTGACTCTTCATCACCATTCACGAGGTCACATACATGGCCACTGGATAAGGAAAAATGTTTCTTTTGTCAGAACGATGAGAATGAGAAGCTTTATAATGTGAGGACAGTCAACGCAGGGAAATCGTTGAAACAAGCTATTGAAACATCAGATAATTTAACACTGAAAACAAGACTGAACACATGCATTGCACCAGGGGATGCACATTCTATTGACGTCCGGTACCACAAAAGCTGTTGGACAAAGCATGTTTTTCATGGACAACGAGAACGTAGTACCAACAGAACAGACCACAAAGAACCCTTATTACAACGTGCAAGTCTGCTAGAGTTGCTAAACCTAGTGGATATTCAAACACAGAACCAATCATATCTATCTATACAAGATATCGAAACCACTTATTTGAATATGCTTGGTATAGAAGGCGTGGAAAATCACAAACCTACATTCACTAGAAAGTGGCTCAAAGAAATTATAATGAATGCCTTGCCACATCTGAAATCCTGTCTTTCAAAAAACAGAAGGGAATCAGCAGTTCTTTATTCACCAGAAGCCTGTGAGGAAATCATGGTTAATTCTGCAATGGAATGTCGTAGTGATGATGCAGACAATCTACAAAGCAGCACAGTTAATTAGGAAAAGCATTGCTAATTTTACAACGGAAGTCAATGATAAACACACCATAACGGTCACTAGTGACATACACGACGTTCCAGCAGAATTATATTCCGCTATCCGTTGGATCATAACAGGGCCGATTAACAGCCTTGAAACTCAAAGAAGGACCAAAATTGTTGACCGAGCAGCACTCACTATGAGTCAGAACATCATGTATGAATTCAAATCAAAACGCCAGGTCAACTACAAGCCAAAAACCGAATCATCAGTATTCAGACAACCCAACGCACGAGAAAACCCACAGGTCCTGGGGCTAGCTCTGACTGTTCATCACACCACTCGCGATAAGAAATTAATGAATCTTCTTAGTTCACATGGGTTTTGTGTTCCCTATGGCCGTACCCTACGAATGGAAACTGCTTTGGCTAATGCTGTTGTAGAAAACACCCGAGAGTTAAAAGGTCTTTACGTGCCACCATTCTTGAAGAAGGGTACCTTTGTGTTCTTTGCAGTTGATAACACAGACTTTGCAGAGGATACCCCTGATGGGAAAGGAACCACACATGGAACTATTACTGCTGTATATCAGCAAGTAGATGCTGTTGGAGAACCAGTTGCACCACCCTTGAAGATAACAGATGCCCACACTTTATCTGTCACTCCATACCATGTACATATGTTGCACTGTGACAAGCCAAAAGTACAACATACCCAAAGATCAGAACACTTTGTCACAAACAAGGAAATATCAGGTTCTTCCCAACTTTCACAATTTGGATGGATTGTTGCTACTGCTGTATCCAGAATGCAGCAACTAGAGAAAGCATCGAGCAAAATTCCTGGATGGTCAGGATACAACTCACTGTTGTCCGAAAGCAAGCGATTTACCAACGTTGGAGCCTTACCACTGCTACCAGAGCTAGCACACGAGTGGTCAACCTTGCTGACTGTGATCATGCAAGCAAGTGAACTGAGGAAGTTGACTGTTGGTGAAGATCATCCCACTGTTATTTCATTTGATATGGCTCTGTATGAGAAGGTTGTCCAACTTCTAGATGCAAGACCTGATCTGAAACGCACCGTTGTTCCACGACTGGGAGAGCTACATGCTGTAATGGCTGCCCTGCGCGCTCTGGGTACCTCTACGGAGAACTCGGGTATTGATGATGCATGGATAGAAGGTGATGTGTATGGGTCTGCAACAAGGCAAATACTGAAATGTACCCATTACAAGCGTGCTCTTCGTGCTCACACATATACATATGTTGCTCTGTATGAACTGTTGCTGGACGAGTTCTTCATTGATAATCCAGAACTAAAACAGGTGTGTTTGATGGCAACAGAGGGAATTGAAGCTGCCTGTTCTGAGGAAAACAAGAACACAAAAAGTAAGTCAGTGAAACAAGCAAGCACTTCCCTACTAGAGGCCTTGACCACTGCTGACAATCACAGTCTTTCAAACATGGGTGAAACAGAGATCCAAAAATGCAATGTTCAAGTCAATGATGAACTACCTACAGCGAGTGGAAACAATCCTTTTATTTGTTGCTGCAACCAGGAATGCAGACCTTGAGCTTCATCTTCAAGCCGGAGAGCAGCTCAGCAAGCTCTTCTTTGCATTTGACCGGATGAAATACAAGCGATTGTGGCCAAGGTATATCACGGACATGCATGACCTTAAAATAAATCACCCTCAAACATGGGAAGAAATGAAAGCGGGTAACATTTCAGTCACGAAAAGTGCTATCCCATTTGTATCCATTGGGGCGGACCATGCATGCGAGCATCTGAACAAGCTGATGAAAATCCATGCTGGCATAGTCGGCATCTCGAACAATGCCAATGCTCGTCAGAGATTCTTCATGGCCACACCTGAACTCTCCCGAGTTGTCAAAGAATATACCAGACAGTTTGATTTAGAACGTGACAAAACCAGAGAGCATCACGATCTTGGGCCAAGTGCAGTCAAGAAGTGTCATCATGTTATTGACAAGATTAAGGAAGCAATTTTGAAACATGGCAACCCATTTGCTGTTGTAGGTGACAAGTTGCACAATGTAATCACCCATGCCTACATCCCTGATGAGTACGTAAAAATGATCCTGAATGCAGATGAGACAGGTCAAAAGCTGTATGAAGACTATGTGTTGGCGCGAATCAATGGGGATGTTAGCCTATGGGCACCAGTAAAGAAGGAGAACAACAGGATGTTCATGTCGGCAAACAAGAAAACCACAGTAAAACTCCGAGACAAGACTGTTGATCTTAAGGAGACCAAGGACTTGTATGGAAGAATGATGGTTTTGGCAAGGTCCAACAGAGACATAAACCAGAAAGTGGCCATTGGGAACTACGAATTCACTCTGACCCCAAGAGCCTTTTTTGCTCCAGATGGTACAATGTTACCATGCCATGACAAATCAAAACTGATCAGTCTCCTTAACAAGTTGGTTATAGTAGAAACTCCACAGAAAGATCTGCAGCCAGAAGATAGGATGGACACAAGATCAGATGCTCCAAGTCGCAAGATAGCCCTGGTAGATGGAATGGTTCTTCTGCAAAAGATGGCCAAGAAACCGGCAACACTAGTGACAGTCAAAGATCTCAGTTACTGCTTCAATGACAGGCTTATGTCTCTCACAGAAAATTACGATGAAATAATCCTTGTGTTTGATACGTATAGGGAAAATTCTCTCAAGGATGCTACCAGGGATAAAAGAAGAAAAGGAAAGGCACCAATTCAGTACCAGGTCAGAGATGAAACAAACATTAATCATATTCCAATGAACAGGTTCCTTTCACATGACAAGACAAAGGCTGACCTGACCAACTATCTTGCTGCAAAGACTCTAGAGTTCAACAGTTCATCACAAAAACTGGTCATCACTTGTTCTTCAGGGTGTACCAGGAGCAACAAAAACTTAGTTTTCGACGACAACAATCACGAAGAAGCAGACACACTGTTGATCTACCAAGCTGTCTTGGCAACACAACGAAACCCACCGGATGCAAGGATGGTTTTCTTCTCCCCTGATACCGATGTACTGGTGTTGGTCATAGCTAACTATGACCTCATGCTGAAGAATACATCGATTTCAATGGTCTCTGGGATGATCGAGATAGAGCCAATAAGGCGAGTCATAGGGGCAGACAGAGCAAAGGCTTTGACAGCCTTCCATGCATTCACTGGTGCTGACACAACTGGAAGGTTCTCTCGAATTGGCAAAGCAATCTGGCTGCAAGCTTACATGAACGCAACACCAGATGTAATCAGTTCTCTGCAGATGCTTTCGACTGAAAAAGAAGTGAGCGAAACTATGTTGTCAACTCTTGCTACCTTCGTATGTTTTGCTTACTCTCCAAAAGGCATTTTTATTAAGAATATTCCCGAACTGCGATGGCATCTATTTTGCAAGCATATGGCAGAAAGTGACAGGTTACCTCCTACACTCGGAGCTCTAAAACAACATGTCCTCAGAGTCCATATCCAAGCCAGAGTGTGGGGACAAGCTAACATTGCTTTGCAGGATTCTCAGCTGGATCCCGAGAAGAATGGCTATCACAAAGGGTTGGATGGACAGTTGAAACCAACCATGACAGATGTTCTTCCAGCTCCAAAAGCAATAATCGAGATGATTAGTTGTCAATGCAAACATGACTGTTCTTCTTCAAGGTGTTCGTGCCGAAAAAATAACTTATCCTGTACCGATCTTTGTCAGTGTGACAGCGAGTGTATGAATGACGAGGACACTCAGACCAAATATGAAACTGATGATGACAGTGATGGTGGCGATATGTAAAGACACTCTGGTTGTTCAAAAGTTAAAAACATTAACTCTCTGCTTTTCGAGTTCGAAAATTTGTTCAAATATAAACCGATACAATTTGTAGTCGTATATAGAGTATTTATTTGGATACCACTGCATTTCTTAGTACTCAAAATGTATGTTTAGCTGTCAAAATTTAAGTTTTACGTTACTTACAAGCTGAGATATTAACGAAAATCGATGTAAATCAGCCATTTTGTAAAATCCAAGATGGCGGCCACTTAGGACTCGGGGCAAATGGAAACATTGTTTTTCTTATTGCTTATACCATAGCCTTTCCAAAAATGTACATATTTGAAACTCTCCAGAAAATTCCGGCGAAATTACATAGTGAACCGGACTATTAGTCCTTTATATGCAGGCAGGGGTAAAATACTTTGTATGTACATATCATTGTATTTACTGTTTACCTTTTTTCTGGCATGGACGGGGTCTTTTGTCTGTTTTTAAATGTTTTATTAGTGTGTTTCAATAAAATCCTGTGTTTTTTCTAAACATTATGCTTTATTGTGACTACGTGGTGTGCATAATTGGAGTG
Source organism: Ranitomeya variabilis (assembly GCF_051348905.1). NCBI lineage: Eukaryota > Metazoa > Chordata > Amphibia > Anura > Dendrobatidae > Ranitomeya > Ranitomeya variabilis. The sequence continues at coordinate 415,233,732 of NC_135234.1, forward strand.
ATACTGGTTTCCTTTTTCATTTAACATAGTTGTTTTATCACTGGCTTGCACCCCGTATGATACTAGATATCATTTATAGAATCATCTGTATTGTGGCGGTGCACCTTGCCTCATTACCTTACAGATGACCCTGTGATGACAGGCAGGGTTCCCACTGCTGGCACTGCCCCCCCCGCCTACTCAAAGGCCCATAGCGGCCCGCGGCAGATTGATTCTCCCTGCTCTGCCGCAGAATGTAACTGTTACAGTAGCTTAGCTCCGGGTGGGCCCCCTCTGAGCATCGGGCCTGGGGCGACCCCCCCCCCCCCCTTGCCCCCGGGTAGCTACGCTACTGCATCAGAGACAGTTTAGGTCGACAACCCCCAGAGCCCTTTCTCCTAACTGCCCAGCCCACCTCCTCCAAAACCAACTTCTCCACCATTACAGAAGATCGACTCTCCACTCTACTCTCAAGATCACATCTCACCACCTGTGCACTCGACCCGATTCCATCCCACTTCATCTCAAACCTCACCACAGTCTTCATTCCAACCCTAACCCATCTCTTCAACCTATCACTAACTGGTGTTTTCCCCTCAAGCTTTAAACATGCCTCAATCACACCTATCCTCAAAAAGCCCTCTTGACTCATCCTCTGCATCCAGCTATCGCCCCATATCACTTCTCCCCTATGCCTCAAAACTACTGGAACACCACGTCCATCTTGAGCTGTCCTCCCACCTCTCTTGCTGCTCCCTCTTTGACCGCTTTCAATCTGGCTTCCGGCAGCATCACTCCACTGAAACTCTCCTAACTAAGGACACCACTGACATAACTGCCAAAGCCAAGCGACACTACTCTGTTCTCCTCCTAGACCTGTTCTCTGCCTTTGACACAGAGGACAATTCCCGACTATTACAGACCCTCTCAACTCTTCTCAACTCTTGGCATCACTGACTTGGCCTTATCTTGGATTTTGTCGTACCTAACAGACCGGACATTCAGCATCTCCCACTCGCACACCACCTCCTCCCCTCGCCCCCTATCTGTCAGGAATCCCACAAGGTTCAGTCCTAGGGCCTCTGCTCTTCTCCATCTATAGATACTATCAATACGTATGGGCAGTTTCACCTAGGAAAAGGCACTGACACCACCGCTCTGCAGTGGACAAATAATCATAGTTATGAGTGGTTATTATAATACAGAAGTATAGGTTGTAGCTGCTGCCAGAGAGTGTGACCCAATTATGAGCCAACTCTCTAATAAAAAATTTGGAAGAAAAAAACTCAAACAAAAGAAAGATTATGTTAGTTAATTTAATAAAAAAACAAACAAAAACAACACCACACACAAACACTAGTCACAGTTCCCCACAGAACAGAGAAATGTTGAAGCTGCAACAAGTTATAGCAAGAAAGTCTCCAGACAGATTCATTCAATTCCCTCTTGTTTATCCTTAATGGCAACCTGCAGAAATAGACACGGCAAAGTATGAGTAATTTCATAAAACAATGAACATATGAAACTAGTTCATGTAGTAGGCAGCGTAGCCATGTATGACTGGAACCTGTTTAACTACAACCAATACTGTCAATTTCCACATTTCAAGTTAGCAATGATCAGCGCATTCATAACTGAATACAATGGAGGGGATTTATCAAGCTAAATATGCCAAACATCTTTCATGACTTAGGCCGGTTTCACACTTGCGTTCGGAGCAGGTGCGGACTTCCTCCGTGAAGCCCCGCCCTCCGCCGCTAGCGCCGCCTACTTCTGCATGCGGCCGGCATGCGGCCTGTGTACCTATATTTAACATTAGGTACGCAGGTCGTGCGGCTGTATGCAGAGGCTGCCGCATGCGTCGTTTTGACGCTGCGGCGGCCAACGTAGGACGCAGCCTGTAGCATTTTTTTTTTATCCGCAGAGTCAAAACGACGCATGCGGCAGCCTCCGCATACAGCCACACGACCTGCGTACCTAATGTTAAATATAGGTACACAGGCCGCATGCCGAAGTAGGCGGAGCTAGCGGCGGAGGGCGGGGCTTCACGGAGGAAGTCCGCAGCCCTCCGCAGCTGCTCCGAACGCAAGTGTGAAACCGGCCTTACACCATATACCACTTTCTGTACCTTGCCCTCCAGCATTGTCTAGTTAAAAAGGGATATGGTGAACTAGAAAGTGTATTGTCTAATGCGTAACATGTACCAAAAATTAGAATTTCTAGTACAAAGCTAACCAACATGTTCAACCCCTTTCCGACATCGGGCATAATAGTATGCCGATGTCAGATTCCCCTCCCTTTGATGTGGGCTCCGGTGATGAGCCCACATCTTTCCGGGGACATGTCAGCTGTTTTGAACAGCTGACATGTGCCCGCAATAGAAATGGGTGGAATTGTGATCCACCCGCAGCTATTAACCAGTTAAATGCCTCTGTTAAACTGACAGCGTCATTTAAATTGTCGCGCCGGAAATACGCACACCGGTGACCGTGTCACGTGATCACGGGTCACCGGTGTGTTGGCATGACAATCTGAGGTCTGCTGGAAACCTCTATGTTTGTCAGTGCCGGCTTGCTGTGAGTGCCACCCAGTGGTCGTCGCTCATAGCAAGTGAGTAAATCTGCTATATAGAGGCGATCTGAACATTGCCTCTATGTAGTAGAGCCGATCAGGTTGTGGCAGCTTCTATTCTCCAATGTTTTTAAAAATAAAAAATAGAAGAATTAACCTGATCACTAAACGGCATAGCGAGAAAAAAAAAAAAAAAAAAAAAAGTAAAAACACCAGAATTAAGGTTTTTTTTGTCGCCGCAACATTGAATTAAAATGCAATAACGGGATCGTATCTGCACCAAAATGGTATCATGAAAAACTTCAGTTCAGCACGCAAAAAAATAAGCCCTCACCTAACCCAAGATCACGAAAAATAGACGCTACGGGTATGGGAAAATGGTGCAATTTTTTTTTTAACAATGTTTGGAATTTTTTTTTCCCACCATTTAGATAAAAAAAAAAAAAAAAGAACCTACACATGTTTGGTGTCTATGAACTGGTAATGACCTAGAAAATCATAACAGCAGGTCAGTTTTAGCATTTAGTGAACCTAGCAAAAAAGCCAAACAAAAAACAAATGTGGGATTGCACTTTTTTTGCAATTTCACCACACTTGGAATTTTTTTACCGTTTTTCTAGTACAGGACATGGTAAAACCAATGGTGTCGTTCAAAAGTACAACTCGTCCCGCAAAAAACAAGCCCTCACACGACCATATTGACGTAAAAATATAAAAGTTATGGCTCTGGGAAGAAGCGAAAAACGAAAACGCAAAACCGAAAAAAGCTCCGAGGGTTAAGGGGTTAAACTAAAGACCAGATTAATTAAACCCGGCGTTTTTCATGCTGGTCTTGATGAAGAGGATACTACAGTCAGATGCTCCTGATTCGTTAAAGGCAATCTTTCAGCAGGTTTTTGCTATGTAATCTGAAAACAGCAGGAGATAGAGGCTGAGACACAGAATTCAGAGATGTGTCTCATATCAAAGTGTGTACTGTTTACTAACTGTGAAGGATTTATTATTAAGATTCTATGCAGCCTGCAGTCAACCCAGGAGACAGAATACACAAACTTTTCATAAAGTTAACACTCTTTTTGACTATCAAAACCTGTTACGGTCATCTCTGACTTACATTTATGGAGATTTTCGTCCCACTACAAAAATAATAAGATGAACAGTTCAGGTATACGGCCATGATCATGAATACAGTTCAGGTATACGGCCATGATCATGAATAGCAGTGTTTTGGAAGCAGGGCACTTGTGCTGCATTCAAAATATTGCTTTTTACAGTACAAGCACGGTGGATGGGATTTATTGAAATCCCATGCCCATTGTGCTTCTATTTGACACAGAGTAAACTAACCAGCAGTGCAGGTTTACGAGCCGCTACATGGCAATTTCTGTTGCGGATACACTATTTCAACAATAGATATGTATTGGATGCGGTAAATCTGCGTCGTTCAGTAAACACATGTGGTTTTACCTTCGTGATTAGAACGCAGCTCCTGATCATGGGAACGTAGCCTGACACATCTAAATACTAACTATGCCTAATCAGGACATGTCTAGATATGTGCATCAATGTTTACTGGCATCTTGATCGGAGATTTTTGCATTTTTCAGTTATGGTAAAAACGTGAATGAGATTTTTTGAACCTTATGCTACCTATTTTTTTCTTTTCCTTGCGGATTTGCACCCAAGTGTTTCATTCAAATCTGCAGCATGCTAATTCTTTAAGTGTTTTTGCAACATTGTTTGCCCATTCAAATTAATAGTAAAAAAAAAAACACAGGTAACAATGAATCAAATGCACATGTATTGCCGTAAAAAACAATAAAAAAACAAAAAAAAACACATTCTAGCACATCAGTACTTACTCTAAATCTTTCTTCCAACAGAGACAACTCACTAATCAAGTCTGTAATAGCGTTAGTAAATGCCTCCTGAGGACTGTATTCAGGCGTTGTCTGGACTCTTATAATAATTTTATGTTCCAGCGGATGTGGTACTTTGTATCCAGCAAACAGGACCTGGGGATCTTTCAACAGTTGCCTGCAAAATAACAGAAAAGAGCACACACACTTAATCAAGTTAATACAAATCCGGTTTTCTAAGATGGATTTTATATCAGTGGTGCTCATCAAGTGCCATCACTGATGTACTAGAAGCAATAACATGGGCTAAGTATCGTAAATTAAAAATGTCTCGAGATCCTATCTTCAGGAGCGCACCCACTCCCCTGCCTTTCTCCTTGATGAAGAAACTGTGTGCTCCTGATGACAGAGTTTGAGCCGGCAGCGTTACTGGGCCCTAGCACAAACTGCACAGGGATACTGAAGATGGTCTGTAAGCTTCGCAATCAGATGTAAAATATAGAATTTAAAAGCCCTCCATTCTTGAGAATGGAAACATATTTTACTAAGAGGTAAGTTCCAAAGTTGCTTGTTTTTACAAGTTCTTTGCCATTTAACCATTTAATATGATGAGACAACCCCTTAAAACCTAAATCAGAGCAGTGGACACCCAATATAACCATTGGCTCATTTCACCTTGTGTAGGCCACAGGAGTTCCCTTTCAGCAGCTGCCAATTGAACATACATCATTGTACCTTATTTTAAACTGCACAGAAAGGTATAATTGACTATGCTTTTCTATGAATAGGCAAGCCAGGAGCAGTACATGCCTACAGTGGCATATATCGGAGACTTCCATTGGACATATTGGGGAATCTCCCCAACTAATACCTTCGGCATAAATTTGGAATGCAACAGAGCCTTAAATATACAAGTAGTTTTCATCAGATTTTTTTGTATAGCAGCATGAATTAAGACTTACGATTTAATTATATTTCCAATTGTGTGGTCCTCCTTGTTTATGGTAAACAGACAGGCATTAGGGACTTTTGTGTCCTTCGTAATTGTTATCCTACAGAAAAAATAAAAAGCATTACAATTTGTCATTTTATCACATATACAAAAATGTAATGAGATTGTCATACTATAAGCAATGGAGTGGTTGGGATATCACATATAAAAGACTTGTCTTCTAGGAACATGACATTAAAGCTTGACATTTGTATTAGCCTGAAATGTGTAATAATTTATAGTACAGACCAAAAGTTTGGACACACCTTCTCATTTAAAGATTTTTCTGTATTTTCAGGACTATGGAAATTGTAAATTCAAACTGAAGGCATCAAAACTATGAATTAACACATGTGGAATTATATACGCAACAAAAAAAGTGTGAAACAACTGAAATTATTTCTTATATTCTAGGTTCTTCAAACACATTTTCACAATCAGCATCTGCATCTAACAGCAGAGTGTGGAGCTGAGCTCCTGCTCCGGCCGTTAGTCCCATAAGTGTTGCTTTCAACCTCCGGCAGCAGCATTTAAAGCTACTTAAAAAAAACTGCCATGTCAGGAAGGAGTTAAACAGGACTCATCGCCAGGTCAAAAGTGGCCAGTACTCTGCAACCTCCCTGATTATTTTTATTTAATGTTTGCCATTGTGAATTTGCTTTTTTGTTTTCCATGTTTGCTGCCAATTCATCAATGGTGACTTTTTAAAACGTCTCAAACGTTTGGTATAAATGTACTTCAGTGGCATGATTTTATTTTCTATGGGAGAATTTTCAGCGCAAATATTAGACATTTTAATGGAACGTGTGAATGTTTGCTGTGAAAAGGTGCAAAACAGGTAAAAGACAAAAATAAAAACACCGTCACATCGTGTGTTGGCACTGGGGCTCTCGGGACATTATGTTGCGCGATCCCTGCGGCCAATCCGTGCTGGCTTCAGTCTCCTCTCCTAGTCACAAACAAGACATCCGGAAGTAGTGAGAACAGCAGCAGCTCTGCCTTCCTGCGGATGTCAGTTGCATCCTTAGGAGAGTGAATCGCGTGGCATAATGTCCCGAGAGTCCCAGTGCCGACAATGCTGGAACGGCTCCTGTGGCGAGTAGAAGAGTTATTTAATTGGTGGACAACCCCTTTAAAAGAAATAAATGAAACATTTGGTCAATGTTTCCATTTGTTAGGGAGTCACACAGCACATTTTCAGCAGCATTTCTGCACCTACTCAGTTACTTTTTTTTCATTCCAATTTTAATTGCATTTTTTCAGCCACGTCTTGAGTCTCTTTTTGGTCATGTTGCAAATGAAGCGGCTTTGTTTTGGATACTTCCTAATACTTCGCTTTGATAAATCTTATTAATAAGGTCATGTATGGGTTAAGTGCCTTTATAGTGCATTTCTGTTGTGGAAACACAATAAAAATCCTCGTTTCTTTTGTACCTGTGGATTTTCCTTATCTCATACAAGTCAATGAGGAAAACCGAAGAATCAAAGGGCATATTAACCGTGAGAATAAGCTGCAGAGTTCAGAAGCCGCAGAGTACAGCAGTGTACGCAGCATCATACAGAGCACAGGGGCCTAGAAGGCTCCTCAGGCCAAGGACCAGAAACAAAATGATGGAAATAAAAAAAAAACTTCTGAAGAGGAGGAAAATAACTGGCCCCGTCCTGGAGGGGTTAAAAAGCTGGGAACTTGGCTCCATTCAAGCTTTTTTTCCCCCAGAACTGAAGGGCAGAGAATTCCCCGCTTCTGAGGTGAGTGACTACTCGGAACCTGACACATAACGACAGCGCTCACTTTCCGGTAACTCACTTTTTTTCGCCCTCAAACAGTAGGAACGACTCAAAGGCCGGCGGCGCGTTCATCCTGGTGCCAAGCGCTTGTTTCCCTCCTCGCTAGGGACGTCCACACTCCACAGCACGGCGCACCGCTTCACTTACGTCACCGGAGCGCCGTGTCGTCACATCCGGTTTTACCATAGCGTCTCCAGCGACTGGCGTGCTGCTCGCTTGAGGGAGCCATTTTTGTGAAGCCCTTCCTATTACAACGCAATAGGAAGACTCCAGTGACACAGACACTATTGTGTGCTACTAGAAGTTTATTTTCTTTGCGTGCTGCCATGACAGACAGTGTAAAATTGATTATTATAAGGTAAGAAAAGATAAATAGATTCGTGATAACGGCTGGGAGGTGTAAGCTGCCGAATTGTAACCAGTGCAGTTTTAGTATCATGGTTGCCCTTTTAAGAGATGGCTTCCAATGTGCTTCCGCCTCCCTGCACGGCCGGTCACGTGTGCTGAGGCTGCAGCGCTGAGTAGTGTTGCCCTTCGTCTGATTGGCTGCTGGCTTGCGGGGTTCTGAGTGTGAGAGCGCTGCGCTAGGGACTTCTCTGCTGGCGAGAGCGCGGCATTTCCAAGACTGCGTCACACTATGTCGTGCCAGGTAGAGGCAGCAAGTGAGGACGCGGGGAGGCTGGACGGCTCCGAGCAGGTAATGGCAGGTAGGACGTGTGTGCCTGCTGTCCCGGCGGCGGCGGGCACACGAGGAGGAGCTCGGGCTATGCGCACACCTGTCGTCCTCCATACACTTCTCATCGTGCTGACTGTACACGTGGTTGGGAGCTGTGACAGCAGGGTGGTGGACTCCCTGCACTGCCCCAGGAAGTAGCATGTGGGTCTTCTCACATTTTGGGGGTGACAAGCACTTGCTGTGCCCTGGTATTGTCACCAGTTCTCCACAAAGAATCGCTTGTGATTAGCGCAGACCCTCCTGTAAGGCACATAGCAGCACGTGTAATGTTCTGCCCAAGCGATAGTGGCCTCGTCACTATGGGGGTCTTCCAGGGGTAAAGAGTCGCTTGTGATAAGCCCAGTCCCTCCTGTAAGGCACATAGTAGCACGGTGTAATGTTCTGCCCAAGCGATAGTGGCCTCGTCACTATGGGGGTCTTCCAGGGATAAAGAGTCGCTTATGATTAGCACAGACCCTCCTGTAAGGCACGTAGCAGCACGGTGTAATGTTCTGCCCAAGAGATAGTGGCCTCATCACTATGGGGGTCTTCCAGGGGTAAAGAGTCGCTTGTGATAAGCCCAGTCCCTCCTGTAAGGCACATAGTAGCACGGTGTAATGTTCTGCCCAAGCGATAGTGGCCTCGTCACTATGGGGGTCTTCCAGGGATAAAGAGTCGCTTATGATTAGCACAGACCCTCCTGTAAGGCACGTAGCAGCACGGTGTAATGTTCTGCCCAAGAGATAGTGGCCTCATCACTATGGGGGTCTTCCAGGGGTAAAGAGTCGCTTGTGATTAGCACAGACCCCTCTGCAAGGCATGTAGCAGCACCGTGTAATGTTCTGCCCAAGCGATAGTGGCCTCGTCACTATGGGGGTCTTCCAGGGGTAAAGAGTCGCTTGTGATCAGCCCAGACCCTCCTGTAAGGCACGTAGCAGCACGGTGTAATGTTCTGCCCAAGAGATAGTGGCCTCGTCACTATGGGGGTCTTCTAGGGGTAAAGAGTCGCTTGTGATTAGCACAGATCCCTCTGCAAGGCTCGTAGCAGCATGATGTACTGTTCTGCCCAAGCAATAGTGGCCTCGTCACTATGGGGGTCTTCCAGAGGTTGAGTCGCTTGCGATTAGTGCAGACCCTCTTGTAAGGCACGTAGCAGCACGTGTAATGTTCTGCCCAAGCGATAGTGGCCTCGTCACTATGGGGGTCTTCTAGGGTTAAAGAGTTGCTTGCGATTAGCCCAGACCCTCCTGTAAGGCACATAGTAGCACGGTGTAATGTTCTGCCCAAGCGATAGTGGCCTCGTCACTATGGGGGTCTTCCAGGGGTAAAGAGTCGCTTGTGATCAGCCCAGACCCTCCTGTAAGGCACGTAGCAGCACGGTGTAATGTTCTGCCCAAGAGATAGTGGCCTCGTCACTATGGGGGTCTTCTAGGGGTAAAGAGTCGCTTGTGATTAGCACAGATCCCTCTGCAAGGCTCGTAGCAGCATGATGTACTGTTCTGCCCAAGCAATAGTGGCCTCGTCACTATGGGGGTCTTCCAGAGGTTGAGTCGCTTGCGATTAGTGCAGACCCTCTTGTAAGGCACGTAGCAGCACGTGTAATGTTCTGCCCAAGCGATAGTGGCCTCGTCACTATGGGGGTCTTCTAGGGTTAAAGAGTTGCTTGCGATTAGCCCAGACCCTCCTGTAAGGCACATAGCAGCACGGTGTAATGTTCTGCCCAAGCGATAGTGGCCTCGTCACTATGGGGGTCTTCCAGGGGTAAAGAGTCGCTTGTGATCAGCCCAGACCCTCCTGTAAGGCACGTAGCAGCACGGTGTAATGTTCTGCCCAAGAGATAGTGGCCTCGTCACTATGGGGGTCTTCTAGGGGTAAAGAGTCGCTTGTGATTAGCACAGATCCCTCTGCAAGGCTCGTAGCAGCATGATGTACTGTTCTGCCCAAGCGATAGTGGCCTCGTCACTATGGGGGTCTTCCAGAGGTTGAGTCGCTTGCGATTAGTGCAGACCCTCTTGTAAGGCACGTAGCAGCACGTGTAATGTTCTGCCCAAGCGATAGTGGCCTCGTCACTATGGGGGTCTTCTAGGGTTAAAGAGTTGCTTGCGATTAGCCCAGACCCTCCTGTAAGGCACATAGTAGCACGGTGTAATGTTCTGCCCAAGCGATAGTGGCCTCGTCACTATGGGGGTCTTCCAGGGGTAAAGAGTCGCTTGCAATTAGCCCAGACCTGCAGGAAACGTTAGAAAAAAGAGGAAAAAATGCCTTGCCTGTTAAAGGAGATGTCTATTACTTTAAGACCACCACTGGGCCCATGGCAGTCTTAAAGAAAGCCCTACATACTGTTCTTCCAGTCCTCTGCTGTCGCCCTCACATGAAGAGTGTTTAAACACGTACATGACGAATCTGTCATCAGTGTGGGGTGTGTGTGTCATTAGTATGGGGTCCATGTGTCCGTTTTTACCATCAGTGTACGGTCTGTGTCCGGTTTTACCGTCAGTGTGTCGTCAGTGTAGTTCACGGATAGATAGGTATATGCTTCTCCTATCCTCTTTACTGCTAAACACAGATGGCACATGTGCTGTACCTGTCTATTACAGACCTATAGACTTCTTTTGACTCTTCATCAGTGCAGCTGGGAAAAAACGGACATGTGAACAGCCCCGTAGACTATAATGGGTACGTTTTGTATCTGTAACAGAAACGTATGCAACACAGACTTGTGAATGAGGCCTAAGAGACTCTCTAGCGCCCTTTATTTTTCTGTGGTCACATAACATCTTACGTCGGAAGAGCGGGCTAGTGGAGCCATGGGCAGTGGTGTGAAGGAATGAGTAGAGTATGTGTTTTGATTGGCTACAGCAGTCACATGACGTCCTATGCCAGGAGTGGAAGAGACGACTGGTGGAATCAATGTCTTGTACCAAATATGCCGTTGTCACTTTGTTGGCCAGTGATTGGCTTCTCCACATATAACTTATCATGCCAGAAACAAAAATGCTGATGGAGTCTAGTAGATCAGTGGGGAGGGGGTGAGGTTGTACTGGTGTGTAATAGGTGTCTTTTCATGTTAGAACATTTCCTGCAGCAAGTTTCACTTCTTTATACTCGTACACAATTGAAGTGGTCCGAACCCACCGATTAATGTGTATATTGGCCTCCCAGCTGTCCACTGGTGGAGCATGTTGGAGTTCGGTTGCCTGATCCTTTTGTTTGGCAAAGAAACAAGTGGCTGCCAGATGATTCAGTGACTGGATCTCTCATTGAAAAGACAAGCACACAGACGAGCCGTGAGATCCAGTATATGGTGCAGTCAGGGGAGAAGTGTCAGCTGAGCTATTTAATGGTTATGGACAGAGTAATTCTTAAGGTACCTTCACACTAAGCGACTTTGCAGCGAGAACGACGACGATCCGTGATGCTGCAGCGTCCTGGATAGCGATCTCGTTGTGTTTGACACGCAGCAGCGATCTGGATCCCGCTGTGATATCGTTGGTCGGAGCTAGAAGTCCAGAACTTTATTTCGTCGCTGGATCACCCGCTGTCATCGCTGGATCGGTGTGTGTGACACCGATCCAGCGATGTGTTCACTTGTAACCAGGGTAAACATCGGGTTACTAAGTGCAGGGCCGCGCTTAGTAACCCGATATTTACCCTGGTTACCATTGTAAAAGTAAAAAAAAAAAACAGTACATACTCACCTTCTGATGTCTGTCACGTCCCCCGGCGTCCACAGGGTTACACGCTGCTGCCGAGAACTTCCTGCACTGAATGTGTCAGCGCCGGCAGTAAAGCAGAGCACAGCGGTGACGTTACCGCTGTGCTCTGCTCGCTGACACAGTCAGTACAGGAAGCTCTGAGCAGCAGCGCGTAACCCTGTGGACGCCGGGGGACGTGACAGACATCAGAAGGTGAGTATGTACTGTTTTTTTTTTTTGTTTTTTTTTACTTTTACAATGGTAACCAGGGTAAATATCGGGTTACTAAGCGCAACAATAAAGCACACTGGCGCTACTAAGAAGACCAACCCAAGTGCTGCAGGTATTAAGGCAGATCTGTGCACACTCTGCCACAGCAAATAAATCACTCAATATTAATAAATACCGCGCTCCAAGGGTTTAAAAATAGTTGGAAATAAACCAAAAGTTAGATGCTGATTCACTTTGGACCGGTAAATTTAGCAGCATATAGGGGGAGTGTACAGCACTATTGTCAAAACAGCCGTTGGCTACAACCAATATAACCAACAGTTTGAAGTAGCTTACAGTTAATACGTGCCTTAAATACAATTAGAATAATCGGCTGATAACCCACATACCATACTGGTTTCGCTGCTTGCTTAAGGTGAAAAATGGTCCCAGATGTGTAAGGTGCTCTACCGCGGTGGACCGAGGGAGGTGGTCCTTTGGGAGCGGTGGCGATAAGCAGGAAGCACGCCGATACCGCTTATCCAGCGAGAAGACCGGGTACCGCTGCACAGTACAGAGCCAGGAACCGTCCCGGCCGGAGACGATCCTGGTTGTACTGGAATAATGGCCGGCGCTGCTAGGCAGCGTGTGACGTCACAGGCCTACGGAGTCTCGTTTGGGACACAAAGCAAACCAACGCGTTTCGGAGTGTACCGCACTCCTTCCTCAGGGTTACCGCCCCAACTGACTGACTCCGTATTAAAGCGCATCCAGCAGACACCCGCTGTGCGCCAATTGTTAACTCTGTACGTCCCGGTCTCTCTCAAGTGTGCATGCTGGAGTAATGACCAACCGCCCTCAAAATATCATAATAAGTAGTACCTCCACTTTACATGGGGCATTGTACTGGTGAGTCATTGTTTGCAGGAGCTAAAGAGATAATCTCATTGACTCCCACAAAGGACCAACTTAATTGAATAAATAAACATATATAATAATAGGGTAAAATTGACATACCCTCCTTTAGCAAATCTAAAATACGTATCTCACGTAGTTAACTTTTATTATAAAGGGCGGTTTGTCATTACTCCAGCATGCACACTTGAGAGAGACCGGGACGTACAGAGTTAACAATTGGCGCACAGCGGGTGTCTGCTGGATGCGCTTTAATACGGAGTCAGTCAGTTGGGGCGGTAACCCTGAGGAAGGAGTGCGGTACACTCCGAAACGCGTTGGTTTGCTTTGTGTCCCAAACGAGACTCCGTAGGCCTGTGACGTCACACGCTGCCTAGCAGCGCCGGCCATTATTCCAGTACAACCAGGATCGTCTCCGGCCGGGACGGTTCCTGGCTCTGTACTGTGCAGCGGTACCCGGTCTTCTCGCTGGATAAGCGGTATCGGCGTGCTTCCTGCTTATCGCCACCGCTCCCAAAGGACCACCTCCCTCGGTCCACCGCGGTAGAGCACCTTACACATCTGGGACCATTTTTCACCTTAAGCAAGCAGCGAAACCAGTATGGTATGTGGGTTATCAGCCGATTATTCTAATTGTATTTAAGGCACGTATTAACTGTAAGCTACTTCAAACTGTTGGTTATATTGGTTGTAGCCAACGGCTGTTTTGACAATAGTGCTGTACACTCCCCCTATATGCTGCTAAATTTACCGGTCCAAAGTGAATCAGCATCTAACTTTTGGTTTATTTCCAACTATTTTTAAACCCTTGGAGCGCGGTATTTATTAATATTGGGTTACTAAGCGCGGCCCTGCACTTAGTAACCCGATGTTTACCCTGGTTACCCGGGTGCTGCAGGGGCACTTCGGCATCGTTGAAGACAGTTTCAACGATGCCGAAGTCGTTCCCCTGATCGTTGGTCGCTGGAGAGAGCTGTCTGTGTGACAGCTCCGCAGCGACCTAAACAGCGACGCTGCAGCGATCAGCTCGTTGTCTATATCGCTGCAGCGTCGCTGAGTGTGACGGTAGCACACTGCACAAGGTGTTAAGTGGACGTCACAATGGATGTGAGCAGGCATTGGCCCACACCGTTACGTGATGTGAGTGTGAGACCTTGTTTCATCGTGTTGAATACATAGAATGACATGGTGAGCTAATCATAATCAAAACGGCAATATTCTCTGTTTTGAGCACATAGAATTTTAGCCATGAAGTGTTAGTGCTGACTTGTGTACTTATGGCTTATCTGGTAGATATGCCCTAGTGTATGTGTTAAGAAAAACCCTTAACCCCTGGGCCATTTTCGTTTTTTTGTTTTCATTTTTCCTTCTCCTTCTTCCCATAGCCATAACTTTTTTTTTTTTTTTTTTTCCCTTCAATATGGCCATGTGAGGACTTTTTGTGGGACTAGTTGTGCTTTTGAACGACATCATTGATTTTACCATATACAGTGGGGCAAAAAAGTATTTAGTCAGTCAGCAATAGTGCAAGTTCCACCACTTAAAAAGATGAGAGGCGTCTGTAATTTACATCATAGTTAGACCTCAACTATGGGAGACAAACTGAGAACAAAAAATCCAGAAAATCACATTGTCTGTTTTTTTATCATTTTATTTGCATATTATGGTGGAAAATAAGTATTTGGTCAGAAACAAACAATCAAGATTTCTGGCTCTCACAGACTTGTAACTTCTTCTTTAAGAGTCTCCTCTTTCCTCCACTCATTACCTGTAGTAATGGCACCTGTTTAAACTTGTTATCAGTATAAAAAGACACCTGTGCACACCCTCAAACAGTCTGACTCCAAACTCCACTATGGTGAAGACCAAAGAGCTGTCAAAGGACACCAGAAACGCCACGCCCCCTGAGGAAGCGACACTACGATACGCGAAACGCGCGTTGGGGTTCATAACACAGGTCAGGAGCCGGACCTGGGACCTTATTATGGGTAAATATTGCTGACCCTTTATGTATTTTGGGGAATACTTGGGCTATCCGTCAAACAGATGGTATGAATGCCGTCCAATAGGTAATAAGTAAGTAGGGATTAAAATTTTAGTAGCTGCAGTCTGAGGTGTATTTAGTCTATTTGGACACAATGCTATGTAGCTATAAATATTAGACTGATCCCCCCTAAAAAACTACTGAATTATCTGGGTCTGATATGCTCCCCCTTGTGTTACTTTTTAACACTTTGGTGTGATTCACATAAATTGTAATTGTGACCTATGTATTTAACGAGCATGTTAAAAATTTGTTATTTAATAAAAGCAATTTTTGGATTTGAACTGTGGTAATATATACTCATTTTTTTCTCCTGATTAATTAACCAGAAACAAAATTGTAGCCCTGCACCAGGCTGGGAAGACTGAATCTGCAATAGCCAACCAGCTTGGAGTGAAGAAATCAACAGTGGGAGCAATAATTCGAAAATGGAAGACATTCAAGACCACTGATAATCTCCCTCGATCTGGGGATCCACACAAAATCCCACCCCGTGGGGTCAGAATGATCACAAGAACGGTGAGCAAAAATCCCAGAACCACGCGGGGGGACCTAGTGAATGAACTGCAGAGAGCTGGGACCAATGTAACAAGGCCTACCATAAGTAACACACTACGCCACCATGGACTCAGATCCTGCAGTGCCAGACGTGTCCCACTGCTTAAGCCAGTACATGTCCGGGCCCGTCTGAAGTTTGCTAGAGAGCATTTGGATGATCCAGAGGAGTTTTGGGAGAATGTCCTATGGTCTGATGAAACCAAACTGGAACTGTTTGGTAGAAACACAACTTGTCGTATTTGGAGGAAAAAGAATACTGAGTTGCATCCATCAAACACCATACCTACTGTAAAGCATGGTGGTGGAAACATCATGCTTTGGGGCTGTTTCTCTGCAAAGGGGCCAGGACGACTGATCCGGGTACATGAAAGAATGAATGGGGCCATGTATCGTGAGATTTTGAGTGCAAACCTCCTTCCATCAGCAAGGGCATTGAAGATGAAACGTGGCTGGGTCTTTCAACATGACAATGATCCAAAGCACACCGCTAGGGCAACGAAGGAGTGGCTTCGTAAGAAGCATTTCAAGGTCCTGGAGTGGCCTAGCCAGTCTCCAGATCTCAACCCTATAGAAAACCTTTGGAGGGAGTTGAAAGTCCGTAAAGCCAAAAACATCACTGCTCTAGAGGAGATCTGCATGGAGGAATGGGCCAACATACCAACAACAGTGTGTGGCAACCTTGTGAACACTTACAGAAAACGTGTGACCTCTGTCATTGCCAACAAAGGATGCATTACAAAGTATTGAGATGAAATTTTGTTTCTGACCAAATACTTATTTTCCACCATAATATGCAAATAAAATGATAAAAAAACAGACAATGTGATTTTCTGGATTTTTTGTTCTCAGTTTGTCTCCCATAGTTGAGGTCTACCTATGATGTAAATTACAGACGCCTCTCATCTTTTTAAGTGGTGGAACTTGCACTATTGCTGACTGACTAAATACTTTTTTGCCCCACTGTAATGTAATGTAAAACTGAGGGGAAAAAAATCCAAGCGCAGTGAAATTGCAAATAAAGTGCAATTCCACAAATCTTTTTTTTTTTTTTTTTACCATGTTCCTTAAATGCTAAAACTGACCTGCCATTATGATTATTCAGGTCATTACGAGTTTGTAGATTCCAAATATGTATAGGTTCTTTTTTATTTAAGTGGTGAAAAGAAATCTAAAGTTGGTATAAAAAAAAAAAAAGCACATTTGAACTTTTTTTTTTTTTTTTTTAAGACTTTTTATTTTTTTACACTTTTTACTTGCTTCAATAGTCTTATTAGGAGACTTGAAGCTGCGATCGTCTGATCACTTGTGCTACACATGGCAGGACTTCAGCCCTGGTATGTGTAGCAGATCTGCAATGACAACCATGTTGTTCTCCTGCAGAACTCTGGGTTTCATGTCAACCCGTCGGCACCCTGCAATCATGTGACGGGTGCCGATGGGCGGAGTTAGTGATTCGTTTCCGGCCCAATCATGTTAAATTCATCTGTCAGAGATTGGAATTTAACATGTTAACAGCTGCAGGTGGATCACGATTCCACCCATGGCTGTTAGGGACACTTGACAGCTGATCAAATCAGCTGTTATATGCCGGAAAATGTGCGGGCTCAGCACATATGTTGTGAAGGGGTTTACAGGTTTGTTACAGGTTTGAAATATTGATGTTCATCAGTATTAAATTGTGGGGGTCTGACTCCCAGCACCCCCACAGTGAGCTATTTGGTTGTGCAAGCTCTATAGTTTTTCAATGTCTACATCGTGCCATTTTGGTAGGGGCGATGCAGAGTGCGACATAACTTCAGTACCCTGCCTGCCACTACTGAGTAGACAACAGGTATGTGGACAATGTGACTATTGAAGAGACTGCACCTTACAATAGGCCATTGATGCTCTAAGAACAGGAAACGCCTTTACAGGAGTTTGTTCATTTAGATACTTTCTTATTTAAAGCAGAAATTAGCCCCACATTCAGCTTCTCCAATCCCCAGTGATTAGCTGTTCCTGCCCCGGTAAGCAGCATCTGACCAGACATGTCCCACTGCCCTGGAGCTTTAGTATTTCATGGCAGCTATTTGAAGGAATGTCCTGCCATGTAATCCATGACTTTGTATAGAAATGGTACTGAATGTATCCCCTTACAGGGTCCATATGTTTATGGAATAATCCTAAAATTGCTCCTTTCACAAGTGAGTGTGTTCTTGTAAGTTCACTGATGGTTTAAACAATTGGGTTCCTTTCCCTTGACTGCTGAGTCACAGTAGAATCCTCTCTGCCTGGAAAACCTGTGTCTGCTGACATCGGAGCAGTGAGGAGCTTTAATGCACCTTCCTGAAAAACATCAGACTTGATAATGTTCAGGACTAGACTAAAGGTACCTTCACACATAACGATTTCGTTAACGATATCGTTGCAACGTCACGATTTTTGGTGACGTAGCAACGATCCCGCTAACGATCTCGGTATGTGTGACAGCGACCAACGATCAGGCCCCTGCTGGGAGATCGTTGGTCGTAGGGAATAATCAGGACCTTTATTTGGTCGCTGATCACCCGCTGGATCGGCGTGTGTGACGCCGATCCAGCGATGTGTTCACTTGTAACCAGGGTAAACATCGGGTTACTAAGTGCAGGGCCGCGCTTAGTAACCCGATGTTTACCCTGGTTACCATTGTAAAAGTTAAAAAAAAAAAACACTACATACTCACATTCTGATGTCTGTCACGTCCCCCGCCGTCAGCGCCGGCCGTAAAGCAGAGCACAGCGGTGACGTCACCGCTGTGCTCTACTTTACGGCCGGCGCTGACACAGTCAGTGCGGGAAGCTGTCGGCGGGGGACGTGACAGACGTCAGAATGTGAGTATGTAGTGTTTTTTTTTTTAACTTTTACAATAGTAACCAGGGTAAATACTGGGTTACTAAGCGCGGCCCTGCACTTAGTAACCCGATGTTTACCCTGGTTACCCGGGGACTTCGGCATCGCTGAAGACAGTTTCAACGATGCCGAAGTCGTTCCCCTGATCGTTGGTCGCTGGAGAGAGCTGTCTGTGTGACAGCTCCCCAGCGACCACACAACGACTTACCAACGATCACGGCCAGGTCGTATCGCTGGTCGTGATCGTTGGTAAGTCGTTTAGTGTAACGGTACCTTAACTTTCACAGCTAGATTGCCAATTTGCATGAAAAAGGCAATTTGCAGCTACAGTGACTTTACAGTATCTATTGGGGAATGGGAATTTATGTTGCTTCCTATTATATGTAAGTGAACCTGCCCTTAAAAGAGTGTTCTCAAGTGCTGGGGGTGCAACCGGTGTGGCCATCATGGTCCCAAGAACCAGGGCTCTGAACAGGCCCAGTTGAATTGAGCGGAGGTCGATCATGCGCACCGCCTTACCATTCATTCTAATAGGAGTGCTGAAGATCAACTGAGCGCTACGCTTAGCAATCACCGGTGCTCCCTTTAAGAATAAATGGAGTGGTAGTGTGCATGATCGACCCACTTTCCATTCAGCTTTGGCTCTTTAGAGCCCCAGTTCTCGATATTGGTGGGGACCATGACGGTTGGACCCCAAGTGATCACAAAATTATTCTCTTCCTCCGGATAGGGGGATACATTTTTAGAGTACAGAACACCCCGTAAAAAAATTCCAATTAAAAATGTTAACCCATTAATATATTGCAGTCCTCATTTTACATAGCACTGTGTACTTAGAATTGCTATTTTTTTCCTTTCTACCCAGCTAATTCTTCCCTTTTCCATTAGCTCTGTGACATCACGTGATTAAAAACTGTCAGTCTGAATCCTTCTAAGTCAGACCCATATACATTTATATCTCATGAACCTACAACTCCCAGTATCTCCTTAACAATGGTAAAGATCTGCTGGGAGGTTATATCAGTCATTACCAGACTGTGGACCATACAGGAACCACAGCACTAGCACTGATAAGACATAGTCAGTACCAACAAGTAAACCTTTAAGGTACCGTCACACTCAGCGACGCTGCAGCGATATAGACAACGATCCGATCGCTGCAGCGTCGCTGTTTAGGTCGCTGTAGAGATGTCAAACACAGCAGCTCCAGAACGATGCAGGAGCGATCCTGTGACGTAGCAGTGACTCGCTTATCGTTCTCACAGGTCGTTAGCTCCATGTTTAACATTGCTGACATCATTGCTTTTGCTGTCAAACACGACGATACACGCCGACCTGACGACCAAATAAAGTTCTGGACTTTAAGCTCCGACCAGCGATATCACAGCGGTATCCAGATCGCTGCTGCGTGTCAAACACAACAAGATCGCTATCCAGGACGCTGCAACGTCACGGATCGTTGTCGTTCTCGTTGTAAAGTTGTTTAGTGTGAAGGTACCTTTACATCCAGATACCTTATAGATGACCTCTTATCTGATTGAGTCTTTTTGTCTCCAACTTGTCAGACACCATGATGACTTTTCACATCCACAACTCTTCTCTGCAGACTTCCCTCTTAGGCTACTTTCACACTAGCGTTAACTGCAATACGTCGCAAAAGTGCTTGCAGGATGCGTTTTTTCTGCATTGACTAACATTAGCGACGCATTTGCGACGCATTGACACACGTCGCAACCGTCATGCGACGGTTGCGCCGTGTTGTGGCGGACCGTCGGGAGCAAAAAACGTTACATGTAACTCCGCCCCCACTTCCCCGCACCTCACAATGGGGCAGCGGATGCGCTGGAAAAATGCATCCGCTGCCCCCGTTGTGTGGCGCAGAGAACGCTAGCGTCGGTAACCTCGGCCCGACGCACTGCGACGAGCCGAGCCCGACGCTAGTGTGAAAGTAGCCTTATCTGGTCTTCTGCAGCACATCCAGACACTGTGCCCTTTAACCCCTTCCCGACATTTGACGTACTATCCCGTCGAGGTGGGGTGGGCCCGTATGACCACCGACGGGATAGTACGTCATACGCGATCGGCCGCGCTCACGGGGGGAGCGCGGCCGATCGCGGCCGGGTGTCGGCTGCATATCGCAGCTGACATCCGGCACTATGTGCCAGGAGCGGTCACGGACCGTCCCCGGCACATTAACCCCCGGCACACCGCGATCAAACATGATCGCGATGTGCCGGCGGTGCAGGGAAGCATCGTGCAGGGAGGGGGCTCCCTGCGGGCTTCCCTGAGCCCCCCGCAGCAACGCGATGTGATCGCGTTGCTGCGAGGGTCTTACCTCCCTCCCTGCCTGCTCCAGACCCGGATCCAAGATGGCCGCGGATCCGGGTCCTGCAGGGAGGGAGGTGGCTTCACAGAAGCCTGCTCAGAGCAGGCGCTGTGAAGCAGCCTGCACTTCTCGCAGATCGATGATCTGTCAGAGTGCTATGCAAACTGACAGATCACCGATCTGTATTGTCCCCCCCTGGGGCAAAGTAAAAAAGTAAAAAAAAAATATTCCAAATGTGTAAAAAAAAAATAAAAAAAAATATTCCAAAATAATGAAAAAAAATATATATATATTATTCCCATAAATACATTTCTTTATCTAAATAAAAAAAAACAAAAAACAATAAAAGTACACATATTTAGTATCGCCGCGTCCGTAACGACCCGACCTATAAAACTGGCCCACTAGTTAACCCCTTCAGTAAACACCGTAAGAAAAAAAAAAGAGGCAAAAAAACAACGCTTTATTATCATACCGCTGAACAAAAAGTGGAATAACACGCGATCAAAAAGACAGATATAAATAACCATGGTACCGCTGAAAGCGTCATCTTGTCCCGCAAATAACGAGCCGCCATACAGCATGATCAGCAAAAAAATAAAAAAGTTATAATCCTGAGAATAAAGCGATGCAAAAATAATTATTTTTTCCATAAAATAGTTTTTATCGTATAAAAGCGCCAAAACATAAAAAAATGATATAAATGAGGTATCGCTGTAATCGTACTGACCCGACGAATAAAACTGCTTTATCAATTTTACCAAACGCGGAACGGTATAAACGCCTCCCCCAAAAGAAATTCATGAATAGCTGGTTTTTGGTCATTCTGCCTCACAAAAATCGGAATAAAAAGCGATCAAAAAATGTGACGTGCCCAAAAATGTTACCAATAAAAACGTCAACTCGTCCCGCAAAAAACAAGACCTCACATGACTCTGTGGACCAAAATATGGAAAATTTATAGCTCTCAAAATGTGGTAACGCAAAAAATATTTTTTGCAATAAAAAGCGTCTTTCAGTGTGTGACGGCTGCCAATCATAAAAATCCGCTAAAAAACCCGCTATAAAAGTAAATCAAACCCCCCTTCATCACCCCCTTAGTTAGGGAAAAATAAAAAAAAATGTATTTATTTCCATTTTCCCATTAGGTTTAGGGCTAGGGTTGGGGCTAGGGTTAAGGCTACAGTTAGGGTTGCGGCTAAAGTTAGGGTTAGGGTTTAGATTACATTTACGGTTGGGATTAGGGTTAGGGGTGTGTCAGGGTTAGAGGTGTGGTTAGGGTTACTGTTGGGATTAGGGTTAGGGGTGTGTTTGGATTAGGGTTTCAGTTATAATTGGGGGGTTTCCACTGTTTCGGCACATCAGGGGCTCTCCAAACGCGACATGGCGTCCGATCTCAATTCCAGCCAATTCTGCGTTGAAAAAGTAAAACAGTGCTCCTTCCCTTCCGAGCTCTCCCGTGTGCCCAAACAGGGGTTTACCCCAACATATGGGGTATCAGCGTACTCAGGACAAATAGGACAACAACTTTTGGGGTCCAATTTCTCCTGTTACCCCTGGGAAAATACAAAACTGGGGGCTAAAAAAATAATTTTTGTGGGACAAAAAAAGATTTTTTATTTTCACGGCTCTGCGTTATAAACTGTAGTGAAACACTTGGGGGTTCAAAGTTCTTACAACACATCTAGATAAGTTCCTTGGGGGGTCTAGTTTCCAAAATGGGGTCACTTGTGTGGGGCTTCTACTGTTTAGGTACATTAGGGGCTCTGCAAACGCAATGTGACGCCTGCAGACCGTTCCATCTAAGTCTGCATTCCAAATGGCGCTCCTTCCCTTCCGAGCCCTCCCATGCATCCAAACGGTGGTTCCCCCCACATATGGGGTATCAGCGCACTCAGGACAAATTGGACAACAACTTTTGGGGTCCAATTTCTCCTGTTACCCTCGGGAAAATACAAAACTGGGGGCTGAAAAATAATTTTTGTGGGAAAACATTTTAGTTTTAATTTTTCGGCTCTGCATTATAAACTTCTGTGAAGCCCTTGGTGGGTCAAAGCGCTCACCACACATCTAGATAAGTTCCTTAGGGGGTCTACTTTCCAACATAGTGTCACTTGTGGGGGGTTTCTACTGTTTAGGTACATTAGGGGCTCTGCAAACGCAATGTGACGCCTGCAGACCATTCCATCTAAGTCTGCATTCCAAATGGCGCTCCTTCCTTTCCGAGCCCTCCCATGCGCCCAAACAGTGGTTCTCCCCACATATGGTATATCATCGCACTCAGGACAACTTGGACAACAAATTTTGGGGTCCAATTTCTCCTGCTACCCTCGGGAAAATACAAAACTGGGGGCTAAAAAAATAATTTTTGTGGGAAAAAATTTTTGTTTTATTTTTACGGCTCTGCATTATTAACTTCTGTGAAGCTCTTGGTGGGTCAAAGCGCTCAAAACACATCTAGATAAGTTCCTTAGGGGGTCTACTTTCCAAAATGGTGTCACTTGTGGGGGGTTTCAATGTTTAGGCACATCAGTGGCTCTCCAAACGCAACATGGCGTCCCATCTCAATTCCTGTCAATTTTGCATTGAAAAGTCAAACGGTGCTACTTCCCTTCCGAGCTCTCCCATGCGCCCAAACAGTGGTTTACCCCCACATATGGGGTATCAGCGTACTCAGGACAAATTGTACAACAGCTTTTGGGGTCCAATTTCTTCTTACCCTTGGGAAAATAAAAAATTGGGGGTGAAAAGATAATTTTTGTGAAAAAATATGATTTTTTATTTTTACGGTTCTGCATTATAAACTTCTGTGAAGCACTTGGTGGGTCAAAGTGCTCACCACACCTCTAGATAAGTTCCTTAGGGGGTCTACTTTCCAAAATGGTGTCACTTGTGGGGGGGTTGCAATGTTTAGGCACATCAGGGGCTCCCCAAACGCAACATGGCGTCCCATCTCAATTCCAGTCAATTTTGCATTGAAAAGTCAAATGGCGCTCCTTCGCTTCCGAGCTCTGTCATGCGCCCAAACAGTGGTTTACCCCCACATATGGGGTATCGGCGTACTCAGGACAAATAGTACAACAACTTTTGGGGTCCATTTTCTCCTGTTACCCTTGGTAAAATAAAACAAATTGGAGCTGAAGTAAATTTTTTGTGAAAAAAAGTTAAATGTTCATTTTTATTTAAACATTCCAAAAATTCCTGTGAAGCACCAGAAGGGTTAATAAACTTCTTGAATATGGTTTTGAGCACCTTGAGGGGTGCAGTTTTAGAATGGTGTCACACTTGGGTATTTTCTATCATATAGACCCCTCAAAATGACTTCAAATGAGATGTGGTCCCTAAAAAAAAATGGTGTTGTAAAAATGAGAAATTGTTGGTCAACTTTTAACCCTTATAACTCCCTAACAAAAAAAAATTTTGGTTCCAAAATTGTGCTGATGTAAAGTAGACATGTGGGAAATGTTACTTATTAAGTATTTTGTGTGACATATCTCTGTGATTTAAGGGCATAAAAATTCAAAGTTGGAAAATTGCAAAATTTTCAAAATTTTCGCCAAATTTCCATTTTTTTTTTGCAAATAAACGCAGGTAATATCAAAGAAATTTTACCACTATCATGAAGTACAATATGTCACGAGAAAACAATGTCAGAATCGCCAAGATCCGTTGAAGCGTTCCAGAGTTATAACCTCATAAAGGGACAGTGGTCAGAATTGTAAAAATTGGCCCGGTCATTAACGTGCAAACCACCCTTGGGGGTGAAGGGGTTAAAAATAACAGTGTTATTAAAATGCCCTCTGCGTAAAAATATGTCCTTATGATAATAATCTTTATTATAATAATAATCTTTATTTTTATATAGCGCTAACATATTACGCAGCGCTTTACAGTTTGTACACATTATCATCACTGTCCCCGATGGGGCTCACAATCTAAATTCCCTATCAGTATGTCTTTGGAATGTGGGAGGAAACCGGAGTGCCCGGAGGAAACCCACGCAAACACGGAGAGAACATACAAACTCTTTGCAGATGTTGTCCAAGGTGGGATTAGAACCCAGGATTCCAGCGCTGCAAGGCTGCTGTGCTATCCACTGCACCACCGTGATTACCTAAATAAGCCTCCTATAGTATATGTCCTCCACACTTTCTTGCCTTAATGAGCTACACCTGCCACACTGTCTGCCATTATCAGCTATAACCACTACACTATCTGCCCTTATGAACCACTTCCTATACCAGGGGTGGGGAACCTCAGAGCCATTTACGGCCCTTGGTGACCTTTTATCAGGCCCCCGAGCAGATTCTCAGGGACTGCATTCTCGGGCAGGTTGGTGTATTTTGATTATAACAAGCTCATTAATTTCTTCTTGCTCTGTTAGCACACACGCGCAGTGTTCACTACTGAACACTGAAGGGCATACAATGAAAGATTACGTCCTGAAACCATGGCCAGAGTCAGGATGTACTTCGTGGGCGGAGTTTGTACGGCCCCCGAAGGATGGTATAAATATCCAAATGGCCTTGGCAGAAAAAACATTCCCACCCCTGTCCTATACCATGCTTGCCCTGTGTCTAGTTTTCCCTTACACTCTCTATATCTCCACACTGTATCCCCACAATGTCAGTCTCTCTATACTGTGCCCTCATTTCACATTGCCCCCTCTCCATATCCATTCTGTGCCCCCTCATCACGCTATGCCCGCTTACTGCCCACGTTGTCCTCTCCAAACAATAACCACTCCTCACAATATTCCCTTACAGGAGCGTTCCCCAACTCCGGCCCTCAAGAGCCACCAACAGGTCATGTTTTCAGGATTTCCTTAGTATTCCCCAGGTGATAATTGCATCACCTTCACAGACAATAATTCCATCACCTGTGAAATACTAAGGAAATCCTGAAAACATGACCTGTTGGTGGCTCTTGAGGACTGGAGTTGGGGAACACTGCCTTACACGGTATGATGGTGACCACAGCCGTCCATACAATGTGATATCCACAACATCCCCCAATATACAGTATGATGTACTCCACAGCCCAGTATACAGTGATGCCCCCCACATATCCTATATAGTTTGATGTCTCCTCAGCCCATAAATAATGTTCCCCACAGATATATTATTTAATGTCCCCGCAATCCCTCTTGTCATGAATCCTGCAGCCAGCCCCACATACAGTGGGGAAAATAAGTATTCGATACACTGCCCATTTTGCAAGTTTTCTCATCTACAAAGAATGGAGAGGTCTGTAATTTATATCATGGGTACACTTCAACTCTGAGAGAATCTGAAAATGAAAACCAGAAAATCACTTTGTATAAAATAGAAATTAATTATGTAAAAATCATACAATGTGATTTTCTGGTTTTTATTTGTAGATTGTCTCTCACAGTGAAGTGTACCCATGATAATAATTACAAACCTCTCCATTCTTTGTAGATGAGCAAACTTGCACAATCGGCAGTGTATCAAATACTTATTTTCCCCACTATATGTCCCCATTTGCTGGCAAAAAAAATGCTTATACTAGCCTTATTCCCAGCTCCCAGTATCACGCCATCGCAGTCTCGTCTTTCTTCTTATGCAGATGTGGACGCTGGATGGCGCAATGACGTAATCATATTGTGGCCATCTCCAACAGGGCAAGGAGAGAGCAACGGCCAGGGCGCTGAACAGAGAGGGGTGAGTGGTGTGAGTGACATCGCCCACTTATCTGCCAGCCCTAGGTGGCTGCCTAACCTGCCTATCCCTTTTTCTGGCCCTGATAGAACTGTACATATTTATAGGTTGAAAACGTGTCAGATTTTTTTTCAGAAAGTCCTGTTTTTTGGGTGGTTGTTTTTTTTTATTTGCATCTTTTCATGGATCAATAAAGCTTTTTTTGAGGGGGGAATGGAACTTTATACACCCTTTTCTTTCCCCACACGCAAGTCATGTGATTTGAAAGTCTTATATGGGATTTCAATAATTTACCATAATTCTTATAAGCTGTGACTAGGAATGGGCGGACCCAAACAGTAAAGTTCGGGGTCCATATTGAACACCTAGTGTCCGTGCACGGATCCTGAACAGGGACTTCTAGAAGTCTGTATTACCATTCAGGTTCGGCAGGTCGAATGAAGTTTGTTGAAAGGCTTCGCCGATGTGGGCACTTCCGGCTCAATCACAGCAATGACAAGTATTGGCATGACTGTAATTGGCTGAGGCACACTGTTTAACAAAAGAAAAAAAAAAAAGTCCAGTCCCCTATAATTTTGCTAAGCAGCACAAGTAAAGCTGGGGGCTGGTATTCTCAGACTGGGAAGGGACCATGGATATTGGCAGTCCCCAGCTTAAAAATAGCAGCACGCAGCCACCCCAGAAAAGGCGCATCTATTGGAAGCACTAATCCTGGTGCCTTGCCTGGCTCTTCTCACTTGCCCTGGTGCAATGGCAAGCGGGGCAATATTTGTGGGGTTGATGTCAGCTGACATCAAGCCCAGGGGATAGTAATGGAGAGGCATATATAAGACGCTCCCTTTACTAACCCCATAGTGAAAATTAAATACACACACAGAAACTCCTTTATTTAAAATAAACACAACTCATCCTCTTTTTTTTCCCATTTATTAATGTAAAAATAATAAAACCATATTCCTCACCTGTCCAACAACAATCAATTTGTTCCACGAAGAGGCCAAATCTGCTTCATTTGGATTAATTGCTCCTTAGGATAGGTCCGCAATTTCAGTTCAGTGTGGGGTCTTACACCTAGAACCCCTACTAGTTAGCTGTTCTAAACTCCAGCCGTGCTGGATGTAAACAAATTGAATGGAACTCTGCTCAATGTACTGTTCGCTGCCAGGTACTGCAGAACAGCTCCTACTCTATTAATTAGAAGTTATCTTGCAGTACGTGTCAGCGACCGCTTGAGTAGGAGCTGTTCTGCACTACCTGGCAGCAGGTACTTTAATAGGAGCTGTTCTTTCCTTGTGTGGGAAGGAGCTGTTCTGCAGTACCTGGCAGTGGCTGCTACACAATTAAAATGCACTGTGCAGCTCCATTCAATGTGTTTACGGTATTTCTTGGCTGCCTTAGTTTGAGTTGATAGGTGGGGCTACAAGGTGTTGGACCCCAACGGATCTGATATTGTTGACCTGTCTTAAGGATAGGTCCTCAATATCTGGTGATCGGACAGTGAAGATAATGTCTTTCCACTTTTTAAGTGTTTTTATAATTGTTGTTAAAACTCCCTTATTTCTATTGGATTGTGTGTGTAAAAACTACATGTAATTGCCAGTCTCATGAACCAAAAATGACTTTTGAAATGGAGACTTTATTGGCTTATTTTCACTTACTGTCTTTAGGCATCTATTCTTCAGAGGTACCCACTGGAAATGACCGCTAACATCCAGTCTCTGATATTCTAGTGTGCTACCGTTCTCCTGTTATTTTTAAAAAAGCCTTTCCCCTTACAATAGTAATTATACAAATTGATTACGTAGTTTAAGCATTTGCCATAAATGTCCCAAAGACGGAGGCCTTACCACTTGAAAACGTACTGGGCTGTCTCCTTTTTGCACCACTTGGCTTTCGTAAATTATGTTGATCATATGCACTCATTCTTGATGGCACCATTGGAGATACAGTAGCAGACTGTTGTGCTCAGGTTGTCTTTCAGTCCCATAAGAAGGAATGGAGCTGTAGTGCACATGCTTTACCTCCTCCCCAATTCTCGGGATCGGGAAGTTATGAGTTATGAGACCACTTCCAAACTTGAGAATACCCTTTTTTAAGTGGAACAATTGTTTCAGGAAAACCGTCATAGAATGTCTGTGCTTTTCTACTGATCTCACTCCCCTCCTAATTCATAGAACTTTATGAGCCCCAACTGTTTTATCTTTTTAATGGCAAAACCTGTCTTCGCTAAATACACATTTCAGTTTTTAGACTGATCAGTTCTAGAGTTGAAGGAAGCAAATTTCTCTGATAGGAGACTATGTAATATATCTTTTCATGTGCGTTATTGATTAAAAAAATTAAAAATTACGCTAAATTTTTTTTGTATTCACAGTAGCCATAATTCCAGTTGTATTTTCTCTTGAAAATTGAATCGTATGCTTGGGTCTAAAGAAAGCTTTGTATCCATGACTCCATTTGCCCTTCTAATCTCTATAATGCATTATATATCCTAATTATTATTATTTTTTTTTCCCCAAAAATAATTTTGCTTAACATGCTTCATGTTTCCTATGATTGTGAAGATTACACTGAATGAAGTGATGAACGATGTAAAGTCCCACACTAGATAACCTCAGATAATCCTAATTTGTTATGCCATCTGGCTCTCGAGATTATGTGGAATTTACTGCGCACTCTGATCTGTTCTTACTTCAAGGACAAAACTATTCAACTTCATCATAACCCAAATGTCAGTATCTCTTTTCCTATACCCTGTGTGCACACTAGAATAGATGTGCCTGCTCACTGTGCAATAGGTTACTCTTGGTAGGGTGGTATCATTGCGATTCCAGAAATGGAACCACCAGTTTGGGATATTATGCTTGTGACAATACCAACAGATATAAGATAGGTTGAGTTTTTTTGGTAACCTATGGCTTTTAAAATTCGACATAAAGTTCTTACAGCTATTGCCTCCATGGGATTATTTAAAAAATACAACGTGGATGAGCTTTCATTCCTGTGACAAATCCTTCAGTGCATTCCCTGAAAGTCCTGCAGTGCTGTTATATGAATGTCAAAAAATCCCTAAAAACCCTAGACTGCCTTTACTTTTAGGCCTGACATTCATAAGAGAGGTAGAGAAACCACATTGAATACTTCAAATCCCAACTGTCAGTGATGATCTTGTTAAGCAATATATATATGGTTCAGTTAACCTGTTACATCTAGTATAGGAAAGTTTGTAGATGCAGCTCACCCCATCCAATATACAGGTGCTTCTCACAAAATTAGAATATCAGAAAGTTAATTTATTTCAGTTATTCAATACAAAAAGTGAAACTCATATATAATATAGTCATTACAAACAGAGTGATCTATTTCAAGTGTTTATTTCTGTTAATGTTGATGATTATGGCTTACAGCCAATGAAAATCCAAAAGTCATCATCTCAGTAAATTAGAATACTTTATAACACCAGCTTGAGAAATGATTTTAAAATCCGAAATGTTGGCCTACTAAAATATGTGTTCAGTAAATGCATTCACTACTTGGTTGGGGCTCCTTTTGCATCAATGTGGCGTGGCATGGAGGCGATCAGTCTGTGGCACTGCTGAGGTGTTATGGAAGCTCAGGTTGCTTTGATAGCAGTCTTCAGCCCGTCTACATTGTTGGGCCTGGTGTCTCTCATCTTCCATAGATGACAATCTTGACATAGATTCTCTATGGGATTAAGGTCAGGCGAGTTTGCTGGCCAATCAAGCATGGTGATACTGTTGGTTTTAAACCAGATATTGATACTTTTGGCAGTGTGGACAGGTGTCAAGTTCTGCTGGAGAATGACATTTCCATCTCTAAAAGCTTGTCAGCCGAGGGAAGCATGAAGTGCTCAAAAATTGCCTGGTAGACGGCTGCACTACTTTGGTCTTGATAAACACAGTGGACCTACATCTGCAGATGACATGGCTTCCCAAACCATCACTGAATGTGGAAACTTCACACTAGACCTCAACATAAATGAGCATCAGCCGTAAATCAAATTCAAAAAGAAAAAATATGGCGACTCAACCATCAATAGTACAAAATAGGAGGACCATGAGTCAGAAATAGCCAAAGAAAGTAACCAAAAAATATGAAATTTATTGAAAACACATAATTTACATGTATACAGTATTATCATATAAAAAGTTAGAAATTTGTGGCTAAATCCATAGATACAATATGGTGACCTAAAAACACAGTCCGGGACAGTAACTGGAGTAGTGGTTATTTAGTAAACGTAGCAAGCATGCTACCAGTAAATGCATGTTAATAACAACCAATGTATGGCGACATAACCTAGTAGTGTGAGCGCATTATCAGTGCTGCTATAAACGCCATAAATCCATGTACAAAAAATGCAGTAAAAAAAAGAAAAAAGGTTAATTACCCATATAGTATGGATGTCCCGTCTGGATCCTGGTCACGTACCCCAACGCGCGTTTCGCATTCAATAGTTACCGCTTCCTCAGGGGGCGTGGACCTCAAGCAGCTTGGAATGTGTGCCTCTCCACTCTTCCTCCAGACTCTGGGACCTTGATTTTGAAATGAAGTGCAAAATTTACTTTAATCTGAAAACAACACATTGGACCACTGAGCAACAGTCCAGTTCTTTTTCTCCTTGGCCCAGGTAATATGGTT
Source organism: Ranitomeya variabilis (assembly GCF_051348905.1). Taxonomy (NCBI): domain Eukaryota; kingdom Metazoa; phylum Chordata; class Amphibia; order Anura; family Dendrobatidae; genus Ranitomeya; species Ranitomeya variabilis. The sequence continues at coordinate 415,264,594 of NC_135234.1, forward strand.
CTGGCATTGTCTATTGGTCATCAGTGGCTTGACACAAGGAATGCAACACTTGTAGCCCATGTCTTGGATATGTCTGTGTGTGGTGGCTCTTGAAGCAATAACTCCAGCAGCAGTCCACTCCTTGTGAATCTCCCCCAATTTTTTAAATAGCCTTTTCTTAATAATTCTTTCAAGGCTGTGGTTATCCCGGTGGCTTGTGCACCTTTTTTTACCACGCTTTTTCCTTCTACTCAGCTTTCCATTAATATGCTTGGATACAGCACTCTGTGAACAGCCAGCTTCTTTTGTGGCTTATGGAATGTGTCAATGACTGCCTTCTGGACCTTTGTCAAGTCAGCAGTCTTTCCCATGATTGTGGAGCCTACTGAAAGACTAAGAGACTTTTTTAAACACGTAGGAAGCCTTTGCAGGTGTTTTTTGTTAATTCTAATTTACTGAGATAATTTTGGGTTTTCATTGGCTTTGTAAGCCATAATCATCAACATAAACATAAATAAACATTTGAAATAGATCACTCTGTAATGATTCTACAAAATGAGTTTCCCTTTTTGTATTGAAGAACTGAAATAAATTAACTTTTTGATGATATTCTAATTTTGTGAGAAGCACCTGTACATGTACACAGCTCTAGCAAAAATTAAGAGACCACTGCAAATTGTTCAGTTTGTATAATTTTTCTCTTTATAGGTATATTTTTGAGTAAAATGTAAATTGCTCTTTTATTCTATAAACTACTGACAACATGTCTTAAAATTTCTAAGCTCTAAATTTTGTTTTTATTTTCAGAAAATAAGAAAAGGTCAAATTAACAAAAAAATGCAGTTCTTGCAGACCTCAAATAATGCAAAGAAAACAAGTTCATAATCATTTAGAAACAACAATACTAATGTTTTAACTCTGGAAGAGTTCAGAAATAAATATTTTGTGGAATAACCATGATTTTTAATCACCGCTTTCATGCGTCTTGGCATGCTTTCCACCAGCCTTTCACACTGTTTTGGGGTGACCTTATGCGACTCCTGGTTCAAAAATTTAAGCAGTTCTTCTTTTGGTTGATGGCTTGTGACTATCCATCTTCCACTTGATTACATTCCAGAGGTTTTCAATGGGGTTCAGGTCTGGAGATTGGGCTGGCCATAACAGGGATTTGATGTGGTGGTCCTTCATCCACACCTTGATTGACCTAGTTGTGTGGCATGGCGCATTGTCCTGCTGGAAAAAACAGTCCTCCGAGTTGGGGAACACGGCCTGAGCAGAAGGAATCAACTGTTTTTCCAGGATAATCTTGTATGCGGCTTGATTCATACGTCCTTCGCAAAGATTAACCTGCCCAATTCCAGCCTTGCTGATGTATCCCCAGATCAACACCGATCCTCCACCAAATTTCACAGTGGGTGCAAGACACTGTGGCTTGTACGCCTCTCCAGGTCTCCGTCTAACCATTAGACAACCAGGTGTTGGGCAAAACTGAAAATTAGACTCATCAGAGAAGATTACCTTACTCCAGTCCTCTATGGTCCAATCCTTATGGTCTTTGGCAAACATCAGCCTGGCTCTCCTTTGCTCCTCATTGATGAAAGGCTTTTTTCTAGCTTTACATGACTTGAGCCCTGCCTCTAGGAGCCTGTTACGAACTGTTCTTGCCATGCATTTCACCCCAGCTGCCATTCCTTTTGTAGGTCACTTGATGTCATCCTGCGGTTGCTGAGTGACATTCGAATAAGATGACTGTCATTCCGGTCAGTGGGGAGTCGTTTTCTCCCTCTGCTGGTCTGTAGCTCTGTTGTCCCCAATGTCTGCTGCTTGACATTGTTGTAATGGACTGCCGTCTTAGAAATTTTAAGGATGGAGGCAACATGATGCTCACTGTGTCCCTCTGCTAGTAAAGCCAGAATTGAGCCCTTCCTTTCCTCACTCAAGACTTTTCTTTTCAACTCATTTGGCATGGTTAAGTTATATTTTTCCATTCATATTACTTTTGGGATATTACTAGCACTTGTTTTGCCATTCAGCTTTTCCTATTGCAAGAGGACTTTGAACACCTCAGCAGGGTTTTTTTTAGGCTATGTGCACACGTTGCAGATTCTCCTGCGGATTTTTCTGCACTAAAAACCGCAGATCTTGGCAGAAAATGCAGGTGCGATTTTTGGTGCGTTTTTTGATGCGGTTTTTAGTGTGGTTTTTAATGCGTTTTTCCCTGCAGATTGTCTGTGTTTTTGACACAAAGCTTGAACTGCAGTGGGGAAAAAAAAACAAACCACATGATGTCATTTCCTTGTCCAACCCCTTCTTCTTTCATCCTCCATTTTGTGAAAACATCAAAATGAGATGCGCCAATTCCGGCACTTAACCCCTCTTTTCCCACTCCCGTGTATCGGTGGGATATGGGGTAATGAGGGGTTAATGCCACCTTGCTATTGTAAGGTGGCATTAAGCCCGATTAATAATGGAGAGGCATCAATAAGACGCCTATCCATTATTAATCCTATTAAAAGGTTAAAAAAATGTATAGGGGGACCCAAAAAAAAATTTCGTATGGTCCCCCTATAGTTTTAGGCCAGAAAGGCTAGGCAGACAGCTGTGGGCCAATATTTGTGGCCTGGGAAGGGGTTAAAATACCCATGGCTGTTCCCAGGCTAGGAATATTAGCCCACAGCTGTCTGCGTAGCCTTTCTGGCTCTAAACTACAGGGGGGCCCAAAAAAAAAATTGCGTAGGGTCCCCCTATATTTTTAGGCCAGAAAGGCTAGGCAGACAGCTGTGGGCCAATATTTGTGGCCTGGGAAGAGGTTAAAATACCCATGGCTGTTCCCAGGCCATGAATATTAAGCCCACAGCTGTCTGCGTAGCCTTTCTGGCTCTCAAATATAGGGAGAGCCCCCCAAAAAAAGTGTTGGGGTCCCCCTATATTTTTAGGCCAGAAAGGCTACGCAGACAGCTGTGGGCTTATATTCATAGCTTAGGAAAGGGGCCATGGATATTTGCCCCCAAAGCTACAAATAGAAGCCCGCAGCCGCCCCAGAAAAGGCGCATCAAAAAGATGCGCCAATTCCGGCACTTAGCCCCTCTCTTCCCATTCCCGTGTAGCGGTGGAATATGGGGTAATGAGGGGTTAATGCCACCTTGCTATTGTAAGGTGGCATTAAGCCCGGTTAATAATGGAGAGGCGTCAATAAGACGCCTATCCATTATTAATCCTATTAAAGGGTTAAAAAAAACACACTAGAAAAAAATATTTTAATGAAATAAAGACACCCACTTTTTGACAAAGCCTTTATTATACGCTCAATCCATCTGAAAACCCTCGACCTGAAAAAAAAAATTAAAAAACAAACCAAATTCATACTCCCTGGCCCTGTCCGCAGAAATCCAACGAGGGTCCCACGACGATCTGCCATGGAGAGCAGACACATCCGGAGATGTGTCTGCTCTCCACGGCTGCAGCAACACACTGACAGGAGCTCCGGCTCCTGTCGGTGTGTAAACTGCGCATGCGCGAGAGTTTACTGGTGTTCATTAACCCCGGTACTCTCGCTTTACGGCAGTGCTGCGTGGGAAAGTTCACACGCAGCTGTACTGCCGTAAATGGAGACACCGGAGCCGCTGAACTCCGGTAAAGTACGCGATACACTGCCAGGAGCTTCGCTCCTGGTAGTGTATCGCCGGAGAGCAGGCGATCGGCGTGGGACACTCGTTATTAGATTCTGCGGACAGGGAGTATGGATTTGTTTTATTATTTTTGGACTTTTTCCCTAGGGGACCGAGGGCTTCGCGTACCAGTGTGCTGTATGGTGAGTATATACTCTGTTATATGGTGTATGTAATGTCTGTCATGTATGTTACGTTTATTGTATGTGTATTGTATGTGTATGTGTTTTGTGTTTTACTGACAATTGTGCTAAGTCGCCGGACACAGGGACAACTCTCCCATCCTAATATCGGATGGGAGTAGTAATCCCATACGGCGACTTAGCACAATTGGGTGGCACTATCGTCGCGTGGGGACACACACACACACACACACACACACACACACACACACACACACACACACACGCACACGCACACACACGCACACACAGACTTCACACACATATACACAGACACACATTCACATACATGCCTCCATGCTGACGGTCACACTCCGCCCACGCACTTCCGCCCACGCACTTCCTCCCGCTTCCCCGCACTTCCTGCTGCAGCGGTTTCTACACCAAAACCGCAGAAAACCCGCAGATATTTTTTCTTCTGCGGGTTTTACTGCGGGTTTGACCCTCACAATGGAGTTCTATGGGTGCAGAAACGCTGCAGTTCCGCACAAAGAAGTGACATGCTGCGGAATGTAAACCGCTGCGTTTCTGCGCGTTTTTTCCTGCAGCATGTGCACAGCGGTTTGCGGTTTCCATAGGTTTACATGTTATTGTAAACGCAATGGAAACTGCAGCGGACCCGCAGTGGCAAAATCGCTGCGGTTCCGCGGTAAAAACCGCAATGTGTGAACATGGCCTTATACTTTCCTTTGTTAAATAAGATTTGGTTCAGGTGATTACCTATTCAGAAGCACATGTAGAAAAGCTGATTTTTTTTTTTATAAAACTGTGCAGTGGTTTCTTAATATTTCCCAGAGCTGTATACCGTTTGGGCTATGTTAAATATTCGCTGTTTAGGCCTTATTATATACACATTGTGGTAGATTGGCTCACTCAGCTACTCAGAGGTAGTCACAGGAACACTTTGTTTAAGGTTTCTATTTAGGTAACTAAACATGGCCCTTTGGGAATAATGAGAAAACAAAAATGGCATACAATGTGGTGTGTGTGTGGCTCCGGGGTTTGCCCGCTCAGGGTGAAAAAAAACAAACAAAACACAGGGTTCAACTGAAGGCGTCCAGAGGCTCCACATTTACCTTCTGGAACACACTCTGGGGTGGAGATATGTTAAACAGCCTCCCACCCACTCTTCAGCTGTTCACCAAAACATAGCCCTATTATGGCCGATTAACCCCTCACCGCACATAACGTGTTTGAGCATACTTCTGGGTTCATATCTCTGAGAGTAACATCCTTAGTGACACATTTCCCCTCCAGTATTTTACCAGTGACCTTCTCTCAATATATCGAACGTTTAGGCCATATTATAGTGGAATGTAAAAGTTTGGGCACCCCTGTGCAAAATTACTGTTATAGTGAACCATTAAGCAAGTTGAAGATGAAATGATCTCTAAAAGTGCTGAAATTAAATGACCCATTTCCTTTGTAGTGTATGCAAAAAAAAATATATACAGTACAGACCAAAAGTTTGGACACACCTTCTCATTTGAAGATTTTTCTGTATTTTCATGACTATGAAAATTGTAAATTCACACTGAAGGCATCAAAACTATGAATTAACACATGTAGAATTATATACTTAACAAAAAAGTGTGAAACAACTGAAATTATGTCTTATATTCTAGGTTCTTCAAAGTAGCCACCTTTTGCTTTGATGACTGCTTTGCACACTCTTGGCATTCTCTTGATGAGCTTCAAGAGGTAGTCACCGGGAATGGTTTTCACTTCACAGCTGTGCCCTGTCAGGTTTAATAAGTGGGATTTCTTGCCTTATAAATGGGGTTGGGACCATCAGTTGTGTTGTGCAGAAGTCTGGTGGATACACAGCTGATAGTCCTACTGAATAGACTGTTAGCTGCTTTTTTCTTGCCATAATACACATTCTAAGTAAAGAAAAACGAGTGGCCATCATTACTTTAAGAAATGAAGGTCAGTCAGTCCGAAAAATTGGGAAAACTTTGAAAGTGTACCCAAGTGCAGTGGCACAAACCATCAAGCGCTACAAAGAAACTGGCTCACATGAGGACTGCCCCAGGAAAGAAAGACCAAGAGTCACCTCTGCTTCTGAGGATAAGTTTATGCGAGTCACCAGCCTCAGAAATCGCAGGTTAACAGCAGCTCAGATTAGAGACCAGGTCAATGCCACACAGAGTTCTAGCAGCAGACACATCTCTACAACTGTTAAGAGGAGACTTTGTGCAGCAGGCCTTCATGGTAAAATAGCTACTAGGAAACCACTGCTAAGGACAAGCAACAAGCAGAAGAGACTTGTTTGGGCTAAAGAACACAAGGAATGGACATTAGACCAGTGGAAATCTGTGCTTTGGTCTGATGACTCCAAATTTGAGATCTTTGGTTCTAACCACAGTGTCTTTGACGCAGAAAAGGTGAACGGATGGACTCTGCATGCCTGGTTCCCACCGTGAAGCATGGAGGAGGAGGTGTGATGGTGTGGGGGTGCTTTGATGGTGACACTTTTGGGGATTTATTCAAAATTGAAGGCATACTGAACCAGCATGGCTACCACAGCATCTTGCAGCGGCATGCTATTCCATCCGGTTTGCGTTTAGTTGGACCATCATTTATTTTTAAGCAGGACAATGATCCCAAACACACCTGCAGGCTGTGTAAGGGCTATATGACCAAGAAGGAGAGTGATGGGGTGCTACGCCAGATGACCTGGCCTCCACAGTCACCTGACCTGAACCCAATCTAAATGGTTTGGGGTGAGCTGGACCGCAGAGTGAAAGCAAAAGGGCCAACAAGTGCAAAGCATCTCTGGAAACTCCTTCATGATTGTTGGAAGACCATTCCCGGTGACTACCTCTTGAAGCTCATCAAGAGAATGCCAAGAGTTTGCAAAGCAGCTATCAAGGCAAAAGGTGGCTACTTTGAAGAACCTAGAATATAAGACATATTTTCAGTTGTTTCACACTTTTTTGTTAAGTATATAATTCCACATGTGTTAATTCATAGTTTTGATGCCTTCAGTGTGAATGTACAATTTTAATAGTCATGAAAATACAGAAAAATCTTTAAATGAGAAGGTGTGTCCAAACTTTTGGTCTGTACTGTATATATATTTTTTCATTGTTTACATATTAAAAATTACTAAAATGAAAATGCAGGGTGCCCAAACTTTTGCATCATCCCATTTTCCTTTTTGTAATTTTTAATATTGTAAAAAGATTACTTTTTTTGCCTAAAATCCAAAGGAAATGTGTCATCCTTAAAGTGGTTGACCACTACTTTTACATTGATTGATTATCCTTAGGATAGGCCATCAATGTCTGATCAGCTAGGGTCCGACACCCGTCATCCCCGCCAATCGGCTGTTATCTGTGTTGGTGGTGGCTGAAAGTACTTGCTTTGTGCTGGAAGTTTACTTTTAGTGGCTACTGCAAGGTACTACACATCCACCTCCTATTGATTTGAATAGGGCGCTTTTATGTAGTACCCTGCGGCAGCCACTACAAGTAAACTTCCAGAACAAGGAAGTACTTTTGGCAGGGGTGTCAGACCCAGGCTGATCAGACATTATTGGTGTCACAGGTTTCTTCCCCGGTATCACACAATCAACAGAGCAAGAGAATAGTGAACAATTCCAGAACCTTTATTTAGGTAAAAACACGAAAGGTCCATATAATCCACCACACTGAGGATACAACAGTCCAACAATCCAGCACACAGAGGATAAAAAAAGGTCCATATGCTTCCCCTTCTCTCTGATGTGCTGTCTTCACTTCATAGTTCCAAACAAGACTGGTCTGTGTCTCACCTTCCCATTCACAGGTTAGGGGGGTGGGTCGCAGGGGCTCATTGTTTCAACAAGCTAGGTCAACATGTCATTAGCATATTAGCAAACAACATTATTCACTGACCCTGTGGAGAGATAACAATACAGAACTGTGGGGAGAATATCAGATGGCAAATAACTCAACACCATGAAAATAAGTAAAATAGAAATATACACAAAATGATACCCCCATAGCATATCACACCATCACAACCTCTCCCCCCTCATAATAAGTGAGCACACCATTATGTCTACACAGACCTCTAGCCTGCTCACTTTAGTCCACTTTGCTCCACTGTTTATAGTTCCTTGTACAATGGCAAGGATTGCAATAATCATGAGCACTTGTTGTCCATAAATTTCCGGGTCCTGGCTTTATGGTCATACCAGGCTTTTTGACTGGACTGGGCCGTTCGCTGATGTTCATTAACCAAGGTAGCTAGCTGGGCGAGACAGTCTCTGAACTCTAGAACGTAGGGAATGATGGGCGTTACGGTATCTGCGATATCTCCCTCCGATTGTTCTTTCATAAGGAGAGGCACACGGACCTTCTGCTCCCACAAAATGACTTTGCAACTCCCCAATGTCATTTCCAAGGAGGATATCTGCAGGAAGTCCTCCCATAACTCCAATCCAACACAGTTTTTCTCCAAAACCAAAATCCAAACGTACCAAAGCTCTCTGTATATATTTGCGGACACCCCCCGCCAGGACAATGGGAATTCCCGGGCCCTGGTGAATTGCCTCGGGTCGAACCACACGGGGGTCAGCGATAGTCAGGAATGCCCCCGTGTCTCTAAATCCCGACACTTTGTATCCATCAATTAAAACATCCTGCAGGTGGCAATGCCGTTGCTGTGTATTTCTGATGGACAAAGGCCGGAGTCCATAAACTCCAGGAGGGGTATCTATGGTGCCGTGGTCAGTAGTCCACTCCGGTTGGGGTTGTGGTAGCTCTTCCTCAGGCGGGATGGAGTGCACAAGATGCACTGGACGAGGTGGGGCTGCGTGGGGCTCCCTCCGAATCCTTGAGGGACAGCCAGACTGCAAATGTCCAGGTTGCCCACACCCGTAACATCTCCTCTCTGTGATACCCCCAGGTCGTGATTGGAACTGTTGGGGCCCAGGATTGTGAGCTGTGATTGTCATCGGCTTGCGGCTGGGTGGAGGGGCAGATATAATCGGAGGGGGACGGGACACGGGATAAGGCCGTGGTTCATTGTCGAGAAGCCTCCTCCATTGCGGTCGGATAGTAAGGGCTTCATCGGCCAGGGCTGCAGCTCTATCCACGGTGCACGGCGTGCGCTCCCGGACCCATTGCCGTACCTCTGCAGGGCACTTGGCAAGAAATTGTTCTATAAGGAACGCCTGTATAACATCTTCCACAGTAAAGGCGTTTTCTGCTTCCAGCCATCTCCGACATGCCTGGGACATCTTATGTGTATATATCCTAAACGATCCCCCCGTAGTGCATGGGAGGTCTCGGAACTTGGCCCTATATGAGTCTGGGGTGATAGCATGGTAATCCAGGATAGTCTGCTTTACAATGTTATAATCCCGGTTCCGCTGTGAGTCAATGGTTCGGTAAGCCTCCGCCAGGCTACCGTTCAGGAGTCCCACTAACAAACGCATCCAGCCAGAGTGGGGCACCTCCATCACAGCATACTGCTGCTCAAAGTCCTTGAAGAACCCTCCACATCTCCGGAAGCCTCATCAAATGGCTTAAACTCTGTCCGGGTGATCCGTACAGGCTCCCGGCTCGTTTGGTTTACATTCCACATTGTGTTACTCCCTCTTTCAAGCTCCATTGCTACTTGTCTCCACTGTGCCCGGCGGGCAGCCTCCTCCTTGTACTCCTGAGAGACGTCTGGGCCCAGAACCGCCATCTCTTCTTTGTACCACACCACCCACTGGCTTTTTGGGGTGGGGGTCCTTGTCTCCAGTGCTCGTCCTTCAGACATATGGGAGGAGGTGGCCGGGCTGGCACCCACCAGTAGGTCAATTAAGGCCTCTTTAGTCAGTCCCTGGTAGTTCAGGCCCAAGTCTCTGGCTCTCTCCTGTAAACTGGATACAGTCCAATTTCTGTACTCACTCTGTGTGTGGTTCTCCATTAGGTTACGCTCTGTTGATCCCACCGCTGCCACCAGTTGTCACAGGTTCCTTCTCCGGTATCACACAATCAACAGAGCAAGAGAATAGTGAACAATTCCAGAACCTTTATTTAGGCAAAAACACGAAAGGTCCATATAATCCACTACACTGAGGATACAACAGTCCAACAATCCAGCACAGAGGATAACAGTCCATATTCCCTTCTTTCTCTCTCTGATGTGCTGTGTTCACTTCATAGTTCCAAACAAGACTGGTCTGTGTCTCACCTCCCCATTCACAGGTTAGGGGGGTGGGTCGCAGGGGCTCATTGTTTCAACAAGCTAGGTCAACATGTCATTAGCATATTAGCAAACAACATTATTCACTGACCCTGTGGAGAGATGAAAATAAGTAAAATAGAAATATACACAAAATGATACCCACATAGCATATCACACCATCACAAACGGCCTATCCTAATGATAGGCCATCAACGTAAAAGTAGCAGACAACCTAAATTTAGGCCTTTTAGAGATCATTTCATTTTCAACTTTCTTAACTGTTCAGAATAAGAGTAATTTTTACCAAGGGTGCCCAAACTTTCACATGCCACTGCATACACATGTACCGTATATTGTATATACTGTTTGGGCCATATTTACAGTTTAGCATATACTGTAATATAATTATATAAGGAAAAGAATCCCAGACCAGAAGATGAAATGGTGTTTTGATTGGCAAGTCTTCATGAGTAACCAGAGGATAAAACTATGGAAGTAATATGCAATTACTGTACTTGTGTGAAAGGAGGACGACTTAACCGGGTTACAGTCTTATTTCTGGCCTAACGCTCTTCAGTTTCCACCCTCCAATTAGCGTCACCCAGTATTCTAATAATAATAATTATATGCTGTTGACACTTTATTGCTTCTAGCGTGTTACTGTAAAAGCAGGACTGGCTTTGTATATCCAATACAAAGGTTATTGTCTTCTACGTTCCATAATACTTCCATAATTTATTTTTGTAACTTGATAAAACTTCTAACAAATGAACATTTTTCGGGAGGGATCCCGTTTTTTTAGATTGCGTAATTTTGAACCTGATTATTATTATTATTATTATTGACGCTTCATGAGACTCTCCATAATCTTGTAGGCAACATACAAATATGCATAGTGAGAAACATAAAGGCGTACTTTTCCGAGGACTCCTAAAGGCGAGACTTGCTTAGTATCGTACATACAGTGCTAAAATGTGACCATGTATTGCCCTCCACTCATGGGTGCAGTCCATGCTCTCAAAGCCAACGTTCCAGCTCAAACAGCACACAGGTTTATGGGTTCTTGATGTAACCACATGTACTACTGTATGCAATACCTTACGATTTCTGCTCCGTTTTTTCACAAATCCTGAGAGATTACCTAGTACCAAGAAAGTGACTGAGATTCTACAAGTCTGGAGCACACGTTGCTTATTTTTTCCTTGCAGATTAGCAGCAGACATAAATCTGCAACATGTCAATTCTTTAGTTGTTTTTGCTGAAGATTTCACCCATACAAAAACGCATGTTAAAAAAACAAAACATATTTTGCTTTAAGTGTTGTTCCTGCCAACACAGCAGCATAATTTTCTGCTATTAATCCTTAGCGTGTACACACATTCTAACCCTGATTGGTAGCTTTTGCTTTTTACTATGTGCAGTAGTGTGCTAAAGCATATTTTATTAGCAGTATACGGAGTGCAGAAAGCTTGGTTCATGTTTGAGGTCCTGTCTGGTGATTGCCTAAGCCAGATCTTGCTCTGTGAGCTGGTCCGCATGTTGCAATCGGGATGACTCAGTTCTGCTTTATTCCCTGTTCTTCTCTTCATACAAGGGTGACCTAATGAAATGTGAGAGCCCCAGCAGCATGTATGACATTGCAGTTTTTTATCCTTGTCTTCATCAGGGTCATTTACTAGCTCTGAGCGCTTTCAGTGAACTTGTACGTGCCTGTGGGTATCTGTTTTTACTTGCAAATACTCAGCAAAATTTGACATTATGCTAACTGCATTTTCTAACATGCCCTTCTCTGGTTGATTTCTGGGAATGCTCGGACTTTGAATGCAACCTTTGATCTTGTTTTCATTCCCCAATCAGCTATGACAGCCATCTAGCCTAAAATAATCATACTTATTCCTCTAATTGTTGTTGGGTTTTTTTTTTTTTTTTTATATCCCCCATACTTAAAGAAGCAACCCTTACAAAGTGTTTATCCTCTTAATATATTGCAGTCATCATCTTATACACCACTGTGCACTTACAATTGCCCATTTTGCCTTTCTACCCAGCTAATTTTTCTTTTTTCCATTAGGTCTATGAGATCATGTGATTAAAAACTGACTAGCTGAACCCTTCTAAGCTCTGTGGAGAAACAGGAGGTCCATTTTTCCTGCATGAGTCATAAGGGTGATAATTAAAATTTACCACTTAAGTTTTACAAACTTTCCCTATGTACCTCAGACGTGAGGGACCTGCAGGTTACTAGTTACATCACATTCAGTAAATGCGCAATAAATCCGGTCACAACAAGTATTGCATTATTGCTTAACAATGGTGGCCTGATATTGGCCCACACTGAATGCACAGCCCGGATATAGCGTCTATTGAACTGGCTAATTAACAATGAAACTCCCAACTATCGCAGTACTGGACATGCACTATTACCATAAAGCCCTATATGGGAAAGACTAATGTACAAATGCCAGGTAAGGAGATCAGGTAAGCCACTGCAATACTTACTGAGCGTGTAACAAGTGCCCGGTCCCTCTGCCCCGACGCGCGTTTCGTCCTCTTCTTCGCCCCCTGAAGAAGAGGACGAAACGCGCGTCGGGGCAGAGGGACCGGGCACTTGTTACACGCTCAGTAAGTATTGCAGTGGCTTACCTGATCTCCTTACCTGGCATTTGTACATTAGTCTTTCCCATATATTTATGAGGGCTTTATGGTAATAGTGCATGTCCAGTACTGCGATAGTTGGGAGTTTCATTGTTAATTAGCCAGTTCAATAGACGCTATATCCGGGCTGTGCATTCAGTGTGGGCCAATATCAGGCCACCATTGTTAAGCAATAATGCAATACTTGTTGTGACCGGATTTATTGCGCATTTACTGAATGTGATGTAACTAGTAACCTGCAGGTCCCTCACGTCTGAGGTACATAGGGAAAGTTTGTAAAACTTAAGTGGTAAATTTTAATTGTCATAATAAAATAATATTTTATACTATAGATGAGTTTGTGCTATTTCTGTTACACTGCTTTTTATAAGCAATAGGTGTTACGGACGGATTTCATGATTGTTGACAGCACCTTAATTATGATTGGATCAACAGGCTGATTTAATATATGAGTCATAAGGGACAGCAAAAGTCTATGGCAGAGGGAGACGCAGAGCAGCTGGGTCAGGAGTTGAAGATGGAAATGATTAATGCGGGGAAGAGACTTCCTGTTTCTACATAGAGCAGAAAAGAGATTAACTGGGTAGAAAGGCAAAATGAGCAATTGTAAGTACAGAATGCTATATAATATGATGACTGCAATAGATTAAGAGGATAAGAACTTTGATGAGTAGTGCTTCTTTTAATACTTTCATTCCTTTTCAAATAGGTCACCCCATGTAAATAAGCATTGCTGTGTTTTCAGTTATTGATTCTGCCATCATCCCCAGTCTCCTTTTCATTAACTACGGTACCTTATTTCTTCTGAACGGCTCCAACGTCACGGCCCTGTCATAGGAAATCCCACACCTGCATAGTGACAGCCAGCTCCTTGGGCACTGAAGTTGGGGTTACATCCCCAGTTTCACTTTCGGTCTGCGCAAGCTCCAGAAACCGCTGGTGTTCAGAGGCTTTGTGCACGCTGTGTGCTAGGCATGCTCACAAATGACTACTGGCAGGGATGTGTTGGACATGTTGGATTTCAACATGCCTGATAAATTGCTCCTGCAGGTGTGTTCTGGTAGCACCTTATTGTCCGCCCAGTGAAACATGTACATTTATAATAGTCTGTGGAAATATCTGTCTACTGAACAAGCTTTCAGCCGTTAGTTATTTCTTTTGCGTGGCCAGCTCAAAATCCACAGCAGATATAGCCATAGCCATAGTTTAACTACGGTACATACAAAAATGCGGGCATTTTCTTAAGTGACTTTAGTTGATCATCTTCAAATACGTCATAATTCACCATTCTCTTTCTATCACCTCTTCTTTCTCTCCTTGGGCTTTTGGCATCATTTTATGAAGGAAATTGCATTTGAGATTCTACTTCATGCAAGGCACATGTGGTTAACATTTATTTATTTTTTGGGATTTAGGACTTGGTACCCATTAGTAGTACAGGGCCTTGGCTGCAGATCACTGGAGTATTCTATTTCTGGTTGTTTATAAGCATTTTTTTTCTCTTAGCTTGATGGTGTGTATTTATACTGTGCTTAAACCTTTGTTTAGACCTGTCAAAACTGTAAAAATCCTGCCAGTTGCACTACAGGGGGTAAAATAACAAAACAAATCACCTTTTAACCCCTTAAAGGGACCCCACAGTCACTGTCAGGTCCATGCTGTTACACTGATTAAAATTATAGCTTGCTTCATGAAATCCGTCTTGTAGTTGTTGTTTAACCCCTTTACCCCCGAGGGTGGTTTGCATGTTAATGACTAGTCCATATTTTACAATTCTGACCACTGTCCCTTTGATTTAATAACTCTGGAACGCTTCAATGGATCTCGGTGATTCTGAGATTGTTTTCTTGTGACATATTGTACTTCATGTTAGTGGTAAAATTTCTTTGATATTACATGCATTCAATTGTGAAAAAAAATGAAAATTTGGCGAAAACTTTGAAAATTTTGAATTTTCCAACTTTGAATTTTCTTGCCCTTAAATCACGCAGATGTCACACAAAATACTTAAGTAACATTTCCCACATGTCTACATTACATCCGCACATGATCTCTGTGACCTGTCCCCTAGTTAACATGATGAATATACAGGGGTTGGACAAAATAATGGAAACGCCTGCAAACATCAACAAAAGTTAGTTTAATATGGTGTAGGTCCACCTTTTGCGGCGATTACAGCCTCAATTCTCCAAGGTATGGATTCATACAAGGTGTGAATTCTGTCCAAAGGAATTTTAGCCCATTCTGCAGTTAAAACACCATCCAGTTCTTTGAGCGACGATGGTGGCGGAAATCGACGTCTAACTTGAATCTCTAAAATCGACCATAAATGCTCAATAATGTTGAGGTCTGGGGATTGTGGGGGCCAGATGAGATGCTTAACTTCATTAGAATGCTCCTTGTGCCATGCGTTAACGATTCTAGCTGTATGAATTGGTGCATTATCATCCTGAAAGATGGCGTTCCCCTCCGGGAACAGTGCTTGAACCATTGCATGCACTTGGTTGCCCAAAATGCCTAAATAATCTCGGCTGTTAATTCTTCCATGAAGGGATATCATTAGCCCGGCGGATCTCCACGAAATAGCACCCCAGATCATCACAGAACCTCCGCCATGTTTTACGGTTGGGAGAAGGCAGTCTGGATGGAATGCTTCTTTCGGCTGTCTCCAAACGTACACTCAGCCAGAGGTCGGAAATAGGGTAAACGATGATTCGTCTGAGAATATCACATGTTTCCACAGCTCGAGGGACCAATTCTGGAGGTTTCTACACCACTTTAAACGCTTGGAAACATTTGTCATTGAGAGCAGCGGTTTTCTAATTGCAGCTCTTCCGTGGAATCCAGATTTGTGCAGCTCCCAACGAAGTTTTCGTGGAAACTGGGTTCTGTAGGTGTTCATTGAGCTCAGCAGTGATTTTCGGAGCCGTGGTCTTGCGATCCTCTCTCACAATTCGCTTTAGAGTCCGACGGTCTCTCTCAGTCAACTTTGACTTTCGGCCAGACCTGTGCTTTGCTGCGGACTTTTTTCCTTCTCTTTCAAACGCAGTAATTACTTTGGAGGCAGTACCTCTTGACACGCCAAGCAATCGGGCACTTTCTGTTACACTAGCGCCTGCCATACGAGCACCAACAATTTGGCCTCTTTGACAATCCGAGAGGTCTGCCATTGGTATCAGGTTTTCATCAATGTTCTTACAATTATGCAAAACAAACAGTTAATTTACATTCACATATCACATAACACAAATAATCTACTACAAAATATTACCATATGTCACGGTTTGCATGTTTATCACATGTTCGAAGATTATGATGCCAAAACGTTAGGTGTTTACATTATTTTGTCCAACCCCTGTATACATACTGATAAAAAGAAAAAAAAAAATTCTGCAGGCAGGTGCCAACCGTGGCAACGGAGCTGCAGTATAAGCGCATAATTATCGTGTTTATAATTAATGTGGTTGAAGTTATCCTGATTATATTTTGAATATGTATGTGTGTGTATGTGTATATGTATGTGTGTATATATGTGTATGTGTGTATATATATATATATATATATATATATATATATATATATATATATATATATATATATATATATATATATATATATATATATATATATATATATATATATATATATATATTTATTTATATTTTTCTCTCTAATTGTCTAAGGGGTACTTCCGTCTTTCTGTCGGCAACTTCCGTTACGGAAATCCCGCGTCGCTGATTGGTCTCGCCAGCTGCCTGTCCTGGCTGCCGCGACCAATCAGCGACGGACACAGTCCGATTAGTCCCTCCCTACTCCCCAGCCGTCAGCGCCCGCTCCGTACTCCTTTCCAGTCACCGCTCACACAGGGTTAATGCCAGCGGTAACGGACTACGTTATGCCGCGGGTAACGCACTCCGTTACTGCTGCTATTAACCCTGTGTGTCCCCAACTTTTTACTATTGATGCTGCCTATGCAGCATCAATAGTAAAAAGATGTAATGTTAAAAATAATAAAAAAACAAAAAACCTGCTATTCTCACCTTATGTAGTCCGACGATGCGCTCGCGCCTGCCGCCATCTTCCGTTCCCAGAGATACATTGCGAAATTACCCAGAAGACTTAGCAGGCTCTCGCGAGACCGCTAAGACATCTGGGTAATTTCGCAATGCATCCTGGGAACGGAAGATGGCAGCCGCGCGCGCATCGCCAGAGCTTCGCTGGATCCCGGCGGGTGAGTATATAACTATTTTTTATTTTAATAATTTTTTTTAACAGGGATATGGTGCCCACACTGCTAAATACTGCGTGGGCTGTGTTAGATACTTTGTGGGCTGCGTTATATACTACATGGCTGCTATACACTACGTGGGCAGTGTTATATACTACATGGCTGCTATACACTACGTGGGCAGTGTTATATACTACATGGCTGCTATATACTACGTGGGCAGTGGTATATACTACATGGCTGCTATATACTACGTGGGCAGTGTTATATACGGCATTGGCAGTGTTATATATTGCGTGGGCTGTGCTATATATTACGTGCCCTGTGTTATATACTGCGTGGCCTGTGTTATATACTATGTGGGCTGTGTTATATACTGCGTGGGCTGTTATATACTGCGTGGGCTGTGCTATATACTACGTGCCCTGTGTAATATACTGCGTGGCCTGTGTTAGTGGCCTGTGTTATATACTACGTCACCTGTGTTATATACTGCATGGCTGCTATATACTGCGTGGGCTGTGTTATATAGTACGTGGGCTGTGTTATATACTGCGTGGCCATTGTTATATACTGCGTGGCCTGTATTAACGCATCGAGCATTCTACAATATGTATGTATGTATATAGCAGCCACATGGTATATAGCACAGGCCACGTAGTATTTGTCTGCTATATGCTACATGGCTTCTATATACTACGTGGCCTGTGCTATGTACTATGTGGCTGCTATATACATACTTACATGCATATTCTAGAATACCCGATGCGTTAGAATCGGGATGGATAGATATATATATATATATGTATATGTATGTGTGTGTGTATATATATCCATTTGAAAATGCCGCGCCGCTATAAGTATATATAGAGGTGATCGCTGTTGGCTGCTATTTATTGCGCCGGCACCATCTTGCTAGAGAAAAAAACATTTCCTCCTCCAAGATGGCGCCGCCTGCGCAGTGGCAGCTATCGGACCACCTCTATATGCACAGATAGCTGCTACTGCTCAGACACAGCGGGGGCCATTTTCAAATGTTTTTTTTTTTTTTTCTATACGATCAGGATAACATAAAGTACATGTATTATTAACACCGTACATATGCGGATTATGCTGCAGTGCATGTGGCACGTAGCTGCAGAAGGGTTTTATTCCCCCCCCCCCCCCAGTATGTATGTAGCGCCTCCACTGCCGCAGGGCCGAGGGGTACCCGGTACCGGGCCTCTGAGTCTCTGCTCTGGGGTTGTCACGGTGGCTAGGCCCGGTCCGTGACCCTGCCGAGGGGCGTACAGTGATTAGATGTAGATGGTGATGTTGCGGTGCAGTGTAGGTTGTAACAAATAACGAGGACACCAGGTTGCAGTCTCTTTACCTCTTTACTGAAGATCTCTGGGTCCTCAGTCCGGAATCCGGATAACCAGGCTGCGCAAGTCCGGCCGGTCCAATGGCACCTCTAGAGTTCTCTTAGCAGGTGGAAATCTGTGCCTTCCTTCTAGCGCTAGGTGTTGCGGTCCTTCCCTGCTGTGCTTACGGAAAGTCCCCACAACTGTTGTGTCCGTTTCTTAAGTTCCCTCACAACTCGATTAGATGATGTTCTGCTAATCCTCCGTCCCTCCCAGATGTTACGGTTAGGACGGCACCCGTATGACGGGTAGGCTCGGAGCTCTTCCGGGACCCTAGAGTCGCCCCTCTCCGCAGGTTGCCCCCCAAGACTGCATAGGTGATTTAGGTGAGACAGCCCGCCTTAGACTGACTGTCCTGCCGCTGGTTTAGAGTATTGCCTGAAGCTGAATATTGTAATACTCCCTCGGCGTTCCGGCCGCCGGTTGTGCGCCTCAGTAGGATGTTGCCTCGGTCTCACAGCACGACTCCTACTGGTATTCTCCTTCTTGCTTTGATCTCGTTTCTCACTCAGCACAATCTATCTCGCTTCCAATCCCTCCTTGGGCACCGCCGCTATACTGAGCAGGCACGGTCCCGTTACGTTCGCTCAAGTTGCCAGGCCTCTGTCAGGATCCCACCCCTGACAGGGACCCTACCGAATCTTCTCCCACAACACCCTCTGCCACAAGGTGTTGCCTGGTTCCAACCCAGTCAGCTTTCTGTTCTAACTTCCTGCCTGACCCCCAGTTTTACCAGTATGTGAGGAGTGGCCTAATGAATAGAACCCTTAGCTCCCCCTGGTGGCCCGGCTGTGAAATGTATTGGTGTCTGTGATACCTGGTCAGATTAACTCCTTCAGTGCCATCAGACGTACCATAGCTCCCCTTAGTGGCGGAGCCACAGTACTGCAACGACCAGGACTCTGGGGCGCTGCATGTACATATATACAGTACAGACCAAAAGTTTGGACACCCCTTCTCATTTAAAGATTTTTCTGTATTTTCATGACTATGAAAATTGTACATTCACACTGAAGGCATCAAAACTATGAATTAACACATGTGGAATTATATACTTAAGTTGGGTTGTTTCACACTTTTTTGTTATGTCTTATATTATAGGTTCTTCAAAGTAGCCACCTTTTGCTTTGATGACTGCTTTGCATACTCTTGGCATTCTCTTGATGAGCTTCAAGATGTAGTAACCGGAAATGGTCTTCCAACAATCTTGAAGGAGTTCCCAGAGATGCTTAGCACTTGTTGGCCCTTTTACCTTCACTCTGCGGTCCAGCTCACCCCAAACCATCTCGATTGGGTTCAGGTCTGGTGACTGTGGAGGCCAGGTCATCTGGCGTAGTACCGCATCACTCTCCTTCTTGGTCATATAGCCCTTACACAGCCTGGAGGTGTGTTTGGGGTCATTTTCCTGTTGAAAAAGAAATGATAGTCCAACTAAACGCAAACCGGATGGAATAGCATGCCGCTGCAAGATGCTGTGGTAGCCATGCTGGTTTAGTATGCCTTCAATTTTGAATAAATCCCCAAAAGTGTCACCAGCAAAGCACCATCACACCTCCTCCTCCATGCTTCACGGTGGGAACCAGGCATGTAGAGTCCATCCGTTCACCTTTTCTGCGTCACACAAAGACACGGTGGTTGGAACCAAACATCTCAAATTTGGACTCATCAGACCAGAGCACAGATTTCCACTGGTCTAATGTCCATTCCTTGTGTTCTTTAGTCCAAGCAAGTCTCTTCTGCTTGTTGCCTGTCCTTAGCAGTGGTTTCCTAGCAGCTATTTTACCACAAAGGCCTGCTGCACAAAGTCTCCTCTTAACAGTTGTAGAGATGTGTCTGCTGCTAGAACTCTGTGTGGCATTGACCTGGTCTCTAATCTGAGCTGCTGTTAACCTGCGATTTCTGAGGCTGGTGACTCGGATAAACTTATCCTCAGAGGCAGAGCTAACTCTTGGTCTTCCTTTCCTGGGGCGGTCCTCATGTGAGCCAGTTTCTATGTAGCGCTTGATGGTTTTTGCATCTGCACTTGGGGACACTTTCAAAGTTTTCCCAATCTTTTGGACTGACTGACCTTCATTTCTTAAAGTAATGATGGCCACTTGTTTTTCTTTACTTGGCTGTTTTTTTTTCTTGCCATAATACAAATTCTAACAGTCTATTCAGTAGGACTATCAGCTGTGTATCCACCAGACTTCTGCACAACACAACTGATGGTCCCAACCCCATTTATAAGGCAAGAAATCCCACTTATTAAACCTGACAGGGCACACCTGAAGTGAAAACCATTTCTGGTGACTACCTCTTGAAGCTCATCAAGAGAATGCCAAGAGTGTGCAAGGCAGTCATCAAAGCAAAAGGTGGCTACTTTGAAGAACCTAGAATATAAGACACAATTTCAGTTGTTTCACACTTTTTTGTTAGGTATATCATTCCACATGTGTTAATTCATAGTTTTGATGCCTTCACTGTGAATTTACAATTTTCAGTCATGAAAATACAGAAAAATCTTTAAATGAGGTGTGTCCAAATTTTTGCTCTGTACTGTAGATATATCGATAGATAATACAAAGCCCGATGTTTAGTAATAAATATAAAATGGTACATAGTTAAATACACACACACACACCCCACACACACACTCTGCGTTGGCCGGGGTCACACTTGCGAGAAACTGGCATGAGTCTCGCACCTCAATACCCGGCACTGCAGCCGGCACTCGGTTCCGAGTGTTGAGCTGCATAGAAATACATGCAGCCGCACACTCCGTCCCGAGTGCTGGCGGCAGTGGCTGGTATTGAGGTGCGAGACTCGTGCGAGTTTCTCGGAAGTGTGACTCGGCCTTAGACGCAATATCTGTTTAATTTAAAAAAAAAAAAAAAGAACTGCGTGGGCTCCCGCGCAATTTTCAAGTCCAGAGTGGGAAAGCCAGCAACTGGGGGCCAATGTTTATAGCCTAGGAAGGGGTTAATGTTCCCAGGTTATGAATATCAGCCCACAGCTGCCTGCATAGCCTTTACTGGCTATTAAAATAGGGGTCCCCCCAAAAAAAATGACATGGGGTCCCCCTATAATTAATAGCCAGAAAGACTACGCATACAGCTGTTTGATATTCATAGCCTAGGAAGGGGCCATGGATATTGCCCCCCGGCTACAAGCACTAGCACACAGCCTCCACAAAAATGGTGCATCTCTAAGGCTACGTTCACATTTGCGTTGTGCGCTGCAGCGTCGGCGACGCAACGCACAACGCAAACAAAAACGCACGCTAAAACGGTGCGTTTTGCGACGCATGCGTCCTTTTTTGCCAAAAGTTGGACGCAAAAAAAATGCAACTTGTTGCGTTATCTGCGCCCAACACTTGCGGCCAAAAAAACGCATGCGTCGCAAAACGCAGCACAACGCATGTCCATGCGCCCCCATGTTAAATATAGGGGCGCATGACGCATGCGGCGGCGCCCAACGTTGCGGCGCCGAACGCTAATGTGAACGTAGACTAAGATGCACCAATTCTTTGCCTCTCTTCCCACTGCCCTGTGTTGGTGGCATATGGGGTAATAAGGGGTTAATATCACCTTTGTATAGTAAGGTGACATCAAACCCGGTTAGTAATGGAGAGGTGTCAATAAGACACCTATTCATTACTAATCTTAGTGATTAGTAGTAGTGAAAAAGTTAAAAAAAAAAAAAAAACACAGCCAGAAAAAAGTATTTTACTATTCTTAATATCACCATACTTACAATCACATCTAATTCTCCAAAGCCATCGATCTCCTGCAAAAAATAAAAATAAACCTACCGTATACTCCCTGTCCGACGTAGTCCAATTAATAACGAGTGTCCCACGACAATCTCCCCTATAGAACAGTGACTTCGGGTGATGTCACTGCTCTATAGGGCCTCCAGTGATACACTGACATGAGACAATGGCTCCAGCAGTGCATCACTGAAGAGGTTACTTTAGTTCATTCTCTCACTGTATGGCAATGCTGCATGGGAATTTTCTCACACAGCGTTGCCGGTGAGTGAATGAACTAAAAGTAACCTCTCTAGTATAGGTTGGTTTATTATGTTTTTATTACAGGAGAATCGAGGGCTTCGGGGACTAGGTGTTTGGTAAGTATGTACTGTATGTTCTGTAGTTTTATTTTTTTTTTGCCCGAGAAATGTTGGCAGAGTGCAGTCGCCGGGCACGTAACAGGAACACAGGAGGTGGGGAACACAGACGCAAGAGGGAGATGATTGACGGCTTTGAGGCGGTTGACACCAGGGGAGAAAACATACCTCCGGCGCACAATAGAGATATCACGGGCAATTTATAAAAGTCTGTATTTCTGCGTTCCTAGGGATAAGAAACATAAGAGCCACCTTCACAGAATGCAGCCTTTTAGTGCTGCTGAAGGTGGCTGTTATACTTAAAAATGCCCTGGGGGGGTGACAGGTTCCCTTTAATTTAAAAAATACGGCAATGTGGACCCCTCTATTCTTGATATCCAGTCTTGCTGACAGCTGAGGGTTGCAGCCCTCAACTGTGAGTTTTGCCTGGATTGTTATAAAAAGTGGGGAACCTACGCATGTGTTTTTTTAAATTTATTTACAGCACAGGAGCAACTGCTGGATACTCCAATCAGTCGCTCCTGCTCTCGCTGTTATTAGAGACTGTAGGTGTCAGATGATGGGAGCAGTTGTCCCATTAGCTGACACCAGTGACCGTAGGTAAACTGTACACCTCCGATCACAGCTGAGCGCTCCCGCTGTCTTCTGACAGCGTGGGAGCCGCGGCTCTCTGACAGGCGGGGAGGATTTCCCCGCCGATCAGAAGCGTTGTTTGCTGCGCTGTCATGCATGTGACAGCGTGTCACACACTGTATTGTCAGGCCCCCCATTCAAGTGAATGGGGTTCAGGTCTGCTCTGCTGGATGACAGGCTGTATGGATGCATCATGCAGCCTGCCATCTAGAGGTAGCGGAGCAGACTGTCACATCCAGCGGTCCTTGACTTTTCTGCAGCAAATACGCTGCAAAAAAGTCAACTTGCGTATTCACAGCGGTTTTTCACCATCCATTCAAGTCAATGGGTGGAAAACGCTGAAAGAAGTGACATGCTCCATGTCAAAAAAAATGCTGTAAAGCACAAAATCCTGATGACAAAAAAATGTGTGTGCATGAGATTTCTGAAATCTCATAGGCTTTGCTGGTACTGTAAAAAAGCAGCTGAAAATTAGCATAAAAAAGCAACCAAACGCCCAGTGTGAACATAACCTAATGCTATGTTCACGTTGCGTTTTTTGCTGTAGTTTTTTATGAAAATTTTAAGCTGCGTTTTACAGTACTAGCAAAAGCTACGAAATTTCAGAAATCTCGTGAACTCATATATTTTCTGTTTCCTGACTGAATTGGAAGACTGCTGCATTTTTCACTGCAGCATGTCACTTCTTTCAGCGTTTTTTCACCCATAGAAAGCAACAAGTGCTGGACTAGCACAGCCACACTCCCCTTCCAGCACCCCCGGCCGTGAAGATGTATCACACGTTTCAATAAAAGTTACCTGCATTGGACCTCCTGTGAGTGCGTTCCTTCTTCCATCTTCATCGATATTCATCACTGGTTTTCTTCCGTGGAGCTCGGCACCCAGGATTGGAGACTATGGCCAGCTAAGTGCAGGTGAGCGGTTTCCCACCATACTTTCTGCAGACTGTTGGTGCGGTCCGACTTTTCTTCTTTTCTACATGGATATATATATATATATATATATATATATATATATATATATATATATATATATATATATATATATATATATATATATATATATATATATATATATATATATCTATCTATCTATCTATCTATCTATATATATATATATATATCTATCTATCTATATATATATATATCTATCTATATATATATATATATATATATCTATCTATCTATATATATATATATATCTATCTATATATATATATATATATATATATATATATATATATATCTATATATATATATATCTATATATATATATCTATATATATATATATCTATATATATATATATCTATATATATATATATCTATATATATATATATCTATATATATAACTATATAACTATATATAACTATATATATATATATATATATATATATATAGTTCCTATAAATACATTTCTTTATCTAAATAAAAAAAACAATAAAAATACACATATTTAGTATCGCCGCGTCCGTAACGACCCGACCTATACAACTGTCCCACTAGTTAACCCCTTCAGTGAACACCGTAAAGAAAAACGAGGCAAAAAACAACGCTTTATTATCATACCGCCAAACAAAAAGTGGAATAACACGCGATCAAAAAGACGGATATAAATAACCATGGTACCGCTTGAAAAAGGCCTGATGTTCGGCCGAAACGTTGCTATTTTACCATGGCTGGAATAAAGACTCTCTTGTTTGGATAATAACACCCGGTTGGAGCGCTGTTCTTTCTACTTCTTGGTACCGCTGAAAACATCATCTTGTCCTGCAAAAAACGAGCCGCCATACAGCGTCATCAAAGAAAAGATAAAAAAGTTATAGTCCTCAGAATAAAGCGATGCAAAAATTATTTTTTTTTCTATAAAGTAGTTTTTATCGTATAAAAGCACCAAAACATAAAAAAATTATATAAATGAGGTATCGCTGTAATCGTACTGACCCGAAGAATAAAACTGCTTTATCCATTTTACCAAACGCGGAACGGTGTAAACGCCTCCCCCAAAAGAAATTAATGAATAGCTGGTTTTTGGTCATGCTGCCTCACAAAAATCGGAATAAAAAGCGATCAAAAAATGTCACATGCCCGAAAATGTTACCAATAAAAACGTCCGCTCGTCCTGCAAAAAACAAGACCTCACATGACTCTGTGGACCAAAATATGGAAAAATTATAGCTCTTAAAATGTGGTAGCGCAAAAAATATTTTTTGCAGTAAACAGCATCTTTCAGTGTGTGACGGCTGCCAATCATAAAAATCCGCTAAAAAACCCACTAAAAAAGTAAATCAAACCCCCCTTCATCACCTCCTTAGTTAGAGAAAAATTAAAAAATAAAAAAAAATTATTTATTTCCATTTTCCCATTAGGGTTAGGATTGGAGCTAGGGTTAAGGCTACAGTAAGGGTTGGGGCTAAAGTTAGGGTTAGGGTTGGGGCTAAAGTTAGGGTTAGGGTTTGGATTACATTTACGGTTGGGAATAGGGTTGGGATTAGGGTTAGGGGTGTGGTTAGGGTTACCGTTGGGATTAGGGTTAGGGGTGTGTTTGGATTAGGGTTTCAGTTATAATTGGGGGGTTTCCACTGTTTCGGCACATCAGGGGCTCTCCAAACGCGACATGGCGTCCGATCTCAATTCCAGCCAATTCTGCGTTGAAAAAGTAAAACAGTGCTCCTTCCCTTCCAAGCTCTCCCGTGCACCCAAACAGGGGTTTACCCCAACATATGGGGTATCGGCGAACTCGGGACACATTGGACAACAACTTTTGGGGTCCAATTTCTCCTGTTACCCTTGGGAAAATACAAAACTGGGCGCTAAAAAATTTTTGTGGGAAAAAAAAAGAATTTTTATTTTCACGGCTCTGCGTTATAAACTGTAGTACAACATTTGGGGGTTCAAAGTTCTCACAACACATCTAGATAAGTTCCTTGGGGAGTCTAGTTTCCAATATGGGGTTTCTACTGTTTAGGTACATTAGGGGCTCTGCAGACCAATCTATCTAAGTCTGCATTCCAAATGATGCTCCTTCACTTCCGCGCTCTGCCATACGCTCAAACGGTAGTTCCCCCCACATATGGGGTATCAGCGTACTCAGGACAAATTGGACAACAACTTTTGGGGTCCATTTTCAACTGTTACCCTTGGAAAAATACAAAACTGGGGGCTAAAAAATAATTTTTGTGAAAAAAAAAAATAATTTTTATTTTCACGGCTCTGCGTTATACTGTACTGTATACTGTAGTGAAACACTTGGGGGTTCAAAGCTCTCAAAACACATCTAGATAAGTTCCTTAGGGGGTCTACTTTCCAAAATGGTGTCACTTGTGGGGGGTTTCAATGTTTAGGCACATCAGTGGCTCTCCAAACGCAACATGGCGTCCCATCTCAATTCCTGTCAATTTTGCATTGAAAAGTCAAACTGCGCTCCTTCCCTTCTGAGCTGTCCCATGCGCCCAAACAGTGGTTTACCTCCACATATGGGGTATCAGCATACTCAGGACAAATTGGACAACAACTTTTGGGGTCCAATTTCTTCTCTTACTCTTGGGAAAATAAAAAATAGGGGGCGAAAAGATCAATTTTGTGAAAAAATATGATTTTTTATTTTTACGGCTCTGCATTATAAACTTCAGTGAATCACTTAATGGGTCAAAGTGCTCACCACACATCTAGATAAGTTCCTTAGGGGGTCTACTTTCCAAAATGGTGTCACTTGTGGGGGGGTTTCAATGTTTAGGCACATCAGGGGCTCTCCAAACGCAACATGGCGTCCCATCTCAATTCCAGTCAATTTTGCATTGAAAAGTCAAATGGCGCTCCTTCGCTTCCGAGTTTTGCAATGCGCCCAAACAGTGGTTTACCCCCACATATGGGGTATTGGCGTACTCAGGACAAATTGTACAACAACTTTTGGGGTCCATGTTCTCCTGTTACCCTTGGTAAAATAAAACAAATTGGAGCTGAAGTAAATTTTTTGTGAAAAAAAGTTAAATGTTCATTTTTATTTAAACATTCCAAAAATTCCTGTGAAACACCTGAAGGGTTAATAAACTTCTTGAATGTGGTTTTGAGCACCTTGAGGGGTGCAGTTTTTAGAATGGTGTCACACTTGGGTATTTTCTATCATATAGACCCCTCAAAATGACTTCAAATGAGATGTGGTCCCTAAAAAAAAAAAAATAGTGTTGTAAAAATGAGAAATTGCTGGTGAACTTTTAACCCTTATAACTCCCTAACAAAAAAAAATGTTGATTCCAAAATTGTGCTGATGTAAAGTAGACATGTGGGACATATCTCTGTGATTTAATTGCATAAAAATTCAAAGTTGGAAAATTGCAAAATTTTCAAAATTTTCACCAAATTTCTGTTTTTCCACAAATAAACGCAGGTAATATCAAAGAAATTTTACCACTATCATGAAGTACAATATGTCACGAGAAAACAATGTCAGAATCACCGTGATCCATTGAAGCGTTCCAGAGTTATAACCTCATAAAGGGACAGTGGTCAGAATTGTAAAAATTGGCCTGGTCATTAACGTGCAAACCACCCTTGGGGGTAAAGGGGTTAATGCAGAAATCTAGGGAAGTTTTGTCATGTATTTTTTTTTGTGGGGGTGGGGGGGGGGATCTAATCTTTATCAGCATGCACAAGGGACAATAAAAAATGCAGCAAAGCCTGCTTTTTGTAAGCATCGTCTTTACTTCCAAGAGAGCAGGTTTTGCCTGCAGAAAAAAAAACAAAAAAACGCAATGTGTGATTATAGTCTTAAGACAGCAGTTTCATATAAAAAGAAAACACTTTTGGATCTAAAGAAGCCTTCCAAAACCACGTTGATTGTGGTAAAACTGCATACTGCTTTAGTAACCATTTTTTCTAATCGGTCTTTCTGGCGGGTTTGGGTAAAGACTGGAAGGGTGCATGGATTCTTATACAACATGATTTACATATTAAAGTACGTTCCTCCAACATACTTAGTGTTGATGAGGTAGTGTTTGTGATACATTGCATTAGCTCTCTCACATCTTGGATTATAATTACAAGTTCACAGAGGCTCAGTGGTTAGCACTGTAGCCTTCAGTACAGGGATCCTTGGTTCAAATCCCACCAAAGACAACATCTGCTAGGAGTTTGTATGTTCTCCCGGTGTTCTACACAGATTTCCTCCGGGTTCTCCGGTTTCCTCCCACAGACAGTGATAGAGAATACAGATTGTGAGCCCCAATGGGGACAGCAATGATTGTAAAGCGCTGCAGAATTAATGGGGTTATATATGCAAGTAAAAGAAGTAATTAAGTATGGTGTCTAACCCTGAGTGGGTTTGAGTAAAGAGTGAATCCTTGCGGAAATACTGCTCTCTATATAGTATTGTTAATATTTGTGCAGATCATTATTTTTCCCAATCTTGACTTCATACAAATTCACAAAATAATGTTACTATAGATCGTTGCGCTTCATTTATTCTGTTTCCTTCTCAATGTGTTTCCTTTCTTAGATTGTGATGGGTGAAAGTGAATTAAAGACTGCAGAGAGCTCTGACCTCTTGGTGAGCGCCAGGTTGTCTTTATCTATGGAGAATGGAAAAGACCTTTCCAGTTCCCGATGTCTAGAGAAAAGACAGAGCACAAACCTTGAAGACAACGTGATGTCAAACTTCTTGGTTAAAGCATCCCGTGAGGAAACCCCTGGAAGAGAAGACGCCAGACTGGGACCGCCAGATGGTCAACAAGACTCAGGAAGTGAGAATAATAAAGAGAAAACCCTGGGTATGAGTCATATAGCAGTTACCGGCCTCCGCAACAATATAGTGTAACGCATTAGACTACAAACCCCATTTCCATGCTCTAGAATGACGTCTATAGGGAGTGAAACACATACTGCCAATTATCATATCAAAATAGAGGCAGATTTTTTTTTCCACAAACTTAAGCCATTGCAATTGAGAAATGTGAAATGAGCAGCAAATTCCATAGTGATAAATACTGAAAATATGAATGGTATACAGTGGGGCAAAAAAGTATTTAGTCAGTCAGCAATAGTGCAAGTTCCACCACTTAAAAAGATGAGAGGCGTCTGTAATTTACATCATAGGTAGACCTCAACTATGGGAGACAAACTGAGAAAAAAAAATCCAGAAAATCACATTGTCTGTTTTTTTTATCATTTTATTTGCATATTCTGGTGGAAAATAAGTATTTGGTCATTAACAAACAATCAAGATTTCTGGCTCTCACAGACCTGTAACTTCTTCTTTAAGAGTCTCCTCTTTCCTCCACTCACTACCTGTGGTAATGGCACCTGTTTAAACTTATCAGTATAAAAAGACACCTGTGCACACCCTCAAACAGTCTGACTCCAAACTCCACTATGGTGAAGACCAAAGAGCTGTCAAAGGACACCAGAAACAAAATTGTAGCCCTGCACCAGGCTGGGAAGACTGAATCTGCAATAGCCAACCAGCTTGGAGTGAAGAAATCAACAGTGGGAGCAATAATTAGAAAATGGAAGACATTCAAGACCACTGATAATCTCCCTCGATCTGGGGCTCCACGCAAAATCCCACCCCGTGGGGTCAGAATGATCACAAGAATGGTGAGCAAAAATCCCAGAACCACGCGGGGGGACCTAGTGAATGAACTGCAGAGAGCTGGGACCAATGTAACAAGGCCTACCATAAGTAACACACTACGCCACCATGGACTCAGATCCTGCAGTGCCAGACGTGTCCCACTGCTTAAGCCAGTACATGTCCGGGCCCGTCTGAAGTTTGCTAGAGAGCATTTGGATGATCCAGAGGAGTTTTGGGAGAATGTCCTATGGTCTGATGAAACCAAACTGGAACTGTTTGGTAGAAACACAACTTGTCGTGTTTGGAGGAAAAAGAATACTGAGTTGCATCCATCAAACACCATACCTACTGTAAAGCATGGTGGTGGAAACATCATGCTTTGGGGCTGTTTCTCTGCAAAGGGGCCAGGACGACTGATCCGGGTACATGAAAGAATGAATGGGGCCATGTATCGTGAGATTTTGAGTGCAAACCTCCTTCCATCAGCAAGGGCATTGAAGATGAAACGTGGCTGGGTCTTTCAACATGACAATGATCCAAAGCACACCGCCAGGGCAACGAAGGAGTGGCTTCGTAAGAAGCATTTCAAGGTCCTGGAGTGGCCTAGCCAGTCTCCAGATCTCAACCCTATAGAAAACCTTTGGAGGGAGTTGAAAGTCCGTGTTGCCAAGCGAAAAGCCAAAAACATCACTGCTCTAGAGGAGATCTGCATGGAGGAATGGGCCAACATACCAACAACAGTGTGTGGCAACCTTGTGAAGACTTACAGAAAATGTTTGACCTCTGTCATTGCCAACAAAGGATGTATTACAAAGTATTGAGATGAAATTTTGTTTCTGACCAAATACTTATTTTCCACCATAATATGCAAATAAAATGATAAAAAAACAGACAATGTGATTTTCTGGATTTTTTTTTTCTCAGTTTGTCTCCCATAGTTGAGGTCTACCTATGATGTAAATTACAGACGCCTCTCATCTTTTTAAGTGGTGGAACTTGCACTATTGCTGACTGACTAAATACTTTTTTGCCCCACTGTATATTATATACCTGAACTTTGTTAGCCACAGAGGATGGAGTGTACTTCGTTACTGCTATGAATAGCAGAAATCACTGTCAGGTGTCAGCGTGACCCCGCATCTGTAACTCGCAGGCGTGGGCTGATGAGACTACTGCTGTCACTGATAACAGTGTCAGCATGTGCCGCTGATGGGAGACGTAGTCTCATCTGCCACAAGCTGTGCTCACAGTTAATTTAAATTACATACATATTCAAATAAAACTTGAAAAAAAAACCCATTATACTCACTAACACCAAATCCCTGATGCCCTCATCTCCTAGAAATAATGTAAAATAATAAACCAACATGTACTCACCTGTCTGCCGTAGTCCAGGTAATCCAGAGTATCCCACGGCGATCTCGCATGTAGAACAGTCACATCGGGAGATGTGACCGCTCTACCTGGCCGCAGGCAATACACTGACCGGAGGTAATCGCTCCCGCAGTGTATCACTGAGCTGCCGTGAGAGTTCACCGGAGATCATCAGCTCCGATGCTCCCACTTACGGCACCTCTGCTTGAGAACTTTCCCAAACAGCAGTGGTGCTGTAAGGGAGATCACCGGAGCTGATCAGCTGATGAACTCCTGTGAACTCTCTCACGACGGCTTAGTGATACACTGCGGGAGCAATTACCTCCTGTCAGTTTATCGCCGGCTGTCTTTGAGAGCAGTCACATCAGTGATCTGACTGCTCTAAAAATGATCAGAATTGTCATGGGACATTATGGATTATCTTCTCAGCGGACAGGTGAGGAATATTGTGGTTTATTTTATTTTTGTTGAAGGAGACGGTGGCTTTTGTGGATTAGGCGTTCAGTTAGGATGGTTTAATTAAAATTATTAAAGCAGTCTGTTATTTAAAATTTAGGAGTTTATTCTGTGTGTCTGTGTTTTTATACAATATCACTATGGGGTTAGTAATGGAGAGGTGTCTTATAGACACTTCTCCATTTCTAACCTGTGTGCATGATGTCACCTGACAATACAAAGGTGACATCAACCCCGCAAATATGAACCCCACTTGCCACCACTACAGGGCAAGTGGTAAGAGCAAGGCTAAGTGCCAGAATCGCCACATCTTATCGATGCGCCTTTTCTGGAGTGGCTGACAGATGATGTTTTTAGCCTGGGAGGGGGCCAATATCCATAGCCCCTTCATAGGCTAATTAATATCAGCCTGCAGCTGTCTGCCTAGCCTTTCCTGGTTAAATTTTATAGGGGGACCCTATGTAAAAAATTTTCTGGGGTCCCCCTGTAAGCGAACCAGTAAAATCTTAAGAAAACAGCTGTGAGCTGATATTAATAGCCTGGAAACCTTTATGGCTATTGGCTCCTTCCCAGAATATTAATAGCCCTCAGCTGTCAGCTTTCCCTTTGCTGGTTATTAAAAGTATGTGGGAGCCCATGCAATTTTTGTGTTTTATTTTTTTAAACGAACAGTTGTCTGATTATAGCCTGTGTACTTCTGTTCTGTTAACACTCCTATATAGGCTGGTGACAATGTGTGTGTGTGTGTGTGTGTGTGTGTGTTTTACATATCGGCTTAGTAATGAGGGTGTCGAGCTGACACCTTTTCATTACTAAAGGTACCGTCACACTAAGCGACGCTGCAGCGATACAGACAACGATGCCGATCGCTGCAGCGTCGCTGTTTGGTCGCTGGAGAGCTGTCACACAGACAGCTCTCCATCGACCAACGCTGCCGAGGTCCCTGGGTAACCAGGGTAAACACCGGGTTGCTAAGCGCAGGGCCGTGCTTAGTAACCCGATGTTTACCCTGGTTACCAGTGTAAAATGTAAAAAAACAAACAGTACATACTCACCTTCGCGTCCCCCGGCGTCCGCTTCCTGCACTGACTGAGCGCCGGCCCTAACAGCAGAGCGGTGACATCACCGCTGTGCTGTGCTTTCACTTTACGGCCAGCCGGCGCTGACACAGTGCAGGAAGCGGACGGCGAGGGACGCAAAGGTGAGTATGTACTGTTTGTTTTTTTACATTTTACACTGGTAGCCAGGGTAAACATCGGGTTACTAAACGCGGCCCTGCGCTTAGTAACCCGATATTAACCCTGGTTACCATTGTAAAACATCGCTGGTATCGTTGCTTTTGCTGTCAAACACAACGATACACGGCGATCTGACGACCAAATAAAGTTCTGAACTTTAATCAACGACCAGCGATATCACAGCAGGATCCTGATCGCTGCTGCGTGTCAAACACAACGATATCGCTATCCAGGACGCTGCAACGTCACGGATCGCTAGCGATATCGTTTAGTGTGACGGTACCTTAAGCCTAGAGCAAGGTGTCAATGACAGCTGCTGACACCAAGCCCTAATCCCATTACCCTGATGCTAATACTTCAGCATGAAAAAGGTGGTGTTGAACAAAGAAATTGCATCACAAAACTTTAAAAAAATATATATTTAGCTCAAAAAAGCTTTCATTGCTGTAAAAAAACGCATGCAATAACGCATACAAAAAAACACTGCAAAAACGTGCGTTTTTTCCTGCCAAGAGATGCAGAAACCTTGCAGAAATTGCTGTAAGCAAATACTACAATACAAAATGTAATGTTCAACTCATGCATTCCTCTGACTGATTGTTATTTACTTGGACTTCAGGTAAAGAAGTGCTACTTTTGATGCAGGCTCTGAACACGCTAAGAACTCCAGAAGAAAAACTGGCTGCTCTCTGCAAGAAATATGCTGATCTTGTATGTATGACACCGTATCGAAGGGGTTATCTAGTTTTGTTTCACATTGCATTTATAAAATTAGTGGTTTCCAGATTAATTGAGCTTTAGAACATGTGTAACCAGTTTAACGTGCCCAAAGAAAACATGACATCATCCAAATATACATAGACACAATGCATGGGCAGTATTGTATGGCCCAACAGTATTAATTGTTTGTAATTTTAAAGGGAACCTGTCACCATGGATAACGCTATTAACCTGCAGACATAATCTGCAGGTTAATAGCGTTACGAAGATACCCAGACACCACACTTAGGCTATGTTGACACGCTGCTGATTTTGCTGCGGATCCGCAGCATTACCGCAGCTGCGGGTCCGCAGCAGTTTCCCATGCGTTTACAGTACAATGTAAACCTATGGGAAACGCAATCCGCAGTGCACATGCTGCGGAAAAAAAACGCGCGGAAACTCAGCGGTTTACATGCCGCAGCATGTCAATTCTTTGTGCGGAATCCGCAGCGGTTTTACACCTGCTCCATAATAGAAAACCGCAGGTGTAAAACTGCAGTTGAATCCGCACAAAAACCGTGGTAAATCCACAGGAAAAACGCAGTGTTTTTGCCCTGCGGATTTATGAAATCCGTTTCGGAAAAATCCGCAGTGGACCATTCTACGTGTGCACATACCTTTAAACTGCGGTACCAGGAGAAACAAAACGTATTTCATCCCGAGATCTGACGACTTTCAGACCTACATGCGTTTTTGCACAACTGCCTTCACTGTTCATTATACTGTGAGCAGTGACTATTAGCGCACCCTGGCACTTTGACTGACAGCAAGCTTTGCACTGAGTTATTGCTCAGCTGGCTGTCAGTGCCAGGGTGTGCTTACAACCCCCACTCAGTGTATTGCAGTGGTGGTAGCTGCGTCGGTGTCTTTGATAGAGCTGGACTCTTGATTCATGCTGCCCGTAGTCCGAACCGTAAGGATCAGTAAAGTTCCCTTTAACAATTTAAGAACTTGAGACGCCTCCTTTTTAAAAGGAAGCTATAATCAGAGCGTGATCTATTGTTTAAATCCTGTTTGTGTCTTGTGTAACTTTTTTTAATTTTGGCTCTTTTCCCTGTATCACAATCTGTTTTAAAAATAAAAAATAGGACAATTTTCACATTGGCCACTGGGACTTATTCATGAAGAGTACCATTGTTTACACCAGTTCTGTTGAGGGGGACATGTTGTAGTCAGAGGCGCCTGATTAATTAAGAGGCTTCTTAATTAAGGCACACCTCATCAGGTGCATCCTAGATATGGTGTGCACCTCACCCCCATCTCTTACTCTAGTCAGGGACTGGGGTGATAATTGGGGTACAACCCACCATCGATTAGATGAGCGAGCCGTGCCATGGCCTGTCCCACTCCAACTCCACCCATGTTGGCTGAGCTAACTGAAACTGGCGTGAAAATGGGAAAAATTGCAAAACTTGTGCGCAACCTCTCGTTGAGCAAAAAGTGCAACATTTCTTAAGTGTTTTAAGCCAGATTTCTGACGTAAACTCCTTTGGTGAATCTGGGCCTTACTTCCTCTTCATCTTAATCACTGTTTCCCCAATAAAAAATATTTGTACTGCCCTGCAGTGCCAACGCCATTCCACCGGTTTTACCACTGGCTCTCTTGGGGCTAGCATGATATTATTTTACGTGATTCCTACGTCCACTCAGCGTTGGCTTCGCTCTCCTCTCCTACGGACAAAATTGAAATCTGGGGGAAGTGAAAGCTGCGGCAGCTGTCACATTCTCCATATCTTTTGATTTGTCTGAAGCAAGGGAGAGGGAATTCAGTGCTGATAGCCAGCAGGGATCACGTGACACAATGTCTCGTGAGGCCCGGAACAGCCAGGGCCGACTCTGCTGGAACAGCATCGAAGGTGCATATAAGCATTATTTTACTAGGGGGAAACATAGGGGGCGCTGTCCAAGTAATGGAAACCCCTTTTTAAGGCAATTTTCACATTGGGTATTTTTCTAACTTCCTCTTGTTTTAAGGAAGCAACACATAAAGATACAGTCAGGATTTGACCATTGTGGCTATCTTTTGTAATGAGTGGGTGCTAAGGTCATTGTGAAGGGAGAGGTACTAGGGTCAGTTGTGACCTCGCCCATTGCGATTGGTGGATCCTGTGTTTTCAGCTGTGCATAGAGGTGTTATCAGTCATTGTAGTTCTGCCTCTGCTGTAATGAGCCTGCTCAAAGTACTTGCAGAAAGCAGTCAGTCAGTGGAAGGCAGTGGTTATACACTGTATATGGACAGAAGCAGTCAATCAGTGGTGTGGGCAGGGTTTTATGCAGAGCTCAGCATTCAGAGAACTGCTGGATCTGCAGCAGAGAAAGCAGTGTTTAATGAAAATCAAAACCCAGTAACATAAGTGACACATCGCTGGAATCCGGGTCTCTGTCCCTACATAATGCTGCTCTCAGAGTAGCAAAAACATGGTGACAGATTCCCTTTAAGACTGCCCTCTTTCTGGGAAGCACTTCATGATTTGTATTGCCAAGTACACAGGCCTCTGCACACTGACAATGCCAAACTGTGACAGAGCCTGTTTGCATTTGATTTAGTTTTCACTCTCCAGATGTTCTTATTCCGTAGCATTTCAAGTGATACAATCTGTGTGTACTGTGTAACAAGCCTGGAACCTTTTTCATATCTGATTTTAGCTGGAAGAAAGCCGGAATTTTCAAAAACAGATGAAAGTTTTGCAGAAGAAGCAGTCACAAGTGATAAAAGAAAAGGTTCACCTTCAGAGCGAGCACAGCAAAGCCATTCTAGCACGGAGCAAGCTGGAGTCCCTGTGCCGAGAGCTCCAGAGGCACAACAAGACATTAAAGGTCAGCGTCAGGCTAAGTGCAAAGAGGTTGTTTTTCTTGCTTAGTGTCCATCTTCAGAATATAAGCTGCAGCTCTCATACTGATGTCCTAAATGTTTCATTTGTGTCCATGAATGTAAACTCTTTGGAACACAGGAAGACAATCTGCATCAAGCACGTGAATATGAGGAAGAGCGCAAAGAGGCCACGGCACATTTCCAGATGACCCTGAATGAAATCCAAGCACAGATGGAGCAACATGATGTCTACAATGCGAAACTCCGCCAGGAGAATGTAGAACTGGGAGATAAGCTAAAGAAACTTATTGAACAGTATGCGCTGCGTGAAGAGGTACTTTTATTTAGCAGCAAAGAGATAATAATATTCCTGTAGATGCAGGCAAAGTTTTCGTCCATAACGTGAAGGTTACGGTATATTTGTCGGCACTAGATTTGTTGGAGAAACTTCTGCGACAACAAATCTGTTCTATTTTGGCAACAAAAATATTTTGCATTCAGGTGAATGAGACAGTCATAGAAGTTTCTGCAACAAATCTGTGTACTATACCGTATAATATCTACCGTACTTATACCAGTTAATGTACATCTAGCTGCTCCACTGTTTGTGAGGGGATACATTTGTTGCTTCTCTATTTGGGGAGAAACCAAAGATCTGACATACATTGGATTTTTGCTTTCCCTGAAGGCAGACCTCTGTGTGACGATCTCCCTAGGCATGCCAGGATCTTCTAGATCGTTTGAAACTAGAGATGAGCAAATGAATTTTCTGGGCCCTGGTCCACAGGCCACTTTAGTATTCTGTGGGCCCTGGACAGGAATCCTGTGAACCACCTCTTACCTGCCAGAATTCCTGGCACTCCTTTTCATTAGTCGGCCTGGTGTGTATGTCACGCCGTAATGATGATGTCTCACCAGGCCATCTAACTAAGGGGCAGGAAGGAGGCGATTTGTGGGCCTTCCATCCTGTTAAAGCCTTTGTGGCAGGGTTCTACAAATCATGTTCTTCATCTCTTCCTGAAGCCAGCCATTCATAGGATTTGGCCTACAGCCATCTCCTCTCTTCTTATTCCCCTTGGGAACAAATGATTTGTGCATATTGAAATTGAATATGTCCAATCTTTTTCTTTTTTTCCTGGGAGGAGGGATGGCAACTGGAAGTGATATGCTTGGCTAACATTTATGTGTAGTCACTACCTCCCCCCATTTCTGTTTTCTCCTGCACTTATTGTAGACAAGTCGCTCATCCTCGTGCTGCTTTTTCTACCATTTCTATGAAATAATATTCTGATAAGCACATGTGAGCTTCCCGGGAATTAGCTATGAGACTGATGTTAGTTTACCTTTCATGTATGCATTTATTAACTGAAACTCTACACAGCCGTATCTTCCTGGCAAAATTACTGCATTTTCCCATAATGTAAGTGTTGGTACATTTATTTATTTATTTATTTTCTCCTACGCCTCATTGGGGGACACAGGACCATGGGTGTTATGCTGCTGCCACTAGGAGGACACTAAGTAAACACAGAAGAATAGCTCCTCCCCTGCAGTATACACCCTCCTTCTGGCTCTCAGTGAACCAGTTCTTGCTTAGTGTCTGTAGGAGGCACTTGGGCTTTCAGACCCCACCGTTTTTATTTTAGCTTTTTACTTTTTATTCTATTTTTCCTTAACGGAGCGAATGGGGGCGACAGATCCTTTCTAGGTTCTGATCTCCCCCGAACCATCAACAGGCAAGTACGTGGAGCGTCCCTCCCGTATCCTTTCCTGCAACGTTGGATGCCAGCCCTGAGCTCATATTACGGGCGACGGTTCCTTCGCGTTCCGATCTCCCCCCTCCATAGCAGGCGACCACATGGAGTAGCCCTCCATCTACCTCTCCTGGAGCCAGGTGCATAGCCGGACATAATATGTATGGCATCCGTGCAGCCCCCCTCTGCATCACCACTGATATAACGGATGACGCATGGCGGCAGAAGCTCTCCACCCCCTCCCTGACTATGGCGACGGTGGATTGAGCACCGGCCCACCTCATCTACCGTGAGTACACTGCGGGGGCCGAGGCGCTGGGGGGTCCTGGTCCCCGGGGTATGGGAGGTCCGCACCTTAAGCCTGTGTCCGTGGGTGGTCCGTAGTGTGGCAACCCCACGAAGGAGTGCAGCTAATGTTGGCGCTAATAGCGTTCGCGGCGCTGCAGGCCGCAACCGCAGAAAAGTTTAAAATAAAAAATAAAAAAAAAATGTTCCCTCAATACAGACCGGAGTTTTGGCCACGCCCACCGGGAGTTAGCCCTGCCCACTTTCCCTGGCGCTTCTCGTTCCCTGTGATGAGATCCCACTTCCTGGTCTCGGCGGCCATCTTGGGACACCCACAGCTCTGATGCTGCAGCACTGCTCCAGCGTTTCCTATCACAGCCCTCAGGACTAGCGTTTTTCTCTGCCTACTCGGCGGACCTGCCCTGGGGACTCAAGACACAGGACCTGAGTAAGCTGCAGAAGCATAGCTTAACCCTTTCCCTGCTAGTAAGCGCTTTCCTCCACGCTTTACTATGTCTCAACCAAAGCCTCACAAAAAGTCTGGGAAAACCCACACTGTATTTTTCGCTGCGTGTACCTCTTGTAAGGTATCATTACCCCGGGGTCACAATACTGCATTATGCACAGCTTGTGAACCGGTGACGGCTCAGGAACCACCTGTTGCTGATACTGAACCCAGTGAGCCTAGTCCCCCTGAGTGAGGCTACCTCCCTTTCCCAGTCTATGGCATCCCTGGCAAAAGCGTTAGACTCGTTCCGAGACCCTTCCTCTAACCAGGGCACTAATACGGACGATGCTTACGATGGTCAGAACCCCTCGTACACCAGGGGTCGTACCTTGCCAAGGAGTTCTCACTCTTCCAGGAAAAGGACTCATGCCATATCCCCAGACCATCACCTTTTTTCGGGTTCTGAGAGCTCCATTTCTCACTCCCCTTCCATTGGGGCTAGTAGAGAACCTGTTTCAGAGGACGATTCTGACACGTCCCTAGATTAGGAATTTCATCACGATCAGGAGACTCTCGACTCTGAGTCAGTGAATAAGGCTTTGAGACTTGAGGAGGAACCCTTAACTAAAATGGATCATGCTGTGTCCTTTAAGAGGACCAAACAAGCTCACAGAGTGTTCGCCACTCATCCCGAGTTTAAGCAAATTGTTGAATCTCACTGGATCCGTCCAGATAAACGATTCACAGGGCAGAAGCCCATGGAATCCAAATATCCCTTTGCCCAGGATCTAAGAAAAGATTGGTC
Source organism: Ranitomeya variabilis (assembly GCF_051348905.1). NCBI lineage: Eukaryota > Metazoa > Chordata > Amphibia > Anura > Dendrobatidae > Ranitomeya > Ranitomeya variabilis. The sequence goes on from NC_135234.1 coordinate 415,304,122, forward strand.
ACAATCTCCCCCAGTAGATCCTCCGGTATTGCGCCTGGCTACGAAATCTGTTTTATCCTCCTCGGAAGGCGCCTTTATTAAAAATCCAACCGATCGTCAGATCGACAATATGGCGCGTTCAGCTTTTGAGGCCTCAGCGACCTCACTCTTTCCATCTTTTGCCGCTACGTGGATGGCTAAGGCTATGTCCCACTGGGCTGAGGTCTTGTCTTCAGCAGTACTGGATACCAATCCTCCCCCCGAGATAGCAGACCTCGCTACTCAGATAGCCAGAGCTGGAGATTTTGTAGTGACCTCGTCCCTGGATGCCGCTGACTGCGCTTCTCAAGCAGCAGCCAATGCCATCACCATCCGGAGATCCTTATGGCTCAGGGACTGGCGTGCGGATTCTACTACTAAAAAGTCATTTTTCTCTCCTATATCAGAGCAGTCGCCTTTTTGGCGAAAAGGAGGGAAGAGTAAATTTCTTCCACAACAGAGACCCTCTCGGCCATTTCGGAACCCGCAACCACAGGCTTGGTCCCAATTTTTTCGTTACAACTCAAACTGGTCCTCTACTTCCACATCTCCCGGTTCCGGCCGGGCACAACATGGAGAAAGAGGTTCTCAGGCCTCTTTTAAGCCTTCCCCCTTCATGGAGAGGCAGGCCAAGGCAGCCAGGATCCAGAGGCGCCAGAACGGGCAGACCTTCCACACAATGACTCACTGCGGTATCCGGGGGACACCTTCAAAGTAGGCGGCCGCCTGCTTTCCTTCAGTGCCGCGTGGCTCTCAGTCGTTCACGACGAGTGGGTCCATGGTCTAGTGTCCTCCGGATACAAGATAGATCTCTTATCTCACCTCCCAGGGCAAAAGCATAAGAGTTTTTCAAAGCTATAAGCTCTCTGAGAAAAGACGGAGTTATTATTCCGGTCCCTCAAAACGAAAGGTTTCAAGGTTTTTATTCAAACCTCTTCATTGTTCCAAAGAAGGACGGTACAGTACGGCCCATATTGGACCTAAAACTGCTGAACAAGTTCATCAGGGTGCGACGGTTCCGGATGGAATCGCTTCGTTCTGTCATTGCCTCCATGGAAAAAGGCGAGTTCCTGGAGTCTATAGACATCCAGGACTCATACCTCCACATTCCTGTTTTGCCTTTTCACCAAAGGTTTCTTCGCTTCGCAGTTCAGGAAGATCACTTCCAATTCGTTGCTCTGCCCTTCGGCCTCGCCACCGCTCCCAGGGTATTCACCAAGATCATGGCGGCTGCCGTGGCCATACTCCACACCCGAGGAGTGGTGGCGCTCCCGTATTTAGACGATATCCTCATCAAAGGCCCCTCTTTCCGCTCCTGCAAGGAAGCCGTGGCCATCACAATAGATACCCTTTCTCGCCTGGGTTGGAAGATAAACTTCAAAAAATCTTCCCCAGTACCGGCTCAGCGAATTTCCTTCCTAGGAATGATATTCGACTTGTCCCGGGGGTTGGTTCTTCCCCCGGAAAAGATCTGTCTTACAGCGAGAAGCTCAGAAGCTCTCTCAGCCTCGCTCTCACTCTCTGCGCTTCAGTATGAGAGTCCTCGGCAGGATGGTAGCAGCTATGGAGGTGGTTCCATTTGCCCAACTACACCTCCGTCCCCTACAGCATGCCCTCCTGGCTGTTTGGGACAGGAACCCGTTCTCCCTAGACCGTTGGTTCCTGCTTCTCCAGCGAGTCAGACAGTTTCTCAGGTGGTGGACATTGAAATCCTCCTTGAATCAAGGAAAGTCTTTTCTTCCAGTACACTGGCTGGTTGTGACGACAGACGCCAGTCTTCTAGGCTGGGGAGCGGTGTTCCTTCATCACACTGCTCAGGGCCGCTGGTCCCCCCAGGAATCACGCCTTCCAATCAACATCTTGGAAACCCGGGCGATCAGGCTGGCACTTCGCCAGTTCCATCCCTTCCTAGCAGGTCGCCCAATCAGGATTCAGTCCGACAACGCCACTGCGGTGGCATACATCAACCGCCAAGGGGGAACCCGCAGCAGGGCGGCTATGACAGAGGTAGGCCACATCCTCCGATGGGCCGAGGAAAACCTCTCAATGATCTCTGTGGTTCACATCCCGGGAGTGGACAATTGGGAGGCAGACTTCCTCAGTCGGCAATGCCTTGACTCCGGGGAGTGGTCTCTCCATCCGGAGATCTTCCACCAGATCTGCTGTCGTTGGGGAACCCCGGATGTGGATCTGATGGCCTCACGGCTGAATTCCAAGGTTCCCGACTTCATGGCTCGGTCCCACGATCCGGCCGCCATCGGGGCAGATGCTCTTGTACTCCCGTGGCATCATTTTCGGCTTCCGTACATATTTCCCCCGCTTCCTCTCCTGCCGAGAGTCATCAAGAAAATCAGAGCGGAGAGGGTACCGGTAATCCTGATTGCGCCAGATTGGCCGCGCCGGGCGTGGTACGCGGAACTAGTTCAACTAGTTGCCGACGTTCCCTGGCGATTACCGAATCGCACAGATCTGCTGTCTCAAGGCCCCTTTTACCACCAGAACTGAGGCCCTGTGTTTGACGGCATGGCCGTTGAGTCCTGGGTCCTAACCCAGGCAGGTTTCTCTCCAGAAGTCATAGCTACCATGATCAGCGCTGGAAAGCCTACGTCTAAGCGTATCTATCATCGCACTTGGAAGACTTTCTTTTCATGGTGTACCGACCGAGGACGTTCTCCTCTACATTTTTCCATCCCTTCCATTCTCGAGTTCTTACAAACGGGTTTGGACTTGGGTCTCGCCCTTAGTTCTCTCAAGGGGCAGATCTCGGCCCTGTCTGTTCTCTTCCAACGCAGGATTGCCAACAGATTACAGGTCAAGACGTTTATTCAGGGAGTCTCCCATCGGGCGCCCCCCTATAGGATGCCGTTGGAACCATGGGATCTTAATCTGGTCCTCGGAGTTTTGCAACAGGCTCCTTTCGAACCTCTACAGAAGGTTTCCCTGTCTCTTCTTTCATGGAAAGTTGCTTTTCTAGTTGCGGTCACCTCTATTAGACGAGTCTCTGAGCTGGCGGCTCTGTCCTCTCAAGTTCCGTTCCTGAATTTTCATCAGGATAAGGTGGTTTTGAGGACTTTTCTACCGAAAGTTGTATCCTCTTTTCATCTCAATGAGGAGATTGTCTTACCGTCACTCTGTCCGGCACCAGTCCATCGCATCGAGAAGGCCCTTCACACACTGGATTTAGTGAGAGCTCTTAGAAGATACATCTCGCGGACAGCGTCTTTCCGCAGGTCAGATGCCCTATTCATGCCCCCGGAAGGACCGAGGAAAGGGTTTCCCGCTTCCAAGGTGACAATAGCCAAATGGATCCATTCGGCTATTCAAGAGTCCTACCGAGTCAGAGGTCAGTGGGTGCGTCTTGGGCCATCCGGCACCAAGCTTCAGCAGCACAAGTTTGTAAGGCTGCGACTTGGTCCAGCCTGCATACCTTTACAAAACATTACCATATTCACTCTCAGGCCTCGGCAGATGCGACCATCAGCAGACGAGTTTTGCAGGCGGCTGGGCCGCATCTGTAACTTGTGGGTACAAGCCGCAATTGCAGTTAATTGTTTCCCACCCAGGGACTGCTTTAGGACGTCCCATGGTCCTGTGTCCCCCAATGAGGCGTAGGAGAAAAGGAGATTTTTGTGTACTCACCGTAAAATCCTTTTCTCCGAGCCAATCATTGGGGAACACAGCACCCACCCTGTTAGCCTATTGGCTTTGTTTGTTTTTTTTAGTTAACTTGGTTTTGACATAGTTCATCCTTTGTTAAATATTAAGCTCCTACTGCTTTGTTATCAAACTGGTTCACTGAGAGCCAGCAGGAGGTTGTATACTGTAGGGGAGGAGCTATTCTTTCTGTGTTTACTTAGTGTCCTCCTAGTGGCAGCATCATAACACCTGTGGTCCTGTGTCCGCCAATGATTGGCTCGGAGAAAAGGATTTTACGGTGAGTACACAAAAATCTCCTTTTTGTTTAAAACATGGAAGATTATAAATAAAACTTTGTGGTTTTATTTATTCTAGCACATTGACAAAGTTTTCAAGCATAAGGAGCTACGACAGCAACTAATCGATGCAAAACTTCAGCGGATAACTCAGCTAATGAAGGAAGCAGAGGAACGTCACCAGCGAGAAAGAGAATTTGTAAGTGCAAAGACTAAGCAGTTTCTGTACATGGATCTTGTACGTCTTCCATTGTTTACTCCTATAAATTAGCATAGCGATATACTTTCTATGATCTGATCTGAGCTCTGGGCTGAGATTTTGTCGGTGGGATGCTGAGGCCATTTGGGGATAATGTTTAGATACAGTTATCCATGTCAACCTTATTAAAGGGGTTGTCCAGGCTTATGAATTCCCACAGCATGCACATTGTGCCCTTTCAGGATTCTCCATCACCGGGAGTGAGCGGTGATGTGACTACATGTATGCGATGTACATACTTCAGACCACATTCCAACTAGATGTGTGCTGTCTCACTGAATTAACGTCTATTGAGTGAGGCCACAAACGTCTAGTTGGAATGTGGCCGAGAGTATACATATCTCATACCTAAAATGACATGACAGCCCGGCACCGGAGAATCCTGACAACTTTCAATATTCGCACTGCAGCCACATAGAATGATTGCAGACTTTTGTGCGAAACCTGGACAAACCCTTGAAAGGAAGTCATTCTGCAAACAACCCTTTCTTACTGCAGTTTGACTTGGGACTCTCTCCATTGCTCACAGCTACGAGATTAAGTCCCCTTGACTTTGATTCCTCTGCCGTTATTGTCTACTGTGCGTTCCCTCCATGCATGTACGTCAGTGACAATGTTGCCCTGCAGTGAGAATACGTGCATGCGTCTGAATGGAAACAGTGACTTTGCAGCAAAGTAGAGATGTCAATCACAGGCAATGTGGAGGCAATGAGCAGGGTTTACAGCAGAGAACTAGAGTACTTGCTGAGATCAGGGCCTCATATTCAGTGGCTTGCAAGAGTATTCACCCTCTTGTTTTTTTTTGTTTTGTTTTTTTTAGAGTTTGCATCAGTTCATGTAAAGAACATGCCTACAATTGTGAATGGTTTTCTTTTTCTTTTTTGTGAAACAAATAGGACAAAATAACTGAAAATTTGGTGTGCATAACTATTCACCCTGCTAAAGTCAGTACTTTGTAGAGCCTCCTTTTGCAGCAATTACAGCTGCAAGTCGCTTTGGATAAGTATCTCTGAGCTTTCCACATCTTGCCACTGGAATTTTTGCCCATTGGCAAAACTGCTTCAGCTCCTTCAAGTTGGATGATTTCCTCTGGTGAACATCAATCTTCAAGTCTGACCACAGATTCTCAATTGGATTAAGGTCGGGGCTTTCACTAGGCCACTCCAAAACATTTACACATTTCCCCTCAAACGCACTCGAGTGTTGCTTTAGCAGTATGCTTTGGGTCATTGTCTTGTTGGAAGGTGAACCTCAGTCCCAGTCTCAAATCACGGACAGACTGAAAATGGTTTTGCTCCAGAATATCCCCTTTATTTCGCACCATCCATTTTTCCCTTGACTTGGACCATTTTTCCTGCTGCCAAAAAACCTCCCCACAGCATGATGCTGTCACCACCATGTTTCACTATGGGGATGGTTTTGTTGGGGGTGATGAGCTGTATTGGTTTGGTGCCTGACATAGCGCGTACCTTGGTGTCCAAAAAGTTCAACTTTGGTCTCATCTGACCACAGCACCTTCCTCCATGCATCTGGGGAGTCTCCCACATGTCTTTTGACAAACTCAAAACGAGCTGTACAATTTTTGTGTGCAAGTAAATCATTTTCTCCTTCGCCTCATTGGGGGACACAGGACTGTGGGGTGTATGCTTCTGCCGCCAGGAGGCTGACACTAAGTAAACTTGAAAAAAAGTTAGCTCCTCCGTCGTATACACCCTGACACTGGCTACCGGAGAATCCAGTTTATGCTTAGTGTCTGAAGGAGGCACACCTCTGGGTCCTGGATCCTTTGGACTCTATTTTTTCATCTCTACATCTATGGATTGAGGGGGCGATGGACCCTTTTGAGGGTCCGATCTCCCCAAACCAACAACGGGCAAGCACGTTTGAGTTCCTCCACGTATCCTTCCCCGCGACGTGGGATCCCTCACCGGACTTGGCCCTGACCACCCTGAGGGATTTAGACCCAAGGCTGTACAGGTGCCCTTAGATGTCCGTGTGTTCCCCCCTGATTCCTACACCCCTGCTCTGCTGCGGTGATAGCTGGGGTGGTGGACGGTCCCTCTCCTTATCCTGGACAGATAATGGAGATAGGGCTCCTGCACCGTCATTTGCTTCCCCCTCGCTGGATACACTGGAGGGGCAAGGGGGGCTCCTGGTGTGGTGCCGCCAGCGCCGTTTCTGTCTCGGCGGCCGGCGCTGCGGCGGTATTGTGCGGCCGGCGCCGCTATCTTCTAGAGGCTTCAGGCTCTGCCTGGCCTCCTGCAGGCATGGGGCAACTTCCCGGATAGTCCTGAGCCCGAACTTCCGCCCAGCAGACCGCGCTGTGAGGCCCCGCCCCCTCCAGTGCGTCCCTTCCGGTTCCGCCTTTCCTCTCTCAGGATCGAGATGAGAGGGGAAAAATTGAGGCCCCGGCTTCGGGCCTACTGCAGGCTGCATCGCTTCATGGCGGTCCCTCCCCCTGAGGCTGCCTGGGGATAAAAGGTAGCTCATTTGGCTCCGCATCATGCGTTCAGGATCCATCGCTGTAATCTTGGGGACACAGGACTGGGGTAGGTGCTTCTCCCTCCTGCTGACAGAAGCATTATTTATTTATTTTTTTATTTTTTCCCCAGTCTCCTGGCCCTGGGTATAGCATTTACGGATCACTATGTCTAGAGGGGTTAAAACTCACACGGTCCTTTTTACCGGTTGTGTAGCTTGTCATGCCCCATTTCCGCAAGCCCAGAGTAATCGCCTCTGCGAGGTCTGCAACTCTGAACGCGCCCAGGAGCCCCCGCCCCCCTGCCAGCTCCCCAGCAATCTCTCTGACTCCTGCTCCAGCAGAGACTGGGGCAGTTCCGCCGGAATGGGTTACGTCCTTGTCGCAATCCATGGCGTCTCTTACTGAAGCAATCAAATCCCTTCAGACCCCGGCGGTCAGGGTCAGCAGTCCTTCGGTCTTGGAGAGGGCCTCGGGGTCTCAGGAGCCTTTGGCCTGCAGGGGCCGCGCTCGTACTAGACTGATGCGTGGAAAACGGATTCGCACAGCGTCGCCCAGACCCTCATGTGCTTCTGCATCCTGGAGGTCCGTATCACGTTCTCCTTCTGCAGAAAGCGGGGAAGTTGAGACTGACTACGAGTCAGAAGGGTCCCTTAATTTTGAGAATCCTGGGTTTCAGGAGTCGGTAGATAGCCTTATTGAGGCTGTCAATCAGTCTCTGGGGATAGAGGACGAGCTCGCCTTATCCTCAGATCATAAGGTCTCATTTAAGCGGGCCAAACGGGCCCATAGGGTGTTTTCCTCTCACCCTGAGTTCGAAGACCTGATCCGGCGTAACCGCGAGCACCCGGACAAGCGTTTTTCGGGGCAAAAGGCTCTGAAGGCTAGGTATCCCTTTGCTACTGAATTTTGTAGTGAATGGGCAGAAAATCCTTCTGTGGACCCTCCGGTGTCCCGTTTAGCCTCTAGCACGTTGCTATCTCTCCCTAATGGTTCATCAATTAAGGACCCTACGGATCGTCTTATAGAGAGCTTGGCTCGTTCCGTTTTTGAGGCCTCAAGTTCGGCTCTTTTTCCTTCTTTTGCGGCAACTTGGGTTGCCAAGGCTATGGTATCTTGGTCAGAGCCTTTAACAAGGGCTCTCCAGGAAGGTGATCTGTCAGCAGAATTGGCAGAAATGTCTTCTAAGATAGCACTTGCTGGTGGCTATCTGATTAACGCATCCCTTGATGCTGCAGATTGTGCCTCTTCGGCTGCGGCTAACTCTATTGCTATCAGAAGGGCTCTCTGGTTAAGATCATGGCGGGCTGACTCTACCTCTAAAAAATCGCTTACATCCCTACCGTATCAGGGAGGTAGTTTGTTCGGAGAGAAGCTGGATCAGCTTATTTCTGACTCCACAGGAGGGAAGAGTAAGTTTCTTCCTCAGCAGAGGATTAGACAGCCTTTTCGTCGCCATTTTCAGGCCCGTTTTAGAACCTTTCGCAATGCTAGATGGGCCCCAGCATCGGGCTCTGCTGCGCAGGGTCGACCCAATCAGGACCGAGACGTTCGGATCTCTTATACGGCCAACCAGGGGGGAAGAATGCGTTCCCAGTCAACTAGATCCAGAGGATCTAGGACTCAAAGGTTTTCGGCTAAGTGACTGGAGGCCTCCTCGGAGTGCCTCCAACAGAGTAGGCGGGTGTCTACTTTTGTTTCGCCAAGTCTGGCTTCAGGTAATCCACGACCAGTGGGTGGGAGAGCTCGTATCGTCAGGTTACAAAATAGAGCTGGTACGGCTGCCTCCACCCCGGTTCTTCCCATCCCGTCTTCCCAGGTCCGTGTCCCTTCGACAAGACCTATACAATTCCATAGAGTCCCTTCGTCTCAGCGGAGTCATTTCTCCTGTTCCAAGGGAGGAAAGGTTTCAAGGGTTTTATTCCAATCTTTTTGTAGTATCCATAAAGGACGGGTACAGTAAGGCCTATCCTAGATCTAAAACTCTTAAACAGGTTTGTCCGCGTTCGTCACTTTCGGATGGAATCACTCCGGTCAGTCATCGCCTCACTGGAAAAGGGAGAGTTCTTGGCCTCAATAGACATTCAGGATGCCTACCTACATATTCCCATTTTTCCGCCTCATCAAAGATTTCTCCGGTTTGCCTTAAACAATCTACACTTCCAGTTCACGGCTTTACCCTTCGGGCTGGCCTCCGCTCCCAGGGTGTTCACAAAAGTTATGTCAACTGTGGTGGCCATTCTGCACTCCCGGGGCATAGTTGTCTTGCCATACCTAGACGATCTGCTGATCAAGGGACCGACTTTTCATTCTTGCAGGGAAAATGTCGGCATCACTCTGGACACCCTTTCTCGTCTAGGGTGGCTAGTAAATTTAAGGAAGTCATCCCTACAACCATCTCGGAGGATCTCATTTCTAGGCATGATCTTCGACACCTCTCAAGCCCTATCAATCCTTCCCCAAGACAAGGTCCTAGCCCTTCGGCGGGAGGTGAGGAATCTTCAGCAACCGTACTCTCATACCATCTGGTCCTGCATGAGGGTATTAGGAAAGATGGTTGCAACTATAGAGGCAGTTCCATTTGCACAGCTACATCTTCGGCCTCTCCAACAGGCAATCCTAGCAGTGTGGAACAGAAATCCACTCTCCCTCAACCGCAGATTTCGGTTGTCCCTCCGGGTCAGGCAGGCCCTCTCTTGGTGGTTAAACAGCTCATCCCTACTCAGGGGGAAGCCCTTTCCCCCAACCAATTGGCTAGTGGTTACAACAGATGCCAGTCTTCTGGGTTGGGGAGCGGTATTTTTTCACCACACAGCTCAAGGGCGCTGGTCTCCTCGGGAATCACATCTCCCCATCAATCTCTTAGAGATTTGAGCAGTTCGGCTAGCCTTGCAACATTTCCACCATCTTCTGGCGGGTCGCCCTGTCCGAATTCAATCGGACAACGCCACAGCAGTGGCCTACATAAATCACCAGGGGGGCACCCGCAGCAAGGCAGACATGCAGGAAGTAAAACAAATACTGCTCTTGGCGGAGAGAAATCACTCAGTGATATCAGGAGTCCACATTCCGGGCGAAGTAAACTTGGTGGCAGATTTCCTAAGCCGTCAGGGTCTAGCGTCCGGGGAATGGTCTCTCCATCCCGAGGTTTTTCGACAGGTATGTCATCTTTGGGGGACTCCGGACGTGGATCTAATGGCGTCCAAGGAGAATGCCAAGGTACCCAGATTTGTCTCTCGGTACCGAGACCCACAGGCAATCGCAGTGGATGCGCTAGTACTGTCTTGGAACCAATTTCATCCTTATCTGTTCCCTCCTCTGGCACTGCTCCCGAGAGTAATCAAGATCATCAAAACAGAGAGAGTACCTGCTATTCTGATCGCCCCGGATTGGCCGCGACGGACCTGGTATGCAGACCTAGTACAGCTTCTCGCCGGGGTTCCATGGCGGCTCCCCGACCGGCCGGATCTTCTATCTCAGGGGCCGATCTACCACCAGAGCAGGTTTGCAAGGCGGCGACCTGGTCTAGTCTGCATACGTTTGTCAAACATTATAATGTCCACTCCCAGATCTCTGCAGATGCAAGTCTGGGTAGAAGGATTCTTCACGCGGCAGTAGCGCATTTACAGGCAACCGTTATCTGGATGATTATTACTGGTGAGTTAATTTCCCACCCAGGGACTGCTTTAGGACATCCCACAGTCCTGTGTCCCCCAATGAGGCGAAGGAGAAATAGGGATTTTTGTGTTACTCACCGTAAAATCCTTTTCTCCGAGACGCTCATTGGGGGACACGGCTCCCTCCCTGGTAGCCTATGGCTGTTTCGGCTATATTCGATTTCATTAGTCAGTAGGATCTTTTCTAGACATAAGTTTTCTGTATTTATGCTCTTATATTAATTCTTGTATTTTGTTCTCTTACTGCTTTTGCACCAAACTGGATTCTCCGGTAGCCAGTGTCGGGGTGTATACGACGGAGGAGGAGCTAACTTTTTTTTCAAGTTTACTTAGTGTCAGCCTCCTGGCGGCAGAAGCATACACCCCACAGTCCTGTGTCCCCCAATGAGCGTCTCGGAGAAAAGGATTTTACGGTGAGTAACACAAAAATCCCTATTTTTTTCTTCCCACTTTTCCATAAAGACCACCTCTGTGGAGTGCATGGCTAATTGTGGTCATATGGAAATATACTCCGGTTTCTGTGCTGCCTCTGATTAATGTCCTCCTTGCCTAGTATGAGAGTTTTGGTGGGCATCCCTTTCTTGGCAGATTTTTTGTGGTCCATGTTCTTTCCATTTGATGATAATGGATTTTATGGTACCCCAGAAGATCATCAAAGATTGGGATTTTTTTTTTTTTTTTTTTTATAACCCAAGCCTGACTTGTACTTCTCAACAACTTGTCTCTGACTTGTTTGAAGATCTCCTTGGTGTCCATGGTGTTGTTTGGTTAGTGGTGCCTTTTGCTTAATGGTGTTGCAGCCTCTGTGGCCTTTCAGAAAAGGTGTGTATATACTGAGAGCCTATGTAACACTTAGCTTGCAACACAGGTGGACTTCCTTTCACTAAGCATGTGACTTATGAAGGTAATTCCTAGCAGCAGACATTTATGCACATGCCAATTTTTAGTTATTTGATCCTATAAAGTTAATTTATGTCTATATTTTTATTACTTCACCAACTTTGACTATTTAGTGCTAATCCTCCACACACGAATCGTATTACAAAAAATATTTAAACACGGGTTGTAATGTAAAAAATCAACAGCCAAAAAGCAAATACTTTCGCAAGCCACTGTAGCGAAGTCGAACTGCCACCAGTTATGTTTGTACGTGGGGTTTTGGCCCCTAAAAGATTCTAGTTGCTTTACCACCTAGGAAGTTCCTAACATAGTCATACATGAATGCCATATTCCTTTTTATTGGCAGTTTTCTATTTCTATGTATCTGAAATTTACTGTGAAAAGGATTGTTGGTGTGTAACCTATGCTGGGCTCCTCTATGGTCTAAATCTGACTTCTATGTTTCTCTAAAATACAAGATGTTTCCGACGTAATCGGACCTATTCACCATTACGTTCTTTTTTCTGGAATAGGATATAGTGTTTTTCTTTATGAGCAGCAACTTAATATATGTGGGAAAGCCAAGCATTGAATAGAGTCTGATTCCTGGCACGTTGCACCAATAAATGACTTCTATTCCTTTTTAGTTGTTAAATGAGGCCACGGAAACCAAACAAAAATTTGAGGAGCTGAAACAACAAGAAACTCAGCTAAAGCAGCAGGTGCGTAAAAGATCATTATTTTGCCTCTTGGAGGCTAGCAGGAGGAGATGTAGACAAGCATGGCCTGACAGATTCATTAGAATTCTTGCCAAAAAGAGACATTATAGAAATCTACTTTAGCTCATAGCTGGTGTAGATTTGACAGTGGCTGATTCACGAGAATGAGTAAAGGGAATCTGTCACCAGGTTTTTGCTACCCCAACTAATGTAGTTGCATAGACCCCGATCCCAGCAATGTGTCAGTTACTGGGCTATCATTTTGAGGGTCATTGTTTTATCTGCGGCAGATCTAGCAGTTCTCTGAATATTGAGCACTGTATAACTCCACCCCACCACTGTTTGGCTGCTTTCTGTCTATTTACAATATACACAGGAAGCAGCCAATCGGTGGTGGGGTCAGGGCCATACAGAGCTAATGGCCATGGCTTGACTACATGGCAGCAGGTTTACTAGTCCTCTAGTGATAACCTGCTGCTGATTAAAACAGTGATTTTATCAAAACTAAACTAGGCAGCCCAATAAGTGACATAACGCTGAAATCAGGATCTCATCCCCTACATCGTGCACCTCTCGAATTACATAGTAAAAACCTGGTGACAGATTCCCTTTAAGAAGCCTCGTAATGAGTTGGGCTCATCTTACTCCATTGGACTTTTGATCAAGACTAGGATATGACATGCACTGCAAGCTATTAACCCCTTAATCCCGTTTGACGTACTATCCCGTCAAGGTGACCTGGGACTTAATTCCTGGTGACGGGATAGTACGTCATACGCGATCGGCTGCACTCACGGGGGGAGCGCGGCCGATCGCGGCCGGGTGTCAGCTGCCTATCGCAGCTGACATCCGGCACTATGTGCCAGGAGCGGTCACGGACCGCCCCCGGCACATTAACCCCCGGCACACCGCGATCAAACATGATCGCGATGTGCCGGCGGTGCAGGGAAGCATCGCGCAGGGAGGGGGCTCCCTGCGGGCTTCCCTGAGCCCCCCGCAGCAACGCGATGTGATCGCGTTGCTGCGAGGGTCTTACCTCCCTCCCTGCAGGCCCCAGACCCGGATCCAAGATGGCCGCGGATCCGGGTCCTGCAGGGAGGGAGGTGGCTTCACAGAAGCCTGCTCAGAGCAGGCACTGTGAAGCAGCCTGCACTTCTCGCAGATCGGTGATCTGTCAGAGTGCTATGCAAACTGACAGATCACCGATCTGTATTGTCCCCCCCTGGGGCAAAGTAAAAAAGTTAAAAAAAAAATTTCCAAATGTGTAAAAAAAAATAAAAAAAAAATATTCCAAAATAATGAAAAAAAAAATATATATATTATTCCCATAAATACATTTCTTTATCTAAATAAAATAAAAAAAACAATAAAAGTACACATATTTAGTATTGCCGCGTCCGTAACGACCCGACCTATAAAACTGGCCCACTAGTTAAGCCCTTCAGTAAACACCGTAAGAAAAAAAAAAAAAAAACGAGGCAAAAAACAACGCTTTATTATCATACCGCCGAACAAAAAGTGGAATAACACGCGATCAAAAAGACTGATATAAATAACCATGGTACCGCTGCAAACGTCATCTTGTCCCGCAAAAAACAAGCCGCCATACAGCATCATCAGCAAAAAAATAAAAAAGTTATAGTCCTGAGAATAAAGCGATACCAAAATAATAATTTTTTCTATAAAATAGTTTTTATCGTATAAAAGCGCCAAAACATAAAAAAATGATATAAATGAGATATCGCTGTAATCGTACTGACCCGACGAATAAAACTGCTTTATCAATTTTACCAAACCCGGAACGGTATAAACGCCTCCCCCAAAAGAAATTCATGAATAGCTGGTTTTTGATCACTCTGCCTCACAAAAATCGGAATAAAAAGCGATCAAAAAATGTCACGTGTCTGAAAATGTTACCAACAAAAACGTCAACTCGTCCCGCAAAAAACAAGACCTCATGTGACTCTGTGTACTTAAATATGGAAAAATTATAGCTCTCAAAATGTGGTAACGCAAAAAATATTTTTTGCAATAAAAAGCGTCTTTCAGTGTGTGACGGCTGCCAATCATAAAAATCCGCTAAAAAACCCTCTATAAAAGTAAATCAAACCCCCCTTTATCACCCCCTTAGTTAGGGAAAAATAAAAAAATTAAAAAAAATGTATTTATTTCCATTTTCCCATTAGGGTTAGGGTTGGGGCTAGGGTTGGGGCTACAGTTAGGGTTGGGGCTAGGGTTAGGGTTGGGGCTAAAGATAGGGTTAGGGTTTGGATTACATTTACGGTTGGGAATAGGGTTGGGTGTGTCTGGGTTAGGGGTGTGGTTAGGGTTACTGTTGGGATTAGAGTAAGGGGTGTGTTTGGATTAGGGTATCAGTTATAATTGGGGGGTTTCCACTGTTTAGGCACATCAGGGGCTCTCCAAACGGGACATGGCATCCGATCTCAATTCCAGCCAATTCTGCGTTGAAAAAGGAAAACAGTGCTCCTTCCCTTCAGAGCTCTCCCGTGTGCCCAAACAGGGGTTTACCCCAACATATGGGGTATCGGCGTACTCAGGACAAACTGGACAACAACTTTTGGGGTCCAATTTCTCCTGCTACCCTTGTGAAAATACAAAACTGGGGGCTAAAAAATCATTTTTGTGAAAAAAAAAAAAAAAGAATTTTTATTTTCACGGCTCTGCGTTATAAACTGTAGTGAAACACTTGGGGGTTCAAAGTTCTCACAACACATCTAGATAAGTTCCTTGGGGGGTCTAGTTTCCAATATGGGGTCACTTGTGGGGGGTTTGTACTGTTTGGGTACATCAGGGGCTCTGCAAATGCAACGTGATGCCTGCAGACCAATCCATTTAAGTCTGCATTCCAAATGGCGCTCCTTCCCTTCCGAGCTCTGTCATGCGCCCAAACAGTGGTTCCCCCCCACATATTGGGTATCAGTGTACCCAGGACAAATTGGACAACAACTTTTGGGGTCCAATTTCTCCTGATACCCTTGTGAAAATACAAAACTGGGGGCTAAAAAATCATTTTTGTGAAAAAAAAAAAGAATTTTTATTTTCACGGCTCTGCATTATAAACTGTAGTGAAACACTTGGGGGTTCAAAGCTCTAAAAACACATCTAGATAAGTTCCTTATGGCGTCTACTTTCCAAAATGGTGTCACTTGTGGGGGTTTTTAATGTTTAGGCACATCAGGGGCTCTCCAAACGCAACATGGCATCCCATCTTAATTCCAGTCAATTTTGCATTGAAAAGTAAAATAGCGCTCCTTCCCTTCCGAGCTCTGCTATGCGCCCAAACAGTGGTTTACCCCCACATATGGGGCATCGTCGTACTCAGGACAAATTGCACAACAACTTTTGTGGTCTAATTTCTAATCTTACCCTTGGGGAAATAAAAAAATGGGGGCGAAAAGATCATTTTTGTGAAAAAATATGATTTTTTTATTTTTACGGCTCTGCATTATAAACTTCTGTGAAGCCCTTGTTGGGTCAAAGTGCTCAACACACATCTAGATAAGTTCCTTAGGGGGTCTACTTTCCAAAATGGTGTCACTTGTGGGGGGTTTCAATGTTTAGGCACATCAGGGGCTCTCCAAACGCAACATGGCGTCCCATCTCAATTCCAGTCAATTTTGCATTGAAAAGTCAAATGGCGCTCCTTCCCTTCCGAGCTCTGCCCTGCGCCCAAACAATGGTTTACACCCACATATCGGGTATCAGCGTACTCAGGACAAATTGCACAACAATTTTTGGGGTCCAGTTTCTTCTCCTACCCTTGGGAAAATAAAAAATTGGGGGCGAAAAGATCATTTTTGTGAAAAAATATGATTTTTTATTTTTACGGCTCCGCATTATAAACTTCTGTGAAGCACTTGTTGGGTCAAAGTGCTCACCACACATCTAGATAAGTTCCTTAGGGGGTCTACTTTCCAAAATGGTGTCACTTGTGGGGGGTTTCAATGTTTAGGCACATTAGGGGCTCTCCAAATGCAACATGCGTCTTATCTCAATTCCAGTCAATTTTGCATTGAAAAGTCAAATGGCGCTCCTTTCCTTCCGAGCTCTGCCATGTGCCCAAACAGTGGGTTACCCCCACATATGGGGTATCAGCGTACTCAGGACAAATTGTACAACAACTTTTGGGGTCTATTTTCTCCTGTTACCCTTGGTAAAATAAAACAAATTGGATCTGAAATAAATTTTGTGTGAAAAAAAGTTAAATGTTCATTTTTATTTAAACATTCCAAAAATTCCTGTGAAACACCTGAAGGGTTAATAAACTTCTTCAGAGTGGTTTTGAGTACCTTGAGGGGTGCAGTTTTTAGAATGGTGTCACACTTGGGTATTTTCTATCATATAGACACCTCAAAGTGACTTCAAATGAGATGTGGTCCCTAAAAAAAAATGGTGTTGTAAAAATGAGAAATTGCTGGTCAACTTTTAACCCTTATAACTCCGTCACAAAAAAAAATTTTGGTTCCAAAATTGTGCTGATGTAAAGTAGACATGTGGGAAATGTTACTTATTAAGTATTTTGCATGACATATGTCTGTGATTTAAGGGCATAATAATTCAAAGTTGGAAAATTGCGAAATTTTCAAAATTTTCGCCAAATATTCGTTTTTTTCACAAATAAACGCAAGTTATATCGAATAAATTTTACCACTAACATGAAGTACAATATGTCACGAGAAAACAATGTCAGAATCGCCAAGATCCGTTGAAGCGTTCCAGAGTTATAACCTCATAAAGGGACAGTGGTCAGAATTGTAAAAATTGGCCCGGTCATTAACGTGCAAACCACCCTCGGGGCTTAAGGGGTTAAAGCAGGTGACTTCCCATGTATTCATTGAACTGTGCAGATTCACCGCATCCATTACATTGTATGGGTAACATTTATCTTTTGGAGACTCGCGTCTTTGCAAGGTAAATAGATCCATAGGTGAGCTGCTGGCGTCCGTGCACGCATAGTGGACATAGGGTTTCTTGAAATCCCATCCACTATGCTGTAACATCTGGATGCTGCTCAAGTACTCATTATCCAATCCGCAGCGTTTACTGATCGTGTGCACATACCCTTAGGCCGGGATCACACATACGCGAGATACGGCCGAGTCTCGCAGGTGAAAACCTAGCTCTGGTGCCGGCACTCCGGAGCGGAGCGTGCAGCCGCACAGCAATGCATGGAGCTGCACGCTCTGCTGCGGAGTGCCGGCGCCAGAGGAGGGTTTTCACCTGCGAGACTCGGCCGTATCTCGCGTATGTATGATCCCGGCCTTATAGTGAACTTTCTCTCAATGGAACACTACAGCAAGAAAAGAGACTAAGCAGAGAATAGAATCGGTCCACAGTGTTTTAGTCTTCAAGATTCTATGTCTGCTCCAGGAAAAATCTTGCAGAGATCATAGGTTTTACTTTCCTTCTGCATTCTTCCATTTTTAGCTTTGCAATTTTATTAAAGGTAACCAATAACATAGTAAAAATCGCATTTTGTTGACAAAGGTGTCCATGGATTTAATGTCCGCTGGCCTCTGTTGCAGATAGAGCAGTGGTTGAAGGCTCCTTTGTAGCTAGTAGTTTTAAAGCCAGAATCAGTAGTGGATATTTTTTTTAGTAGTGTCTGCAATATATTAGAATCAAATGATAGTAGGAGAGGGAAGCGTTGCTGAGATTTCTATTTTTTTGTGTATTTTTTTTTTCTTTTATAGTGTTGTTTTTGTTTTTTTTTCTATTTCTCTTGGCCTCCTTGATTGACTAAAAAAGGCCAAAGAAAGCTTTTCCTTTGATTTGTTTGTTCCCAATGATATTATCTGTTGACTGCTCCTGTCAGATGTGTTATCTTGGCTGTGGTCAGAAAGCTATACCACAATTACCCAGTAGCTTTCCCTTGCATTTCCCAGTAGAAAGCTTATTTGAAAATGGAAAGTCCCTTGCATCCCATACGATTTATTGGAGCTTAGACAAAAGCATTGGGCTATATGCAAACCCGGCACATATGTCCAGAGGTCAAAATGATTGGTACCAAGTCAACTAAGGCTGTGCCCTTCTTGTAGAAATTCTGCAAGATGCCAAGAAGGCAAATGCTAAAAATGTCAGCTCACTGTGCACACTTCAGAATGGGTTCTTCTCATTAACCTCATGCACACCTACAAAAAGTGACTTTACCAACATGAGAACATCGGCAGCGCAATGGCTCAGTGGTTAGCACTGTTGCTTTTCAGTGCTGGGGGCCTGCATCGCATTACTTGTCACCATGCCAGCTTTACATTTTTCTGCTTTTGCCTGGGATATTTTAGCATAGGTTCCTGACTTTCATCATTTCCTTTTGTACTACCCAGCAGGAATCTGTATCACTAATAAGTAGGTGTCTGTGGCCCGTAATACTGTGGACATAGGAAATTTAGGTTGGGAGTCCTCATGGGGACAATGATGATAAAGGTCTATAAGTAAATTAAATAAAAAATAATCTGCCTGTTTGTATGGTGTCATAAGTCCGAAAAGATGAGGCCTAGTCTTGTCTCCATCTCGGGTTCTTCATACATAAAATAAAATTGCCAGTCATTCCTTTGGGATTTTTGGAGGTTCTATAATAAGATTTATCTCAGCTTAACAATCTGTTTCCATTTAGCTGTCTCTTTACATGGACAAGTTTGAGGAATTTCAGACCACAATGGCGAAAAGCAACGAACTTTTCACAACATTTCGTCAAGAAATGGAGAAGGTTTGTTTCAATACTTAATATTAATCGAAGTAATAACCTCTTCCTCACCAAGCTGTATGCATCAAGAACTGTATTACCAAACTGGGGTTTAACGTTCTGTTCAGTAGGTGACCTGAAAAATGGTCCTGCTGCTTCTTATGGTCTAAAATGCGCCTACTCTGGCTCCTCTGTGAAATTCAAGTAAATAGTTGGACTTTATGGCTATAATCATTTTGGTTATTGACGAGCGCTTTGGTTTCTGGATGCATTAAGGGTCTTGGATAGCACAGTTGTACTGAAAAGATCTAACTTTTAAAAATGTTGTTAATTATAAAGCTCTCTTTCCCTAGATGACCAAGAAAATAAAAAAGCTGGAAAAAGAAACCGTCGTCTGGCGGACTAAGTGGGAAAATAACAATAAAATCCTACTACAGATGGCTGAAGAGGTAAGACTAGTTTTTACAAATCTTACTGGGGAGCAGAATTGAACCCTCAACCATACACATATGCGCTTAGTTTGGCGTCTTTCAATAATATGCGCACCTAGTGGCAGCTAATCTACTATGAGAATAGAAGGCTTAAAGCATATTGAAATTAATCATGCCTGATCATTCTTTCTCTCCCGATATCCGTGGCATATCAAACCCTTCCATCATATTAAATGGCCAGGGGGTCCCTTTAAAATGTATGTTTGGCTGATATTCATTTAATGTGTATGGGGGGTATTAACACTGGTCGTTGATTGTTTTACTGCAAGATCAGTTTGTAACACCTGTCCTCTGAGTGATCAGTTTTTGACGTATGGTCTTACTTCGCTGTATAGAAAAGTGAGTAATCCTGTTCGCACTTATTGGCCTCACTTTGAAATTGAATTTCTGCTATTCTTCGTCGATCCTTAGATCATAGTGAACAAGTGCTTACTTTAGAGCCTAGTGCTGCATACATACATTATGTACTAAAATTCTTTCTGTGAATGAGAGAGGGCTAATAGTGTTACAGAAATTCAGTTTTCTTTTAACTCCTTTCCTCTTCAGAAAACTGTTAGGGATAAGGAGCACAAAGCACTGCATATCAAGCTTGACCGCCTGGAGAAGCTTTGTCGGGCCCTCCAGACTGAGCGCAATGAGCTCAACAAGAAGATAGAGGTTCTTCAAGATCAGGTTACCGTACTAGACGATGATGTGGCAAATGGAGACTCATTAGAGACAAACTCTGCAGAGGAATCGTCGGAGGGAATGAATGTAATCACAGAGGGAAAAGATTCTGGAATTCAGCCCGTCGCTCAACACTCATTATCCGAGGAACAGATTCTTGTGCAAGAAACTCTTTCAACGGGGCCACCTTCTGGCATTCATTCTGTTGACTAACATGCAGGCATTACTCTAATATACAGATACACAAACATGTATATATGGAAAATATACATATATATTTTTTGTGTATAACTTTGTTGGTGGTAATTTTGTTTTGTGGTGACAAATTTCTTACTTTTTTCTACCATATCTGTATTTTCTTAGGACTACTGGAATACAAGTGGTACATAAAGCTTCCTAGCAATTTCACAGAGTCTAATAGAATTTTTGTCACATTCATGCCTGACATCTGTCTCCATGTCATTGTATGTGCTCTATAATGGGGGAGTGCATGTTCCAGACCCCGCATGCCATGTAGGGGACAAATTCAGGACAGGAATACCAGGTATTGTGTCTTGTCTTTTCTATCTATATAGTTACATGAAAGACTACAGATCAGAAAAGATGATATTGTTCGCACAAACGTAGTTTTTAGATAATGGGGGGGGGGGGGAACATTTATAGAAATTTACATCCATTTTGTTAGAATTTGATACTTTCTTCTGTTGAATTATCAATTCACTACATGGGTATATTGTCGTAAATATTTCAGATGTCCAGGATCTACCGTATATCATGTATTTTTGCATGGATCTGCCTTTTTTAGGAGATGGATTTATAAAATAGCTGCATAAAATTGTAATCAGGGCTGTAACTATCCCCATCACATATCCTTGAATGTGAAATTGTTAAATTATTAGGTAGCCTCAAGTGATGATTAGGGCACTCCAAAGTGTGATCTCTTCATTATTCATATATTACGGTAAATTGATAATTACCAGATTATTTTTGGCATGTAAAAAAAAATGTGACATGGTTATTGAAATATATTTTTAGGGGTTATCGGTAGCTGTTGCAGCATTTTGGCTGCTTATCTGATAAGTGAGCACCTACCAGGATTAGCCTTTAATTTTCTTAGTGGAGGTAAATTAAAATATCTTAATGTGGAGATGCAGCTCTGCTTCCAGGTGGCCTTGAAAGTAAAAATACTACAAGAAGCAGTCCAGTGATATAATTTTTTTAATTCATTCAGCTACTAGTCCCCCAATACCCATAATTAATCTAGTATGACCTTATGTTGTTGTTACTTTCTAATTACATGGCTTTGTGATTTCCTAAGGAGTTCATCATCTCTTGGACCAGAACTTCCTGTATAATGAAATTGCATGGAGTGTTCTTCAGTGAATGGTACAGAAAATCCTATCGCAGTAACTGATGATGATTAGACAGCATCTGTCACAGTCATAATGAGGAAATGGCAGTTCAGCCTCGCTAACTATACACATAATAACTTATTTAGGGAGGATATAGGGGAGGATAATCAGTGTTGCACCACAGCAGGCAAAGATGTTACTGGCTCTAGTTGCCCAATATGATGTAGTGCTGATTCATCATGGGATTGAGATTGATAGCAGAGCACACAGCCAATATGCAGGATGAAATCTAAATATGCAAATTGCCTCTTCATAAGGAAATAGGTGGCTTTTATGCCACTTATTGGATGTGGCAATCCTAAAAGTCAACTGTACAAGTCTTGCCACATGATTTGGGATAATAAGGATGAAATCTAGGAAACAAAAAGGAGGCTGAACTGCTGGGAAGTACACGATGTGTGAAATGTGCAGATTGATCCCAGTTGGGAAGTGCAGGGATGTAAACAGTTGTTCTTTTCTCTATTGGCCTGCTTCTTATAAACTCATGACTCAATATGGGAATGAGATGAAACAAACAGTATATGGAATAGACATATGAGCATGGAAGAGGTAAATTATTGAGAGATCTACATTGATGAACTTTCTTTTTCAAACCTTGATTTATAAGACATGCCAATATAAAATTTAGGATTTCCGATAGTTGTGTATTGTTGCTTTTTATTAGATAAATGAATGTTGCAGTTACCATCTAGCATTTTAATACTGTATTGTGATAGAAACATTTATCACCTGTCCTCAAGATGCTGTAGATATTCAAACACTACCTCATTATGGTCATGTAGTGAGGAGAAATGGGGCATGCAAGACCCCAGATCAAGTAGCTGATGAGGCCTCTAACAATCAAACACTTATTACTATTCTCTGGATAGGTGATATATTTTGATTCTAGGAAAAAAAGCCCTATAATCCCTTAATGACCGCCAATACGTCTTTTTACTAACATGAGATATGAGAATAGCATCCCCATACAGGTGACAATCCAGCAGCTTTCGGCTGTCCACTATAGCTGACAACTTACTGTATGAGCCACGATCAGTGTTAGCACCGTCCATATCTGTTTAACCCCTTAGATGCTGTTGTCAATAATGACTACATCATATAAATGGTTAAGAGTGTGGGGGCTTCCATCTTTATCCTCATTGGCACCCTGAGATCATGATCATATTGCCCACGTGTTTGCCATGACAGTTCACGGCCAAATAGCAGCCTTAGAGTCTGCCGGCTATAGTGGCCTGTTCAGAAGTTACCGACCATTAGGTGGTAAAAATACCACCTAAAGCAGGGGTGTCAAACTGCATTCCTCGAGGGCCTCAACCAATGCGTGTTTTCAAGATTTCCTTCTCATTGCACAAGGTGCTGGAATCATTCTGTGCAGGTGATTAAATGATCACCTGTGCAATACAAGGAAATCCTGAAAACATGACCTGTTTGCAGCCCTTGAGGAATGCAGTTTGACACCCCTGGTATTCCTGTCCTGTCATTTTACATTAATTCCTGAAAATCACCTGAAGGGTAAATAAATTACCTAATAGCAGTTTTCAACATGTCAGGGGGTGCCGTTTTTAAAATGGTATCACTTTTGGAGGGTTTCCAATATGTATAGGACCCCCAAAGTCACTTCAAACCTGGATAGGTCCCTAAAAAAAATAATTTAGTAAATTTCCATGGAAAAAAGGAAAAATGCTGCATTTTTAAACCTTCTAAAAGGCTATCAAAATAAAATAACGTTCTACAAATGGTGCCGATTTAAAGCAGACATGTAGGAAATGTTATTTATTAATGTTTTGCTATGGTATGACTATCTGCATTAGGCCGGGGTCACACTTGCAAGTGTGATGCGAGAAACTCGCGCATGTCTCTCGCATCAATACCCGGCACTGCCGCTGACACTCAGGACCGGAGCATGCAGCTGCATAGAAATATATATAGCCGCCTTCTCCAGTCCCGAGTGCCGGCAGCAGTGCCGGGTATTGATGCGAGAGACTTGCACAAGTTTCTCGCAGCACACTCGCAAGTGTGACCCCAGGCCTTAAAGGGATAATCAGACAAAGTTTGAAATTGCAATTTTTTTTTTTTTACATTTTTGTCACATTTCTGATATATTTTTTTTATAAAGAAACACAAAACATATCAACCTAAATGTACCATTATCATAAAGTACAATGTGTCATGAAAAAACAGTCTCAGAATTACTGGGATCCATTTAAGCATTCCAGAGTTATTCCCACATAAAGTGGTAAACCCTCCCCACAGTGGCTACCTTTTTTATTTTTTGCAATTTTTTTTTCTCTTTTTCCCCTCATCATATTCAAAGAGCCATGTGAGAGATGTGAGAGTTTATGCTGCAAATAAGAAATAAAATCGCAGATATCAAGGTATCATTTTATTCGGCTTCCTATGACCTACAGGCCATTATAGAAAGCTTAGGAGGGTTTGTCCTACTGATAGATTTCCGTTTACGGAGTCTATCTGAATGATTTCACACCCAAACATGTAGCTCATTCTAAGAGAACTCCAGCTATACTTTTACATGGCCAGTCCGTTTTTTTGTTACTGAGATATTGGCAATTGAATTGATGTGCAAATTACTGTAGACCTGAAGCCTTTGTCATTCCATCTCTATTCCACACCCAGTGCGGCTTTCTCCCACTTGACTTGACTGTTCTTTTGCCTGAAGTCACACAGCATAGCGGCTGTCGTTCATGCAGGAGGTGGGTGGAGGCACTGGGTGGGGAATAGAGCTGGAGTGACAGAGGCTTCAGATCCACATTATCATTTTCAAATCAACTCCAACACTAATTTCTCAGTAACAGAGGAACGGACTGGACATGTATAGGTATTGCTATACTTGTCTTTAAAAGAGCTACACTACATGTGCATAAAAATAGTTTGGGTGTGAAATCCTGCTGACAAATTCATTTTAATGCTATTTTGAAGACAAAGGTTGGGCTCACCAATTTTTAACAATTAATGAAATGCAAAATGCAGTAACCTCTATTTTTGAAAGCATTCTTACTATGCAGCATTTTTTTCACACCTGCCTAAATTTTTGTGTACAGTACTTAATATTTAACAAAGGTTAAAGGGAACCTGTCACCCCCCCGCCCCCACATTTGTAACTAAAAGAGCCACCTTGTGCTGCACTAATGCTGCATTCTGACAAGGTGGCTCTTTTAAACCTGCCTCCCTGGCGATTTCACGGTATGAGGAACAAATTTCAAAAGCGATTATTGCGGCAGTGCCAGGGACCCGAACTAAAAGAGCCACCTTGTCAGAATGCAGCATTAGTGCAGCACAAGGTGGCTCTTTTAGTTACAAACGCCGGGGGGGGGAGGGGATGACAGGTTCCCTTTAAGGGCTCATGCAGATGTCCATGGATCTCGGTCCGATCATGGACCACACTGTACAAACTGGCTGCAGATCTACTGACCCGAGGAATACATGAAGCGGTCCTGCTTTGGTCAGGAGACACACAGCCAGTCCATGGATTGCTCTCCATGATCGGATGTGTGTGATCCCATAGGCAGGATTGGCTAAATATATTAATTTCTACAAGTCAAGGTTGTCACTAGAGGAAGCGAACTGAAGATGGACTTGTATATCCATTATATAGGAATAATGGATGTATATAGTTATTTCAATAGGAGGTGTTTGATATCTTCATAATTGCACATGACCTCTGTTAGTGTTTTGACATACAATATATATTTTCTATTAAAAGGAAAAACATACTTTTCCTTCTTGCAGGCTCCACTTCTGGTTTGCGCTCAAAAACTGCAAGAATAAAACCTGCTTTGTGTGATACCCCCCTAATACATCATATAGTAAGAGGACTCA
Organism: Ranitomeya variabilis; assembly: GCF_051348905.1. NCBI lineage: Eukaryota > Metazoa > Chordata > Amphibia > Anura > Dendrobatidae > Ranitomeya > Ranitomeya variabilis. The sequence goes on from NC_135234.1 coordinate 415,329,194, forward strand.
TTTGTTTTCTTCAACCTTACTCAGTGTATCGTGAGCCTAATTGCACTTTTATTGCTTTGGCCTCCCTATGATTAGTTATCTTTCACATGCCCTATCCAGTTGCAGGATATTATGTTGCCTGTATAGTCAATGTTCTCAATCATGCGTCTCATTTGCTATAAATGGCCACTAAAATTGACATAAAAAACATGAATCTTTTCGGGAACAGGGTACAGCACTTTATTCTGAGTAATGACTTTCTAGGATGATTTTTTTTTTATTTTGCAGTTTTAATATTCACATATGTCACTGTACTCAGGAAAATCTAGGTTTTGGAAAGTTTTGCCAATATGTAATAACTTTTGGTGACTTCTTTGCAAAGGCCGAGGCTCAAACTGTGTAATTTCACTTTTCTAATATTCAACTGGCCCCTAAATAGAAAGTAATGTTATCTGTTCCTGGTTCACATGCTTGGCTAGGCTTATCAGGCCTTTAAAGCAGCTGTGCCCATAAGAAGGCATTAAAGTACATATTTGTACATTATTAAATAAATCTTAGAATTGATTAGACTGGTGTATTTACAGTACTTTGAAAAATCATTGTCAGAATGGCTGTGTAATCTTGATATTAATAAGAGCATTTTTAAAGAAAGAAAAAGCTCATGAGTCCAAGTAGATTCAGTCTCAGGCCCACCTTGCATGACTTCTGCAGCTTGCGCTGAGCATTGAGATAGCAGCAGCAAAGAGGAGGGACACAGAGGAGCTGTCAGTCAGGCTAGATGAGCAGAATTTGAGTTAAACATTCAAAAAATAATCCACAGCATTCTGACATGGATTTTCAAAGTAAGTACAGCAACCACATCAGGTCTAATATCCCTGTAATGATCTATAGTTTTTATTTTGAAATCCGGTGACAGATCAGCATTAGCTGGAATTAAACTTGGTGATCCTGCATTTATTATTTGTACTTTATTCCCTGTAGTTCAGGTACACTGAAAAATCAATGGTTATATATTAATAGTTCTGTAAATCACATGGGACTATAGTCCGCAATAAAATGTATTTTTTAAACCATGTAAAGTAACCCAAATTACAGGCGCCTTGTTAAATCAATTCTTACGTCAGGATGAAAACTGCTCTACTAATGCCTTCCTTCAAGAAGTATAGCACTGTCAATTGTATGACCACTTATATGGGAGGTAGATGCTTGTGTTATTGTGTGTAGACTATGACTTTGGCATACTGACCAGTCTCTTGTATCTTGCCATATAAAACTTTCTGCTGCAGAAGTATCATGTCTTGTTCTGTGAGGTTGAGAACGCTGGTCATAGACTTTCAGATAAATCTGAAACTGCTAGCTTCCACCATGCTGATCTCTTACTTGTGCATGTTTTATTAATGCTTGTAAAATTAAAAACCTTTGCAATTTTTGTATTTAATTTGCCATGGTCTTCCACTAGCTTATTTTTTTTTTTTTTTAAATTTACAAGGAGACCAGCTCAACTGTGTTCTAGGAGAGCTGGCCGAACACTTAGTGCTTTTAGAAGCTTTGCACTGAGGGTGGCTGGAACACATGGCTAACCCCGCGTTGTGGCTGCCTCTCTAGCCCACTGCCCTCCCGATACTGCAGTGGCAAGCCTGCCTCATAGAGCAGAATCAGAAGTGTGCAGTAATCAGGCCAACGTTGTGTTAATTCTACTGGCCTGAGCGGTCATTCAAGCAGGAGCGCCTGCCCACCCAACAACCAGGGAGACTGGGTGCGGTGCATTCCTGCTTGAGAAGAAGTACCCTTTAAATCTTGGATTTATGTTAATATATGAGGAAAGTGAGGCAGCACATCCAGTGACATTAAACTGTTCTTAACCCATGAATGGTGCTTGAGAAAAGCTCACAGGAGCTGAAACATCGCATAGGTTAGTAAAAGGTTTATTTCACTGGATGTGCTGCCTCGTTCTCCCATGTTTGTTTGCTGGTTCCTGTTGGATCAAGTCCATAGTTGCGTGTGCCTCCTCTTTCAAGTTGCAAGTGCTGCTGCTTTCCTCTAGTTCTGAATTTTTAGAATTGTCTCACTAGACCTTATAATAGATTTATATTTTTAAGACTTTTCAGTAGTCTCATTATCATCACAGACATGATTACAAAGAAAAGTGAAACATCTGTATTCCCTATATAACACAGGATTCGTCATAGGTGATGTCACAGCACACCTCCCCCCCTTCTCAACACAATACCCTTTGCTCAAATCAATACTTGTATACAATTCTAGAGGATCAGAAAACCAGTCTATTGGGGCTTATTTCCATGTGGCCTCTAAAATGAGTTTGAAGTATAAGTCAACTATTTGGTCTACTGGCCTGTGTGAAAATTACACCATTTCTGATTAATATTTATTTTTTAGAAAAAATGTTAAAATCCAATTTTGAACAAAAAAAATCAACCTGACAACTTCGATTTAAACATGTTCTGATTGATTACACATTCCATTTAAATACTGTGGCTGCATCAGTTTATGCAAATAACTGTTAATCAGGTTCTGCTCAGGGGCAATGTTTTTTGCCCCATGGCAGTGGCCAGTGAAACATACATGTGGCTACTAGTGATGAGCGAGTATACTTGTTGCTCTGGTGGTCTCCCGAGTATTTTGTCATGCTCGGAGATTTAGTTTTCATCGCCACAGCTGCATGATTTGCAACTGCTAGACAGCCTGAATACATGTGAGGATTCCCTAACAAAGAGGCAACCCCCGCATGTATTCAGGCTATCTAGCAGTCGCAAATCATGCAGCTGCGGCGATGAAAACTAAATGTCCGAGCACGCCGAAATACTCGGAGGACACCCAAGCATGCATGGGAAAACCCGAGCAGCGAGCACACTCGCTCATCACTAGTGGCTATCAATGATGCGTTTGTCAGTAAAAGTGACTCTTCAAACCAAGCACAGGTGCTCGGTGGAATTGCTATTCAAGTTCTGTGCACCTTCCTTGTTTTGTCTCTGCCCCCTTTCTTTGACAGCCGTAGCTTTACAGAGGGTGGTGATAGATGGGAAAACAAGTAGGTGGGAAGGTGACGTGAATTATGTGGCCACTCCAAGAGTGCACCAAGCTTGGTTTAAACAGTCATCTTGCATGGACAGACTCCTTTCTAAAAAGCATGTTAGATCTTGTGCTTGAGGAAACCACTGCAGCAAGGTTTGTAGAGTATGTGGTATGGTATGGATAAAATACACTCAAAGAAATAGTCAGATGAAAGTGTTGTAACGCAATATAAAATGTTATAGTCCTATGTGGCCGTTGATTCATCTACCTGGGCATCCACAGGTTGTTGAGCTTCCGCTATTTACCAATGTGTCACACAATGGTCTGCGAGTGTTCACGATCAGTCATCGGCTCCCAACCAAGCTAACATTCACCTAACAAGCGCTTGTCTTCTAAATCATTATTTCCACCCAAAATGCATATATTTGACCCATTGCAATGTATGTCACATGTTCTCCAATCTTCTCCTTTGCACACCCTGCAGCAGTGTTGCTTTATTGAAAATCTACCTCCAATTTGCAAGCAAAGAAATGTGAAAAGATTAAGGTGTTTAGCTATATACTGCTTTATTTTTACAGAAGTTTTGTTTCTGTACAACAATTGGGCATTGGGTTTTATTTTCTTTATTACTTTGTAGAGAATTTTCTCAAATGTAAATCTATCATTTTCATAAATGTAAAGATTAAGTAAATCTGTATACTTAATAGCAGTCTGTGTCTTTTGTTGCGCATGGAAATACTGAGTCCACAATCCCAGCTCTTCATTTATGTCAGAAGATTATTCTCCAAGCTGGGCTTAGATGAAGGCCTCATATAAACAGCCTCAGGTGTTTTACCCCAAGCATCCTGGCACGGTCCTCTTCAGGAGTGCTTAAGCACACACCACCACAAAATGCATAGGTCTTAATGGGCTACTTGGCTGGTGTATTAGGCTCCCATCACATTGCGTTTTTGCCCATATTCATTCAGCCTGTCGGAGCTTGTGCCCAAACCCCCCACAAAATGGGATTCGGGTGTATGCGCTGACCATAGACTATACTGGTGCCAACAGAGTCAACGTTCTCTGCTGTACATCTGTACATCACTTTTGGGAGTATACGCCTAACGGAGACACACACTTTTCAAGGCTGTCATGGTGCACAGCAAGATCGCAATGGAGGACTACCCTCTTCATCAAGGAGTCTCATTTTGGTGTTGATGCAATGATATTTGGAGATTGGCTTGGAGACCCAAGTGGCAATGCCATAAACCGACCTTCACAAGGTAATGTCCTACCAGTCCTACTCTTGTAATTATGGTGTGGGGTAACCGGATACCTCTAGTCTACATTCCACGAATATCATCAGTTCAGGGTTATATTAATTTGGTCAGGGAACTAGTTGTACAACTGTTTCGCTTGAGTTTTTAAGATACACAACAATGCCAGAGCACATGTTACTCATGCTATTGTGAGCAGCCTGCATGGCCTATACCATGTGTTGTGATTGTTAGACAACTGTAAAACATGCAGTCGCAGGGACTAATATATATATTATTTGAGCGATGCTCAGATAACACGTTATCTGACTACGTTTGTTATTCACTAATAGCATGCCACTTGGTATATAATGGCATCTGGTAATCATATGCAATACTGAATAAATAAGATTGTTTGAAAATGGGTATTCATTTTTTTTTTCATTATTTTCATATCAACAGCATGTTTATTGACCTTGTGATTTTCACACGTCCTCTTTTCCTTCTTTGCGTTGCAATTTCAATGAGGCAGAGTATAGTGTCTGCCATTACTACAGTTCGTGGTCGGGCATTCCACAGTCTGACTGCTCTAACTGTAAGGAAGCCTTTCCTATTTAGATGCTGGGATTGCCTTTCTTCCACATGTAATGGCCCTTGTAAGTACCTGACATGAATAACTAATGTGCCAGTTCTTTGTATTGAGCACATGTGTTTAACCCCTTCCCGACATGCGCTGTTCATGTACTGCTCTGCGGGATGGGAGCTGTGTTCCCGCAAAGAGCAGTATATGTACGGCGGCACGATTGCGTGGCCTCACGCAGAGCGCCGAGGCAATCGTGTGTGGGTGTCAGCTCTGTGTGAGAGCTGACACCCCATAGCAATGCCCATCGCGGGCATTTAACCCCTCTGATGCCGCTGTCAGTGACAGCGACATAGATGCACATCGCGCAGGGAATGAGTTTCCTGCGCGCTTCCATCAGGACAACGCGATGCGATCACGTTATCCTGATGGTCTCCATGGAGACCTCCGGTCCCAAAATGGCTGCAGGGTCCTTCCGTGTCCTGCAGGGAAGGTGGCTTCCCAGTGCCTACTGAGAGCAGGAACTGAGACCGCCTCCTTCCCTGCCTGTCAGTCGCTTCTATGATGTTCTGCAGTGCAGATGCATTGCAGAACATCAGATCAGTGATGGGACAATGTAAAAAATATATATTAAAAAGTGTTAAATATTTTTTACAAAATCCCCAAATAAAGAAAAATCACACTTTCAGTAAATACATTTATTTATATAAATAACAAAAGTACACATATTTGGTATTGCTGCGTCCGTAAACCCACTCTATAAAACTGTCCCACTAGTTAATTCCTTCAGTGAATACCGTAAAAAAAAATAAAGCATTGCTTTTTGTCTCATTTTTTATCATACTGCTGAGCAAAAAGTGCAATTAAACACAATCAAAAAGACGAATATAAATAAGAATGGTACCACTGAAAGCAACATCTTGTCCTGCAAAAAAAAAAAGCCGTCGTACAGCTCCATCAGCAGAAAACAAGTTATAGCTCTCAGAATAAAGGGATGTAAAAATATTTTTTTTCGATAACATTTTTTTTGTGTAAAAGCGCCAAAACCTAGAAAAAAACTACAGGGTGGGCCATTTATATGGATACACAAAATGGGAATGGTTGGTGATATCAACTTCCTGTTTGTGGCACATTAGTATATGGGAGGGGGAAAACTTTTCAAGATGGGTGGTGGCCATTTTGAAGTCGGACATTTTGGATCCAACTTTATTTTTTTCAATGGGAAGAGGGTCATGTGACACATCCAACTAATTGAGAATTTCACAAGAAAAACAATGGTATGCTTGGTTTTAACGTAACTTGATTCTTTTATGAGTTATTTACAAGTTTATGACCACTTATAAAATGTGTTCAAAGTGCTGCTCATTGTGTTGGATTGTTAATGTAACCCTCTTCTCCCTCTCTTGACACACTGATAGCAACACCGCAGAAGAAATGCTAGCACAGGCTTCCAGTATCCATTGTTTCAGATGCTGCACATCTCGTATCTTCACAGCATAGACGATTGCCTTCAGATGACCCCAAAGATGAAAGTTTAAGGGGGTCAGATCAGCAGACTTTGGTGGCCATTCAACTGGCCCACGACGACCAATCCACTTTCCAGGAAACTGTTCATGTAGGAATGCTTAGACTTGACACCCAAGATGGTGCACTATCACTGTAATCGCACCAATCCGAAGAATAAAGTCGCCTAATCACTTAGGAATGGCACAAAAAATAAAACCAATTATTCACATGCTGTTGGTTTCTTCCATTCTGCCTCCCAAAGATCGCAGTAAGGCTCGGCGCATATTTATCCGGCGCTCTGCGTAGAGTGCTTTCACTAGAGTTTCCATGTAAGTCTCTGAAATATGTGATTCAGTTGGAACCTCTGGCAGAAGATTCCCTATAATGAGGCAGATGGAGGCACTGTGGACGCCATAGGACCTGTGAGTCAGCGGTGTCCATCTTTTTAGGATTGCATAAAAATGCCATCGGCCACAAAGAGTACAACAATTGTTGCTAATCAACATAAGAAAAAAAGACCACGACACTAACCGTATATAGTGACATATATAGAATGTATTTATAAAAAACTGGCGACTATACCTAAATATCTAAGTACAGTAATAAAAGGCAAAATTGCCATGTAACAAAGTGCTATAAGTAACATGCAGAGTTGCCAGTTATGTACAGAGAGAATATGCAAAGGAGTACAGGCACTATTAAGTAGTAGAGTACATGGTACATGGTTAGTAGAAGACAACTGGGGACCCACCACACCTGACGCACGTTTCGCAATGAAATTCTTTGTTCTGGGGTGGTTTTGGTGCTGGCCAGATGGTTTATTTAAGGTGTCAACAACCACTAGTGTTTTGAGGAGCTCCATGTGGGTCCGGAATTTAATTATGGTCGAGGCACTGCAAGCGCGATGTATCACTTCTGGCCACACGTTATGCAACAGATCGCTAACATTTCCGGGTTGTGTGATGCCACAAATATGTGAGATGGTGACACGCAGTGCAGTGATTACGTTACCATGGAAATGCCACTGGTCCTGATGTTATCACGTGTTGAGGGGGTGATCTCGGCTTGGTGTATCATCGCGTGAGCATTAGTGTTCTATTACTTCCTGGAGACAGGACGCACGTGGAAACTCAATGTCGCTCATGGTTACTGTCTGTGAAGCAGAGACAGTGCAACAAACAAATGGTAATTGGTAAATCCATATTGCTAAAGTTGGCAATGTATTAGGCCAGGTTCACACTCGCGAGTGCAATGCGTTCAGCTGCATAGAAATACATGCAGCCGCACGCTCCGGGCGGCGGTGCTGGGTATTTTTTTTTTTTAACCATTAAAATTTTTATTATATCGGAAAAAGACATACAAGAAAACCATTTCCAACCAAGGAAACAAAAAAATAAAGGGGGAAGGAAAGGTACAGATGAAAAAAAAGGGAAAGGGGGGGGGGGCATAAAATGGCAATTAGCGAGTAATAAAGCCAGCGCCCACAATGTCACACCCACAGAGGCATCAATAACAAGAAAACAAAGAACCCACATTAGTAATCATGAGACGAAACAGGAGGAGAGGCAAAGGACGAAGAGATCCATAAATCCCACCATGATAGAACCTTGTTTTTGTTTGTAAGACAGTCAGCGGTGATAGCTTCGTAGCTAAAATGGAGGTTAATTTTAGATACAAGTTCACTCCTGGAGGGAACAGTGGGCGATTTCCAATATTTGGCAATACAAAGTCTGGCTGCCACCAGGATATTAGAAATTATAGGCTGGAGGGGGGGAGGGAAGTCTAGCAAGGAAATGCCGAGAACTGCGAGGGGGCCTGTCAAAACAATAGGAAGACGGATCACCTCGGCAATAATGGCTTCAACCTGGCTCCAAAAGGCTCGGATGCGCGGACAGCTCCACCAAACGGGCAAGGGAACCCATTGAACTACAGCCCTTCCAGCAAAGTGGAGGGGACGCGTGATTAAATTTGGCCCATCTAACGGGAGTAATATACCATTGGAGCTGAATCTTTTTATATTGCTTGAGATGCCCAAGGCATGAGGAAAATTTAGAAGGGTGAGTCATAGCATAATGCCAATCGTCCCAAGAGGCCTCAAAGGCAAGGGAAGACTCACAGGAGACCATGAAGGGAAGCTTGTCCAACGCACCACAAGTCAGGAGCGATTTATATAGTATAGAGATGCCGTGGGATAAAACAGTACCAGGTCTAAAAAATCGATGTGCCGGAGATTCTGGTAAAAGAAGCGGAGTGCCCAGCAATTTGCGAGGCCTCAAAAAACTACGCACTTGGAAATATTTAAATAACTCTCTGGGGGACAGGGAGCAGCGAGCACATAGCTCAGCGAATTGAAATAAACCCTCCGAGCCATAGAGGTCTGCCACCCGCAGCAGGCCACATGCCCTCCAAGAAGTGAGAGAAATGTTGCCTATCGCGATTTCCAAGGCATGCAGAGAAACATCGTGAAACAAAAATGAAAAATGAGTAGGGCTAAGGGTCGACCAAAGTTTCAGAGCAGTTTTCATTGTTCCAAGACACAGACCCCTCGAGGGTATCTGGAGAAGCTGAAGCTCAAGAAGAAGTTTAAGGGAGTGTTTGGGGGCATAGTGTGCTTCAATTATGAACCAAGGGAGAGGGGAAGACCCCTCCCACCACAGTTTCAAAGGTTCCAAGATTGCGGCCCTGTAGTAGGCCTGCACCTTAGGGGCACCCATCCCACCTTCTGAGTAAGGGAGAGACATAATTTGGCATTTAATTCTATGAGGCTTTTTGTTCCAAATAAAACCGTCAATGAGCGTTTGAAAGGCAGACAGAAATTTGGAGGGGAAGGACAGGGGCAGGCAGCGGAATAGGTAAATAATTTTGGGTAAAATTAGCATTTTGGATGTTTGAATTCTCGCCATCCAAGACAAAGAGGAGGTGGAGAGTTGGTCTAAACATTTTTTGATGTCCAGGAGGAGAGTCTCACAATTAAGGCGGACAATATCCGCTAACCTAGTAATTTGAATGCCTGAATAGGAAAAGCCCAGAGGGGACCAAATGAAAGAGTAACTAGATTGAATCTGCAACTGAAGAGGGACCGGAAGAAATAGGGGAAAAATTGTGGATTTGGTTAAATTGAGTTTGTAATAGGAAACCGCAGAGAACTGGTTAAGGATCGAGTAGACTGCGTTCAGGGAGTCAAGAGGACTAGAACACGTCAATACTACGTCATCCGCATATAGGCCTATCTTGTGCTCGGTGCTCCCCACCATCACACCCTTCACATCCGAGGATTGACGGACCATGGCGGCCAGAGGCTCCATAATCAGAGCAAAGATGAGAGGGGGCAGCCCTGGCGAGTCCCATTAGAGATAGGGAACAGACGGGACCTAAAGCCAGCTAGGCGCACAGGTTAGAATACAAAGCCATAATAGCTGAAAAAATCCGACCAGTTAGACCGAATCTTCCCAAAGTTAGTTCAATATATCCCCAGTGTACCCTGTCAAAAGCTTTTTAGGTGTCAAGAGACAGGAATACACTGGGGAGGCTCCCCCTCTCCACCACATCCAACAGGTCTACCAGCCGTCTTGTACCATCTCTGGTTTGCCTATCCGGAACAAACCCGACTTGGTCAGGGTGAGTAAGTGAGGGAAGCACAGTTTGTAGTCTGTTAGCCCAAATTTTAGCGTATATCTTTACATCACAATTCAAAAGGGCGATAGGACGAAAATTCCGAGGCAAGGTCATGGCCTTCCCCGGTTTAGGGAGCGTTGCTATAGAGGCCTCCAAACCTTCAGGTTTGATACTTCCGGCCGACAACCAAAAATTAAATAAATGTAAAAGGAAGGGGGAAAGAATGGAGAAAAATTGGGCATAATAGGGAAAAGAAAAGCCATCTGGTCCTGGGGATGTACGTTTTTTAGCCTCTTTAATTATTTGCGAGATTTCGGACTCTACAATTGGGGCATTAAGAAAGGACAACTGTTCCGCATTAACCGCAGGGAGATTAGCCTTGGCCAGAAAAGCAGATATTAAGTCCGGAGAAGGTTGGGGGGTATCCGGGTCTAATTTAAGATTGTAAAGGGCATGGTAATATGAAGCGAACTCCTCAGCAATCTAAATTGGGCTATAGATACGGGAACCGTCAGGTTTAATTAGGAATGGGATTTTAGATTGGACTTCTCTTTTTTGACACGTCTGGCCGACATAGCCCCCGCACGATCACCCATAGAGTAAAATTTAGCTTTGGCTTTTTTTCAGGCCATTCTCTGCTCTATGAAGAAGCAGCTGACGAACCCGAAGGCGGGCATTGGTAAGCTCAGAAAGTAGAATGTGGGTCTGAGATACTTTATGGGCCGCTTCAAGGCGGGTTACTTCATTTAAAGCTAGTTGTAAAGCCAGGTTGTTCTTTCGTTTGGCTAATGCAGCCATTTTAAAGGGCCACTGTCACCCCCCCCCCCCAGCCGTTATAAACTAAAAGAGCCACCTTGTGCAGCAGTAATGCTGCAGTCTAACAAGGTGGCTCTTTTAGTTTTTGATTCATTTATTACCTCAATAAAGCGTTTTAAAAATTGGCCACACATACCAGATATTGTACCAGGAGGCGGTCCGAATCGTCATCTATCAATCTTCCAACTGCCGTCACTCTTCTCTTCAGGGCCGATGGTACCCGCCTCCTTCGCGTTGTTGCTTCTTAAATCCGGCGCCTGCGCTGTGCGTGCCTGCCTGGGGCCTGCGCAGTGTTCTTTGTCAGTCACATCTCAGATGCCGGGTGCCTGACTGCACCCTGTTACTGAATCCCCGCCCCGCACTGTGTTATTCATTATGCACAGTGCGGGGCTGGGGTTCCTGGGAAGGCGGGGGAGCGTCAGAGATGGGAGAGCGTCCGAGATGGGGGAGCGCCTGAACAGCGCAGTGCGCATGCCCAGGAATGCCAGCCCCGCACTGTGCATAATGAATAACACAGTGCGGGGCGGGGATTCAGTAACAGGGCGGCCGCACTGCCCGCACAGGCGCAGTCAGGCACCCGGCATCTGAGATGTGACTGACAAAGAACACTGCGCAGGCCACAGGCAGGCACGCACAGCGCAGGCGCCGGATTTAAGAAGCAACAACGCGAAGGAGGCGGGTACCATCGGCCCTGAAGAGAAGAGTGACGGCAGTTGGAAGATTGATAGAGGACGATTCGGACCGCCTCCTGGTACAATATCTGGTATGTGTGGCCAATTTTTAAAACGCTTTATTGAGGTAATAAATGAATCAAAAACTAAAAGAGCCACCTTGTTAGACTGCAGCATTACTGCTGCACAAGGTGGCTCTTTTACTTTATAACGGCTGGGGGGGGGGGTGACAGTGGCCCTTTAATGAAAAGACCACGAGTCACAGCCTTGTGAGCGAACCACAGCGTATCGTCAGCTACTTCATTAGAATCATTAGTGGCAAAAAATTCTTGCAGAGCTTTCTCAATGAGTTGCGAATTGGAACAATCCGCCAAAAGATGGTCGTTGAGGCGCCACTGCGAGGGAGGTCTGATGGCCAGAGGGTCTCTCAGAGACAGTGACACTGGGGCATGATCCGACCACGTGATGTTACCTATAGATGCTGAAATGCAATGGGGGAGGGCAACATCATCAACCAGCACATAGTCATTTCTGCTATAAGAGCCGTGACGGGGCGAGAAAAAGGTGTAGTCTCTCATTGCAATGTAGATATCTCCAGATGTCATGAAGGTGGTAAGAATTGACGAGCGAACTCGCCTCGCCTCTGGAGTGAGAGGAAACCGAGCAATCAAAATGTTTAGACATAGGGACATTAAAATCTCCTGCTACTAGTTTATGACCATGTTGGATGGGGCCGAAAATTTGAAAAAAGTCGTTAAGAAACTTTAACTGACCGGAGTTAGGGGCGTAGATAGAAGCAATAGTGTAAGGGGCATTGTTAATCAGACACAAGACTATAACATATCTGCCCATGGGGTCAGACACACAGCGAATCAGTTGAAAAGAGTTACCTTTGCTAAAGAAGATAGCCACCCCAGCTTTTTTCGTGGAGCCGTTAGCAAAGAATTAGTGTGGGTATAAACCTGAATGCATTCTCCCATTATCACGCTCAACCAGATGCGTTTCTTGGATACATATAATGTCCTGGTGGCTCTTAGCTAATTGACGCCAAACAACCGATCTCTTGCCCGGAGAGTTTAAACCATTAACCTTAATGGAATATAAAGAAATACTCATGGACAAAATTTAAAAACATATATAAATGAACACACTGTATGAAACCTCCAATGCAGGCAACTAGGCGCTTCTGACATATAAGAAGCTGTAAAAGAAGAAAAAAAATAACCAATGGGGGGGGGGAGTAAAGGTTAAGGGAGGACACCACAAACAAATAATCAACAAGAAAAAAAGAACCATTCAGGAAAAACCTGAGTCCTTTAGGTGAAGAAGAAAAAACCGTTCACCTGTGGGGCAAAATGCTGAAGCTGACCAGATAAGAAAACAACAATCAGTCAATCCAGCCATAGACATTCAGCAAAAAACAAATTAAACAAAATTCTCAAAAGCGGGAATATGAGCAGGAACAATTGTAGCGGAGATCGTCAAGCAACCCTCCACTCCGGGTCAATGCGATGCCTGCCGTTCCCATTCTTTTCAGATCCAGGAGAAGCCGTAGATGAGGGGGAGCCAGGAGGCGCCAGGCCCCATTTAGACAAAGCCTTCGCCGCCTGCGTCGGTGTTAGACAGGTGGTAATCGAGCCATCTTTCCGGATAAGAAGTTTGGTGGGAAACCCCCAGCGGTATAGTATGCGTTTTTCACGTAGTAATGAAGTAAAAGGAGAGAACGCTTTGCGTAAGGCCAGGGTGCCCGGGGACAAGTCAGGAAACACTGCAATATTAGCGAAGGGATCCAGTAGAGGAGGACCGGCTCTCAATGCTTGTAAGAAATCTTCCTTCATTTCAAAAAAATGGATGCGGGCCAGAACGTCCCTGGGAACAGAGGGTCCCAAGTTCGGCGGCTTAGGAATACGGTGAATACGATCAATTACGATATCCGTTTTTACATGATGTGGGAGGACTGCAAGTATAAAGTCTTGGAGAAAGCCTTTCAGGTCCGACGCCAAAACTGCCTCCTTTATGCCCCTAAGCTTAATGTTATTTCTCCTGGATCTGTCCTCTAAATCCAGAGTCTTAGCGTGCATTTTGGAAGCCATTAGGTGAAGGTTATCATGTGCCTCCCAAAGCTCATTGTGGGAAGCAACCAGCTCCGCCATTTTCGCCCCTCAGATCCGCCAGCATGGAGCGCATATCCTCCTTTAAGGAAGAGCGAAGGTCGCTCAGCATACCTTTAAGAAGGGACGCCGTGACAGGGGCATCTGGGAGCACAGCAGCGGCCGCTGATGATGATGATGATTGCGAGGCTCTGCTCGCAGCACGCGATGCCCTAGGAGAGGACGGCGCCATCTTGGGACTTCGGGGCGGCTGAGGAGAGGCCGCAAAAAAGTCCACGATGCGCCTGGAGGAGTTGCAGGAGCCGGTCTTAGACTTGCCCATACACTCACCACTGAACCAGGTACCGGCACCGGCGGTTTGTTGGAGCGGAGGAGCTGTGAGGGAGAAGGTTAGAGCCGCTTTAAGGTTCCTGCATACGGAGCTCCCGCACTGTGCGACCTACTCCATGAGCAGATAGGCCACGCCCCCGGCAGTGCTGGGTATTGATGTGAGTCTCATGCGAGTTTCTCGCATTGCACTCGCAAGTGTGACCCCGGCCTTAAAATTAGTGACAAAGATAAATAAAGAATGGGGATTTTAAAGGAAATAAATAAAGGGAAACAAAGGTGAAGTGTTAAGATACATACCTATATAGTGAAGTGAAGGGAAAATTTGGACTAAAACTAAGTTAAAGACAACAATAAAATAGTGAATGCCAAATGTGGCTCTGACTGTGGTGATTAGATTAAAAATAATATACACATTAGCTAAAATGGTAAAGTGAAATTAATACATATGTGCTTACCCTAAAAAGCACCATATGGTACAAATATATGGCCATAATACAGGATAAATTATTGGTGTATCAATCCACTAAAAATCAAGCCCTCACTCAGGTCTGCCATCTGTTATCGGAAATATAGGGGCTTCCATGTTACAAAGGCTCTGGAAAAGCTAAATGGCTCCTCACCCACCAAAAGAAATTCACCAAATTCTCCACTCCCAAATTCAAATACCCCCCTCCCTTCTGAGCCCCACATTGTGACTAAACCACATATTGCGTCCACATTTGGCATTTCTGAAGTGAGAGCCCGCCTAACTTATGGGTGCATGCCTCTAGAAGCACAGGCAGGGCATAATGTACTGGTCACTACAACATACAACAGCATACTGGTCACTACAACGGCAGTTTGCAAATTCCACTCCGCAACATCCACTGCTGCTTGTTTCTGGAAAACACCCATGGATTCAAAATTGTCACTACACCTGTAGATAAATTCTCAAAGGGGTATAATTTCCAAATTGGGCTCACTCAAGGGGGGATTCTGCTTTTCTCGCACTGCATATGGAGTCTGCAAACTATTCTAGGAAAATCTGCGCTCCAGGAGTCTCTCAGTATAGCTAAAGAATACTATACAGCCACATATGGGGTATGTATTTTTACATTCAGCAGAAATTGTGGGAGAGATTTTGGTGCCATTTTTACTGTTTTCCCAGTATTAAAATGTAAAATTTGAGGCTAACAAATTTTCTGGTGGTAAAAAATGGAAATTATTCACTGCCCAAAATTCTGTGACACCTGTGGTGTCAATACAATCACTGCACCCACTGAGAGGTTTAGTTTGTAAAATGGGGTCACTTGTGGGGTTTTGCTGTTCTGGCCCCTCGGGGGCTTTGCCAATGTGATATGGCGCCCTCAAACCAGTGCAGAAAAATCTGCACTGTAATATGGCACTACTTCACTAATGAGCTTTGCACTGCGCCTTAAGGGTCTGTGCACAAGTTGAGGATTTAAATTTAATTAAATTTAAATTGTTCTCGGAATGTTGGCGTTATTTAAATTACTCTGCTGAACTCTCCAATTGTTCTCGGAATGTTGGGGTTATTTAAATTGTTGTCGGAATGTTGGCGTTATTTAAATTATACTGCGGAACTCTCCCATTTTTCTCGGAATATTGGCGTTATTTAAATTACTCTCGGAATGTTGTTGGCGTTATTTAAATTACTCTGCGGAAATCTCCCATGGTTCTCGGAATGTTGGCGTTATTTAACCCCTTAGTGACGGAGCCAATTTTTTTAAATCTGACCAGTGTCACTTTATGTGGTAATAACTCCGCAACGCTTCAACAAATCCCAGTGATTTTGAGACTGTTTTTTCATGACACATTATACTTTATGATAATGGTAAATTTAGATCAATATGTTTTGTGCTTATTTATAAAAAAAAATAACAAAAATTTGAGAAAAATGTAAAAAAAATTAGCAATTTTAGCAATTTTCTAAATTTGAATGATTATCCCTTTAATCCAGATGGTCATACCACAGCAAACCATTAATAAATAACATTTCCCACATGTCGGCTTTACATCAGCACCATTTTTAAAATGTTATTTTATTTTGTTAGCATTTTAGGAGGTTTAAAAATGTAGCAGCAGTTTTTCATTTTTTCAAGGAAATTTACAAAATTTATTTTTTTAGGGACTTATCCATGTTTGAAGTGACTTTAGGGGTCTAATATATTGGGAAACCCCCAAACGGGATACCATTTTTAAAACAACACCCCTAGACATATTGAAAACTGCTGTCAGATAGTTTATTAACCCTTCAGGTGCTTTACAGGAATTAATGCAAAGTGGTATGACAGAAATGAAAATGTGTATTTTTACCACCTAAATGCCTCTAACTTCTGAACAGATTACTAGAGCTGTTAGACTGTAAGGCCACTATTTGGTCGTGAATTGCCACCGGAACTCTCTCATTGTTCTTGTAATGTTGGCGTTTTTTAAATTGTTCTCGGAATGTTGGCATTATTTAAATTACTCTGCGGAGCTCTCCCATTGTTCTTGAAATGTTGGCATTATTTAAATTACTCTGCAGAGCTTTCCCATTGTTCTCGGAATGTTATTGTTATTTAAATTACTCTGCAGAACTCTCCCATTATTCTCGGAATGTTTGCATTATTTAAATTACTCTGCGGAACTCTCCCATTGTTCTCGGAATCTTGGCGTTATTTAAATTACTCTGCGGAATTCTCCCTTTGTTCTCGGAATGTTGGCGTTATTTAAATTACTCTGCGGAACTGTCCAATTTTTCTCGGAATGTTGGCGTTATTTAAATTACTCTGCGGAACTGTCCCATTGTTCTCGGGATGTTGGCACTATTTAAATTACTCTGCGGAACTCTCCCATTGTTCTAGGAATGTTGGCGTCATTTCAATTGTTCTCGGAATGTTGGCGTTATTGAAATTACTCTGCGGAACTCTCCCATTGTTCTCGGAATGTTGGTGTTATTTAAATTACTCTATGGAACTCAGCCATTGTTCTCGGAATGTTGGCGTTATTTAAATTACTCTGCTGAACTCTCCCATTGTTCTCGGAATGTTGGGGTTATTTAAATTGTTCTCGGAATGTTGGCGTTATTTAAATTACTCTATGGAACTCAGCCATTGTTCTCGGAATGTTGGCGTTATTTAAATTACTCTCGGAATGTTGGCATTATTTAAATTACTCTGTGGAACTCTCCCTTTGTTCTTGGAATGTTGGCACTATTTAAATTACTCTGCGGAACTCTCCCATTGTTCTCGGAATGTTGGTGTTATTTAAATTACTCTATGGAACTCAGCCATTGTTCTCGGAATGTTGGCGTTATTTAAATTACTCTCGGAATGTTGGCGTTATTTAAATTACTCTGCGGAACTCTCCCTTTGTTCTTGGAATGTTGGCACTATTTAAATTTCTCTGCGGAACTCTCCCATTGTTCTCGGAATGTTGGTGTTATTTAAATTACTCTGCAGAACTTTCCCATTGTTCTTGGAATGTTGGCGTTATTTAAATTACTCTGCGGAACTCGACCATTGTTCCTGGAACGTTGGCGTTATTTAAATTACTCTCGGAATGTTGGCGTTATTTAAATTACTCTGCGGAACTCTCATTTTGGTCTCGGAATGTTGGCGTTATTTAAATTACTCTACGGAACTCTCCCTTTCTCGGAATGTTGGCATTATTTAAATTACTCTTTGGAACTCTCCCATTGTTCTCGGAATGTTGGCACTATTTAAATTACTCTACGGAACTCTCCCTTTCTCGGAATGTTGGCATTATTTAAATTACTCTTTGGAACTCTCCCATTGTTCTCGGAATATTGGCGTTATTTAAATTACTCTGCGGAACTCTTCCATTGTTTTCAGAATGTTGGCAATATTCAAAATACTCTGCGGAACTCTCCCATTGTTCTCGGAATGTTGGCGTTATTTCAGTTACTCTGCAGAACTCTCCCATTGTTCTCGGAATGTTGGCATCATTTAAAGGGAATCTGTTACCTGAATTTGGCAGGACCAGTTTTTAGTCATATGGGTTTTTGGGTGTTTGATTCACCCTTTCCTTACCCGCTGGCTGCATGCTGGCTGCAATATTGGATTGAAGTTCATTCTCTGTCCTCCGTAGTACATGCCTGAACAAGGCAATCTTGCCTTGCGCAGGCTTGTACTACAGAGGACAGAGAATGAACTTCAATCCAATATTGCAGCCAGCGG
This sequence comes from Ranitomeya variabilis, assembly GCF_051348905.1. Taxonomy (NCBI): domain Eukaryota; kingdom Metazoa; phylum Chordata; class Amphibia; order Anura; family Dendrobatidae; genus Ranitomeya; species Ranitomeya variabilis. The sequence goes on from NC_135234.1 coordinate 415,347,251, forward strand.
GTAAGGAAAGGGTGAATCAAACACCCGAAAAACCCGCCCATATGACTGAAAACTGGTCCCGCCAAATTCAGGTGACAGGTTCCCTTTAAATTACTCTGCGGAACTCTCCCATTGTTCTTGTAATGTTGACATTATTTAAATTACTCTGCAGAACTCTCCCATTGTTCTCGGAATGTTATTGTGATTTAAATTACTCTGCAGAACTCTCCCATTGTTCTCGGAATGTTGGCGTTATTGAAATTACTCTGCGGAACTCTCCCATTGTTCTCGGAATGTTGGTGTTATTTAAATTACTTTGCGGACCTCTCCCAATGTTCTCAGGATGTTGACGTTATTTAAATTACTCTGTGGAACTCTCCCATTGTCCTCGTAATGTTGGCATTATTGAAATTACTCTGCGGATATCTCCCATGGTTCTCGGAATGTTGGCGTTATTTAAATTACTCTGCGGAACTCTCCCTTTGTTCTCAAAATGTAGACGTTATTTAAATTACTCTGCGGAACTCTCCCATTGTTCTCGGAATGTTGGTGTTATTTAATATACTCTGCGGAACTCTCCCATTTTTCTAGGAATGTTGGGGTTATTTAAATTGTTCTCGGAATGTTGGCGTTATTTAAATTACTCTGTGGAACTCTCCCATTGTTCTCAGAATGTTGGCGTTATTTAAATTAATCTCGGAATGTTGGCATTATTTAAATTACTCTGCAGAACTCTCCCATTGTTCTCGGAATGTTGGCAATATTTAAATTGTTCTCGGAATGTTGTCGCTATTTAAAATACTTTTCGGAACTCTCCCATTGTTCTCGGAATCTTTGCGTCATTTAAATTGTTCTCGGAATGTTGGCGTTATTTGGCGTTATTTAAATTACTCTCGGAATGTTGGCGTTATTTAATATACTCTGCTGAAATCTCCCATGGTTCTCGGAATGTTGGCGTTATTTAAATAACTCTGCGGAACTCTCCAATTGTTCTCGGAATGTAGACGTTATTTAAATAACTCTGCGGAACTCTCCCATTGTTCTCGGAATCTTGGCGTTATTTAAATTACTCTGCGGAAATCTCCCATGGTTCTCGGAATGTTGGCGTTATTTAAATTATTCTGCGGAACTCGACCATTGTTCCTGGAACGTTGCGTTATTTAAATTACTCTCTGAATGTTCGCATTATTTAAATTACTCTGCGGAACTCTCCCTTTGTTCTCGGAATGTTGGCACTATTTAAATTACTCTGCAGATCTCTCCCATTGTTCTCGAAATGTTGGCATTATTTAAATTTCTCTGCGGAACAATCCCATTGTTCTCGGAATCTTGGCGTTATTTAAATTGCTCTGGAAATCTCCCATGGTTCTCAGAATGTTCGCATTATTTAAATTACTCTGTGGAACTCTCCCATTGTTCTCAGAATGTTGGCGTTATTTAAATTGTTTTCGGAATGTTGGCACTATTTATATTACTCTGCGGAACTCTCCCATTGTTCTCGGAATGTTGGAATTATTTAAATTTCTCTGCGGAACTCTCCCATTGATCTTGGAATCTTGGTGTTATTTAAATTACTCTGCGGAAATCTCCCATGGTTCTCGGAATGTTGGCGCTATTTAAACTACTCTGCGGAACTCCTTCATTGTTCTCGGAATTTTGGCGTTATTTACATTACTCTGCGGAACTATCCCATTGTTCTCAGAATGTTATTTAAATTACTCTGCAGAACTCTCCCATTGTTCTCGGAAGGTTGGCGTCATTTAAATTACTCTGTGGAACTCTCCCATTGTTCTCGGAATGTTGGCATTATTTAAAATTACTCTGCGGAACTCTCCTATTCTCAGAATGTTGGTGTTATTTAAATTACTCTGCGGAACTATCCCATTTTTCTCAGAATGTTCTTGTTATTTAAATTACTCTGCGGAACTCTCATTGTTCTCAGAATGATGGCGTCATTTAAATTACTCTGTGGAACTCTCCCATTGTTCTTGTAATGTTGGCTGTATTTAAATTACTCTACGGAACTCTTTCATTGTTCTCGGAATGTTGGTATTTAATTTACTCTGCGAAACTCTCCCATTGTTTTCGGAATGTTGGCATTATTTAAATTACTGTGCGGAACTCTCCCATTGTTCTTGGAATGTTGGCGTTATTTAAATTACTCTGTGGAACTCTCCCTTTCTCGGAATGTTGGCATTATTTAAATTACTCTTTGGAACTCTCCCATTGTTCTCGGAATATTGGCGTTATTTAAATTACTCTGCGGAACTCTTCCATTGTTTTCAGAATGTTGGCAATATTCAAAATACTCTGCGGAACTCTCCCATTGTTCTCGGAATGTTGGCGTTATTCAAATTACTCTGCGGAACTCTCCCATTGTTCTCGGAATGTTGGCGTTATTTCAGTTACTCTGCAGAACTCTCCCATTGTTCTCGGAATGTTGGCATCATTTAAAGGGAATCTGTTACCTGAATTTGGCAGGACCAGTTTTTAGTCATATGGGCGGGGTTTTTGGGTGTTTGATTCACCCTTTCCTTACCCGCTGGCTGCATGCTGGCTGCAATATTGGATTGAAGTTCATTCTCTGTCCTCCGTAGTACATGCCTGAACAAGGCAATCTTGCCTTGCGCAGGCTTGTACTACAGAGGACAGAGAATGAACTTCAATCCAATATTGCAGCCAGCGGGTAAGGAAAGGGTGAATCAAACACCCGAAAACCCCGCCCATATGACTGAAAACTGGTCCCGCCAAATTCAGGTGACAGGTTCCCTTTAAATTACTCTGCGGAACTCTCCCATTGTTCTCGGAATGTTGCCCTTATTTAAATTACTCTGTGGAACTCTCATTGTTCTCAGAATGTTCTTGTTATTTAAATTACTCTGCGGAACTCTCATTGTTCTCAGAATGTTGGCGTCATTTAAATTACTCTACGGAACTCTTTCATTGTTTCGGAATGTTGGTATTATTTAATTTACTCTGCGAAACTCTCCCATTGTTCTTGTAATGTTGACGTTATTTAAATTGCTCTGCAGAACTCTCCCATTGTTCTCGGAATGTTATTGTGATTTAAATTACTCTGCAGAACTCTCCCATTGTTCTCGGAATGTTGGCGTTATTGAAATTACTCTGCGGAACTCTCCCATTGTTCTCGGAATGTTGGTGTTATTTAAATTACTTTGCGGACCTCTCCCAATGTTCTCAGGATGTTGACGTTATTTAAATTACTCTGTGGAACTCTCCCATTGTTCTCGGAATGTTGGGGTTATTTAAATTGTTCTCGGAATGTTGGCGTTATTTAAATTACTCTGCGGAACTCTCCCTTTGTTCTTGGAATGTTGGCACTATTTAAATTACTCTGCGGAACTCTCCCATTGTTCTCGGAATGTTGGTGTTATTTAAATTACTCTATGGAACTCAGCCATTGTTCTCGGAATGTTGGCGTTATTTAAATTACTCTGCGGAACTCTCCTTTTGTTCTTGGAATGTTAGCACTATTTAAATTTCTCTGCGGAACTCTCCCATTGTTCTCGGAATGTTGGTGTTATTTAAATTTCTCTGTGGAACTCTCCCATTGTTCTCGGAATGTTGGCGTTATTTAAATTACTCTGCGGAACTTTCCCAATGTTCTCAGAATGTTGGTGTTATTTAAAATACTCTGCGGAACTCTCCCATTGTTCTCGGAATGTTGGCGTTATTTAAATTACTCTCGGAATGTTGACGTTATTTAAATTACTCTGCGGAACTCTCCCATGGTTCTCGGAATGTTGGCGCTATTTACATTACTCTGCGGAACTCTCCCATTGTTCTCGGAATGTTGGCGTTATTCAAATTACTCTCGGAATGTTGGAGTTATTCAAATTATTCTGCGGAACTCTCCCATTGTTCTCGGAATGTTGGCGTTATTGAAATTACTCTGCGGAAATCTCCCATGGTTCTTGGAATGTTGGCGCTATTTAAATTACTCTGCGGAACTCGACCATTGTTCCTGGAACGTTGGTGTTATTTAAATTACTCTTGGAATGTTGGCGTTATTTAAATTACTCTGCGGAACTCTCCCTTTGTTCTTGGAATGTTGGCACTATTTAAATTACTCTGCGGAACTCTCCCATTGTTCTTGGAATGTTGGCGTTATTTCAATTACTCTGCGGAACTCTCCCATTGTTCTCGGAATGTTGGTGTTATTTAAATTACTCTATGGAACTCAGCCATTGTTCTCGGAATGTTGGCGTTATTTAAATTACTCTCGGAATGTTGGCGTTATTTAAATTACTCTGCGGAACTCTCCCTTTGTTCTTGGAATGTTGGCACTATTTAAATTTCTCTGCGGAACTCTCCCATTGTTCCTGGAACGTTGGCGTTAAATTACTCTCGGAATGTTGACTTTACTTAAATTACTCTGCAGAACTCTACCATTGTTCTCGGAATGTTGGTCTTATTTAAATTACTCTGCAGAACTCTCCCATTTTTCTCCGAATGTTGACATTCTCTGCAGAACTCTCCCATTGTTCTCGGAATGTTATTGTGATTTAAATTACTCTGCAGAACTCTCCCATTGTTCTTGGAATGTTGGCGTTACTTAAATTTCTCTGTGGAACTCTCCCATTGTTCTCGGAATGTTGGTGTTATTTAAATTACTCTATGGAACTCTGCCATTGTTCTCGGAATGTTGGCGTTATTTCAATTACTCTGCGGAACTTGACCATTGTTCCTGGAACGTTGGCTTTATTTAAATTACTCTCGGAATGTTGACATTACTTAAATTACTCTGCAGAACTCTCCCATTGTTCTTGGAATGTTGGCGTTACTTAAATTTCTCTGCGGAGCTCTCCCATTGTTCTCGGAATGTTGGCACTATTTAAAATACTCTGCGGAACTGTCCCATTGTTCTCGGAATGTTGGCATTATTTAAATTGTTCTCGGAATGTTGGCACTATTTAAATTACTCTGCGGAACTCTCCCATTGTTCTTGTAATGTTGGCGTTTTTTAAATTGTTCTCGGAATGTGGGCATTATTTAAATTACTCTGTGGAACTCTCCTTTTGTTCTCAGAATGTTGGCGTTATTGAAATTACTCTGCGGAGCTCTCCCATTGTTCTTGGAATGTTGGCGTTATTTACATTACTCTGCGGAGCTTTCCCATTGTTCTTGGAATGTTATTGTTATTTAAATTACACTGCGGAACTTGTTGTGAATTTGGATTCTGGGCTCCCCCGGTGGCCGCTTGTGGTATTGGACTTGTCATCCTCTTTCCTGTTTCACCTGGTTCCATCAGTAGTGGGTGTCGCTATTTAAGCTCATTTCTCTGGTGGTTTCTTGCCGGTCAACAATGTTATCTGATGCCTCTCAGTGCTTGTTCCTGCTTCTAGACAACTACTAGATAAGTTGGACTTTTGTCCATGTTTTGTTTTGCCTATTTGTTCCAGTTCACAGCTGAAGTTTTGTTACTGTGTCTGGAAAGCTCTCGTTGATCAGGGATTGCTACTCTGGCGTTATGAGTTAATGCCAGAGTTTAAGGTAATCTCTGGATGGTGTTTTGTTAGTGTTTTTCTGCTGACCATGAAAGTATACTATCTGTCTTCTGCTATCTAGTAAGCGGACCTCAAATTTGCTAAGACTATTTTCCTGCTGCGTTTGTTGTTTCATCTGAACTCACCGTCATTATATGTGGGGGGCTACTGTCTTCTTTGGAATATTTCTCTAGAGGTGAGCCAGGTCTTATATTTCCCTCTGCTAGCTATTTAGGTCTTAGGCCAGTGCTGGGCATCTAGCGATAAATAGGAAATGCTACCTGGCTATTTCTAGTTGCGCGGCAGGCTTAGTTCATGGTCAGTATAGTTCCATCTTCCGAGAGCTTGTCCCTCTATAGGCTTGCTATGATCTCTGCCTGCAGAGATCATGACAGTTTGACCGGCCAATAAAGTGTTAAAGACCCAGGTTGAGAAAGGAGAGTTATAAGAAGTCTGCTGGAATTTTTTTTTTTTTTTTTTTTCCCTCCAGTCTGCCTTGCTGCAGTCTTTTTTCTCTCTCTCCTCCTAATCTCTGTATGGCTCTGTGTGCACCTGACAATAATGGATCTCCAGAGTGTAACTGCGGGTTTGAATAATCTCATCACGAAAGTACAAAATTTACAAGATTTTGTGGTACATGCTCCGGTATCTGAGCCGAGAATTCCTTTGCCGGAGTTCTTCACAGGGAATAGAGCTAGCTTCCAGAATTTCCGAAATAATTGTAAGCTTTATTTGTCCCTGAAGTCTCGTTCAGCTGGAGACCCTGCTCAGCAGGTTAGGATTGTGATTTCCTTGCTCAGGGGTGACCCTCAAGATTGGGCCTTCTCATTGCCAGCAGGGGATCCTGCGTTACGCGATGTGGATGCGTTTTTTCTGGCCTTGGGCTTGCTTTATGAGGAACCTCATTTGGAACTTCAGGCAGAAAAAACTTTGATGGCACTATCTCAGGGGCAAGACGAAGCTGAAGTTTTCTGCCAAAAATTCCGTAAATGGTCTGTGCTTACTCAGTGGAATGAGTGCGCCTTGGCGGCAACTTTCAGAGAAGGTCTCTCTGATGCCGTTAAGGATGTTATGGTGGGGTTCCCTGTGCCTGCAGGTCTGAATGAGTCCATGACAATGGCTATTCAGATTGATAGGCGTCTGCGGGAGCGCAAACCGGTGCACCATCTGGCGGTGTCTATGGAAAAGACGCCAGAAAGTATGCAGTGTGATAGAATTCTGTCCAGGAGCGAGCGACAGAATTTTAGACGGAAGAATGGATTGTGTTTCTATTGTGGGGATTCTACTCATGTTATATCAGCATGCTCTAGGCGTACAAAGAAGCTTGATACGTCTGTTTCCATTGGCACCATTCAGTCTAAGTTTATTTTGTCTGTAACCCTGATTTGCTCTTTGTCATCCATTGCCACGGACGCCTATGTTGACTCTGGCGCCGCTCTGAGTCTTATGGATTGGTCCTTTGCCAATCGTTGTGGTTTTGATTTAGAGCCTTTGGAGACTCTTATTCCTCTGAAGGGGATTGACTCCACCCCATTGGCTAATAATAAACCACAATACTGGACACAAGTAACCATGCGTATCAATCCGGATCACCAGGAGATTATTCGTTTCCTGGTGCTGTATAATTTACATGACGATTTGGTACTGGGATTGCCATGGTTGCAGTCTCACAACCCAGTCTTGGACTGGAGAGCAATGTCTGTGTTGAGCTGGGGATGTAAGGGTATTCATGGGGACTTACCTTTGGTTTCTATTTCGTCGTCCATTCCCTCTGAAGTCCCTGAGTTCCTCTCTGATTATCAAGACGTCTTTGACGAACCCAAGCTTGGGTCGTTACCTCCGCACCGTGAGTGCGATTGTGCCATAGATTTGATACCGGGTTGTAAATATCCAAAGGGTCGTTTGTTTAATCTGTCTGTGCCGGAACATGCTGCTATGCGGGAATATATAAAGGAGTCTTTGGAAAAGGGACATATTCGTCCATCTTCTTCTCCCTTGGGAGCTGGGTTTTTCTTTGTCTCAAAAAAAGACGGCTCTTTGAGACCATGTATTGATTATCGGCTTCTGAATAAGATCACTGTTAAGTATCAATACCCATTGCCATTGCTTACTGATTTGTTTGCTCGTATAGAGGGTGCTAAGTGGTTCTCTAAGATTGATCTTCGTGGGGCGTATAATTTGGTGCGGATCAGGCAGGGGGATGAGTGGAAGACCGCATTTAATACGCCCGAGGGCCACTTTGAGTATTTGGTCATGCCTTTTGGTCTTTCTAATGCCCCTTCAGTTTTCCAGTCTTTTATGCATGATATTTTCCGCGATTTTCTGGATAAATTTATGATAATATATCTGGATGATATTCTGATTTTTTCTGATGACTGGGACTCTCATGTCCAGCAGGTCAGGAGAGTTTTTCAGGTTCTGCGGTCTAATTCTTTATGTGTGAAGGGGTCTAAGTGCGTTTTTGGGGTCCAGAAAATTTCCTTTTTGGGGTATATTTTTTCTCCCTCTTCCATTGAGATGGATCCCGTCAAGGTGCAAGCTATTTGTGACTGGACTCAGCCCTCCTCTCTTAAGGGTCTTCAGAGATTTTTGGGCTTTGCCAACTTTTACCGCCGATTTATTGCTGGTTTTTCGGATGTCGTTAAACCACTGACTGATTTGACCAGACAAGGCGCTGATGTTGCTAATTGGTCCCCTCATGCTGTAGAGGCCTTTCAGGAGCTTAAGCGCCGTTTTGCCTCTGCCCCTGTGTTGCGTCAGCCTGATGTGAATCTGCCTTTTCAGGTTGAGGTTGACGCTTCGGAGATCGGAGCTGGGGCAGTGTTGTCGCAGAAAGGTTCCGACTGCTCCGTCATTAGGCCTTGTGCCTTCTTTTCTCGCAAATTTTCGCCCGCAGAGCGGAATTATGATGTTGGGAATCGGGAGCTTTTGGCCATGAAGTGGGCGTTTGAGGAGTGGCGCCATTGGCTCGAGGGGGCTAGGCATCAGGTGGTGGTATTGACTGACCACAAAAATTTGATTTATCTTGAGACTGCCAGACGCCTGAATCCTAGACAGGCGCGCTGGTCTTTATTTTTTTCTCGCTTTAATTTTGTGGTGTCATACCTACCGGGTTCTAAGAATGTTAAGGCAGATGCCCTTTCTAGGAGTTTTGACCCGGACTCTCCTGGTAATTCTGAACCCACAGGTATCCTTAGGGAGGGAGTAATTTTGTCGGCCGTTTCTCCTGATCTGCGGCGGTCCTTGCAAGAGTTTCAGGCGGATAGACCGGATCGTTGTCCGCCTGATAGACTGTTTGTTCCGGATGATTGGACCAGCAGAGTCATCTCTGAGGTACATTCTTCTGCATTGGCAGGTCATCCCGGAATTTTTGGTACCAGGGATTTGGTGGCAAGATCCTTCTGGTGGCCTTCCCTGTCACGAGATGTGCGAGTCTTTGTGCAGTCATGTGACGTTTGTGCTCGGGCCAAGTCTTGTAGTTCTCGGGCTAGCGGACTGCTGTTGCCCTTGCCTATTCCTAAGAGGCCTTGGACACACATCTCGATGGATTTTATTTCAGATCTGCCTGTTTCCCAGAAGATGTCTGTCATCTGGGTGGTCTGTGACCGTTTCTCTAAAATGGTCCATTTGGTTCCTCTGCCCAAGTTGCCTTCTTCTTCTGAGTTGGTTCCTCTGTTTTTTCAGAATGTTGTCCGATTGCACGGTATTCCTGAGAATATTGTTTCTGACAGAGGTACCCAATTTGTGTCTAGATTTTGGCGGGCATTCTGTGCTCGGATGGGCATAGATTTGTCTTTTTCATCTGCTTTTCACCCTCAGACTAATGGCCAGACCGAGCGGACTAATCAGACCCTGGAGACATATCTGAGGTGTTTTGTCTCTGCTGACCAGGATGATTGGGTTGCTTTTTTGCCATTGGCAGAGTTCGCCCTCAATAATCGGGCCAGCTCTTCCACCTTGGTGTCCCCGTTTTTCTGTAATTCGGGGTTTCACCCTCGATTTTCCTCCGGTCAGGTGGAATCCTCGGATTGTCCTGGAGTGGATGCGGTGGTGGAGAGATTGCATCACATCTGGGGGCAGGTTATGGACAATTTGAAGTTGTCCCAGGAGAAGACTCAGCGTTTTGCCAACCGTCATCGTCGTGTTGGTTCTCGGCTTTGTGTTGGAGATTTGGTGTGGTTGTCTTCTCGTTTTGTCCCTATGAGGGTCTCTTCTCCTAAGTTTAAACCTCGGTTCATCGGCCCTTATAGAATATTGGAGATTCTTAATCCTGTTTCTTTCCGTTTGGACCTCCCTGCGTCCTTTTCCATTCATAACGTTTTTCATCGGTCGTTATTGCGCAGGTATGAGGTACCTGTTGTACCTTCAGTTGAGCCTCCTGCTCCGGTGTTGGTTGAGGGTGAGTTGGAGTACGTTGTGGAGAAAATTTTGGACTCTCGTGTTTCCAGACGGAGACTCCAGTATCTGGTCAACTGGAAGGGTTACGGCCAGGAGGATAATTCTTGGGTCAATGCATCTGATGTTCATGCTTCTGATCTTGTTCGTGCCTTCCATAGGGCTCATCCTGGTCGCCCTGGTGGATCTGGTGAGGGTTCGGTGCCCCCTCCTTGAGGGGGGGGTACTGTTGTGAATTTGGATTCTGGGCTCCCCCGGTGGCCGCTTGTGGTATTGGACTTGTCATCCTCTTTCCTGTTTCACCTGGTTCCATCAGTAGTGGGTGTCGCTATTTAAGCTCATTTCTCTGGTGGTTTCTTGCCGGTCAACAATGTTATCTGATGCCTCTCAGTGCTTGTTCCTGCTTCTAGACAACTACTAGATAAGTTGGACTTTTGTCCATGTTTTGTTTTGCCTATTTGTTCCAGTTCACAGCTGAAGTTTTGTTACTGTGTCTGGAAAGCTCTCGTTGATCAGGGATTGCTACTCTGGCGTTATGAGTTAATGCCAGAGTTTAAGGTAATCTCTGGATGGTGTTTTGTTAGTGTTTTTCTGCTGACCATGAAAGTATACTATCTGTCTTCTGCTATCTAGTAAGCGGACCTCAAATTTGCTAAGACTATTTTCCTGCTGCGTTTGTTGTTTCATCTGAACTCACCGTCATTATATGTGGGGGGCTACTGTCTTCTTTGGAATATTTCTCTAGAGGTGAGCCAGGTCTTATATTTCCCTCTGCTAGCTATTTAGGTCTTAGGCCAGTGCTGGGCATCTAGCGATAAATAGGAAATGCTACCTGGCTATTTCTAGTTGCGCGGCAGGCTTAGTTCATGGTCAGTATAGTTCCATCTTCCGAGAGCTTGTCCCTCTATAGGCTTGCTATGATCTCTGCCTGCAGAGATCATGACAGGAACTCTCCCATTATTCTCAGAATGTTTGCATTATTTAAATTACTCTGCGGAACTCTCCCATTGTTCTCGGAATCTTGGCATTATTTAAATTACTCTGCTGAACTCTCACATTGTTCTCGGAATGTTGGCGTTATTTAAATTACTCTCAGAATGTTGGCGTTATTGAAATTACTCTGCGGAAATCTCCCATGGTTCTTGGAATGTTGGCGCTATTTAAATTACTCTGCGGAACTCGACCATTGTTCCTGGAACGTTGGTGTTATTTAAATTACTCTTGGAATGTTGGCGTTATATAAATTACTCTGCGGAACTCTCCCTTTGTTCTTGGAATGTTGGCACTATTTAAATTACTCTGCGGAACTCTCCCATTGTTCTTGGAATGTTGGCGTTATTTCAATTACTCTGCGGAACTCTCCCATTGTTCTCGGAATGTTGGTGTTATTTAAATTACTCTATGGAGCTCAGCCATTGTTCTCGGAATGTTGGCGTTATTTAAATTACTCTCGGAATGTTGGCGTTATTTAAATTACTCTGCGGAACTCTCCCTTTGTTCTTGGAATGTTGGCACTATTTAAATTTCTCTGCGGAACTCTCCCATTGTTCTCGGAATGTTGGTGTTATTTAAATTACTCTGCAGAACTCTCCCATTGTTCTTGGAATGTTGGCGTTATTTCAATTACTCTGCGGAACTCGACCATTGTTCTCGGAATGTTGGTCTTATTTAAATTACTCTGCAGAACTCTCCCATTTTTCTCCGAATGTTGCCATTCTCTGCAGAACTCTCCCATTGTTCTCGGAATGTTATTGTGATTTAAATTACTCTGCAGAACTCTCCCATTGTTCTTGGAATGTTGGCGTTACTTAAATTTCTCTGTGGAACTCTCCCTTTGTTCTCGGAATGTTGGTGTTATTTAAATTACTCTATGGAACTCTGCCATTGTTCTCGGAATGTTGGCGTTATTTAAATTACTCTGCTGAACTCTCCCATTGTTCTAGGAATGTTGGCGTTATTTAAATTACTCTCAGAATGTTGGCATTATTTAAATTACTCTGTGGAATTCTCCCATTGTTCTCGGAATGTTGGCATTATTTAAATTGTTCTCAGAATGTTGGCGCTATTTAAATTACTCTGCGGAACTCTGCCATTGTTCTCGGAATGTTGGCGTTATTTCAATTACTCTGCGGAACTTGACCATTGTTCCTGGAACGTTGGCTTTATTTAAATTACTCTCGGAATGTTGACATTACTTAAATTACTCTGCAGAACTCTCCCATTGTTCTTGGAATGTTGGCGTTACTTAAATTTCTCTGCGGAGCTCTCCCATTGTTCTCGGAATGTTGGCATTATTTAAATTGTTCTCGGAATGTTGGCACTATTTAAAATACTCTGCGGAACTGTCCCATTGTTCTCGGAATGTTGGCATTATTTAAATTGTTCTCGGAATGTTGGCACTATTTAAATTACTCTGCGGAACTCTCCCATTGTTCTTGTAATGTTGGCGTTTTTTAAATTGTTCTCGGAATGTTGGCGCTATTTAAATTACTCTGCTGAACTCTCCCATTGTTGTCGGAATGTTGGGGTTATTTAAATTGTTCTCGGAATGTTGGCATTATTTAAATTACTCTGCGGAACTCTCCCATTGTTCTCGGAATGTTGGCGCTATTTAAATTACTCTGCGGAACTCTCCCATTGTTCTCGGAATGTTGGCGCTATTTAAATTACTCTGCGGAACTCTCCCATTGTTCTCGGAATGTTGGCGTCATTTAAATTTTTCTCGGAATGTTGGCGCTATTTAAATTACTCTGCGGAACTCTCCCATTGTTCTTGTAATGTTGGCGTTTTTTAAATTGTTCTCGGAATGTTGGCGTCATTTAAATTTTTCTCGGAATGTTGGCGCTATTTAAATTACTCTGTGGAACTCTCCCATTGTTCTTGGAATGTTTGCATTATTTAAATTACTCTGCGGAACTCTCCCATTGTTCTCGGAATCTTGGTGTTATTTAAATTACTCTGCGGAATTCTCCCTTTGTTCTCGGAATGTTGGCGTTATTTAAATTACTCTGCGGAACTGTCCCATTTTTCTCGGAATGTTGGCGTTATTTAAAATACTCTGCGGAACTGTCCCATTGTTCTCGGGATGTTGGCGTTATTTAAATTGTTCTCGGAATGTTGGCACTATTTAAATTACTCTGCGGAACTCTCCCATTGTTCTAGGAATGTTGGTGTCATTTCAATTGTTCTCGGAATGTTGGCGTTATTTAAATTACTCTGCTGAACTTTCCCATTGTTCTCGGAATGTTGGGGTTATTTAAATTGTTCTCGGAATGTTGGCGTTATTGAAATTACTCTGCGGAACTCTCCCATTGTTCTCGGAATGTTGGCGTTATTTAAATTACTCTCGGAATGTTGGCGTTATTGAAATTACTCTGCGGAACTCTCCCTTTGTTCTCGGAATGTTGGCACTATTTAAATTACTCTGCTGAACTCTCCCATTGTTGTCGGAATGTTGACTTTACTTAAATTACTCTGCAGAACTCTCCCATTGTTCTCGTAATGTTGGTCTTATTTAAATTATTCTGCGGAACTCTCATTGTTCTCGGAATGTTGGCGTTATTTAAATTACTCTGCTGAACTCTCCCATTGTTCTCTGAATGTTGGCGTTATTTAAATTACTCTGTGGAACTTTCCCATTGTTTGCGGAATGTTGGCGTTATTTAAATTACTCTGCGGAACTGTCCCATTGTTCTCGGAATATTGGTGTTATTTAAATTACTCTATGGAACTCTGCCATTGTTCTCGGAATTTTATTGAAATTTAAATGACTCTGGAGAACTCTCCCATTGTTCTCGGAATGTTGGCGTTATTGAAATTACTCTGCGGAACTCTCCCATTGTTCTCGGAATGTTATTGTGATTTAAATTACTCTGTGGAACTCTCCCATTGTTCTCGGAATGTTGGCATTATTTAAATTACGCTGCTCAACTCTCCCATTGTTCTTGAAATGTTGGTTTTATTTAAATTACTCTGCAGAACTCTCCCATTGTTCTCGGAATGTTGACATTATTTAAATTACTCTGTGGAACTCTCCCATTGTTCTCAGAATGTTGTTGTGATTTAAATTACTCATCAGAACTCTCCCATTGTTCTTGGAATGTTGTTGTGATTTAAATTACTCTGCCGACCTCTCCCAATGTTCTCAGGATGTTGACGTTATTTAAGCTACTCTGTGGAACACTCCCATTGTCCTCGTAATGTTGGCGTTATCCAATTTACTCTGAGGAACTCTCCCATTGTTCTCGGAATGTCGGCATTATTTAAATTACTCTGCGGAACTTTCCCATTGTTTGCGGAATGTTGGCGTTATTGAAATTACTCTGCGGAACTCTCCCATTGTTCTCGGAATATTGGTGTTATTTAAATTACTCTATGGAACTCTGCCATTGTTCTCGGAATTTTATTGTAATTTAAATTACTCTGCAGAACTCTCCCATTGTTCTCGGAATGTTGGCGTTATTAAAATTACTCTGCGGAACTCTCCCATTGTTCTCGGAATGTTATTGTGATTTAAATTACTCAGCAGAACTCTCCCATTGTTCTTGGAATGTTGTTGTGATTTAAATTACTCTGCGGACCTCTCCCAATGTTCTCAGGATGTTGACGTTATTTAAGCTACTCTGTGGAACACTCCCATTGTCCTCGTAATGTTGGCGTTATCCAATTTACTCTGCGGAACTCTCCCATTGTTCTCGGAATGTTGGCTTTATTGAAATTACTCTGCGGAAATCTCCCATGGTTCTCGGAATGTTATTTAAATTACTCTGCAGAACTCTCCCATTGTTCTCGGAAGGTTGGCGTCATTTAAATTACTCTGTGGAACTCTCCCATTGTTCTCGGAATGTTGGCATTATTTAAAATTACTCTGCGGAACTCTCCTATTCTCAGAATGTTGGTGTTATTTAAATTACTCTGCGGAACTATCCCATTTTTCTCAGAATGTTCTTGTTATTTAAATTACTCTGCGGAACTCTCATTGTTCTCAGAATGATGGCGTCATTTAAATTACTCTGTGGAACTCTCCCATTGTTCTTGTAATGTTGGCTGTATTTAAATTACTCTACGGAACTCTTTCATTGTTCTCGGAATATTGGCGTTATTTAAATTACTCTGCGGAACTCTTCCATTGTTTTCAGAATGTTGGCAATATTCAAAATACTCTGCGGAACTCTCCCATTGTTCTCGGAATGTTGGCGTTATTCAAATTACTCTGCGGAACTCTCCCATTGTTCTCGGAATGTTGGCGTTATTTCAGTTACTCTGCAGAACTCTCCCATTGTTCTCGGAATGTTGGCATCATTTAAAGGGAATCTGTTACCTGAATTTGGCAGGACCAGTTTTTAGTCATATGGGCGGGGTTTTTGGGTGTTTGATTCACCCTTTCCTTACCCGCTGGCTGCATGCTGGCTGCAATATTGGATTGAAGTTCATTCTCTGTCCTCCGTAGTACATGCCTGAACAAGGCAATCTTGCCTTGCGCAGGCTTGTACTACAGAGGACAGAGAATGAACTTCAATCCAATATTGCAGCCAGCGGGTAAGGAAAGGGTGAATCAAACACCCGAAAACCCCGCCCATATGACTGAAAACTGGTCCCGCCAAATTCAGGTGACAGGTTCCCTTTAAATTACTCTGCGGAACTCTCCCATTGTTCTCGGAATGTTGCCCTTATTTAAATTACTCTGTGGAACTCTTTCATTGTTCTCAGAATGTTCTTGTTGTTTAAATTACTCTGCGGAACTCTCATTGTTCTCAGAATGTTGGCGTCATTTAAATTACTCTACGGAACTCTTTCATTGTTCTCGGAATGTTGGTATTATTTAATTTACTCTGCGAAACTCTCCCATTGTTCTTGTAATGTTGACGTTATTTAAATTACTCTGCAGAACTCTCCCATTGTTCTCGGAATGTTATTGTGATTTAAATTACTCTGCAGAACTCTCCCATTGTTCTCGGAATGTTGGCGTTATTGAAATTACTCTGCGGAACTCTCCCATTGTTCTCGGAATGTTGGTGTTGTTTAAATTACTTTGCGGACCTCTCCCAATGTTCTCAGGATGTTGACGTTATTTAAATTACTCTGTGGAACTCTCCCATTGTCCTCGTAATGTTGGCATTATTGAAATTACTCTGCGGATATCTCCCATGGTTCTCGGAATGTTGGCGTTATTTAAATTACTCTGCGGAACTCTCCCTTTGTTCTCGGAATGTTGACATTATTTAAATTGTTCTCTGAATGTTGGCACTATTTAAATTACTCTGCGGAACTCACCCATTGTTCTCAAAATGTAGACGTTATTTAAATTACTCTGCGGAACTCTCCCATTGTTCTCGGAATGTTGGTGTTATTTAATATACTCTGCGGAACTCTCCCATTTTTCTAGGAATGTTGGGGTTATTTAAATTGTTCTCGGAATGTTGGCGTTATTTAAATTACTCTGTGGAACTCTCCCATTGTTCTCAGAATGTTGGCGTTATTTAAATTAATCTCGGAATGTTGGCATTATTTAAATTACTCTGCAGAACTCTCCCATTGTTCTCGGAATGTTGGCAATATTTAAATTGTTCTCGGAATGTTGTCGCTATTTAAAATACTCTTCGGAACTCTCCCATTGTTCTCGGAATCTTTGCGTCATTTAAATTGTTCTCGGAATGTTGGCGTTATTTGGCGTTATTTAAATTACTCTCGGAATGTTGGCGTTATTTAATATACTCTGCTGAAATCTCCCATGGTTCTCGGAATGTTGGCGTTATTTAAATAACTCTGCGGAACTCTCCAATTGTTCTCGGAATGTAGACGTTATTTAAATAACTCTGCGGAACTCTCCCATTGTTCTCGGAATCTTGGTGTTATTTAAATTACTCTGCGGAAATCTCCCATGGTTCTCGGAATGTTGGCGTTATTTAAATTATTCTGCGGAACTCGACCATTGTTCCTGGAACGTTGCGTTATTTAAATTACTCTCGGAATGTTCGCGTTATTTAAATTACTCTGCGGAACTCTCCCTTTGTTCTCGGAATGTTGGCACTATTTAAATTACTCTGCAGATCTCTCCCATTGTTCTCGAAATGTTGGCATTATTTAAATTTCTCTGCGGAACAATCCCATTGTTCTCGGAATCTTGGCGTTATTTAAATTGCTCTGGAAATCTCCCATGGTTCTCAGAATGTTGGCATTATTTAAATTACTCTGTGGAACTCTCCCATTGTTCTCAGAATGTTGGCGTTATTTAAATTGTTTTCGGAATGTTGGCACTATTTATATTACTCTGCGGAACTCTCCCATTGTTCTCGGAATGTTGGCATTATTTAAATTTCTCTGCGGAACTCTCCCATTGATCTTGGAATCTTGGTGTTATTTAAATTACTCTGTGGAAATCTCCCATGGTTCTCGGAATGTTGGCGCTATTTAAACTACTCTGCGGAACTCCTTCATTGTTCTCGGAATTTTGGCGTTATTTACATTACTCTGCAGAACTCTCCCATTGTTCTCAGAATGTTGGCGTTATTTAAATTACTCTGCGGAACTCTCTTATTGTTCTCAGAATGTTGACGTTATTTAAATTACTCTGCGGAACTATCCCATTGTTCTCAGAATGTTATTTAAATTACTCTGCAGAACTCTCCCATTGTTCTTGGAAGGTTGGCGTCATTTAAATTACTCTGTGGAACTCTCCCATTGTTCTCGGAATGTTGGCATTATTTAAAATTACTCTGCGGAACTCTCCTATTCTCAGAATGTTGGTGTTATTTAAATTACTCTGCGGAACTATCCCATTTTTCTCAGAATGTTCTTGTTATTTAAATTACTCTGCGGAACTCTCATTGTTCTCAGAATGATGGCGTCATTTAAATTACTCTGTGGAACTCTCCCATTGTTCTTGTAATGTTGGCTGTATTTAAATTACTCTACGGAACTCTTTCATTGTTCTCGGAATGTTGGTATTTAATTTACTCTGCGAAACTCTCCCATTGTTTTCGGAATGTTGGCATTATTTAAATTACTGTGCGGAACTCTCCCATTGTTCTTGGAATGTTGGCGTTATTTAAATTACTCTGTGGAACTCTCCCTTTCTCGGAATGTTGGCATTATTTAAATTACTCTTTGGAACTCTCCCATTGTTCTCGGAATATTGGCGTTATTTAAATTACTCTGCGGAACTCTTCCATTGTTTTCAGAATGTTGGCAATATTCAAAATACTCTGCGGAACTCTCCCATTGTTCTCGGAATGTTGGCGTTATTCAAATTACTCTGCGG
This sequence comes from Ranitomeya variabilis, assembly GCF_051348905.1. NCBI lineage: Eukaryota > Metazoa > Chordata > Amphibia > Anura > Dendrobatidae > Ranitomeya > Ranitomeya variabilis. The sequence goes on from NC_135234.1 coordinate 415,365,392, forward strand.
AACTCTCCCATTGTTCTCGGAATGTTGGCGTTATTTCAGTTACTCTGCAGAACTCTCCCATTGTTCTCGGAATGTTGGCATCATTTAAAGGGAATCTGTTACCTGAATTTGGCAGGACCAGTTTTTAGTCATATGGGCGGGGTTTTTGGGTGTTTGATTCACCCTTTCCTTACCCGCTGGCTGCATGCTGGCTGCAATATTGGATTGAAGTTCATTCTCTGTCCTCCGTAGTACATGCCTGAACAAGGCAATCTTGCCTTGCGCAGGCTTGTACTACAGAGGACAGAGAATGAACTTCAATCCAATATTGCAGCCAGCGGGTAAGGAAAGGGTGAATCAAACACCCGAAAACCCCGCCCATATGACTGAAAACTGGTCCCGCCAAATTCAGGTGACAGGTTCCCTTTAAATTACTCTGCGGAACTCTCCCATTGTTCTCGGAATGTTGCCCTTATTTAAATTACTCTGTGGAACTCTTTCATTGTTCTCAGAATGTTCTTGTTATTTAAATTACTCTGCGGAACTCTCATTGTTCTCAGAATGTTGGCGTCATTTAAATTACTCTACGGAACTCTTTCATTGTTCTCGGAATGTTGGTATTATTTAATTTACTCTGCGGAACTCTCCCATTGTTCTCGGAATGTTATTGTGATTTAAATTACTCTGCAGAACTCTCCCATTGTTCTCGGAATGTTGGCGTTATTGAAATTACTCTGCGGATATCTCCCATGGTTCTCGGAATGTTGGCGTCATTTAAATTACTCTACGGAACTCTTTCATTGTTCTCGGAATGTTGGTATTATTTAATTTACTCTGCGGACCTCTCCCAATGTTCTCAGGATGTTGACGTTATTTAAATTACTCTGTGGAACTCTCCCATTGTCCTCGTAATGTTGGCATTATTGAAATTACTCTGCGGATATCTCCCATGGTTCTCGGAATGTTGGCGTTATTTAAATTACTCTGCGGAACTCTCCCATTGTTCTCGGAATGTTGGCATTATTTAAATTACTCTGCAGAACTCTCCCATTGTTCTCGGAATGTTGGCAATATTTAAATTGTTCTCGGAATGTTGTCGCTATTTAAAATACTCTTCGGAACTCTCCCATTGTTCTCGGAATCTTTGCGTCATTTAAATTGTTCTCGGAATGTTGGCGTTATTTAAATTACTCTGCGGAAATCTCCCATGGTTCTCGGAATGTTGGCTGTTATGATGACCTGGTGGTTAGGAGCACTAGGAAAGACCTGATGAGCAAACCAGTAATACAGGACAAGCTCTGGGAAGTGGGAGCTCTGCTGACCGCAACCCCTAATCCTATCACAACAACTAGAAATAGCCGTGGAGCGTACCTGACTCTGCCTAGACGCCTCTTCACAGCCTAAGAGCTAACTACCCCTAAAGATAGAAAATAAAGCCTAACTTGCCTCAGAGAAATTCCCCAAAGAAATAAGCAGCCCCCCACAAATATTGACTGTGAGTTAAGATGGAAGTCACAAACACAGGAATGAAATAGGTTTCAGCAAAGGAGGCCAGACTTAACTAAACAGACTGAGGATAGAAAACGTATCTTTGCAGTCAGCATAATAAACTACCAAAAAACCACGCAGAGTGTGCAAAAGAGACCCCCGCACCGACTCACGGCGTGGGGGTGCCACTCTGCATCCCAGAGCTTCCAGCTAGCAGGGCAAAATCATAATAGCAAGCTGGACAAGAAAAACAGTGGTAAACAAATAAGCTAGCAGGGACTTAGCTTTTGCTGGAGTAGACAGGTCATCTGAAAGATCCAAGAAAGAACTGAACCAGTACTAGAACATTGACAGCTGACATCAAGTAACGATCAAGGTGGAGTTAAATAGAGCAGCCAGCCAAGGACTAAACTAGGTCAGCTGAGGAAGGAACCTCAGAACCAGCAGCTCCACTCACAGCCACCAGAGGGAGTCCATGGACAGAACTCGCCGAAGTACCATTCATAACCACCGGAGGGAGTTCGAGAACAGAATTCACAACAGTACCCCCTCCTTGAGGAGGGGTCACCGAACCCTCACCAGAGCCCCCAGGCCGATCAGGACGAGCCAAATGAAAGGCACGAACAAGATCGGCAGCATGAACAACAGAGGCAACCACCCAGGAATTATCCTCCTGACCATAACCTTTCCACTTGACTGGGTACTGAAGTTTCCATCTCGAAATGTGAGAATCCAAAATCTTCTCCACCACATACTCCAACTCCCCCTCAACCAACACCGGGGCAGGAGGGTCGACGGAGGGAACCATAGGAGCCACATATCTCCGCAACAACGACCTATGGAACACATGGATGGCGAAAGAAGCTGGAAGATCCAAACGAAATGACACAGGATAAAGAATTTCCAAAATCTTATAAGGACCAATGAAACGAGGCTTAAACTTAGAAGACGAAACTTTCATAGGAACATAACGAGACGATAACCAAACCAAATCCCCAACACGAAGTCGGGGACCAACACAGCGACGGCGGCTAGCGAAACGCTGAGCCTTCTCCTGGGACAATGTCAAAATTGTCCACCACATGAGTCCAAATCTGCTGCAACCTGTCCACCACAGAATCCACACCAGTACAGTCCGAAGGCTCAACCTGTCCTGAAGAGAAACGAGGGTGGAAACCAGAATTACAGAAAAAAGGTGAAACCAAAGTGGCCGAGCTGGCCCGATTATTAAGGGCGAACTCAGCCAAAGGCAAGAAGGACACCCAATCATCCTGATCAGCAAAAACAAAGCATCTCAGATATGTCTCCAAAGTCTGATTGGTTCGTTCGGTTTGGCCATTTGTCTGAGGATGGAAAGCTGAAGAAAAAGACAAATCAATGCCCATCTTAGCACAAAAGGACCGCCAAAACCTCGAAACAAACTGGGAACCTCTGTCTGACACGATGTTGTCCGGAATGCCATGTAAACGAACCACGTGCTGGAAAAATAATGGAACCAAATAAGAGGAGGAAGGCAATTTAGGCAAAGGTACCAAATGGACCATCTTAGAGAAGCGATCACAAACCACCCAGATAACCGACATCCTTTGAGAGACAGGGAGATCTGAAATAAAATCCATGGAAATATGCGTCCAGGGCCTTTTCGGGACCGACAAGGGCAAAAGCAACCCACTGGCACGAGAACAGCAGGGCTTAGCCCGAGCACAAGTCCCACAGGACTGCACAAAAGAACGCACATCCCGTGACAAGGGAGGCCACCAAAAGGATCTAGCCACCAAATCCCTGGTACCAAAGATTTCAGGATGACCAGCCAACACCGAACAATGAACCTCAGAGATAACTCTACTAGTCCATCTATCAGGTACAAACAGTTTCTCCGCTGGGCAACTGTCAGGTCTATCAGCCTGAAACTCCTGCAGCACCCGCCGCAAATCAGGGGAGATGGCAGACAAAATTACCCCCTCTTTGAGAATACCAGCCGACTCAGGAACTCCCAGAGAATCAGGCACAAAACTCCTTGAAAGGGCATCAGCCTTCACATTTTTAGAGCCCGGAAGGTACGAAACCACAAAATCGAAGCGGGAGAAAAACAGCGACCATCGAGCCTGTCTAGGATTCAATCGCTTGGCAGACTCGAGATAAGTCAGATTCTTGTGATCCGTCAAGACCACCACACGATGCTTGGCTCCTTCAAGCCAATGTCGCCACTCCTCGAATGCCCACTTCATAGCCAACAACTCTCGATTGCCCACATCATAATTGCGCTCAGCAGGCGAAAACTTTCTAGATAAGAAAGCACATGGTTTCATCACCGAGCCATCAGAACTTCTTTGAGATAGAACAGCCCCTGCTCCAATCTCAGAAGCATCCACCTCGACCTGAAACAGGAGCGAAACATCTGGCTGACACAACACAGGGGCAGAAGAAAAACGACGCTTCAACTCCTGAAAAGCCTCAACGGCCGCAGAGGACCAATTGACCACATCCGCACCTTTCTTGTTAAATCATTCAATGGTTTAACAACACTAGAAAAATTAGCGATGAAGCGACGGTAAAAATTAGCAAAGCCCAGGAATTTCTGAAGGCTCTTCACAGAAGTAGGCTGAGTCCAATCATAAATGGCCTGAACTTTAACAGGGTCCATCTCGATAGTAGAAGGGGAAAAAATGAAGCCCAAAAATGAAACCTTCTGAACTCCAAAGAGACATTTAGACCCCTTCACAAACAAGGAATTAGCATGAAGGACCTGGAACACCATTCTGACCTGCTTCACATGAGACTCCCAATCGTCCGAAAAAACCAAAATACCATCCAAATATACAATCATGAATCTATCCAGGTACTTTCGGAAGATGTCATGCATAAAGGACTGAAACACAGATGGAGCATTAGAAAGCCCGAATGGCATCACCAGGTACTCAAAATGGCCCTCAGGCGTATTAAATGCTGTTTTCCATTCGTCGCCCTGTTTAATACGCACAAGATTATACGCCCCTCGAAGATCTATCTTGGTGAACCAGCTAGCCCCCTTAATCCGAGCAAACAAATCAGACAGTAACGGCAAGGGGTACTGACATTTGACAGTGATTTTATTGAGAAGGCGGTAATCTATACAAGGTCTCAGAGAACCATCCTTCTTGGCCACAAAAAAGAACCCTGCCCCCAACGATGATGACGACGGGCGAATATGCCCTTTCTCCAAGGACTCCTTTACATAACTCCGCATAGCGGCGTGTTCTGGCAGAGATAAATTGAACAGTCGACCCTTCGGAAACTTACTACCAGGAATCAATTTAATAGCACAATCGCAATCCCTATGAGGAGGTAGGGCACTGGATTTGGGCTCATCAAATACATCCCGGTAATCTGACAAGAACTCAGGGACTTCAGAAGGATGGGAAGACAAAATTGACAACAATGGGACATCCCCATGTACCCCTTGACAACCCCAACTGGATACAGACATGGATTTCCAATCCAATACTGGATTATGGACCTGTAGCCATGGCAAACCCAAAACTACCACATCATGCAGATTATGCAACACCAAAAAGCGAATATCCTCCTGATGTGCAGGAGCCATGCACATGGTCAATTGAGTCCAGTACTGAGGCTTATTCTTGGCCAAAGGCGTGGCATCAATTCCTCTCAATGGAATAGGATACCGCAAAGGCTCCAAGAAAAAACCACAGTGCCTGGCAAACTCCAAGTCCATCAAATTCAGGGCAGCGCTTGAATCCACAAATGCCATAACAGAATAGGACGACAAAGAGCAGATCAGAGTAATGGACAAAAGAAATTTTGGCTGTACCGTACCAATGTTGGCAGACCTAGCGAACCGCTTAGCGCGTCCAGGACAATCAGAGATAGCATGAGTGGAGTCACCACAGTAAAAACACAGCCCATTCTGACGTCTGTATTCTTGCCGTTCAGCTCTGGTCAAGGTCCTATCACACTGCACAGGCTCAGGCCTCTGCTCAGAAGACACCGCCAAATGGTGCACAGTTTTGCGCTCACGTAAGCGTCGATCGATCTGAATGGCCAAGGACATAGACTCATTCAGACCAGCCGGTCGTGGGGAATCCCACCATAACATCCTTAAGGGCTTCAGAAAGACCCTTTCTGAAAATCGCCGCCAGGGCACACTCATTCCACTTAGTAAGCACAGACCACTTTCTAAACTTCTGACAATATACCTCCGCTTCATCCTGACCCTGACACAAAGCCAGCAAGATTTTCTCTGCCTGATCCACTGAATCTGGTTCATAATAAAGCAACCCAAGCGCCAGAAAAAACGCATCTACATTACGCAATGCAGGATCTCCTGGCGCAAGGGAAAATGCCCAGTCTTGAGGGTCACCACGTAGCAAAGAAATAATGATTTTTACTTGCTGAATGGGGTCACCAGAGGAGTGGGGTTTCAAAGCAAAAAACAGTCTACAATTATTTTTGAAATTCAGGAACTTGGATCTATCCCCAGAAAACAAATCAGGAATTGGAATTCTGGGTTCTAACATCGGGTTCTGAACTACATAATCTTGAATGCCTTGTTCCCTTGCAGTGAGTTGATCCACACAAGAGGACAGACCTTGAATGTCCATCTCTACACCTGTGTCCTGAACCACCCAGAGAGGGAAAAGAAAAACAAAACACGCTGCAGAGGAAAAAAAAAAATGGTCTCAGAACTTCTCTTATCCCTCTATTGAGATGCATTAACACTTTACGGGCCAGCTGTACTGTTATGATGACCTGGTGGTTAGGAGCACTAGGAAAGACCTGATGAGCAAACCAGTAATACAGGACAAGCTCTGGGAAGTGGGAGCTCTGCTGACCGCAACCCCTAATCCTATCACAACTAGAAATAGCCGTGGAGCGTACCTGACTCTGCCTAGACGCCTCTTCACAGCCTAAGAGCTAACTACCCCTAAAGATAGAAAATAAAGCCTAACTTGCCTCAGAGAAATTCCCCAAAGAAATAATCAGCCCCCCCACAAATATTGACTGTGAGTTAAGATGGAAGTCACAAACACAGGAATGAAATAGGTTTCAGCAAAGGAGGCCAGACTTAACTAAACAGACTGAGGATAGAAAAGGTATCTTTGCGGTCAGCATAAAAAACTACCAAAAAACCACTCAGAGTGTGCAAAAGAGACCCCCGCACCGACTCACGGCGTGGGGGTGCCACTCTGCATCCCAGAGCTTCCAGCTAGCAGGGCAAAATCATAATAGCAAGCTGGACAAGAAAAACAGTGGTAAACAAATAAGCTAGCAGGGACTTAGCTTTTGCTGGAGGAGACAGGTCATCTGAAAGATCCAAGAAAGAACTGAACCAGTACTAGAACATTGACAGCTGGCATCAAGTAACGATCAAGGTGGAGTTAAATAGAGCAGCCAGCCAAGGACTAAACGAGGTCAGCTGAGGAAGGAACCTCAGAACCAGCAGCTCCACTCACAGCCACCAGAGGGAGTCCATGGACAGAACTCGCCGAAGTACCATTCATAACCACCGGAGGGAGTTCGAGAACAGAATTCACAACAGTACCCCCTCCTTGAGGAGGGGTCACCGAACCCTCTCCAGAGCCCCCAGGCCGATCAGGACGAGCCAAATGAAAGGCACGAACAAGATCGGCAGCATGAACAACAGAGGCAACCACCCAGGAATTATCCTCCTGACCATAACCTTTCCACTTGACTGGGTACTGAAGTTTCCGTCTCGAAATACGAGAATCCAAAATCTTCTCCACCACATACTCCAACTCCCCCTCAACAAACACCGGGGCGTTGGACGTTATTTAAATTACTCTGTGGAACTCTCCCTATCTCCTCGTAATGTTGGCGTTATTGAAATTACTCTGCGGATATCTCCCATGGTTCTCGGAATGTTGGCGTTATTTAAATTACTCTGCGGAACTCGACCATTGTTCCTGGAACGTTGCATTATTTAAATTACTCTCGGAATGTTCGCATTATTTAAATTACTCTGCGGAACTCTCCCTTTGTTCTCGGAATGTTGACATTATTTAAATTGTTCTCTGAATGTTGGCACTATTTACATTACTCTGCGGAACTCTCCCATTGTTCTCGGAATGTAGACGTTATTTAAATAACTCTGCGGATCTCTCCCATTGTTCTCGGAATGTTGGCATTATTTAAATTTCTCTGCGGAACTATCCCATTGTTCTCAGAATCTTGGCGTTATTTAAATTACTCTGCGGAACTCTCCCATTGTTCTCGGAATGTTGGTGTTATTTAATATACTTTGCGGAACTCTCCCATTTTTCTAGGAATGTTGGCGTTATTTAAATTGTTCTCGGACTGTTGCAGTTATTTAAATTACTCTGCTGAACTCTCCCATTGTTCTCAGAATGTTGGGGTTATTTAAATTGTTCTCGGAATGTTGGCGTTATTTAAATTACTCTGCGGAACACTCCCATTGTTCTCGGAATGTTGGCGTTATTTAAATTACTCTGCGGAACTCTCCCATTGTTCTCGGAATGTTGGCGCTATTTAAATTACTCTGAGGAACTCTCCCATTGTTCTCGGAATGTTGGCATTATTTAAAATGTTCTCGGAATGTTGGCACTATTTAAATTACTCTGCGGTACTCTCCCATTGTTCTCGGAATGTTGGCGTCATTTAAATTTTTCTCGGAATGTTGCCGCTATTTAAATTACTCTGCGGAATTCTCCCATTGTTCTCGGAATATTGGGGTTATTTAAATTGTTCTCGGAAAGTTGGCGTTATTTAAATTACTCTGTGGAACTCTCTCATTGTTCTGGAAATGTTGGCATTATTTAAATTGTTCTCGGAATGTTGGCACTATTTAAATTACTCTGCGGAACTCTGCCATTGTTCTTGTAATGTTGGCGTTTTTTAAATTGTTCTCGGAATGTTGGCATTATTTAAATTACTCTGTGGAACTCTCCTTTTGTTCTCAGAATGTTGGCGTTATTTAAATTACTCTCGGATTGTTGGCGCTATTTAAATTACTCTGCGGAACTCTCCCATTGTTCTCAGAATGTTGGCATTATTTAAAATGTTCTCAGAATGTTGGCGCTATTTAAATTACTCTGCGGAACTCTCCCATTGTTCTCAGAATGTTGGCGTCATTTAAATTACTCTGCAGACCTCTCCCAATGTTCTCAGGATGTTGACGTTATTTAAGTTACTCTGTGGAACACTCCCATTGTCCTTGTAATGTTGGCGTTATTCAAATTACTCTGCGGAACTCTCCCATTGTTCTTGGAATGTTGGCTGTATTTAAATTACTCTACGGAACTCTCATTGTTCTCGGAATGTTGGTATTATTTAATTTACTATGCGGAGCTCTCCCATTGTTTTCGGAATGTTGGCATTATTTAAATTACTGTGCGGAACTCTCCCATTGTTCTCGGAATGTTGGCGTTATTTAAATTACTCTGTGGAACTCTCCCATTGTTCTCGGAATATTGGCGTTATTTAAATTAGTCTCCGGAACTCTTCCATTGTTTTTGGAATGTTGGCAATATCTAAATTACTCTGCGGAACTCTCCCATTGTTCTCGGAATGTTGGCGTTATTTCAGTTACTCTGCAGAACTCTCCCATTGTTCTCGGAATGTAGACGTTATTTAAATAACTCTGCGGATCTCTCCCATTGTTCTCGGAATGTTGGCATTATTTAAATTTCTCTGCGGAACTATCCCCTTGTTCTCAGAATCTTGGCTTTATTTAAATTACTCTGCGGAACTCTCCCATTTTTCTAGGAATGTTGGCGTTATTTAAATTGTTCTCGGACTGTTGCAGTTATTTAAATTACTCTGCTGAACTCTCCCATTGTTCTCAGAATGTTGGGGTTATTTAAATTGTTCTCGGAATGTTGGCGTTATTTAAATTACTCTGTGGAACTCTCCCATTGTTCTGGAAATGTTGGCATTATTTAAATTGTTCTCGGAATGTTGGCACTATTTAAATTACTCTGCGGAACTCTGCCATTGTTCTTGTAATGTTGGCGTTTTTTAAATTGTTCTCGGAATGTTGGCATTATTTAAATTACTCTGTGGAACTCTCCTTTTGTTCTCAGAATGTTGGCGTTATTTAAATTACTCTGTGGAGCTCTCCCATTGTTCTTGGAATGTTGGCATTATTTACATTACTCTGCGGAGCTTTCCCATTGTTCTCGGAATGTTATTGTGATTTAAATTACTCTGCGCAACTCTCCCATTTTTCTCGGAATGTTGGCGTTATTTAAATTACTCTGCGGACCTCTCCCAATGTTCTCAGGATGTTGACGTTATTTAAATTACTCTGTGGAACACTCCCATTGTCCTCGTAATGTTGGCGTTATTCAAATTACTCTGCGGAAATCTCCCATTGTTCTTGGAATGTTGGCTGTATTTTAATTACTCTACGGAACTCTCATTGTTCTCGGAATGTTGGCATTATTTAAATTACTGTGCGGAACTCTCCCATTGTTCTCGGAATGTTGGCGTTATTTAAATTACTCTCGGATTGTTGGCACTATTTAAATTACTCTGCGGAACTCTCCCATTGTTCTCAGAATGTTGGCATTATTTAAAATGTTCTCAGAATGTTGGCGCTATTTAAATTACTCTGCGGAACTCTCCCATTGTTCTCGGAATGTTGGCGTCATTTAAATTACTCTGCAGACCTCTCCCAATGTTCTCAGGATGTTGACGTTATTTAAGTTACTCTGTGGAACACTCCCATTGTCCTTGTAATGTTGGCGTTATTCAAATTACTCTGCGGAACTCTCCCATTGTTCTTGGAATGTTGGCTGTATTTAAATTACTCTACGGAACTCTCATTGTTCTCGGAATGTTGGTATTATTTAATTTACTCTGCGGAACTCTCCCATTGTTTTCGGAATGTTGGCATTATTTAAATTACTGTGCAGAACTCTCCCATTGTTCTCGGAATGTTGGCGTTATTTAAATTACTCTGTGGAACTCTCCCGTTGTTCTCGGAATGTTGGCATTATTTAAATTACTCTTTGGAACTCTCCCATTGTTCTCGGAATATTGGCATTATTCAAATTACTCTGCGGAACTCTCCCATTGTTCTCGGAATGTTGGCGTTATTTCAGTTACTCTGCAGAACTCTCCCATTGTTCTCGGAATGTTGACATCATTTAAAGGGAACCTGTCACCTGAATTTGGCAGGACCAGTTTTTAGTCATATGGGCGGGGTTTTTGGGTGTTTGATTCTCCCTTTCCTTACCCGCTGGCTGCATGCTGGCTGCAATATTGGATTGAAGTTCATTCTCTGTCCTCTGTAGTACATGCCTGAACAAGGCAATCTTGCCTTGCGCAGGCTTGTACTACGGAGGACAGAGAATGAACTTCAATCCAATATTGCAGCCAGCGGGTAAGGAAAGGGTGAATCAAACACCCGAAAACCCCGCCCATATGACTGAAAACTGGTCCCGCTAAATTCAGGTGACAGGTTCCCTTTAAATTACTCTATGGAACTCAGCCTTTGTTCTCGGAATGTTGGCGTTATTTAAATTACTCTCGGAATGTCGGGGTTATTTAAATTACTCTCGGAATGTTGGCGTTACTTAAATTACTCTGCGGAACTCTCTCTTTGTTCTCGGAATGTTGGCACTATTTAAATTAATCTGCGGAACTCTCACATTGTTCTCGGAATGTTGACGTTACTTAAATTACTCTGCAGAACTCTCCCATTGTTCTCGGAATGTTGGCGTTATTTAAATTACTCTGCGGAACTCTCTTATTGTTCTCGGAATGTTGACGTTATTTAAATTACTCTGCGGAACTATCCCTTTGTTCTCAGAATGTTGACGTTATTTAAATTACTCTGCAGAACTCTCCCATTAATCTCGGAATGTTGGCATCATTTAAATTACTCCGTGGAACTCTCCCATTGTTCTCGGAATGTTGGCCTTATTTAGGTTACTCTGCGGAACTCCTTTATTGTTCTCGGAATGTTGGCATTATTTAAAATTACTCTGCGGAACTCTCCTATTCTCAAAATGTTGGCATTATTTAAATTACTCTACGGAACTATCCCATTGTTCTCAGAATGTTCTTGTTATTTAAATTACTCTGCGGAACTCTCATTGTTCTCAGAATGTTGGCGTCATTTAAATTACTCTGCGAAACTCTCCCATTGTTCTTGGAATGTTGGCTGTATTTAAATAACTCTACGGAACTTTATCATTGTTCTCTGAATGTTGGTATTATTTAATTTACTCTGCGGAACTCTCCCATTGTTTTCGGAATGTTGGCATTATTTAAATTACTCTTTGGAACTCTCCCATTGTTCTCGGAATATTGGCGTTATTTAAATTACTCTGCGGAACTCTTCCATTGTTTTTGGAATGTTTTTGAATTTGAAATTACTCTGCAGAACTCTCCCATTGTTTTCAGAATGTTGTCAATATTCAAAATACTCTGCGGAACTCTCCCATTATTTTCGGAATGTTGGCGTTATTCAAATGACTCTGCGGAACTCTCCCATTGTTCTCCGAACGTTGGCGTTATTTCAGTTACTCTGCAGAACTCTCCCATTGTTCTCGGAATGTTAGCATCATTTAAAGGGAACCTGTCACCTGAATTTGGCAGGACCAGTTTTTAGTCATATGGGCGGGGTTTTTGGGTGTTTGATTCACCCTTTCCTTACCCGCTGGCTGCAATATTGGATTGAAGTTCATTCTCTGTCCTCCGTAGTACATGCCTGAACAAGGCAATCTTGGCTTGCGCAGGCTTGTACTACGGAGGACAGAGAATGAATTTCAATCCAATATTGCAGCCAGCTGGTAAGGAAAGGGTGAATCAAACACATGAAAACCCTGCCCATATGACTGAAAACTGGTCCCGCCAAATTCAGGTGACAGGTTCCCTCTAAATTACTCTGCAGAACTCTCCCATTGTTCTCAGAATGTTGGCCTTATTTAAATTACTCTGTGGAACTCTTTCATTGTTCTCGGAATGTTATTGTGTTTTAAATTACTCTGCTCAACTCTCCCATTGTTCTTGGAATGTTAGTTTTATTTAAATTACTCTGCAGAACCCTCCCATTGTTCTCGGAATGTTGATATTATTTAAATTACTCTGTGGAACTCTCCCATTGTTCTCGGAATGTTGTTGTGATTTAAATTACTCAGCGGAACTCTCCCATTGTTCTTTGAATGTTAGTGTGATTTAAATTACTCTGCGCAACTCTCCCATTTTTCTCGGAATGTTGGCGTTATTTAAATTACTCTGCGGACCTCTCCCAATGTTCTCAGGATGTTGACGTTATTTATATTACTCTGTCGAACTCTTCCATTGTCCTCGTAATGTTGGCGTTATTCAAATTACTCTGCGAAACTCTTCCATTGTTCTCAGAATGTTGGCGTTATAGAAATTACTCTGCAGAAATCTCCCATGGTTCTCGGAATGTTGGCGTTATTTAAATTACTCTGCGGAACTCGATCATTGTTCCTGGAACATTGAGTTATTTAAATTACTCTCGGAATGTTGCGTTATTTAAATTACTCTGCGGAACTCTCCCATTGTTCTCGGAATGTAGACGTTATTTAAATAACTCTGCGGATCTCTCCCATTGTTCTCGGAATGTTGGCATTATTTAAATTTCTCTGCGGAACTATCCCATTGTTCTCGGAATCTTGGCGTTATTTAAATTACTCTGCGGAACTCTCCCATTGTTCTCGGAATGTTGGTGTTATTTAAAATACTCTGCGGAACACTCCCACTGTTCTAGGAATGTTGGTGTTATTTAAATTACTCTGCTGAACTCTCCCATTGTTCTCGGAATGTTGGGGTTATTTAAATTGTTCTCGGAATGTTGGCATTATTTAAATTACTCTGTGGAAATCTCCCATGGTTCTCGGAATGTTGGCGTTATTTAAATTACTCTGTGGAACTCTCCCATTGTTCTCAGAATGTTGGCGGTATTTAAATTCTCGGAATGTTGGCACTATTTAAATTACTCTGCGGAACTCTCCCATCTTTCTTGGAATGTAGACTTTTTTTAATAACTCTGCGGAACTCTCCCATTGTTCTCGGAATGTTGGCATTATTTAAATTTCTCTGCGGAACTCTCCCATTGATCTTGGAATCTTGGTGTTATTTAAATTACTCTGTGGAAATCTCCCATGGTTCTCGGAATGTTGGCGCTATTTAAATTACTCTGTGGAACTCCTTCATTGTTCTCGGAATTTTGGCGTTATTTAAATTACTCTGCAGAACTCTCCCATTGTTCTCGGAATGTTGGCGTTATTTAAATTACTCTGCAGAACTCTCCCATTGTTCTCGGAATGTTGGCAATATTTAAATTACTCTGCGGAACTATCCCATTGTTCTCAGAATGTTGGCATCATTTAAATTACTCTGTGGAACTCTCCCATTGTTCTCGGAATGTTGGCCTTATTTACGTTACTCTGCGGAACTCCTTCATTGTTCTCGGAATGTTGGCAATATTTAAAATTACTCTGCGGAACTCTCCTATTCTCAGAATGTTGGAGTTATTTAAATTACTCCGAGGAACTATCCCATTGTTCTCAGAATGTTCTTGTTATTTAAATTACTCTGCGGAACTCTCATTGTTCTCAGAATGTTGGCGTCATTTAAATTACTCTGCGGAACTCTCCCATTGTTCCTGGAATGTTGGCTGTATTTAAATTACTCTACAGAACTCTTTCATTGTTCTCGGAATGTTGGTATTATTTAATTTACTCTGCGGAACTCTCCCATTGTTTTCGGAATGTTGGCATTATTTAAATTACTCTTTGGAACTCTCCCATTGTTCTTGGAATATTGGCATTATTTAAATTACTCTGCAGAACTCTCCCATTGTTTTCAGAATGTTGGCTATATTCAAATTACTCTGCGGAACTCTCCCATTGTTCTCGGAATGTTGGCGTTATTCAAATTACTCTGCGGAACTCTCCCATTGTTCTCGGAATGTTGGCGTTATTTCAGTTACTCTGCAGAACTCTCCCATTGTTCTCGGAAGGTTGGCTTCATTTAAAGGGAACCTGTCACCTGAATTTGGCAGGACCAGTTTTTAGTCATATGGGCGGGGGTTTTGGGTGTTTGATTCACCCTTTCCTTACCCGCTGGCTGCATGCTGGCTGCAATATTGGATTGAAGTTCATTCTCTGTCCTCCGTAGTACATGCTTGAACAAGGCAATCTTGCCTTGCGCAGGCTTGTACTATGGAGGACAGAGAATGAACTTCAAACCAATATTGCAGCCAGCGGGTAAGGAAAGGGTGAATCAAACACCCGAAAACCCCGCCCATATGACTGAAAACTGGTCCCACCAAATTCAGGTGACAGGTTCCATTTAAATTACTCTGCGGAACTCTCCCATTGTTCTCGGAATGTTGGCCTTATTTAAATTACTCTGTGGAACTCTTTCATTGTTCTCGGAATGTTGGCATTATTTAAATTACTCTGCGGAACTCTCCCATTGTTCTCGGAATGTTGACGTTATTTAAATTACTCTGCAGAACTCTCCCATTGTTCTCGGAATGTTGACATTATTTAAATTACTCTGCGGAACTCTCCCATTGTTCTCGGAATGTTGGCGTTATTTAAATTACTCTGCGGAACTATCCCATTGTTTTCAGAATGTTGGTCTAATTTAAATTACTCTGCAGAACTCTCCCATTGTTCTCAGAATGTTGGCGTTATTTAAATTACTCTGCGGAACACTTTCATTGATCTCGGAATGTTGGCGTTATTTAAATTACTCTGCGGAACTCTCCCATTGTTCTCAGAATGTAGACATTATTTAAATAACTCTGTGGATCTCTCCCATTGTTCTCGGAATGTTGGCATTATTTAAATTTCTCTGCGGAATTATCCCATTGTTCTCGGAATCTTGGCATTATTTAAATTACTCTGCAGAACTCTCCCATTGTTTTCGGAATGTTGGTGTTATTTGAAATACTCTGCAGAACTCTCCCATTGATCTAGGAATGTTGGCGTTATTTAAATTGTTCTCGGAATGTTGGCGTTATTTAAATTACTCTGCTGAACTCTCCCATTGTTCTCGGAATGTTTGGGTTATTTAAATTGTTCTCGGAATGTTGGCATTATTTAAATTACTCTGGAAATCTCCCATGGTTCTCGGAATGTTGACATTATTTAAATTACTCTGCTCAACTCTCACATTGTTCTCGGAATGTTGGAGTTATTTAAATTACTCTGCGGAACTATCTCATTGTTTTCAGAATGTTGGTGTAATTTAAATTACTCTGCAGAACTCTCCCATTGTTCTCGGAATGTTGGCGTTATTTAAATTACTCTGCGGAACACTTTCATTGATCTCGGAATGTTGGCGTTATTTAAATCACTCTGCGGAACTCTCCCATTGTTCTCAGAATGTTGGTGTAATTTAAATTTCTCTGCGGGATTCTCCCATTGTTCTTGGAATGTTGGTGTTATTTAAATTACTCTGCGGAACTCTCCCATTGTTCTCGAAATGTTGGTGTTATTTAAATTACTCTGCGGAACTCTCCCATTGTTCTCGGAATGTAGACGATATTTAAATAACTCTGCGGATCTCTCCCATTGTTCTCGGAATGTTGGCATTATTTAAATTTCTCTTCGGAACTATCCCATTGTTCTCGGAATCTTGGCGTTATTTAAATTACTCTGCGGAACTCTCCCATTGTTTTCGGAATACTGGTGTTATTTAAAATACTCTGCGGAACTCTCCCATTGATCTAGGAATGTTGGCGTTATTTAAATTGTTCTCGGAATGTTGGCGTTATTTAAATTACTCTGCTGAACTCTCCCATTGTTCTCGGAATGTTTGGGTTATTTAAATTGTTCTCGGAATGTTGGCATTATTTAAATTACTCTGGAAATCTCCCATGGTTCTCGGAATGTTGGCATTATTTAAATTACTCTGTGGAACTCTCCCATTGTTCTCAGAATGTTGGCGTTATTTAAATTGTTCTCAGAATGTAGGAACTATTTAAATTACTCTGCGGAACTCTCCCATTGTTCTTGGAATGTAGACTTTTTTTAATAACTCTGCGGAACTCTCCCATTGTTCTTGGAATGTTGGCATTATTTTAATTCCTCTGCGGAACTATCCCATTGTTCTCAGAATGTTCTTGTTATTTAAATTACTCTGCGGAACTCTCATTGTTCTCAGAATGTTGGCGTCATTTAAATTACTCTGCGGAACTCTCCCATTGTTCTTGGAATGTTCGCTGTATTTAAATTACTCTACGGAACTCTTTCATTGTTCTCGGAATGTTGGTATTATTTAATTTACTCTGCGGAACTCTCCCATTGTTTTTGGAATGTTGGCATTATTTAAATTACTGTGCGGAACTCTCCCATTGTTCTTGGAATGTTGGCATTATTTAAATTACTCTGTGGAACTCTCCCGTTCTTGAAATGTTGGCATTATTTAAATTACTCTTTGGAACTCTCCCATTGTTCTCGGAATATTGGCGTTATTTAAATTACTCTGCGGAACTCTTCCATTGTTTTCAGAATGTTGGCAATATTCAAAATACTCTGTGGAACTCTCCCATTGTTCTCGGAATGTTGGCGTTATTCAAATTACTCTGCGGAGCTCTCCCATTGTTCTCGGAATGTTGGCGTTATTTTAGTTACTCTGCAGAACTCTCCAATTGTTCTCGGAATGTTCGCATCATTTAAAGGGAACCTGTCACCTGAATTTGGCAGGACCAGATTTTAGTCATATGGGCGGGGTTTTTGGGTGTTTGTTTCTCCCTTTCCTTACCCGCTGGCTGCATGCTGGCTGCAATATTGGATTGAAGTTCATTCTCTGTCCTCCGTATTACATGCCTGAACAAGGCAATCTTGCCTTGCGCAGGCTTGTACTACGGAGGACAGAGAATGAACTTCAATCCAATATTGCAGCCAGCGGGTAAGGAAAGGGTGAATCAAACACCCGAAACCCCCTCATATGACTGAAAACTGGTCCCGCCAAATTCAGGTGACAGGTTCCCTTTAAATTACTCTGCGGAACTCTCCCATTGTTCTCGGAATGTTGGCCTTATTTAAATTACTCTGTGGAACTCTTTCATTGTTCTCGGAATGTTGGCATTATTTAAATTACTCTGCGGAACTCTCCCATTGTTCTCGGAATGTTGACATTATTTAAATTACTCTGCAGAACTCTCCCATTGTTCTCAGAATGTTATTGTGATTTAAATTACTCTGCATAACTCTCCCATTGTTCTTGGAATGTTGGCGTTATTGAAATTACTCTGCGGAACTCTCCCATGGTTCTCGGAATGTTATTGTGATTTAAATTACTCTGTGGAACTCTCCCATTGTTCTCGGAATGTTGGCATTATTTAAATTACTCTGCTCAACTCTCCCATTGTTCTTGGAATGTTAGTTTTATTTAAATTACTCTGCAGAACTCTCCCATAGTTCTCGGAATGTTGACGTTATTTAAATTACTCTGTGGAACTCTCCCATTGTTCTCGGAATGTTGCTGTGATTTAAATTACTCAGCGGAACACTCCCATTGTTCTTGGAATGTTATTGTGATTTAAATTACTCTGCGCAACTTTCCCATTTTTCTCGGAATGTTGGCGTTATTTAAATTACTTTGCGGACCTCTCCCAATGTTCTCAGGATGTTGACGTTATTTAAATTACTCTGTGGAACTCTCCCATTGTTCTCGGAATGCTGGCGTTATTGAAATTACTCTGCGGAAATCTCCCATTGTCCTTGTAATGTTGACGTTATTCAAATTACTCTGCGGAACTCTCCCATTGTTCTCGGAATGCTGGCGTTATTGAAATTACTCTGCGGAAATCTCCCATGGTTCTCGGAATGTTGGCGTTATTTAAATTACTCTGCGGATCTCTCCCTTTGTTCTCGGAATGTTGGCATTATTTAAATTGTTCTCTGAATGTTGACACTATTTAAATTACTCTGCGGAACTCTCCCATTGTTCTCGGAATGTAGACATTATTTAAATAACTCTGCGAATCTCTCCCATTGTTCTCGGAATGTTGTCATTATTTAAATTTCTCTGCGGAACTATCCCATTGTTCTCGGAATCTTGGCGTTATTTAAATTACTCTGCGGATCTCTCCCATTGTTCTCGGAATGTTGTCATTATTTAAATTTATCTGCAGAACTATCCCATTGTTCTCGGAATCTTGGCGTTATTTAAATTACTCTGCGGAACTCTTCCATTGTTCTAGGAATGTTGGCGTTATTTAAATTGTTCTCGGAATGTTGGCATTATTTAAATTACTCTGTGGAACTCTCCCATTGTTCTCAGAATGTTGGCGTTATTTAAATTATTCTGCGGAACTCTCCCATTGATCTCGGAATGTTGGCGCTATTTAAATTTCTCTGCAGGATTCTCCTATTGTTCTCGGAATGTTGGTGTTATTTAAATTACTCTGTGGAACTCTCCCATTGTTCTTGGAATGTTTTTGAATTTGAAATTACTCTGCCAAACTCTTCCATTGTTCTCAGAAAGTTAGTGTTATTTAAATTAATCTGCGGAACTCTCCCATTGTTCTCGGAATATTATTGTTATGTAAATTACTCTGCGGAACTCTCCCTTTGTTCTCGGAATGTTATTGTTATTTAAATTAATCTGCGGGACTCTCCCATTGTTCTCGAAATAATAAACATTAATAAAAATAGTCCATACATATTGTATCCAGCACTACGTACACACTGGCTCAGAGCCTAACAACGATCTACGCGTTTCGATCTGGTGGTCTTAGTAATGACCCAGCTGCCTTGAGATCATTCACAAGTCCCCCGTGTAGTCTTAGGTTGATCTCTCACCTTCCTCATGATCAAGGATACCCCACGAAGTGAGATTAATGTCGATTGACAGTCATTTTGTATTTCTTCCATTTTCTTACTATTGCTCCAACAGTTGTCTCCTTCTCACCCAGCATCTTACTTATGGTTTTGTAGCCCATTCCAGCTTTGTGCAGGTCTATGATCTTGTCCCTGACATCCTTTGACATCTTTCTGACATCTCTAGTCTTGCCCATGTTGTAGAGGTTAGAGTCTGACTGATTGAGTCTGTTCAGGAGTATTTTATAAAGATGACTATGTAATACAGCTGTCATTATTGCAGGTAATGAGTTGACTAGGAGCATCTAACTGGTCTGTAGGAGCCAGAACTCTTAGGGTATGTGCACATGTTGCGGATTCCATTGCGGATTTTTCAGCGCGGATTGTACAAAATCCGCAGGTTAAGCGCCCTGTGTTTTACCTGCAGATTTAGTGTAGTTTTTGTGCGGATTTCACCTGCGTTTTTACACCTGCGGATTCCTATTAAGGAATAGGTGTAAAATGCTGCGGAATCTGCACAAAGAATTGACATGCTGCGGAAAATAAACCGCAGCATTTCTGCACGGAATTTTCCTCAGCATGTGCACAGCGGATGCTGTTTTCCATAGGTTAACATGCTACTGTAAAACGCATGGAAAACTGCTGCAGATCCGCAGCGTCAAATCCGCTGCGGATCCGCAGCCAAATCCGCAATGTGTGCACATACTCTTAATGGTTGGTGGGGGATCAAATACTTATTTCTCACTGCAAAATTTTAATAACTACAGTGTTCATTTTAGGACATGGTCACAAATCAAAGTCAAACATCAGAAATACTCTGTCTGATACTTCATTCTGAGACTTGACTCTGGTCAAACATCAGAAATACTCTGTCTGATACTTCATTCTGATACCTGAGTCTGATACCTGAGTCTGATACCTGAGTCTGATACCTGAGTCTGATACCTGAGTCTGATACCTGAGTCTGATACCTGAGGCTGATACCTGAGGCTGATACCTGAGGCTGATACCTGAGTCTGATACTTGAATCTGAGACCTGAGTCTGATACCTGAGGCTGATACTTGAATCTGAGACCTGAGTCTGATACCTGAGGCTGATACCTGAGTCTGATACCTGAGTCTGATACCTGAATCTGAGACCTGAGTCTGATACCCGAGTCTGATACCCGAGTCTGATACCCGAGTCTGATACCCGAGTCTGATACCCGAGTCTGATACCCGAGTCTGATACCCGAGTCTGATACCCGAGTCTGATACCCGAGTCTGATACCCGAGTCTGATACCCGAGTCTGATACCCGAGTCTGATACCCGAGTCTGATACCTGAATGAAATTGGTAAAATTAGCTAAAATTAGTACCTAGGATCACTTGAGCTTGTGGTGCAATGGTAAGGCCGACGGCTGTAATCTCTAAACGCAGGATCCGTTTTTTTTCCGCCGATCCTTTTTTTTCTCCGCCAGATCGGTTTTATTTTTCTGCCGGATCGTTTTTTTTCTGCTGGATCCATTTTTTTTCCGCCGGATCCGTTTTTTTTCGGCCAGATCCGTTTTTTGGCGCAGGATCTGTATTTTTTTTTGGCCGGATCCGCTTTTTTCTGCCGGATCCATTTTTTTTGCCCAGGATCCGTTTTTTGTCTACCGGATCCGTTTTTTTCTGCCAGACCTTTTTTTTTGGCGCAGGATCTGTTTTTTTGCGCAGGATCCGTTTTTTCCCGTCGGATCCGTTTTTTTTGCGCAGGATCTGTTTTTGTCACCGGATCCGTTTTTTTGCGCGGATCCGTTTTTTTGGCTAAGCATCCTTTTTTTTACGCAGAATCAGTTTTTTGGCGCCGGATCCGTTTTTTTTGCGCAGGATCCATTTTTTTCTGCCGGATCCGTTTTTTTGCGCGGATCCGTTTTTTTGGCTCAGGATCCTTTTTTTACGCAGAATCAGTTTTTTGGCGCCGGATCCGTTTTTTTCTGCCGGATCCCTTTTTTTGTCAGATATTTTTTTTTTGGGCAGGATCCATATTTTTTTTGCGCGGGATCCGTTTTTTTGCGCAGGATCCTTTTTTTGTCAGATCCGGGTTTTTTTCAGCGGATCCGGGTTTTTTTCGCCGGATCCGTTTTTTTCTGCCTGATCCGTTTTTTTCTGCCTGATCTGTTTTTTTTGCGCCGGATCCGTTTTTTTGGCCAGAAGTGTTTTTTCCGGCTGATCCGTTTTTTTCTGCCGGATCTGTATTTTTTCCCGTAGGATCTGTGTCTTTTTGGCCGGATCCGTTTTTCCGCACCATCCGTTTTTTGAAAAACTCGCCGGATTGTGCCTGACGGCAAAAACCTGATGTGTGAAAGCAGCCATACTTTTCCATCACACATAGTTTTGGTTTAAAATAATAAGAAAAATAATAATAAAAAAATATAACTTCCATTGCTTGGATTTGAACCCACAGCTCTCTGTTTCCCAGTCTGATACCTGATACCTGATACTTGACTTTTCTCAAACATCAAAATCAAAATGTTTTCGTCTGATACCTGATACTTGACTACTTTCAAACATCAAAGTCAGCAGGTTTTTCAGATACTCACAGAAAGAAAGGGAAGAAAAGGGATCTCTCCAACACCAGTTAAGCTGGTGGCTGAGTGGTTAAGCTCTTGGTTTATGGAATAGTAAAGTTTTGAGTTCTAGCCCCAAATAATTTATTTATTTTTTCTTAAGTATCATATGATATGTCACTTTCTGCACTCATCAAAGAGATGTTTCACTATGTGACATATTATGTCAGGAAAAAAAACAAAATGATTTTTCCAGTTGCTGAGAGTGTGCATAGATTTCATAGCCAAAGAAAATTCCTGCATGGTAACAATTGGGCTTATGGTCTGGTGGTAAGGTTGCTGGTTGCAGCGTCTCATGTTAAAGCTTCTCCTGGGTTCAAATCCCATGTTTGTTTTTTTTTTTTTTTTTTTTTTTTAATTATGCAGGTTACCACACAAACTCAATCATGTTACACTTTTAATATCTGACTTTCTTATCTCCCTGCCTTGTTAGCAAATAGTTTCAGATATGCGGTGTATTTACATCACATGGCCAAAGAAACTGGGTGGGAGCCACTGATTTACTATATATTTCCAAGTGACTGTACATTTACTTAACGTCATAGGAAAGGGTCTAATGATCAAATTACTTTATACAATTGTTTTCTTTGCATCCACCCAAGAACTGGTTGTAAATTCATGACCACTAGGGGTCTCACTAATCCACCGTCTACAGTCTGTGAGGGCAGGTCCTTCTGTAGCAGCAAAAACAGGAACTATGGGCGAGTCCTACACGATCTGATTCTGTAGGGGACGTGCATGTGTTCAGTGCCATCTCACAGATCTGCGGAGCATCGTTTCTCTCTGTAAGTTATACCTTCATTCATCTTGTCCAAGTGTTTTTGCAGTACCATTATATCTCCAACCATGAATTCTCAAGCACTTTTCCAAAATTGTGTAGTCAAGCTAAGTGAATTCACTATCTACCTTTCTGTTATTTCATAAGCAGTTGCGATGATAGGCATCTTCTCTGAAGTACTGATGAAAACAGAATCATTTTACTTCTGTTCAAGAACACTTTAGTGCTTCTATTGGTTTCTGCTCTAACTTAGCTTGTCCCATGACTTCTATCTCACTAATGATACCAATGACATAGCAGCATGTCTCCCAGTGTCAGACCTGGGTGTTTAGAGCCCAATAGACGAATGCGAAGGGTCACCCCACAGCTTAAGGCCGGCGTCACACTCGGCGTAAGACAATACGGTCCGTTTTTTACGTCCGTACTACGGCCGTAATACGGAGAAATGTTCCCAAAATAGTGATCCGTAGTCAGGGTGTGTCAGCGTATTTTGCGCATGGCATCCTCGGTATGTAATCCGTATGGCATCCGTACTGCGAGATTTTCGCGCAGGCTTGCAAAACCGACATCTAATGGATTTATGTGCTCAAATGTTCGGGAAAACATGTATACAGTATATATATATATATATATATATATATATATATATATATATATATATATATATATATATATATATATATATATATAGTCATTGAGACACATATATATATATATATATTCTGTATTTAGATTTCATTCAGCGCGATATCTGTGAACAGCCGGTAATTCAATTGCCGGCTTTTCATTTCTCCTGCACAAACCCGACAGGATATGAGACATGGTTTACATATAGTAAACCATCTCATATCCCCTTTTTTTTTGCATATTCCACACTACTAATGTTAGTAGTGTGTATGTGCAAAATTTCAGCGCTGTAGCTGCTGAAATAAAGGGTTAAATGGCGGGAAAAATTGGCGTGGGCTCCCGCGCAATTTTCTCCGCCAGAATGGTAAAGCCAGTGACTGAGGGCAGATATTAATAGCCAGGAGAGGGTCCATGGTTATTCGCCCCCCCGTGGCTAAAAACATCTGCCCCCAGCCACCCCAGAAAAGGCACATCTGGAAGATGCGCCTATTCTGGCACTTGGCCACTCTCTTCCCACTCCCTGTAGCGGTGGGATATGGGGTAATGAAGGGTTAATGCCACCTTGCTATTGGAAGGTGACATTAAGCCAGATTAATAATGGAGAGGCGTCAATTATGACACCTATCCATTATTAATCCAATTGTTGGAAAGGGTTAAAAAACACACACACACATGATTTAAAAGTATTTTAATAAAATAAACACAGCGGTTGTTGTAATAATTTATTGTTCTCTCAATCCATCAGGAACACCCTCGCTTGGAAAAATAATAAACGCACAAGATACATACCTTCTGGTGAACTGTCTCGTCCCACGAAGTAATCCATCTGAAGGGGTTAACTAATATTACAGGCAGGAGCCCTGCTAATGCAGCTGTGCTCCGTGCCTGTAATCCCCGGGTGCTGAAAGGAAAGCAGTGATCTGTACTTACATTGAGTCGCGGTGAGGCGCCCTCTGGTGGATGTTCTCATGAACTGCAGCCTGGGAACTTTTTCCCACGCTCCAGGTCATATGAGGACATCCACCAGGGGGCGCATCAACGCGACTGAAGGAAATGTAGGTCAATGACCTACATTTCATTCATTCGCCGGGGATTACAGGCACGGAGCACCGCTGCATTTAGCAGGGCTCCTGCCTGTAATATTAGATAACCCCTTCAGATGGATTACATCGTGGGACGAGACGGTTCACCAGAAGGTATGTATCTTGTGCGTTTATTATTTTTCCAAGCGAGGGTGTTCCTGATGGATTGAGAGAACAATAAATTATTACAACAACCGCTGTGTTTATTTCATTAAAATACTTTTAAATCATGTGTGTGTGTGTTTTTTAACCCTTTCCAACAATTGGATTAATAATGGATAGGTGTCATAATTGACGCCTCTCCATTATTAATCTGGCTTAATGTCACCTTCCAATAGCAAGGTGGCATTAACCCTTCATTACCCCATATCCCACCGCTACAGGGAGTGGGAAGAGAGTGGCCAAGTGCCAGAATAGGCGCATCTTCCAGATGTGCCTTTTCTGGGGTGGCTGGGGGCAGATGTTTTTAGCCACGGGGGGGGGGCCAATAACCATGGACCCTCTCCTGGCTATTAATATCTGCCCTCAGTCACTGGCTTTACCATTCTGGCGGAGAAAATTGCGCGGGAGCCCACGCCAATTTTTTCCGCCATTTAACCCTTTATTTCAGCAGCTACAGCGCTGAAATTTTGCACATACACACTACTAACATTAGTAGTGTGGAATATGCAAAAAAAAAGGGGATATGAGATGGTTTACTGTATGAAAACCATGTCTCATATCCTGTCGGGTTTGTGCAGGAGAAATGAAAAGCCGGCAATTGAATTACCGACTTTTCACTAACACCGCTGCGTATTTCTCGCAAGTTACACTGCAGGTCCGTGTGGAATCCGTATTTTTCTTGCCCCCATAGACTTTCATTAGCGATTTTTTTGCGCAATACGCTGACAAACGCAGCATGCTGCGATTTTGTACGGCCGTAGAAAGCCGTATAATACTGAACCGTAATATACGGCTAATAGGAGCAGCCCCATTGAGAATAATTGTGCCGTATGTAATGCGAGTTTTACGTACGTAGTTTCTGCGCTCTTACGTCCGTAAAACTCGCCAGTGTGACGCCGGCCTAAAGGGAACCTATCACCCCGTTTTTTTCGGTATGAGATAAAAATACTGTTAAATAGGGCCTGAGCTGTGCATTACAATAGTGTAGTTTGTGGACCCCGATTCCCCACCTATGCTGCCGAAATACGTTACCAAAGTAGTCGTTTTCGCCTGTCAATCAGGCTGGTCAGGTCGGATGGGCGTGGTTTCTTCCCCCAGATATTGCGTAGTTTTCCGTTGGTGGCGTAGTGGTGTGCGCATGTCCAAGGTCCCGAATCCTGCACAGGGGTGTGAAAATAGCAGCGATGTCCGTTATTCCATTAGTGGTCGGTGGGCGCGGCCATCTTCCTTTGGCCGCGCGTGCGCAGAAGCGGCGCTCTGCTGGCCGCGGCTTCAGGAAAATGGCCGCCGCGATATCCATCTGCGCACGCGCGGCATCCCGCGGCCATTTTCCTGAAGCCGCGGCCAGCAGAGCGCCGCTTCTGCGCACGCGCGGCCAAAGGAAGATGGCCGCGCCCACCGACCACTAATGGAATAACGGACATCGCTGCTATTTTCACACCCCTGTGCAGGATTCGGGACCTTGGACATGCGCACACCACTACGCCACCAATGGAAAACTACGCAATATCTGGGGGAAGAAACCACGCCCATCCGACCTGACCAGCCTGATTGACAGGCGAAAACGACTACTTTGGTAACGTATTTCGGCAGCATAGGTGGGGAATCGGGGTCCACAAACTACACTATTGTAATGCTCAGCTCAGGCCCTATTTAACAGTATTTTTATCTCATACCGAAAAAAACGGGGTGATAGGTTCCCTTTAAGCTGTGGGGTGACCCTTCGCATTCGTCTATTGGGCTCTAAACACCCAGGTCTGACACTGGGAGACATGCTGCTATGTCATTGGTATCATTAGTGAGATAGAAGTCATGGGACAAGCTAAGTTAGAGCAGAAACCAATAGAAGCACTAAAGTGTTCTTGAACAGAAGTAAAATGATTCTGTTTTCATCAGTACTTCAGAGAAGATGCCTATCATCGCAACTGCTTATGAAATAACAGAAAGGTAGATGGTGAATTCACTTAGCTTGACTACACAATTTTGGAAAAGTGCTTGAGAATTCATGGTTGGAGATATAATGGTACTGCAAAAACACTTGGACAAGTTGAATGAAGGTATAACTTACAGAGAGAAACGATGCTCCGCAGATCTGTGAGATGGCACTGAACACATGCACGTCCCCTGCAGAATCAGACCGTGTAGGACTCGCCCATAGTTCCTGTTTTTGCTGCTACAGAAGGACCTGCCCTCACAGACTGTAGACGGTGGATTAGTGAGACCCCTAGTGGTCATGAATTTACAACCAGTTCTTGGGTGGATGCAAAGAAAACAATTGTATAAAGTAATTTGATCATTAGACCCTTTCCTATGACGTTAATGTACAGTCACTTGGAAATATATAGTAAATCAGTGGCTCCCACCCAGTTTCTTTGGCCATGTGATGTAAATACACCGCATATCTGAAACTATTTGCTAACAAGGCAGGGAGATAAGAAAGTCAGATATTAAAAGTGTAACATGATTGAGTTTGTGTGGTAACCTGCATAATTTAAAAAAAAAAACAACAAAAAAACAAACATGGGATTTGAACCCAGGAGAAGCTTTAACATGAGACGCCGCAACCAGCAACCTTACCACCAGACCATAAGCCCAATTGTTACCATGCAGGAATTTTCTTTGGCTATGAAATCTATGCACACTCTCAGCAACTGGAAAAATCATTTTGTTTTTTTTCCTGACATATGTCACATAGTGAAACATCTCTTTGATGAGTGCAGAAAGTGACATATCATATGATACTTAAGAAAAAAAAAAATAAATTATTTGGGGCTAGAACTCAAAACTTTACTATTTCATAAACCAAGAGCTTAACCACTCAGCCACCAGCTTAACTGGTGTTAGAGTGATCTCTTTTCTTCCCTTTCTTTCTGTGAGTATCTGAAAAACCTGCTGACTTTGATGTTTGAAAGTAGTCAAGTATCAGGTATCAGACGAAAACATTTTGATTTTGATGTTTGAGAAAAGTCAAGTATCAGGTATCAGGTATCAGACTGGGAAACAGAGAGCTGTGGGTTCAAATCCAAGCAATGGAAGTTATATTTTTTTATTATTATTTTTCTTATTATTTTAAACCAAAACTATGTGTGATGGAAAAGTATGGCTGCTTTCACACATCAGGTTTTTGCCGTCAGGCACAATCCGGCGAGTTTTTCAAAAAACGGATGGTGCGGAAAAACGGATCCGGCCAAAAAGACACAGATCCTACGGGAAAAAATACAGATCCGGCAGAAAAAAACGGATCAGCCGGAAAAAACACTTCTGGCCAAAAAAACGGATCCGGCGCAAAAAAAACGGATCAGGCAGAAAAAAACGGATCAGGCAGAAAAAAACGGATCCGGCGAAAAAAAAACGGATCCGCTGAAAAAAAAACGGATCTGACAAAAAAAGGATCCTGCGCAAAAAAAACGGATCCGGCGCCAAAAAACTGATTCTGCGTAAAAAAAAGGATCCTGAGCCAAAAAAACGGATCCGCGCAAAAAAACGGATCCAGAGGAAAAAAACAGATCCTGCGCAAAAAAAACGGATCCGGCGCCAAAAAACTGATTCTGCGTAAAAAAAAGGATCCTGAGCCAAAAAAACGGATCAGCGCAAAAAAAGGATCCGGCGACAAAAACAGAACCTGCGCAAAAAAAACGGATCCGGCGGGAAAAAACGGATCCTGCGCAAAAAAACGGATCCTGCGCCAAAAAAAAGGATCTGGCAGAAAAAAACGGATCCGGTAGACAAAAAACGGATCCTGGGCAAAAAAAATGGATCCGGCAGAAAAAAGCGGATCCGTCAGAAAAATAAAACCGATCCGGTGGAGAAAAAAAGGATCGGCGGAAAAAAAACGGATCCTGCGTTTAGAGATTACAGCCGTCGGCCTTACCATTGCACCACAAGCTCAAGTGATCCTAGGTACTAATTTTAGCTAATTTTACTAATTTTACCAATTTCAGGTATCAGACTCAGGTATCAGACTCAGGTATCAGACTCAAGTATCAGCCTCAGGTCTCAGCCTCAGGTCTCAGATTCAAGTATCAGCCTCAGGTATCAGACTCAGGTATCAGACTCAAGTATCAGACTCAAGTATCAGACTCAAGTATCAGAGTCAAGTCTCAGAATGAAGTATCAGACAGAGTATTTCTGATGTTTGACTTTGATTTGTGACCATGTCCTAAAATGAACACTGTACCTGCGGATTCCTATTAAGGAATAGGTGTAAAATGCTGCGGAATCTGCACAAAGAATTGACATGCTGCGGAAAATAAACCGCAGCATTTCTGCACGGAATTTTCCTCAGCATGTGCACAGCGGATTTGGTTTTCCATAGGTTAACATGCTACTGTAAAACGCATGGAAAACTGCTGCAGATCCGCAGCGTCAAATCCGCTGCGGATCCGCAGCCAAATCCGCAATGTGTGCACATACTCTTAATGGTTGGTGGGGGATCAAATACTTATTTCTCACTGCAAAATTTTAATAAATTTTATATAATTTATACAATGTGATTTTTTCGATTTTATTTTTGATATTCTATTTCTCAATGTTAAAATTAACCTATCCCTAAACTTATAGACTGTTCATGTCTTTGTCAGTGGGCAAACTGACAAAATCAGCAAGGAATCAAATACTTATTTCCCCCACTGTATGTATGTACCTGTGTGTAATATATACATTACAGATCAAAAGTTTGGACACACCTTCTCATTTAAAGATTTTTCTGTATTTTCATGACTATGAAAATTGTAATTTCACACTGAAGGCGTGAAAACTATGAATTAACACATGTGGAATTATATACTTAACAAAAAAGTGTGAAACAACTGAAAATATGTGTTAAAGCCACCTTTTGCTTTGATGACTGCTTTGCACACTCTTGGCATTCTCTTGATGAGCTTCAAGAGGTAATCATCGGAAATGGTTTTCACTTCACAGGTGTGTCCTGTCAGGTTTAATAAGTGGGATTTCTTGCCTTATAAATGGGGTTGGGACCATCAGTTGTGTTGAGCAGAAGTCTGGTGGATACACAGCTGATAGTCCTACTGAATAGACTGTTAGCTGCTTTTTTCTGGCCATAATACAAATTCTAAGTAAAGAAAAATGAGATTAGAGACCAGGTCAATGCCACACAGTTCTAGCAGCAGACACATCTCTACAACAACTGTTAAGAGACTTTGTGCAGCAGGCCTTCATGGTAAAATAGCTGCTAGGAAACCACTGCTAAGGACAGGCAACAAGCAGAAGAGACTTGTTTGGGCTAAAGAACACAAGGAATGGACTTTAGACCAGTGGAAATCTGTGCTTTGGTCTGATGTGTCAAAATTTGAGATCTTTGGTTCCAACCACCGTGTATTTGTGCGACGCAGAAAAGGTGAACGGATGGACTCTACATGCCTGGTTCCCACTGTGAAGCATGGAGGTGGAGGTGTGATGGTGCTTTGCTGGTGACACTGTTGGGGATTTATTCAAAATTGAAGGCATACTGAACCAGCATGGCTACCACAGCATCTTGCAGCGGCATGCTATTCCATCCGGTTTGCGTTTAGTTGGACCATCATTTATTTTTCAACAGTACAATGACCCCAAACACACCTCCAGGCTGTGTAAGGACTGACCAAGAAAGAGAGTGATGGGGTGCTACACCAGATGACCTAGCCTCCACAGTCACCAGACCTGAACCCAATCGAGATGGTTTGGGGTGAGCTGGACTGCAGAGTGAAGGCAAAAGGGCCAACAAATGCTAAGCATCTCTGGGAGCTCCTTCAAGACTGTTGGAAGACCATTTCCTGTGACTACCTCTTGAAGCTCATCAAGAGAATGCCAAGAGTGTGCAAAGCAGTCATCAAAGCAAAAGGTGGCTACTTTGAAGAACCTAGAATATAAGGCATATTTTCAGTTGTTTCACTTTTTTTTTTATTTGAGACCTTCACTGGCAAGCCACGCTGTGGAGTAGTTGGAGGCATGTGATGGAGCATTGTCCTGCATGAAAATCATGTTTTTCTTGAACGATACCGACTTCTTCCTGTACCACTGCTTGAAGTTGTCTTCCAGAAACTGGCAGTAGGTCTGGGAGTTGATCTTCACTCCATCCTCAACCCGAAAAGGTCCCAAAAGTTCATCTTTGATGATACCAGCCCATACCAGTACCCCACCTCCACCTTGCTGGCGTCTGAGTCAGAGTGGAGCTCTCTGCCCTTTACTGATCCAGCCTCTGGCCCATCAAGAGTCACTCTCATTTCATAATTCCTTAAAACCTTTGAAAAGTCAGTCTTAAGATATTTCTTGGCCCAGTCTTGACATTTTATCTTATGTTTCTTGTTCAAAGGTTGTCATTTTTCAGCCTTCCTTACCTTGGCCATGTCCGTGAGTATCGCACACCTTGTGCTTTTTGATACTCAAGTAACGTTGCAGCTCTGAAATATGGCACAACTGGTGCCAAAGGAAAGGAAGTTGCCTAATAATTAAGCACACCTTATATAGGGTGTTGATGTCATTAGACAACACCCCTCCTCATTACAGAGATGCAAATCACCTCATTTACTTAATTGGTAGTTGGCTCTCAAGCCTGAACAGCTTGGAGTAGGACAAGATGTATAAAAAATATCATGTGATCAAAAATACAACTTGCCTAATAATTTGGCACGCAGTGTATGTGGGAAGAAGAAGAGATCCCAAATAATATTAAAAGAAGTATTTATTGTTTAGCTATAGACATATTCTACCTTTATATTAATAATTGTGCCTTGGTGCTTTGTGAGGTATCCCCTACAGTATTTTGCTTTTTTATTGTTATGTATTTTTAACAATTCCTTAATAAATATTGTTTTTAATATTATTTGGGATCTCTTCTTCACATATATATAGATGATTATAACAAACACATGTGTCTGTATAAAATCACATAGTATACAAATAAAACATATACACTGCTCAAAATAGTAAAGGGAACACTAAAATCCCACATCCTAGATATCTCTGAATGAAATATTCCAGTTGTAAATCTTTATTCATTACATAGTGGAATGTGTTGAGAATAAAACCTAAAAATGATCAACGTAAATGACAACTAATATCCCAGGGAGATCTGGAGTTGGAATGATGCTCAAAATCAAAGTGGAAAATTAAGTTACATGCTGATCCAACTTCAGTGGAAATGCCTCAAGACAAGGAAATGATGCTCAGTAGTGTGTGTAGCCTCCACGTGCCTGTATGACCTCCCTACAACGCCTGGGCATGCTCCTGATGAGGTGGCAGATGGTCTCCTGAGGAATCTCCTCCCAGACCTGGACTAAAGCATCCGCCAACTCCTGGACAGTCTGTGGTGCAACGTGACGTTGGTAGATGGTGCGAGGCATGGTGTCCCAGATGTGATCAATCGGATTCAGGTCTGGGGAACGGGCGGGCCAGTCCATAGCTTCAATGCCTTCATCTTGCAGGAACTGCTGACACACTCCAGCCACATGAGGTCTGGCATTGTCCTGCATTAGGAGGAACCCAGGGCCAACGGCACCAGAATATGGTCTCACAAGGGGTCTGAGGATCTCATCTTGGTACCTTATGACAGTCAGGCTATCTCTGGTGAGCACATGGAGGGCTGTGCGGCCCTCCAAAGAAATGCCACCCCACACCACTACTGACCCACTGCAAAACCGGTCATGCTGAAGGATGTTGCAGGCAGCAGATCGCTCTCCACGGTGTCTCCAGACTCTGTCCTGTCTGTCACATGTGCTCAGTGTGAACCTGCTTTCATCTGTGAAGAGCACAGGGCACCAGTGGCGAATTTGCCAATCCTGGTTTTCTGTGGCAAATGCCAAGCGTCCTGCATGGTGTTGGGCTGTGAGCACAACCCCCGTCTGTGGACGTCGGGCACTCATGCCATCCTCATGGAGTCGGTTTCTAACCATTTATGCAGACACATGCACATTTGTGGCCTGCTGGAGGTCATTTTGCAGGGCTCTGACAGTGCTCCTCTTTGCACAAAGGCTGAGGTAGCGGTCCTGCTGCTGGGTTGTTGCCCTACTACGGCCCCCTCCAAGTTTCCTGGTGTACTGGCCTGTCTCCTGGTAGCACCTCCAGCCTCTGGACACTACGCTGACAGACACAGCAAACCTTCTTGCCACAGCTCGCATTGATGTGCCATCCTGAATGAGCTGCACTACCTGAGCCACTTGTGTGGGTTGTAGAGTCCTTCGCATGCTACCACGAGTGTGAAGGCACAACCAACATTCAAGAGTGACCAAAACATCAGCCAGAAAGCATTGGTACTGAGATGTGGTCTGTGGGCCCCACCTGCAGAACCACTCCTTTATTGAGTATGTCTTGATAATTGCCAATAATTTCCATCTGTTGTCTATTCCATTTTAACAACAGCATGTGAAATTGATTGTCAAACAGTGTTGCTTCCTAAGTGGACAGTTTGATTTCACAGACATTTGATTTACCTGGAGTTATATTGTTTAAAGTGTTCCCTTTATTTTTTTTGAACAGTGCATATGTGTGTGTCACTGACATCTATATATCTATTCTATGTGTATATATCTATTCTATTCTAACCTGTCACACTCTAATTTTACTGTACGTGGCACATGAATTGCCGGCTTCTCAAAGGAGACTGGTGCGCAAAAATCACACAGCACTTGTATGATCCGAGTGCTGTGCGATTTATTTTTCTCACACCCATAGGCTTGCATTGGCAAGTCTCGGCGCCAATCACGGCCTGCTGCAATTTTACACATATGTTGAATACGCCTGAGAAAAAAATGCTGATGTGAGCTACATTAAAAAAAAACAACTGGGCCGAGTGCTATGCAATGTTTTTTCGCATAGCACTCAGCCTTATTCTATAGTAGTGTGACTCCAGCCTAACCAGAATACCAACTCCTTCTGTTCTGTAATCCCTTCCACTCAATATACAGTTAGGTCCTGAACTATTTGGACAGTGACTGAATTTTTGTGATTTGGGCTCTTCAAACCACTATTTTTTATTTAAAATAAAACAATCAAGATGAAATTGACATATAGACTTTCAGGTTTAATTAAAGAAGTTGAACAAAAAATATTTTCTTCTATTCTAACAAATAAAAAGTTTACACCAAATACAAATACACTTGAATAAAATTTGGTTATTTTACACATGAAAAAAATAAAATAAAATATAAAATGTCCCACTTGTCCCAAAGACTGTATTCAGCAGAGGAGGCATATGCCTTCCTTGCCTCCAACACTGATAGTAAGGGAGATGCCATCTTCCTCTATTTTTCCTTCTGCTCCTTCTATTATTCCTTCAGTGATGACGAACTCCCACGCTGATGCCCCAGGACAGCAAATGAGTTGGAACACACCATTAGTGACCCCCTATGGACCTCTTGAAAATTCTGAGCCTCAGATTCCTGATTTTGTGACCCAATCAGGAAATAAATTTGACAGTCGCCCTCACAGAAATGAACTTTTTCAAAATCTTTGTCTGACGATTTCGTAAATCTCATGGTGGCCCAGATAAATTTAAATGCTCAACAATTTCTTGCCCAAATCCCCACTTCATCATATGCTAACTGGACCCCATAGATGCCGTAGAAATGATGTTTTGGGGCCTTGTCCTTCACATTGGGTTAGTGAAAAAGCCAGAAGTTCGGCAGAGTGCTGATATTTTATACAACACAAGTTTTCCGTAAGGCTACACCCTGGAAACGCTTTGAGACCATTCACAAATGTATGCATTACAACGATAATGCAATGTCCACCCCGAGACGACCCCAATTTTGACTGACTTTTCAAAATTTGGCCGATCATTGATAACTTCAGCAACAAGTTTGCTAATGTGTACATTCCCCAAAGGGACATTGCGTAGACGAGTCCCTAATACATTTTAAGGAGAGGCTTAAATTCCCGCAATACCTGCCCAGTAAAAGGGTCAGGTACAGAATTAAACTCTACTAGCTGTGCTAGAGTGCCTCAAAGTACACCCACAGATTTAGGGTTTAAGAAGTCAGGGATGCCCGGATTGAACCCCCTTGAATGCCCCCCCTGTCCTGGGAGTTAGTGGGGATTGGTGAATCCACTGCTGGATTAAGGTTATCATCACTTCTACTTAAATAGCTTTTATACCAGCATCACAAGTTTCTCTCTGTGCGAGCTACCGCAGCCTGCACTACTGTCTGCAACAATCAGAGAGACCCCCTAGAATGCTAATTAGGCAGATGCTCAGAAAAGTTGAGCGCAGAGCCCAAAGTAGCGACAAAATGCTGGTGGTCAAGTATAAGAGGGATTTCCATTTCTGGACAACAATACATGGTAATGGCAGCATCCCCACTGAAGTAAGAGGTACTATACAGACCTCCAAACCAGTGCTGAATGCGAAGATGTGGTACAAGATGCTGGCTGTGCACATGGTATGGTTTTCAACGTAGAACACTTACGTGCTATCACGATGTGCAGGGTAGACCGACACTGCTTCAGTTTCAGGAGGTAGTAATCAAGGCCCTAATATTTGGAAATCAGGAAGTGGAAGGCCCCAATACCTCTGGAACTAAAGGTGCTCATATAATAACAGGACATTTCCACAGTGAGATTCCCCAATTTGGAAAGAAAGGAAGGTCACAAAAGGTGCAAAGTGTCTTGAGAAAGGACACCATTTTTTTGTTTGACACCTGCTCCAGGCATAAAATACTGTTTCAAAGTCTAGCACTCATCCCTGGTTATCTAAATTTATTGCACGGCTGGATGTACTTTACATTACATCAGGTTGGCATATATAAGTTGCCTACTCAATGCACATATGCCATATTATACAACCCCTGGCAAAAATTATGGAATCACCCGCCTTGGAGGATGTTCATTCAGTTTAATTTTGTAGAAAAAAAGCTGATCACAGACATGGCACAAAACTGAAGTCATTTCAGGCTTTAAGAAACACTAAAAGAAATCAAGAACAAAAAATGTGGTAGTCAGTAATGGTTACTTTTTTTAACCAAGCATAGGGGAAAAATTATGAAGTCACTCAATTCTGAGGAAAAAATTATGGAATCACCCTGTAAATTTTCATAAACCAAAACGGACACCTGCATCAAATTAGATCTGCTCATTAGTTTGCATCCACTTGGTGCACCTTGGAGAGCTGTTGCACCAAGTGGACTGACATGAATCATGGCTCCAACACGAGAGATGTCAATTGAAACAAAGGAGAGGATTATCAAACTCTTAAAAGAGGGTAAATCATCACGCAATGTTGCAAAAGATGTTGGTTGTTCACAGTCAGCTGTGTCTAAAATCTGTACCAAATACAAACAACATGGGAAGGCTATTAAAGGCAAATATACTGGTAAACCAAGGAAGACATCAAAGCGTCAAGACCGGAAACTTAAAGCACTATGTCTCCAAAATAGGAAATGCACAACAAAACAAATGAGGAACGAATGGGTGGAAACTGGAGTCAACGTCTGTGACCGAACTGTAAGAAACCGCCTAAAGGAAATGCTATTTACATACAGAAAAGCTAAACGAAAGCCATCATTAATACCTAAACAGAAAAAAACAAGGTTACAATGGGCTAAGGAAAAGCAATCGTGGACTGTGGATGACTGGATGAAAGTCATATTCAGTGATGAATCGCGAATCTGCATTGGGCAAGGTGATAGTGCTGGAACTTTTGTTTGGTGCCGTTGCAATGAGATTTTTAAAGATGACTGCCTCAAGAGAACATGCAAATTTCCAGTCATTGATGATATGGGGATGTGGAGCGGCCCCCAAACGCAAGGCAGCGGGGTACTCGGTACCGGTCTCTCGGTTCTGGGGATGTCACGGTGGCCTGACCCGGTCCGTGGCCCTGCTAAGGGGCGCCCAATTAAAGATGTAGGTGACGGTGTAGGTCGCAGTAAATAAGGAGGACACAGGGTTGCAGTCTCTTTACTGAAGGCTTCGGCATCCGCAATCCAGAGCACTGTTAACAGGGCTGGCTGAGACCGGCCGGTCCGAAGGCACATCCAGAGTTCCCTTTGCAGGTGGAAATCAGTAGCCTTCCTACCAGCGCCTGTGTGTTGTAGTACCTCCCTGCGGAGCACCACGGGATAGTCCTCACAACTGTCGTGTTTGTTTCTGTTCTTTCTCTCCGTCCCCCAGATGATAT
Source organism: Ranitomeya variabilis (assembly GCF_051348905.1). Lineage (NCBI taxonomy): Eukaryota > Metazoa > Chordata > Amphibia > Anura > Dendrobatidae > Ranitomeya > Ranitomeya variabilis. The sequence goes on from NC_135234.1 coordinate 415,402,003, forward strand.
GGATAGGATCCACCCGTATGACGGGGTAGGCCTGGAGTTATTTTATAGGGACCCCAGAGATGCCCCTCTCCCACAATTGCCTCCGTTGTCTTCATTAGGTGTAAAAGGTGAGACAGCCAACCTAAAGTTAACTGCCCTGCCGTAGTTCAAAGTAATGCGTAGAGCCTATTACCTCCTCGGTGCTCCAGCCACCGGCTACGCGCCTCAGAAGGATGTTGCCGATCTTGGGGCACGACTCCTTCTGGTTCTATCGCCTTTGTGCTGTGATCTCGTTTCTCACTTCTCCACAGTATACTTCACTTCGTGTCCTTTCTTAGGAGACTGCCGCTATAAGGTACAGGCACGGCTCCGTAACGATCTGTCTGTGCTAGGCCGCTGTCAGGATCCCACCCCTGACAGGTCCTCTCCCGAACTCTCCCGGGCTGCTTTCTGCCTAACTTCCTATCCAACCCGCAGTTTTACCCATGTGTGAGGAGCGGCCTAGTAAATAGGACCTGTTGCTCCCCCTGGCGGCCGGAGTGTGAAGTGTAATGTGTGACTGTGATACCTGGCAAGGTGAACTGTTTTAGTGCAATCAGACGTACCATCACTCCCCTTAGCGGCAGAGCGACGTTACTGCAACGACCAGGTCTCTGGGGCGCTGCACTCCCCCCCGTTAAATCCAGTACTCCTGGACTGGAAAAGAAGAACAACAATACATGTAAGCAAAAGACATACAAAATTTTCACAGTTCACTGGGTGCAACTTTGAAACAGCAGGGATCCCGGGTAAACAAAGGGATCCCTTTTGAAAGCTTTTGGAGCAATTCACTGTCCATTACCCCATTGTCCATTTTTAACCCCTTAACGACCGCCGATACGCCTTTTAACGGCGGCCGCTAAGGGTACTTAAACCACAGCGCCGTTAATTAACGGCGCTGTGGAAAAAGTGAATAGCGCCCCCCAGAGTCGGATTTTCTCTGGGGTCTCGGTTACCGGGGGTAGCCGAGACCCCAGAGAACATGATTCGGGGGTTTTTTACCGACCCCCGAGTTGCGATCGCCGGTAATTAACCGTTTACCGGCGATTGCAAAAAAACCCAAAAACGCGATTTCCTATTTAATTTCTCTGTCCTCCGATGTGATCGCACATCGGAGGACAGAGAAATGGGGTCCCCGGTCGCCCCCGATGCCCCCCTGATACTCACCTGTCTCCCCCGGTGCTCCTCGTGGTTCCCCATGGGCGCCGCCATCTTAAAAATGGCGGGCGCACGCGCAGTGCGCCCGCCAGCCGGCACCTGGGAGATCTTTGGGGTCTCGGCTGCTGGGGGTAGCCGAGACCCCAAAGAACATGATCGGGGTCGGTTTTTACCGACCCGTTTTGCGATCGCCGGTAATTAACTGTTTACCGGCGACCGCAAAAAAAAAAAAAAGGTGATGTGTAATTCTCTGTCCTCTGATGTGATCGCACATCAGAGGACAGAGAAATAGGGGGATTCGGGGACCCTATCATACTTACCGGTGTCCCTGGGTCCTCCTGTGTCTTCTCCTGCCGGCCGGCTTCTTCCTATAGAAAGAAAATGGCGGGCGCATGCGCAGTGCGCCCGCTCTCTGCTGCCATCTGCCGGCCGGCAGGAGAGAAGAGTTGGGGCTAAAATTAGGGTTAGGGCTAGGGTTAGGGTTGGGGCTAAATTTAGGGTTAGGGTTGGAGCTAAATTTAGGGTTAGGGTTGGGGCTAAATTTAGGGTTAGGGCTGGGGCTAAATTTAGGGTTAGGGTTGGGGCTAAATTTAGGGTTAGGGTTAGGGTTGGGGCTAAAGTTAGGACTAGGGTTGCGGCTAAAGTTAGGGTTAGGGTTGGGATTAGGGTTTGGATTAGGGTTGGCATTAGGGTTACGTTTGGGATTACAGTTAGGTTTGGGATTAGGGTTAAAGGTAGGGTTGGGATTAGGGGTGTATTGGGATTAGGGTTAGGTTTGAGGTTAGGGTTGAGATTAGGATTAGGGGTGTGTTGGATTTAGGGTTCTGATTAGGGTTATGGTTGTTTTGAGGTTAGGGTTGCGATTATCCTTAGGGTTGTGATTAGGATTATGGATCGGGTTGGCATTAGGGTTAGGCCTCTTTCACACTTCAGTGTTTTGGCGTCAGTCTGAAACGGCCATTTTCATCAAATAGCGGATCCGCCATTTTTTTGGCGGTTCCGCTATTTTCCCATAGACATGCATTAGCGACGGATTGTGGCGGATGGTCGTCCGTTCCATCCGCCATGTGACGGAACCGTCGAGATTTGGCGGACGTCATCTAGACATTGACGGCCATTGTAAAGTTTTTGGTCTGCGCCGAAATGGCGGTTCGCGACGGATCCGTCGCGTTCGTCATTCCATAGAATGGCCGCCTATGGGCGACGGATCCTTGTTACCGTCATTTCTGCGGATCCGTCGCCCCAATCCGCTTTTTCAATTGCGCATGCTCCAAAAAGTAGATACTTTTCCCAGACAACCCCCAAGTAACGGATCCGTCAAAAAAACGGATCCGTTAATACCGTTTTCTCAACAATTGTGACGGATCCGTCACTATGTCTGAGCTGACTGACGCCAAACAACTGAAGTGTGAAAGAAGCCTTAGGGGTGTGTTGGGGTTAGGGTTGGAGTTAGATTTGGGGGGTTTCCACTGTTTAGGTACATCAGGGGGTCTCTAAACGCCACAGCCAATTTTGCGCTCAAAAAGTCAAATGGTGCTCCCTCCCTTCCGAGCTCTGCCGTGCACCCAACAGTGGTTTACCCCCACATATGGGGCATCAGCGTACTCGGGATAAATTGGACAACAACTTTTGGGGTCCAATTTCTCCTGTTACCCTTGTGAAAATAAAAACTTGGGGGCTAAAAAAATTTTTTTGTGGAAAAAAAATATTTTTTATTTTCACAACTCTGCATTATAAACGTCTGTGAAGCACTTGGGCATTCAAAGTTCTCACCACACATCTAGATAAGTTCCTTGGGGGCTCTAGTTTCCAAAATGGGGTCACTTGTGGGGGGTTTCTACTGTTTAGGTACATCAGGGTCTCTGCAAACGCAACATAATGCCCGCAGACCATTCTATCAAAGTCCGCATTCCAAAATGGGGTTCCTTCCCTTCTGAGCTCTGCCATGCGCTCAAACAGTGGTCCCCACTACACATGGGGTATCAGTGTACTCAGCACAAATTGGACAACAACTTTTGGGGTCCAATTTCTCTTGTTACCCTTGTCAAAATAAAAATTTGGGGGCTCAAAAATCTTTTTTGTGGAAAAAAAATTTTATTTTTATTTTCACGACTCTGCATTATAAACTTCTGTGAAGCACTTGGGCATTCAAAGTTCTCACCACACATCTAGATAAGTTCCCTGGGGGGTCTAGTTTCCAAAATGGGGTCACTTGTGGGGGGTTTCTACTGTTTAGGCACATCAGGGGCTCTGCAAATGCAACATAACGCCCGCAGACCATTCTATCAAAGTCTGCATTCCAAAACGGCGCTCCTTCCCTTCCGAGCTCTGCCGTGCACCCAAACAGTGGTCCCCCCCCACACATGGGGTATCAGTGTACTCAGGACAAATTGGACAACAACTCTTGGGGTCTAATTTCTCTTGTTCCCTTGTGAAAATAAAAACTTGGGGGCTAAAAAATCTTTTTTGTGGAAAAAAAAAATATTTTTTATTTTCACGACTCTGCATTATAAACTTCTGTGAAGCAGATGGGCATTCAAAGTTCTCACCACACATCTAGATAAGTTTAGGTACATCAAGGGCTCTGCAAATGCAACATAACGCCCGCAGACCATTCTATCAAAGTCTGCATTCCAAAACGGCGCTCCTTCCCTTCCGAGCTCTGCCATGCGCCCAAACAGTGGTTTACCCCAACATATGGGGTATCAGCCTACTCAGCATAAATTGCACAATAAATTTTGGGGTCCAATTTCTCCTGTTACCCTTGAGAAAATAAAAAATTGCAGGCTAAAAAATCATTTTTGAGGAAAAAAAAAGGATTTTTTATTTTCACGGCTCTACTTTATAAATTTCTGTGAAGAACTTGGGGGTTTAAAGTGCTCACCGCACATCTAGATAAGTTCCTTAAGTGGTCTAGTTTCCAAAATGGGGTCACTTGTGGGGGGTTTCTACTGTTTAGGCACATCAGGGGCTCTCCAAACGCGACATGGTGTCCGATCTCAATTCCAGCCAATTCTACATTGAAAAAGTAAAACGGCACTCCTTCTCTTCCAAGCTCTGCGGTGCGCCCAAACAGTGGTTTACCCCCACATATGGGGTATCGCCACACTCAGGAGAAATTGCACAACAACTTTTGTGGTCTAATTTCTCCTGTTACCCTTGTCAAAATTAAAATTTGGGGGCAAAAAGATCATTTTTGAAAAAAAAATGCGACTTTTTATTTTCACGGCTCTACGCTATAACCTTCCGTGAAGCACCTTGGGGTTTAAAGTGCTCACCACACATCTAGATAAGTTCCTTAAGGGGTCTAGTTTCCAAAATGGTGTCACTTGTGGGGGGATTCCACTGTTTAGGCACATCAGGGGCTCTCCAAACGCGACATGGCGTCCGATCTCAATTCCAGCCAATTCTACATCGAAAAAGTAAAACGGCACTCCTTCTCTTCCAAGCTCTGCAGTGCGCCCAAACAGTGGTTTACCCCCACATATGGGGTATCGATGTACTCAGGAGAAATTGCACAACAACTTTTGTGGTCTAATTTCTCCTGTTACCCTTGTGAAAATAAGAATTTGTGGGCGAAAAGATCATTTTTGTGTAAACAAATGCGATTTTTTATTTTCACGGCTCTACTTTATAAACTTCTGTGAAGCACTTGGGGGCTCAAAGTGCTCACCACACATCTAGTTAAGTTCCTTAAGGGGTCTAGTTTCCAAAATGGGGTCACTTGTGGGGGGGTTTCCACTGTTTAGGCACATCAGGGGCTCTCTAAACGTGACATGGCATCCGATCTCAATTCCAGCCAATTCTGCATTGAAAAAGTCAAACGGCGCTCCTTCTCTTCCAAGCTCTGCGGTGCGCCCAAACAGTGGTTTACCCCCACATATGGGGTATCGGCGTATTCAGGAGAAATTGCACAACAACATTTATGGTTAAATTTCTGTTTTTACACTTGTGAAAATAAAAAAAAAATGGTTCTGAAGCAAAATGTTTGCAAAAAAAAGTTAAATGTTCATTTTTGCCTTCCACATTGTTTCAGTTCCTGTGAAGCACGTAAAGGGTTAATAAACTTCTTGAATGTGGTTTTGAGCACCTTGAGGGGTGCAGTTTTTAGAATGGTGTCACACTTGGTTATTTTCTATCATATTGACCCCTCAAAATGACTTCAAATGTGATGTGGTCCCTAAAAAAAAAAATGGTGTTCTAAAAATGAGAAATTGCTGGTCAACTTTTAACCCTTATAACTCCCTAACAAAAAAAAACTTTTGGTTCCAAAATTGTGCTGATGTAAAGTAGACATGTGGGAAATGTTATTTATTAACTATTTTTTGTGACATATCTCTCTGATTTAAGGGCATAAAAATCCAAATTTTGAAAATTGCTAAATTTTTAATTTTTTTGCCATATTTCCATTTTTTTCATAAATAATCGCAAGTAATATCGAAGAAATGTTACCACTAACATGAAGTACAATATGTCACGAAAAAACAATCTCAGAATCAGCAGGATCCATTGAAGCGCTCCAGTTATAACCTCAAAGTGACAGTGGTCAGAATTGTAAAAATTGGCCTGGTCATTAAGTACCAAATTGGCTCTGTCACTAAGGGGTTAAACCTGTAACAAAGATACAAAAAAGAGGAGAAGCCAGCACTGCTTATGGTCAGGACACAATACATAAGGTGCACATGCACATACTAAATTCTATCTGTATTTCAAATATGAGACATTTAACAAACAATTGATCAATTCTTTGAGATACCCCGCCACTTCACGGCATTCTCATAATGGGGCAGTCCTACTCTACGTATTTTATTTACATTGTGCCATTACGGCCTCCTAAATGTATTGAGAGTAAAAAAAAAAAAAAAAAGAGGAAAGACCACATTATATAACATTACCATAACATGCAAGCTGTACCTGGAGCATTTCAGAATCACTCCCTTGGTGCCGGAAAGGGGAAGCGCAGGTAAACCCTGCCTCAGGCTCTAGTTAATTGTGCACCTGTGTCTCAGCCTGTCTCACCCTTTAACTTTGGTGCTGGTTTGGCAGTGTGGAAGCCAGATCTGAAATGTCTGCACAGGACCTGATCGGCCTTTACCTGCGCTTCCCCTTTCCGGCACCAAGGGAGTGATTCTGAAATGCTCCAGGTACAGTTTGCATGTTATGGGAATGTTATTTAATGTGGTCTTTCCTTTTTTTTTTTACTCTCAATACATTTAGGAGGCCGTAATGGCACAATGTAAATAAAATACGTAGAGTAGGACTGCCCCATTATGAGAATGCCGTGAAGTGGCGGGGTAGCTCAAAGAATTGATCAATTGTTTGCTAAATGTCTCATATTTCAAATACACATAGAATTTAGTATGTGCATGTGCACCTTATGTATTGTGTCCTGACCATAAGCAGTGCTGGCTTCTCCTCTTTTTTGTTTCTACATTGGTAAGTGGCTGACCACCACTGTTGCCGCGCACGCTGGGTTAGGTACGCCTTTCTTTCTGTGTTCATTGTGATTGATAGGCTGCTGTTCACACACACAGCAGCCCTGCCCTGCCTCAGGCTCTAGTTAATTGTGCACCTGTGTCTCAGCCTGTCTCACCCTTTAACTTTGGTGCTGGTTTGGCAGTGTGGAAGCCAGATCTGAAATGTCCGCACAGGACCTGATCGGCCTTTACCTGCGCTTCCCCTTTCCGGCACCAAGGGAGTGATTCTGAAATGCTCCAGGTACAGTTTGCATGTTATGGGAATGTTATTTAATGTGGTCTTTCCTTTTTTGTTTACTCTCAATACATTTAGGAGGCCGTAATGGCACAATGTAAATAAAATACGTAGAGTAGGACTGCCCCATTATGAGAATGCCGTGAAGTGGCGGGGTAGCTCAAAGAATTGATCAATTGTTTGCTAAATGTCTCATATTTGAAATACAGATAGAATTTAGTATGTGCATGTGCACCTTATGTATTGTGTCCTGACCATAAGCAGTGCTGGCTTCTCTTTTTTGTTGTAACAAAGATACTTACACCAACATTTTCAACCAAATAGCAACTATCGTTAATATTTCCAAGTTTTGTAGCGGAGTGGAGTTTGATTCTTGGTGCTACGTGTAGACCTCCGCAGTGCAGGGGTTGCTATTGGCCTAACAGGGCCCGCTGCGCTTGCTATCGCTGGTGTAGTGCACTGTCTTCTAGCTACACTTCTAGTGAGTCTGGGTAGCACTGGCACGCTGGAGCTCTCAGGGCTGCTGCTACTAATGGTGGGTATAGCAGATTCACCGATAGCAGAGGGAGGACTTGCCGGTTCAACGGTTGGCATGGCATCCTCTGGTGGGGTCTGCTGTGATTGCGGGTCCGGATGATCTGGCACCACATTTAGTTCTGGCGGTTTCAGTTGACGAAATGTTAAGACAGGTACCACGATGGCCTGATTTATTTGAGTCCAGGACTGGGGAAAATCGCCAAGAACAGTGTGTATCATCTTCTCCTCTTCTACAGGTGGAGAGGTTCTTGGATCTGTTTCCCTCTCTCTCAACTTATCAGGGCATATTTTAAGGTGGTCTCTGGATATTGCCGTTGAGGTTTCCCCTCCATCTTTGCTGATGAGACAGACCTTCGTACTGTCAAAATCCGATGGCAGGATGGTATACGGTTCCGCTTCCCGTTGGTCGTCAAGCTTGTGTAATCTCCTCTTCCGTTTGAGTACTTGCTCACCGGGTGACAAGGGAATCGCAGGAGCATGCTGGTTGTAGTCCCTTTCTTGTTTTTGTCTGGCTTGGGCTAGACTTCTTTCCACGCATTCCTGTATTTTGCGGTACCTTTGCTGCCTTTCTGTATCCCAATCGGCATCTGGCGAGGTATCTTCGGGGGTTAGGACCCCCATGTCTAGATCAACAGGTAACTTGCTAGATCTTCCTCGCATCAGGTACGCTGGAGTTCAGTTGGTGGAATTCACTGGGATGTGGTTGTACATGTCTACCAAGTCAGGCAACTTTGTTGGCCACAAGTTCCGTTCCTCCACAGGCAAGGTCTTCAGTAAGTCGATTACCACTTGGTTCATCTTCTCACACATCCCGTTGGTTTGTGGATGGTACGGTGTGGTTCTGATCTTTTTACACCCGTACAGATTGCAGAACTCCTGGAACACCTCCGCTTCAAATGCTGGCCCCTGGTCAGTCAGTATCTTCTCCGGGTACCCATGTGGTCTACAGAAGTACTGCTGGAAGGTTTTGGCGGCCGTCCTGGCCGTTAGATCTTTGACTGGCACAACTACCAGGAATCTAGAGTAGTGATCCACGATGGTAAGAGCGTAGACATAGCCTGACCGGCTAGGTGTTAGCTTCACATGATCTAGCGCGACCAGTTCGAGCGGCCGTTTGGTGAGGATAGGCTGCAGGGGAGCCCATTGGCTGTCACGGTCCTTCCTGCATAGGCTACATGGGCCACACTCTCGACACCACTTCTTGATGGCTTTCTTCATGCCAATCCAGTAGAACCTCCCACGGAGTAGCCTCTCCAACTTCCTCCATCCGAAGTGTCCTGCCCCATCGTGGTACGCTCCCAGAACCATTGGCGCATCTTGCCTTGGAACCACTATCTGCCATACCAATTCATGGGTGCGTGGGTCAATGCTTCTCCGGCACAGCTTACCACCATGAATAAATAGTTTGCTTCTCCCCTTCCACAGCTGTAGTTTCTCTTGTAGATCATCCTGGCCGGGAAGCAAACCTGCCTGCGTCAGGAGCTCTTTCACCCGACGGACCGCGGGGTCACCATCCTGGGTCTCTGCCCATCCATGGTGGGGCAGGGGATTCAGCGTGGCATCCTGCTTGTTCTTGCGCCTGTTCCCCACATGATGGGAACACTGGGTGGCCTTGGGGCGATGGAAAGCGGGCAGCTCTACCTCTTCAAGTGCCTCCGGGTCTTCCCCCGTTTCTGGCAAGTTGGGCATCCGGGACAATGCATCGGCATTCGCATTCTTGTGCCCTGCCCGGTACTTGATGGTGAAGTCGTAATTGGACAGCCGGGCCAACCACCGCTGTTCCAAGACACCGAGTTTTGCTGTGTCTAAATGCGTTAGTGGATTATTATCCGTGAAGACTGAATTTCGCTGAGGCCAGGTAGTGCTTGAATCTCTCCGTCACTGCCCAAACGATGGCGAGGAACTCCAGCTTAAAGGAACTATAGTTGTCAGGGTTCCTTTCAGTGGGACGAAGCTTCCTGCTGGCGTAAGCAATTACCCACTCCTTGCCTTTCTGGACCTGGGACAACACGGCTCCCAACCCCACGTTGCTGGCGTCCGTGTACAGCACAAACAGTTGTCATATTCAGTGTAGGCCAGCACCTCTTTTCCCGTTAGCGCCGACTTTAAACAAGTGAAGGATCCCTCCAGTCCATCGTTCCAGTCAAATGGGGTATTCCTACACTTGGTCTTCTTGGACTGGCCCACCAACAGGTCTTGCAATGGCACGGCTTTCTTGGTGAAGTCCTTGATAAATCTCCTGTAGTAGCCTACCAACCCGAGGAACTGCCGGACTTCATGGAGTTTGCTGGGCTTCGGCCAGTCCTTGATCACAGTAACCTTGTCGGGGTCTGGGGCCACTCCTTCAGCACTCACCACATGGCCCAGGTACTGCACTTTGGGTTTTAGCAGATGGCATTTGGACGGTTTCACCTTTAAGCCAAAGTTGGACAGGGCTTCAAACACCTCGGCCAGGTGCTTCAGATGGTCTTCATAGGTCTTGGAGAAGACAATGACAATCATCCAGATACAGCAGCACGGTTTCAAAGTTCTTGTGTCCCAGACAGCACTCCATCATCCTCTGGAACGTTCCCGGGGCATTGCACAGCCCGAAGGGCATGTAGTTGAACTCGCAGAGACCCATCGGCGTCGTGAAGGCCGTCTTTTCCTTGTCCGCCTCTGCCACGGGAACCTGCCAGTACCCACTGATGAGATCCAAGGTAGAGAAGTAGTTAGCAGATTTTAAAGCAGCCAAGGACTCCTCTATCCTGGGCAGTGGGTATGCATCCTTATGTGTAATGCGATTTAGCTGCCTATAATCAACACACATCCTCATTGTGCCATCTTTCTTCCTAACGAGGACTAACGGAGCTGCCCAGGGGCTACAACTGTCTCTCACTACCCCAGCCTCCTTCATCTCTCGCAACATGTCTTTGGCACACTGATAATGAGCTGGGGGTACAGGACGGTATCTCTCTTTTATGGGTGGATGATCTCCTGTGGGGATATGATGTTGAATCCTTTTTACCTGCCCGAAATCTAGGGGGTGCTTGCTGAATACCCGCTCATACTCATGAACCACCCTGTAGGCCCCCTGTTTCTGGTGAGGTGGGGTAGAGTCAGTGCCCACGTGCAATTCCCGACACCAATCTTTCAGTTGCCCTGCAGAACCGTTGTTCTCCGCCGGATTGGACGGGACCAAGGGTCCGGGTGCCTGTATCACACTATTATTAACAGTAAACAGTTTGGCAAGTGTGGCATATTTGGTTAGGTGGACTTCTTCCTTCCCACAGTTGAGAACACGTACTGGCACCCTCCCCTTGCGGACGTCAACCACCCCTCTGGCTGTCAGGAGGGTAGGCCTATTATCTGAATATACAGGTTCTACCAGGGCCTGATAGTCTTTACCCCTGAGGCCTATGGCTGCCCGACACCATATTAACATTTCACTCCTGGGGGGTATCGCAATGGGGTTTGAATCACTCACTGTGACACGGCCAATTTCACCACCAGTCAGCTCCACCTGCTGTCTCTGCATCAGAGCTCTGATTTCTTTCTGCAGGGCACGTTGTTCACTGTAACCAGCTGTTTCTGCTACCTGCTGTAACAAGACAATAACCTCTGCAAGACAATTTTCTATGACATTAGTACCAATGGTCATCATGGGATTACATTCACGTCGGTCAATATCAACAATTACAATCCCTTTGGCCTCCAATTCCACCCGCCCCACTTTAATGGTGACCTCTTTATACCCCACTTGTGGCAATGGCTGACCATTACTGGCTATTATGGTGAAATCATCATCGGGGCCACGAATAATGTCGGTGTCCTCCCAATAACGTTTATAAAGGATGTAAGGCATAGTCGTCACCTGAGAACCGGTGTCCAACAAAGCGTTCATGGGGATACCGTCGATCACGATAGGAAGAACTGGTCGCCCTCCAATGTATTTGGTTCTCCAATTTTGCGGGCCTGATCGTCCTACTCCTGGAGGTTGGCCCTCTGCCCCAGGGGTTGCTCGTTTAAATGACAGTACCTTGCAAGGTGGCCCACCTGGTGGCAGCGGCGGCAGATAGGTCGTCCGTCCCGATGGAAGCGATCGTCGTCCCTGCCTCTGGTCGGCGGAATCCTCCTCTGTCGCTGCCAGGGGACATCCTCCGGTCTGGAAGCCATCTGGATCTTCTCCTTGGGGTCCTCCTGTATGGACTGTACGGTCCGGGTTAGGGCAGCAACGCTCTTGGTCAGCTCCTGCATCTGGAGGCGTAGTCCTGCAGGGGAATCGTCTTCCAGGATCTGGGCATCGGCCTCAGCGGAAACTGGAGCATCTGGCGCCACCTCCTGGTGGTATGTGAGAGCTTGATGCCTGGGAAGTACTGCACGGCTGGGCTGTCGCTCCTGTAGCGCCTGGATGGCTTTATCTTTGAATTGCGCGAAAGTCAGGTCTGGATTCTGCATGGCCAGGAAGTGCAGTTGGGCCCTTTGGTGACTGCACAGGAGCCCCTCGATGAACCGCTCCTTCAGGAGTTTATCCTCATCTTGCATGCTGTTTGGGTCATTCTGCTTGATGGCCCGCAGTGCCTCCTGGAGATTAAGGGCATGGTCCCGTAAGCTATCCTGTGGCCTCTGCTTGCACCCATAAAACGTCAATTTAATTTCTGTAGCGGTGCGAGTGTCAAAGGTGGTCTTAAGCTTTGCAAAGACCTGCTGCGCAGTCCTCTTATCCGTGGCGGGCCAGGACTTCACTTCTCTCAGAGCCGCTCCAAAGAGTTGGCCTGTTATCATATGAACTTTCTGAGGCTGTCAGGGGATAAAACTCAAGCAGGCTGCAGATCCCCTCTTTAAAGTCAGTTAATGTATGTGATTCTCCAGAATATCGTGGGAGCCAGGCTGCTCCAGGTAGGTACGGCATGGAGAAGGGCATTATGGCTGCTGTAGCTGCGGCAGTATCCGACTGGCTGCTGGGGGCGGCAAGCTCTGCGGAACCCGGCGGTGGTGCAAGGCCTGCGGCTGCGCCTACTGCACGGTTCGGAGGTGCCTCTGAGTCTGCGACCGCCTCCGCTCCTCCGGGATCGGACATGGCCGCTCCTCCCCTCTGCTAACCTGGTGGAAGTCGGGGTTCCTCTTCCGGAATCGGCACCTCACCGCGTCTTCTTGCTCTGCGCTCTTTTTGGCCAGCTCCGCCCACTAAGCTATGGCTCCTCCCCTCGTGCCCCACACGGCGCGGCGATGGCGGATTTTGGCGGCAAACAGCAATACAGTCTTTGCAATAAATCACGATTCAGCACAATTCAGTCACAGTTCCAAGGCACACATGACCGGATTTTCAGGCTTAAGTAGATCCTGTTTGTGACACCAAGTTGGAGCGGCCCCCAAATGCAAGGCAGCGGGGAACTCGGTACCGGGTCTCTCGGTTCTGGGGATGTCACGTGGCCTGACCCGGTCCGTGGCCCTGCTAAGGGGCGCCCAATTAAAGATGTAGGTGACGGTGTAGGTCGCAGTAAATAACGAGGACACAGGGTTGCAGTCTCTTTACCTCTTTACTGAAGGCTTCGGCATCCGCAATCCAGAGCAATGTTAACAGGGCTGGCTGAGACCGGCCGGTCCGAAGGCACATCCAGAGTTCCCTTTGCAGGTGGAAATCAGTAGCCTTCCTACCAGCGCCTGTGTGTTGTAGTACTTCCCTGCGGAGCACCACGGGATAGTCCTCACAACTGTCGTGTTTGTTTGTTCTTTTTCTCCGTCCCCCAGATGATATGGATAGGACGCACCCGTATGACGGGGTAGGCCTGGAGTTATTTTATAGGGACCCTAGAGACACCCCTCTCCCACAATTGCCTCCGTTGTCTTCATTAGGTGTAAAAGGTGAGACAGCCAACCTAAAGTTAACTGCCCTGCCGTAGTTCAAAGTAATGCGTAGAGCCTATTACCTCCTCGGTGCTCCGGCCACCGGCTACGCGCCTCAGAAGGATGTTGCCGATCTTGGGGCACGACACCTTCTGGTTCTATCGCCTTTGTGCTGTGATCTCGTTTCTCACTTCTCCACAGTATACTTCACTTCGTGTCCTTTCTTAGGAGACTGCTGCTATAAGGTACAGGCATGGCTCCGTAACGATCGGTCTGTGCTAGGCCGCTGTCAGGATCCCACCCCTGACAGGTCCTCTCCCGAACTCCTTTCTGCCTAACTTCCTATCCAACCCCCAGTTTTACCCATGTGTGAGGAGCGGCCTAGTAAATAGGACCTTTTGCTCCCCCTGGCGGCCAGAGTGTGAAGTGTTATGTGTGACTGTGATACCTGGCAAGGTGAACTCTTTTAGTGCAATCAGTCGTACCATCACTCCCCTTAGCGGCAGAGCGACGTTACTGCAACAACCAGGTCTCTGGGGCGCTGCAGATGCACGTCAGGTAAAGGCACTGGAGAGATGGCTGTCATTATATCTTCAATAAATGCACAAGTTTATGTTGATATTTTGTAAACTTTTGTTATCCCATCAATAGAAAGGATGTTTGGGGATGATGAAATCATTTTTCAAGGTGATAATGCATCCTGCCATAGAGCAAAAACTGTGAAAACATTCCTTTAAAGAAAAAAAAATAAGGTCAATGTCATGGCCTGCAAATAGTCCAGATCTCAATCCAATTGAAAATCTTTGGTGGAAGTTAAATAAAATGGTCCATGACAAGGCTCCAACCTGCAAAGCTGATCTGGCAACAGCAATCAGAGAAAGTTGGAGCCAGATTGATGAAGAGTACTGTTTGACACTCATTAAGTCCATGCCTCAGAGACTGCAAGCTGCTCTAAAAGCCAGAGGTGGTGTAACAAAATACTAGTGATGTGTCGGGGTGTTTGTTTTTCATGATTCCATAATTTTTTTCCTCAGAATTGATTGATTCCATAATTTGCACATCATTTGTTTTGTTGTGCATTTCCTGTTTTGGGGACATATTGCTTTAAGTTTCCAGTCTTGACGCTTTGAAGTCTTCCTTGGTCTACCAGTATGTTCGCCTTTAACAACCTTCCCATGTTTGTATTTGGTCCCAATTTTAGACACAGCTGACCGTGAACAACCAATATCTTTTCAACATTGCGTGATGATTTACCCTCTTTTAAGAGTTTAAAGGGAACCTGTCACCACGTTTTTGGAAGATGGGATAAAAATAGCGTTAAATAGGGGCAGAGGTGGGCGTTACATTAGTGTTTGTTATGCGTTTATTACCCACCTAAGTTGCCGAAATACCTTTGCAAAGTCTCCGTTTTCGCCTGTCAATCAGGCTGGTCTGGTCAAAAGGGCGTTGTCTTCCCCCAGATTTTGCGTAGTTTTCCGTTGGTGGCGTAGTGGTGTGCGCATGCCCAAAGTCCTGAATCCTCTGCCAGGGGATTTAAAAGAGCGCGCTGTTCGTTTTCATTGGTGATCGGTGGGCGCGGCCATCTTCCTTTGGCCGCGCGTGCGCAGAAGCGGCGCTCTGCTGGCCGCGGCTTCAGGAAAATGGCCGCGGGATGCCGCGCGTGCGCAGATGGATATCGCGGCGGCCATTTTCCTGAAGCCGCGGCCAGCAGAGCGCCGCTTCTGCGCACGCGCGGCCAAAGGAAGATGGCCGCGCCCACCGATCACCAATGAAAACGAACAGCGCGCTCTTTTAAATCCCCTGGCAGAGGATTCGGGACCTTGGGCATGCACACACCACTACGCCACCAACGGAAAACTACGCAAAATCTGGGGGAAGACAACGCCCTTTTGACCAGACCAGCCTGATTGACAGGCGAAAACGGAGACTTTGCAAAGGTATTTCGGCAACTTAGGTGGGTAATAAACGCATAACAAACACTAATGTAATGCCCACCTCTGCCCCTATTTAACGCTATTTTTATCCCATCTTCCAAAAACGTGGTGACAGGTTCCCTTTAATAATCTTTGTTTAAATTGACATCTCTCCTGTTGGAGCCATGAATCATGTCATTCCACTTGGTGCAACAGCTCTCAAAGGTGTGATCTGCTCCTTAGTCTGCATCTTAAAAGGAGTGACCTAATTTGATGCATGTGTTATTTCTAGGTATGAAAATTTACAGGGTGATTCCATAATTTTTTCCTCAGAATTGAGTGATTCTATAATTTTTCCCCTATGCTTGGTTAAAATTTTTTTTTTAGAAACTAACAATTACTGACTACACATTGTGTGTTATGTGTTTTGATTTCTTTTAGTGTTTCTTAAAGCCAGAAAGTTGCAATGTGAAATTACTTTAGTTTTGTGTCATGTCTGTGATCTGCTTTTTTTCTACAAAATTAAACAACTGAATGAACCATCCTTCAAGCCCGGTGATTCCATAATTTTTGCCAGGGGTTGTCGTTTTTATTCAATATGTATTAAAAAACACCAATACCAGTGTATTTAAATAGAATTAAAAAATGCATATCGCTTTGCATTCAGAAACAAGTATGCACACCAGACAATACCAGATACCCTATTGAAATGCCTGAAACTGCCTAACTACGGAGGTTGGCACCTTAAGAAAACAAGATATGGTGCCCCCCCCTTCGACAGTGGCCCTCCCTAACTCACCCTAATGTTGCCCTCTCAATGACTATGGTGAGCAGATGTGTATCTCGGACATACGATGGAAGTGAGGTGACAAAGGGGTTTTTGTTGACGCAGCTGCATGATTTACAGCTGCTAGCCAGCATAAGTCCTTTGGGGGGTTGCCTGGTTCCTAGGGAATCCCCACATGTAATCAAGCTGGCTAACAGATGTAAATCATTCAGCTGCGGCGATGAAAATCTCCGAGCACTAAAAAATACTCTGAGGACACCCGAGCGTGCTCGGGAAATCTCAAGTAACGAGTATACTCGCTCATCACTAATCATAGCCCTTGGTTGGTCTGTGTAAAAGTAAGCATGTGATGCTAAGATGGCAATAATGATCTTGAGCTGAACCCTATATCTGAATTGATTTCTGAGTGTCCGCCGCTTTAACTTATTTGGTCTGCCCCTTCTGCTTAAAGTTACAGTATTCCCACCCTCTGTCCTCAGTGTCTGATGTGTCAATATCAGACGATATATCAGTGGTTAGTTTTGATGAATAGGTATATTGCTTGGTTCTCCTTAAATTCACTCAGGTCACAAGCAAATTGTGCAATTTTCATTTCTTTCAAAATGGACTGGAATTTTTCCACTGAGGCTTGTAGGGTTTTTGCATCTGTTAAAGTCGAGGTCAGACAAATGTTTTACCTTTTCAATTAGGTAATTTTAATTAAGTTTATGCACAGCCTTCTTTTAGCAGAGAAAAATCATCTTGAGAATTTAACTAAAAAAAATGAAGAGTCAACCGATTCCTTTAACCAGGCCGCCAGCAGTTGCAGATTTGTAGTATGTGGAGATGCAGGGATGCAATATCTCGTTTTCTTAGGGTGCCAACCTCCACAGTTAGGTAGTACCAGTATAAGGCATTACAGGTATCTGGCAGTGTCTGGTGTGCATACTTGCTTTTGAATGCAAAAAGTTACAATTAAAAAACGCATATATTTAAATTGATACACTAGTATTGTTTTATATATTGAATAAAAACTAGTTTAAGGGATTCCATGTTTACGCAAGATATTTCCCTTCGTATGAACCAGTACTGTTCACAATTCAAATAGTAACTATCCACCACATGAGGCATCGTTGTACTCAGAACCCAAAATTTGTTATGCATTTTCTCTTGCTACCCTTGTGAAAATAAACAATTTGGGCAAATGCAACATTTTTGCGGGGGGAGATAGGGGGAGTAAATCAAATTGAAATTTTCACGGTTCAACATTGTAAAATTCTGTGAAGCACCTGTGGTGTCAAGATGCTCACCACACGTCTAGATAAATTGAGAGGTCTCATTTCCAAAGTGAAGGGTTTTCACCGTTTAAGAACATAAGGGACTTGGGATCCACTAATAATTCCAGCCAATTTTGCCTTATCAAAGTCAAATAGTGTTCCATCCCTTACAAGCACTCACAATTTTCCACCACATTTGGGGCATCGGCGTACTCAGAAAATATTGTACACATTTTGGGGTCATTTTTCTTCGGGTATCGTTTTAAAAATAAAAAATTGGGACTAAAGTTTTTTTTTTGTGGGAAAAGTCTTTTTTCCCTTCCACGTTGCTTTAATTCTAGTAGAGCACATAAAGGGTTAACTTATTGAATGTGATTTTGATATGTGCAGTTTTTAAGATGGTGTCATTTAGGTATTTTCTGTCAAATTATGCTACCTAGTTTTGTGTAAAAAGACAGTTATAACTTTCAGTTCAATTCTATTCATAAAGTCACAGATTAACAAGAAACGGGCATAAAAGCCTCATTCGCACATTTGTGGGTCACAGTCCGAGTACAGACTGTCACATACCAGTGCATCAAATTCAAGTTGTGAGACCCACGTCTGGTCCACATCACAGTCTGTACTCGGACCGTGACACGAATGTGTGGATTCTATTTTACATTGATCCTTGTGCTGACTTTAGCCCATTTAGAGAATGTACCACCTACAATGACCAATAGTTGTCCCTAATCAGTTTTTTACTTATGTAAATATTTAGTGTCCTAGTCCCAGTTTCTGAAGCATCTGTACAAGGCTGTGGTGTGGTATAGCAAATTCCGCATGACCAACACCTACATTTTTCTCCTCATTGAAAACCAGCATGATGGTTAGACAACTTTTCTTTCATGAAACTATGCAGATTGTCAGTTATATCGCTCTCCGCTATATATTTTTGTAGGTTAGCCTAGGATGCCTTCAAAATTTTTTATCACCACTGTCAAACTTTCCATGCATGGATTTCACCTTCCATTCTTCTTGAATATCAATGTATCGTCATCCTCCAATAAAAACAATATATATTTATTGTGGAACTTGATTATTAATTTTTATTTCAAGGTCTATTAAGAAGTACTTTGTTTATGGGACAACCCCTTTAAAATTTTCCCATACTGAGAGGTTTATGCACATGCCCCTACTATGTATCCACCATCTTGTTTGCCAAGTCTGACTTCATGGTTTACACATCAAAGATCATGGCCAGGGGAGGAAGAACAAGTCACTTATGGTACGTGAGTATTCAGCTGACAGCAGGGGCTTGCAACTGCTTTCTGAAAGTAACATTTCCCTGCCTGTTTTATCACAGGAGCAATGAGCTCCCGCTGTATCGTCTGTATAAGCACTTAGTCACTTGTGCTTCCTCCCATCCTTGTGATATGTATGCACAGACCATGAACTGAAGCAGCTGAAATCCCCCATAAGAACACTAGTCACTTGTTGCAGCATTTCACTCTCTACTTGAGCTATGTTAGGATGCTTATAATCAACTACAATTAGTAGCTTACCATTATTGCTAGGTCCATGGAAATGTACCCATAACCTATTGAGCAACAGAAAAAAAAAAAAAGGGGGGGGATTTATACTTTCAGGCAATTAATAAGTTGACTCATGGTCACTCCCATTTCACATATAAAGCTGACTTCAGAGACTACAGGAAGAAAAATTTTATTCCACCAACCATTTCGCAAGTCTTGTGTCACATA
Organism: Ranitomeya variabilis; assembly: GCF_051348905.1. Lineage (NCBI taxonomy): Eukaryota > Metazoa > Chordata > Amphibia > Anura > Dendrobatidae > Ranitomeya > Ranitomeya variabilis. The sequence goes on from NC_135234.1 coordinate 415,420,952, forward strand.
CACACATCAGTACAATACAATATATATATGGAAAAATTAAAGTGTGCTGTATTCAGTTAACAAGATAACTTAGATGAATATCAACCACTTCACACTGTGTGGAAGTCTGCATGGAGAAAAAAAAAAAAAAGTGGAAAAAAGGCAATGTCTAAGATCCTTGTGCTTCCAATTCAGAAGGTTGTATGTCCGGCTCTTCATCATTATAAATATTCTCAGCCTGAAAAAAAAAAAAAAAAAAAAAAAAGAAAGCTCAAGAACTTAAAAGAAAATTCACACACAGTGGTAACAATGCAAAGTCACATTTGAAAGAAAAGATCTGAGAATACTTAGTGACATAAGTTAATTTGGATTGGTGCACATATAGCTTACCATCTGCCAAATCTGCATAATGTTGTCTTCAGACACCGAACAGATGACCCACGGCTCATTTGGGTTCCAGCTGAAATCTGAAATCTTTGCAGTGTGTCCTCCATGGATAAACTATTAAGAAAATTTTAAAATGCATTTCAACAATTATATTTTCTTTACAAGTTAAACCCTTTAACGACTACACACTGTCTTGACAGCAGGTAGCTAGCATAGGTTTTGTGCATGGGGAAATGTTGTGTAAAGCTCCTGTATTTGTATTCTAGTAGGAGCAGAACAGGTGCTCAGTAGTGATAAGCGAGTGTACTCGTTACTCGGGTGACCTCCGAGTATTTGTTAGTGTTCGGAGATTTAGTTTTCATCACAGCAGCTGAATGATTTACAGCTATTAGCCAGGCCGAGTACATGTGGAGGTTGCCTTGTTACTAGGTAATCCCCACATGTAATCAAGCTGGCTAATAGCTGTAAATCATGCTGCTGAGGTGATGAAAACTTAATCTCTGAGCAGTCAAATACTCGAAGACCACCCGAGCAACGAGTACACTCGCTCATCACTAGTGCTCAGCCATCAACCAAGGACTCTGAAGAGAACAGCGAGCACTACACAATTTCACACAGTGAACAGAACTGATAATTATCACATTCACCGGATGACCCCTACCATTTTCAGACCCAGATGCTGGGGGATCATCAAGGATGAGTGAAAAGAAGGGGAGGGAGGAGAAAAAAAAAAAAAAAAGCACAAACGTAAACCCTTGTTATCAAATATGAAAAAAAAAAAAAAAGCTATGAAAATGGTTTCAGTAACCCAAAAATACAAGGTTGACTAAACCTTTAACGCTTTCACGACATGCGCCGTACATGTACTGCGCATGTCGTGTCTCCCCCTTTGATGCAGGGCTCCGGCGCTGAGCCCACATCAAAGTCGCGACATGTCAGCTGTTTTGTACAGTTGACATGTGTGTGCAATAGCGGCGGGTGAAATCGCTATTCACCCGCCGCTATTAACCTGTTAAATGCCGCTGTCAAACGCAGACAGCGGCATTTAACCGGCGCTTCCTGCCGGGCGGCCGGAATTGACGTCATCGCCGACCCCTGTCACATGATCGGGGGTCGGCGATGCATCAGGATGGTAACCATAGAGGTCCTTGAGACCTCTATGGTTACTAATGCCGGCCTGCTGTGAGCGCCCCCCCGTGGTCGGCGCTCACAGCACACCTGCAATTCAGCTACATAGCAGCGATCTCATGATCGCTGCTATGTAGCTGAGCCAATCGAGTGGTGCCAGCTTCTAGCCTCCCATGGAGGCTATTGAAGCATGGCACAAGTAAAAAAAAAAAGTGTTTTTAAAAATATGAAAAAAATATAAAAAATATAAGTTTAAATCACCCCTCTTTCGCCCCATCCTAAAAAAAAAAATCAAAAAAAAATCAAACCTACACATATTTGGTATCGCCGCGTTCAGAATCACCCAATCAATAAAAAAAAGCATTAACCTGATCGCTAAACAGCGTAGCGAAAAAAAATCGAAACGCCAGAATTAAGTTTTTTTTGGTCGCCGCGACATTGCATTAAAATGCAATAACGGGCGATCAAAAGAACATATCTGCACAAAAGTGATATTAAAAACGTCAGCTCGGCACGCAAAAAATAAGCCCTCACCCGACCCCAGATCACGAAAAATGGAGACGCTTCGGGTATCGGAAAAAGGCACTTTTTTTTTTTAAGCAAAGTTTTGAATTTCTTTTCACCACTTGGATAAAAAATAATCTAGACATATTAGGTGTCTATGAACTCGTAATGACCTAGAGAATCACAATGGCAGGTTAGTTTTAGCATTTAATGAACCTAGCAAAAATGCCAAACAAAAAACAAGTGTGGAATTGCACTTTTTTTGCAATTTCACCGCACTTGGAATTTTTTCCCCCGTTTTCTAGTAAAATGGTAAAACCAATGGTATCATTCAAAAGTACAACTCGTCCCGCAAAAAATAAGCCCTCACATGACCATATTGACGGAAAAATAAAAGTTATGGCTCTGGGAAGGAGGGAAGTGAAAAACGAAGATGCAAAAACGAAAAAGGGCCGCGACTTGAAGGGGTTAAGTGTGTAAAATCGATAGCAGTATATCACCACAGATCGTGCATCAAAATAAAAAAAAAAAAAATAAATTAAAAAAAAAGTTTATTTTGATGCACGATCTGTGGTGATATACTATCGATTTTACACACTTAAAGGTTTAGTCAACCTTGTATTTTTGGGTTACTGAAACCATTTTCATAGCTTTTTTTTTTTTTCATATTTGCTAACAAGGGTTTACATTTGTGCTTTTTTTTTTTTTTTTTTTAAGTTAAACCCTTTACGACGACCAAGCAACAATTGTTTTGCACTATTGTTTATTCCTCTCCTTATTCCAAGAGCCATGTTTTTATTTTTCTGTCAACAGCATTGTGAGGATTTGTTTTTTGCAGGACAAGGTGTACTTTTGAATTCCTTCATCTATTTTATCATGTTGCTGTCTTGAAAAGTGGGAAAACCTTTGAAATGCGGTAAAATAGTAAAAAAAAAACAAAAAAAAAAAAACCAAAACACGCAATACACAATTGTTTGTGTTTATTTGCTCATTTGATGGTAAAAGGGACCAAGCAATGTGATTCTGCAGATACCAAACATGGAGTTATTTTATTTAAGTGGTTAAACAAATTAAACATTTGTGTTAACAAAAAAATAATAATCTTGGGTCCTTACTTTTTGAGAGCCATACCATTTTCGGGATATGGACCTGTGTGAGGGCTTGTTTTCTGTGCCCCAAATTGTTTTTATTTATATCACTTGGGGTAGGTCCGATATTTTGATTTTTATCACATAATTGTGGGTTTTGTGGCAGCCAAATACTGCAGTTTTTTTTCTTGTTATGCAATTTACAGATTGCATTAATTTTATAATTTACTTGATATATCCAACTAACAGATATACCTTGTGTATTTTTTTTTTTAATTTTTAACCTCTTTACCCCCCAAGGGTGGTTTGCACGTTAAGGACCGGGCCAAATTTTACAATTCTGACCACTGTCCCTTTATGAGCTTATAACTCTGGAATGCTTCAACGGATCCCAGTGATTTTGACATTGTTTTCTCGTGACATTGTACTTCATGTTATTGTTAAAATTTCTTTGATATTACTTGCGTTTATTTGCGAAAAAAAAAACAAAAACGGAAATTTGGCAATTGTCCAACTTGAATTTTTATGCCCTTAAATCAGAGTTATGTCACACAAAATACTTCAGCACAATTTTGGAACCAAAATATTTTTTTTTTTTTTGCTAGGGAGGTATAAGGGTTTAAAAGTTGATCAGCAATTTCTCATTTTTACACCACCATTTTTTTTAGGGACTACATCACATTTGAAGTCACTTTGAGGAGTCTATGTGATAGAAAATAACCAAGTGTGACACCATTCTAAAAACTGCACCCTTCAAGGTGCTCAAAACCATATTCAAGAAGTTTATTAACCCTTCAGGTGTTTCACAGGAATTTTTGGAATGTTAAAAAAACCAAAAACTAACATCTAACTTTTTTTCACAAAAAATTTACTTTAGCTCCAATTTGTTTTATTTTACCAAGGGTAGAATTGGACCCCAAAAAGGGAGAAATTGGACCCCAAAAGTTGTTGTGCAATTTGTCCTGAGTACGCCGACACCCCATATGTGGGGGTAAACCACTGTTTGAGCGCATGGCAGAGCTCAGAAGGGAAGGAGCGCCATTTGACTTTTCAATGCAAAATTGACTGGAATTGAGATAGGACGCCATGTTGCGTTTGAAGAGCCCCTGATGTTCCTAAACATTGAAACCCCCCACAAGTGACACCATTTTGGAAAGTAGACCCCCTAAGGAACTTATCTAGATGTGTGGTGAGCACTTTGAATCCCCACGAGTTTCACTACAGTTTATAACGCAGAGCCGTGAAAAAAATCTTTTTTTCCCCCACAAAACTTATTTTTTAGCCCCCAGTTTTGTATTTTCCCAAGGGTAACAGGAGACATTGGACCCCAAAAGTTGTTGTCCAATTTGTCCCGAGTACACCGATACCCCAAATGTGGGAGAAAACTACTGTTTGGGCGCATGGCAGAGCTTGGAAGGGAAGGCACGCCGTTTGGAATGCAGACTTAGAAGGAATGGTCTGTAGGCGTTTGCAGAGCCCCTGATGTACCTAAACAGTAGAAACCTCCCACAAGTGACTCCATATTGGAAACTAGACCCCCCAAGGAACTTATCTAGATATGTTGTGAGAACTTTGAACCCCCAAGTGTTTCACTACAGTTTATAACGCAGAGCCGTGAAAATAAAACATTTTTTTCCTACAAAAATGATTTAGCCCCCACAAATTTTTATTTTCCCAAGGGTAACCAGAGAAATTGGACCCCAAAAGTTGTTGTCCAATTTGTCCCAAGTACGCTGATATCCCATATGTTGGAGTAAACCCGTTTTGGCGCACGGGAGAGCTTGGAAGGGAAGGAGCACTCTCTTACTTTTTCAACGCAGAATTGGCTGGAATTTAGATCGGATGCCATGTCGCGTTTGGAGAGACCCTGATGTGCCTAAACAGTGGAAACCCCCCAATTCTAACTGAAACCCTAACCCCAACACACCCCTAACCCCAACCACATGCCTAACTCCAACACACTCGTCACCCTAACCACACCCCTAACTCCAACACACCCATCGTCCTAACCACACCCCTAACCCTGACACACCCCTAACCCTAATCCCAACCCCAACTGTAGCCCCAACCTTAACCCTAACGGGAAAATGGAAATAAATACATTTTTTAAATTTTATTATTTTTCCCTAACTAAGGGGGTGATGAAGGGGGGTTTGATTTACTTTTATAGCAGGAATTTTAGCGGATTTTTAGGATTGGCAGCTGTCGCACACAGACTTATTGCAAAAAATAGTTTTTGCGTTTCCACATTTTGAGAGGTATAATTTTTCGATATTTTGGTCCACAGTCATGTGAGGTCCTGTTTTTTGCGGGATGAATTGACGTTCTTACTGGTACCATTTTTGGGCACGTGACATTTTTTGATTGCTTTTTATTCTGATTTTTGTGAGGCAGAATGAACAAAAACCAGCAATTCGTGAATTTCTTTGGGGGGGGGGGGGGGGGGGGGGGTTATACCGTTCCACATTTGATAAAGTTGATAAACCAGTTTTATTCTTCGGGTCAGTACGATTACAGCGATACCTCATTTATATCATGGTTTTTGTTTTGGCGCTTTTATACGATAAAATAGATTTTGTATAAAAAACAATTATTTTGCATCGCTATATTCTGAGGACTATAACCTATTTTTTGCTGATGCTGTATGGCGGCTCGTTTTTTGTGGGACAAGATGACTTTCAGCGGTACCATGGTTATTTATATCCGTCTTTTTGATCGCATGTTATTTCACTTTTTGTTCGGTGGTATGATAATAAAGTGTTTTTTGCCTCTTTACGGTGATCACTGAAGGGGTTAACTAGTGGGACAATTTTATAGGTCGGGTCGTTACGGACGTGGCGATACTAAATGTGTACTATTGTTTTTTATTAAGACAAAAATGTATTTATTGGAAAAATATTTTTTTTCTTCTTTATTTAGGATTTTTTTTTTTTAACACTTGTAAATATTTTTTACATTGCCTCAAGGGGGGCATCACAGTAAAGTGACAGATCGCTGATCTGACATTTTGCAGTGCACTGTGTCAGATCAGCGATCTGAGGCAGTGCAGGGAGGCTTTCCGGCGCCTGCTCTGAGCAGGCGCTTGGAAGCCACCTCCCTGCAGGACCTGAAGGCCCCCCGTGGCCATTTTGGATCCGGGCCTGCAGGGATGAGGTAGGAGACCCTCGGAGCAACGCAATCACATCACGTTGCTCCGAGGGTCTCAGAAAAGCACGCAGGCATATGACGTACTATCCTGTCGAGGGTCAGATAGGCCCAGGTCACCTCGACAGTATAGTAGGTTTAAGGTCAGAGAGGGGTTAATGAGGAAAAAGGGGGATGATTTGAATTTCTCATATTTATTATGATAAACTTTGATGTCGCTTCACATGTACTTACATTTCAAGTTCTCCTTTCCCTCCCCATCTAATCTACTTTATTTTTTTTCTCTCTCCATACTATATTTCCCTCTTTCTACATTTGTAAATACCGTATATACTCTAGTATAAGCTCAGATTTTCAGGCAAAAAGTGCCCTTCTCGGTTATACTCGAGTCATTGTCCCAGGGGGTTGGTGGGGGAGCGGCGGCTGTCACATCACACTCACCAGCTATTATTGTGGTCTCTGCACTTCTATGCTTCTCCGGCGCAGACAGCTTTTTGTGTTCAGCGGTCACGTGGTACCGCTCATTAAAGTAATGAATATGCACGTGACTCCACTCCCATAGGCGTGGAGCGCATATTCATTACTTTAATGAGCGATACCATGTGACTGCTGAACACAGGAGCAAGCTGCTGGCGCGCGCCGGAGACCATCGGAGAAGTAGGGACATAGAGACCGTGCCAGGAGGGGGCGAGCCATGAGATATTCACCTGTCCCCGTTTCACCGCCAGGCTGTGTCTTCCGCGTCCTCTGGCTGTGACACTCAGGTCAGAGGGCGCAATGACGTGTTTAGTGCGCGCCCTCTGCCTGAACAGTCACTGCAAAGACCCGGAAGACACGGCGGCGGCAGAACGGGGAAAGGTGAATATCGCAAGTGCAGATGTCTTGAGCCAGCGGCAACACCGGCACCTGGCCGCCATAGCGCGCTGGGGTCCCTGCCTGCTCAGGACCCCGGCACCTCTTCCCCAGCGACGAGAGGAGAGTATGTCATTTTAAAAAAAAAAAATCGCAGCAGCATACGGGGCATATTATTCTATGGAGCATCTTATGGGGCCCATCAACCTTTGTGCAGCATTATATGGGGCATAATATTCTATGGAGCATCTTATGTGGCCCATCATGAACTTTATGGAACATTATATGGGGCTCCTCATTCAATATGGATATTCAAAAACACTTAACCTTCTGATGTCTCAATTAATTTTACTTTTATTGGTATCTTTTTATTTTTGAAATTTACCAGTAGCTGCTGCATTTTCCACCCTAGGCTTATACTCAAGTCAAAAAGTTCTCTTAGTTCTTGGGGACAAAATTAGGGGTCTCGGCTTATAGTCAAGTATATATGGTACTTAAAAATTAAATTATTGAAACAAAGACAACCCATGTGACCACAGCTGCCACTTCACTGCCTCAAGTGTCGACTTCCCCACTGTAGTGTTCAAATAGTTCTCTACTATATTCCAGATTCACAGTAATACACTTTTTTCTTAAAAAAAAAAAAAAAAAAAAGCTTGGCTGACTAGTTCACTTCCGAAAAAACACTCCCCCCCCCCCCCCTAATCTTAGTCATCATATGCTTGATTATGAATCATATATACGTTAATTATTCAATAGTCAAGGAGCCAACATATGGCATACCAGTACATCAAATGTTGGTAAGGGATTAAAGTTGCCCATGGATCATAAACAAGAACCAGCTATGAAAGAGAAGATGAACAGTGTCTTTTTTGTGTTTTCTTGTAAATATATGTAAAGGGGGTGCACCCCTATACTGATGATGATACAGGGTGCAAAACCTAGTCTGTAGGGCAACCTAGATACAGCAAAAAAGAGAAAAGACTAGACTAATGATGGTATGCACACCCGAAAATTATAAAAAAAAAAATCTGAAAACTTTTATTATTACACCTTTTTTGAGGTGTAATAAAAGTTTTCTGATTTTTTATAATTTTTGGGTGTGCATACCATCATTGGTCTAGTCTTTTCTCTTTTTTGCTGTATTTCGTGTGTTTTCTGACATTCAGCTACAAAATCCTGAACCTGTGAATGCAGCCTATGGAGTGTTGGGTTATTTATGGCCAAAACAACTAATCGCTGACAGTTACCTTCCCAGCACTATACATTCTCAAGAAAATGGAAGCCTACCAATAGTTCAGGGGGTCCATCCTCAGCATCTTCTGCTGACTGCTCCTCACCGATTTTACTGATGAAAAATAAAATTATAGATTTCAGTTGTGAATCTAAAACCTTGACTGCAGAACAAAAATATCAAAACTGTCCAAGCATTAGCTACATTAATAATAATAATTAAAAAAAAAAGTCACTTTTTTTTTTTAACTACCCTAAATACAGAGAAAGTTTGCTTTGAGGCAACTGAAATAAATTAGACAATCGATAAAGGCTTACCATTATGAACTTGGGGTGGGGGATTGAGTACAACTCCCTTATATTTATACATACCTCAAATCCCAAACATTAAGTCTGCGATCAGTTCCACTTGAAGCCAGGATGGTTTCATTATGTGGTGACCAGTGAACCTAGTAAGGAGATCGCAATTAGGGCCACACACAAGCAGGCTGCAAGCGACTATCAAGAGGTCACAGATCATATCAGATAGCACAACATCAAGATATTTTCAGTACACACACACCTGAAATATCTCATCTTTATGGGACTCAAATGAATGAAGTTTAAGCTTCAGGTTCCGGAGATCCCACAGCGCCACAGTCTACAACAGAAAACCAGTGAGCACAACACAAGCTTGATCTGCATATCAAATCTCATATGGACAGCTGGCACCTACACTTTTCAATCTATCCAAAGTGTCACCACTTTAGTCACACCTTGCGATCAGGTAGACACTTTAGGAATCGCTAACCTCACTATAGTTCGCTTACATATGACTAAAGAACTCTTCTTTAGGTTTTGGGTAATAGGATGGGAGCAAACTGCAGCTTTACTGGAATACATAAAGTAATGAGGGAAGAATTACCGTATGTACTCAAGTATAAGCCGACCAGAGTATAAGCCGAGGCATCTAATTTTACCTAAAAAAAAATAAAAATTTGGGTAAGCTTATTGACGCGAGTATAGGCCTGGTATGCGAGGCTCCCCCGTCGCTGTCCTGTGCTGAAAAACTCGGCTTATACACGAGTATATAAGGTAGGTTTCAATAAGTAATAGGTCTATATTCCATGGAAAAAGGATGAACAGGTCTTCTAGAGACAAGAGACCTTCTACACAATTTCTCAATACACATTGCAATATTGTCGACAATGCGAGAACACACCTTATCAGCGGAGCCAGTAGCCAGGATAAATTCGCTATATGGATTGAAAGATAAGCAGTTGACTTCAGCGGTGTGTGCATCCACGGAATGACTTGGCTTAGAAGTTGTATTTGACCGTGTGTCCCATCTGCCAGATAAAATATGTTGGTTTCAGGTAATTGGTCAATAGACAAGCATATTACATGTCCATCTATGTCTACACTTCTCAACCTCCTGCCATTTCTCTGGTGAGGAAACAGTGGTCATATGACAGCAAGCAAGCAATGTGCATACTCCCAATCAAATTCTGACAAGCGACTTCAGCAAGGCTGCGTACGTATAGCCGAAATTTGTCCAGAACTATACACATAGCATCGCTTTGTCTCAGCACCGACGGATCTTCACAGTGCACACTGAGGATTCAGAAGTGTGTAGTTTAAGAATGACTGCAGACTTTCGTGATAAGCCCAGACAACCCCTTTAAGGACAATTTGATCTTAATCTAGATTTTTTTTTTGTGTGGTCAGTCCATCAAGTTTACTAACATCTATACCAGACAGTGGCATAAATTATAAACACATTTTTTCCAGCTTAAAGGAAACATCATGAGCAAACAACCCATTAACCTGCCCCCATGCTCCTATTGGCAATTGATTCATAAACAGCGGTATTTGAATGCAAGCTGCAAGATACAGTAACACGATTCACGCACAAGGCAAAATAGTTACTTTGAGTCAGTATCCTGAAAGTCACAAAATCATCCTTGAAAACATGTCCATTGGGGGGGTGCACCAGCACCAAAAAAAATTGGCATGCGCAGGATTTCAAGTCAAACGGGGACAGGAATGGTGCACTCTGGACTGGGAGAGAACTTGCGCAGTAAGCTTGGCGAGACCAAGGCGTATACACCCCCTGTCATGACAGGCATTGTTATATGTGCACATCAAGTACTTGCAACAGATTTCTACAGCAACACCATGTCTTTTAGCATGAACAAGTTTTGCAGATAAAAAAATGCTGGAAGAATTGACATGCTGTAGGTTTGAATCTGCTTTAAATCAGCAATGAAAAAATAAGCAGCATGTGCATGAGACTTTAGAAATCTTATTCACTTCACTGGTATAGTAAAACATTGCATTTTGTCCTGTGGCAAAAAAGCAACATGTAAACAAGCAGGCAGTGGCAGACCTACTGATGAGTCAGCTGCATCTGGGCCTGGAGGTGGGACCCTTGCACGCAGGAGTGTACACATCTGCTGTGGGGCGAGTCAGTTTCCAGTGATCACTGACACCGGTACCCTCCCACTCATTCATTTAGGAACTAAGAGCCAGGGAGAGGGCACATCATGCAGGAAGAGACTGATCAATGACAGCGCTCACCGGTTGATGGCCCTGACTTCCTGCATGGCGCACCTCAATGACGAGTGTTAACCTGTAGACTTAGGAGGCCTGGGCTGCACACCAGTGGGGACTTAAGTGGATAAAGAGCAGGACTTACTATGTGTCTTCTGCTCCCTGCACCGTTCCCAACCAGCATCATCACGTTTAGGGATTGGGGAGGAGGGTTCACGGCACTGTACCCCCACCTCTCAGTGGTTTCTGCAGCTCTTTCCAGCTGATCTATAAAACCATGTGGCAGACCTCCATGGCTTATTTGATATAGAAGGATAGGTGTGTGTATGCATGTGTCTATACGTATGTGAAAATGTATGTGTGCATCAAAATGTGAGTGCGTGAAAGTGTGAATGCACATATACAGGGGCTTCTCACTAAATTAGAATATCAGCAAAAAGTTAGTTTATTTCAATTCTTCAATACAAAAAGTGAAACTCATTATATAGAGTCATTACAGACAGTGATCTATTTCACGTGTTTATTTCTGTTAATGTTGATGATTATGGCTTACAGCCAATGAAAACCCAATAGTCATTATCTCAGTAAATTAGAATTAACAAAAAACACCTGCAAATGCTTCCTAAGCGTTTAAAAAGGTCCCTTAGTCTTTCAGCAGGCTCCACAATCAAACCTACACATTTGGCATCGCCGCATTCAGAATCACCCAATCAAAAAAGATTAACCTGATTGCTAAACGGCGTAGCAGGCAAAAAAAATAAAAAATTCAAAGTGTTAGAATTACTTTTTTTTGGTTGCTGCGACATTGGATTAAAATGCAATAACGGGCGATCAAAAGATCGTATCTGCACCAAAATGGTATCTTTAAAAATGTCAGCTCGGCACGCAAAAAATAAGCCCTCACCTGACCCCAGATCACAAAAAATGGAGACGCTATGGGTGTCGGAAAATGGCTTTATTTTTTTTTTTAACAAAGTTTGGATTTTTTTTCACCACTTAGATAAAAAAAAAAAAAAGAACCTAGACATGTTTGGTGTCTATGATCTTGTAATGACCTGGAGAATCATAATGGCAGATCGGTTTTAGCATTTAGTGAACCTAGCAAAAAAGCCAAACAAAAAAACAAGTGTGGGATTCCACTTTTTGCAATTTAACTGCAATTGGAATTTTTTTCCCCGTTTTCGAGTACACGACATGGTAAAACCAATGTTGTCATTCAAAAGTACAAAAAAAGCACATGTACTGGTTCCTTTTGATCACACTGCAAGGGTCTATCAGTGATCAAAATAAAAAAATGTAATATTTTTTTTTATATATTTGCAGTTAGGGTTGGGGTTTTTTCGAAAGAAAAAAAAAACCACGATGATAGCTTTGAGGGCAAGTGCTCGCTACTCGAGTTTGCATCAGGTGCTCGGATATGAAAAGAGTATGGCGGATCACTGCATTTTTCCTTGAGGGGTCTGGTTTCCAAAATAGGGTCAGTTGTGGGGGTTTCCACTGTTTAGGCACATCAGGGGCTTTCAAAACGGGACTTGGTGTTCACTCTTGATTCCAGCTAATTTTGTGTTTAAAAATGTCAAATGGTGCTCCTTCCCTTCCGGGTCCTGCCATGCGCCCAAACAGTGAATTTCCACCACACATGAGGCATCAGCATGCTCAGGAGAAATTGCACAACTAGTTTTGTGGTTTACTTGCTCTTGTTATCCTTGTGAAAATAAAAAAAGTTTAGGTCTAAAGTACATTTTTTGTGAAAAAATTTTTTGTAAAATTTTATTTTTTCCTTCCACATTGCTTCAGTTCGTGATGCAACTTAAGGGTTAATAAACTTCTTGAATGTGGTTTTGAACACCTTGAGGGGTGCAGATTTTATAATGGAGTCACTTTTGGGTAATTTGTCACATAGACGTCTCAGTCACGTTAAATGCGATGTGGTCCCTATATTTACAAAACTTTGTTGTTGGGGAAAAAAAAAAAAAGGGCAGCGCAGATTTCCTGGAATAGTTTGCAGACCAAGTTTTCCCCTAAGGGTACTGTCACACAGTACCATTTTGATCGCTACGACGGCACGATCCGTGACGTCGCAGCGATCGTATGATTATCGCTCCAGCGTCGTAGACTGCTGTCACACGTTGCAATCACGGCGCTGGAGCGATGCCGAAGTCCCCGGTAACCAGGGTAAACATCGGGTAACTAAGCGCAGGGCCGCGCTTAGTAACCCGATGTTTACCGTGGTTACCAGCGTAAAAGTAAAAAAAAACAAACAGTACATACTTACATTCTGGTGTCTGTCCCCGGCGTTCTGCTTCTCTCCACTGTGTAAGCGCCATAGCCGGCAAGCACAGCGGTGACGTCAGACGTCACCGCTGTGCTCGCTTTCCGGCTGGCAGACGCTCACACAGTGGAGAGAAGCTGAGACGCCGGGGACAGACACCGGAATGTGAGTATGTACTGTTTGTTTTTTTTTTACTTTTACGCTGGTAACCACGGTAAACATCGGGTTACTAAGCGCGGCCCTGCGCTTAGTTACCCGATGTTTACCCTGGTTACAAGCGAACACATCGCTGGATCGCTGTCACACACAACGATCCAGCGATGTCAGCGGGTGATCAAGCGACGAAAGAAAGTTCCACACGATCTGCTACGACGTACGATTCTCAGCAGGATCCCTGATCGCTGCTGCGTGTCAGACACTGCGATATCGTAACGATATCGCTAGAACGTCACGAATCGTACCGTCGTAGCGATCAAAATGGTACTGTGTGACAGTACCCTAAGTGCAAGAAGAGCAGAATCCCCCCTCAAGTGACCCCATTTTGGAATTTACACCTCTGGGAATCTACAGATGTACTGACTATTTTGACTCCATGGGTGTTTTCCAGAGACAAGCAGCAGTGGATACGGGCTTAGTGAAAATTTGCAAACTGCTGCTGCGGTCACCAGTACCTTGTGTTCAGCTCATGCACCCGTAAATTAGACGGGCTCTCATCACTACAAAAATACCACATTTACTGTACCAGCTGACCAGGATGTAGGGATACATGCAACGTCGGGAAGGGGTTAACTTGCAAGGGGGGGGGAAGAATTTTGCTTTTGTTGCCATTTTCCCAGACCAGTAACATTTCTAATTTTCGGGATATGGGACTTATTTTTTTGTGCCCCAAGCTTATGATTTTACGGATTCCATTTTGGGGTAGATACAATGTTTTGATCACATCTTGTTGTAATGTTGCGGCGGGAAAAAAAAAAAAAGTTAATTCTGGTGTTTCCAATTATATTAATTTACTTTAATATTTTGATGGATGGATTGGACTTTTAGGAACATGGCAATACTAACAAAAAATATTTTTAATATGGCATAAGGAGGGAGGTTTGACCTTTAGTATTCTTTAATTTTAAATTAATCTTCACTTTTTCAGTATAAGGCTATGTGCACACGTCCGGAATTGCCACGGAAAATTTATGCGGCAATTCCAGAACTCCCTGCCGTGGGAAAAACGCATGCGGAATTGGCATGCGTATTACCGCTTAACACTAGCGTTTTACAAGCATAATTAGCTTGCAGAATGCTAGCGTTTTCCAAGCGATCTGTAGCATCGCTTGGAAAACTGATTGACCGGCTGGTCACACTTGTCAAACTGTGTTTGACAAGTGTGACCAACTTTTTACTAATGATGCTGCCTATGATTTTCTGCACAAAATCCGCATCTCCTGGCAGAAAGCGCAGGTGCGGATTTTCGTGGATTTTATGCGGATTTTGTGCGTTTCTGACCTCTTCCATTATAGAAATCCGCAGGTGTAAAAAACGCTGCAGTTCCGCACAAAAGTAGTAGCATGCTACTTTTGATCCGCAGCGGATTTCATGCGGAATTTTCCGCACCATTAGCACAGCCTTTTTTTTCCTATTGATTTACGTTGTACTGTAAATCACTGTGCGGAACTGCAGAGTTTCTGTGTGGAAAAATCCGCTGCGGATCCGCACTAAATCCGCATCGTGTGCACACAGCCTTAAACGTACTGGCAGTGGGAGCCCAGGTGTATGCAACAGCCAGCATCCACTGAAGAGGAAGAAAGTGTCAAACCGGTCCGCAAGTCATCTTGAGCGCAAGACAAGGTTCACATTGGTGTTTTATTGCCATATTTGTAGAATACTTAAATGTGAAATAAGTTTGTAAAAATTGCTGTAGATTTTGAACACTGCGCCCACAATGCAATATGCCAAACAAGTATTTCTAGGAACAATTCTTAAAACATTTTCACAAGTGAAAAATTTAAGGTATACTTAGCATGTGCTGGGAAACTGTCATGCATGGCTGCTGCTCCTTTCACCTTCAACTGTATTCAGGTTTTTAACATACAGATATTAACTGAGGGGTTTACGAAAACCGACATGGCAAAAGCAAAACTAGCACTTACATCATAAGCTTCTGATCGTCAGCAACAGAGCCAAACAAAGACTCATGCAATAGATGCCATGCTACATCCTCCACCACTGCTGAATGACCAGTGAAGATTGCTTTAGCATCAATTATTTTGCCTTCTTTGGGTCCGGCACTTATGTCCCACAAGCAAACAGTCTGCAAACAAAAAGGATTGTTATACCAGTATATTTCACAGCAATAATTGGATATCTCCATCCACTAGCACATTGTTCCCCAAATCCAGTCCTCAAGAGCCACAACAGGTCATGTTTTCAGGATTTGCTTAGTATGGCCCAGGTGATAATTACAGAACCTGCACAGGCAATAATTGCACCGTCTGGGCCATACTAAGGGAATCCTGAAAACATGACCCATTGGTGGCTCTTGAAGACTGGAGTTGACTAGGATATACTGATAGAAGACAAGCCTACTCACATGATCATCAGATGCACTTAGGAGGTGTCCACTCAGGTTAGAATTCCATGACAGGCCATAGCCTTCTTTCTGATGACCTCTTAACCTAAGATCAGGGTTACACTCTCCACTGGGATCTAACAAAACATGACAATTAGGCAATGTAGTTTTATATACATAACTCCTGGCAATTTGAGGCAGGCTCCACACATCATAACACCTTGCCAAAAATGCTTGTCAGTGTGAGTTTCAGCCATTAACCAGCAAACTGCTTTTAGTTGCAATACATATGCATCTCCATTGTGGCTTTTCACAACCTAGGGAAAGTCCCGAAGCTACTTTGCAGAACACAAGCAATTCTTCCATAAAATACCAAAATTCCCCAACAAAAACTATTCTTCCATTTAAACACCAGAGATGATCTAACATTTTAGAGAAAATGTAAGCATTAAAGTGTATCTGTCACCAGATTTTATCATACAAATAGCATACATGATTACATCTCTCAGATCTGATGCTGGTGTACTTGCTATAAAAAAAAAATCCATGTCACTGCCTAAAACTATTTGAACATTTCCTTCCTGATATGAACGTGAGCACTTCATGAGTCCAGCGCTAGCTAGAATGCTCCTATTAAAACCTGAATTATAACAGCCATTCTGACAGGGATTCCCAAAGTAAACAAGCCTCGTCCGGTCTCAGACAAATGAGCAGAGCATTTGATTTTTTCCTTTTTTGTTTACATCCTACATTTATTAGGTTATGGGGTTTGGAAAGACTACAGAGCTCAAAGAATATGCAATACAATAGTAGAGAATTGCTGAGTCGAATGTCCAAACAAAATCCACATGATTTATTGAACTCTAATTTTGTCAGATCCACTCATGTATCTCAGACCTACCTATGCAGATTCACTCAAATTCATATGGCTATGGTTTTATTGTACCCTGTATAAATTCACTGCACAATCCTTAAATTGTAGATTTTCTTTGTGGTGCATGTTCTGCGCTGAAAACCTACAACTAAGCCACGCATGAATTTGGTCCCCGAGCCTGAGCTCATGCCAAAGCTTGTTGGGAGGCCAGCATCAACTGCCCATTGCTACTTTTTAAAGAACAGCACCGGGGGGGGGGGGAGATCTGGAAGTTGGCTGCTAACTGGATGGCGGCTGGAGCCACTTTGAGGTGGGCACCAGGCGGCGGAGGCGCTGCTGTCATCTTCGGAGCACCCGTCGCTTTCCTTACCAAGGTGCAGACAGCCGCGAGCGCCGCTGACACACCGGCCCAGCATTATCAGGGGGCTTTAAGCCACACAACATAATTAAGCCACACAGTAGCCTAAAGGCCCTGAACAAGATGAATTCTGAGAAAACAGGATTAAGGCATAGCCGAAACGCGTTGGTTGGAGACCACTAGAGGAACTGCTAATGTTTTATGTCTAAATAAATTCTGAAGTTTTATTAAAACGATTCTTCGCTGGAGATTTCTTGTTTCTTTGCAGTCTAACTGCACCTGGTCGGCTCCGTGTAAAGACTTCCACAGCTTCATTACAACGTGGATCTGGTGAGCCGACTCTCCCTTTTTCCCTTACATTAATCACTCACAGGCTGAATAAGTTACTAGGAGCACGTATAGTAAAAGCACCACTTCAGCAATTTTTATTTAGCCCTTTTATGTATGCAAGTAATGAACGTAATTTCATACTCACCGGTAGCCAACATCAGTTTTCAGCCTCGCTCTGGCACCAAGTGACTGAAGTTTCAACCCGACATGTCACACAACCGTTACTCTATAAAAAGTGACCTCTGCTTCATAATCTTTTCAATGAAAATCTATGATAATTCAGAACAAGGCTCTGCAGTCCCATAGAATGCATTGTATTGAGAAAAGTGAATGCCAGAACACAATGATTTGGTGCCTTACAAAAGCTGTATAGTGATGCCAGAGTAGGGCTGAAAACAGATGATGCCAACTGGAAAGTATGTAACTACATTCAGTATGCTCACAAGGGATCTCTAAAAATGGGATCAAGGAATGGGAAAGAAAAAAGAAAAATATTCTTTTTAAGTTAGAAACTTTCAAAACAAAGTTTTCCTAAGATCTAGAAGTCAAGTGCAGCTTTGCTACAGGGATTGCTTCGGTAAACTCCTATGCCTGATCTGAAACTGGGTGTGAAGAGACACTGGCGGTACAGTGGAGCAGGCCATTGCCCAATGTGTAGCAGGTGCAAAGCATAGATGCTATTCTAATTAATGTGACCCGAGTGGCAAAATGGTCTCAGCAATTAAACCACCCACCCTACATCAATTGATGTCCAGAGTCAGGTCACTTGTGCTATATGCCCACACAAAGTCCATCTATTTGAAAAGGATTTAACAGGCTACAATTTATAGAAGGAAATAAAATAATTTGTGAATGACTGATTTATCAACAAATGTCCAATTTCCAGAGTGTGATGAGGACAGTAAAAGTCTTTCTTTAAGCAGTCACTTACCAGGTTTAGATGGGTGCTTCGTATAATCAAACACCAGCACATCAGATGATGGGGTTTTGGTAGCAATGATACATGGATTCTGAGGCATATATCGAGCCCGATTCACTTCACCTTCATGGTTGATTTTAATTTCAGTTTCAATTTTGCCACTTACTGAACCGAACCCACCAAATTCTAAAAAAAAAAATGCACGAACAAATCATGGAGTGAGAAACTTGCAAAACTTAGATTTCTCGCTGAGCTTAGGATAGCGGCTGGGAATATGGGGGGGGGGGAAAAAAAGTCAACACTTAGGCAGTTACATCACAGATCTATATATAGAAAGCTGTAAAAACGTCTTAAAGGGATTGTACCATGACTGTTAAGAGCTCTAGTGATGAGCGAATATACTCGTTACTCGAGATTTCCCAAGCACGCTCGGGGGTCCTACGAGTATTTTTTAGTGCTCGGAGATTTAGTTTTTATTGCCGCAGTTGAATGATTTACATCTGTTAGCCAGCATAAGTACATGTGGTGGATACCTAGCAATCAGGTAACCCCACATGTACTTATGCTGGCTAACAGATTGTTTTTCTTCGCTGCAGCTGAATGATTTACATCTGTTAGCCAGCATAAGTACATGTGGAGGTTGCCTGGTTGCTAGGGAACCACCACATGTACTTATGTTGGCTAACAGATGTAAATCATTCAACTGCGGCAATAAAAACTAAATCTCCGAGCACTAAGATACTCGCAGGACCCCCGAGCGCGCTCAGGAAATCTCGAGCAACGAGTATATTCACTCATCACTAAAGAGCTCCTAAACAAGTATATGTCCACAGATCATGTTTAAAGTCGATAACTTGAAATAAAGAAACAAACTTTTTTTTTTTTTACATGTTTTCTTGTTCACATGTACCCCCTTCATGACATACAACAGGTAAGATTCTGGGGGAGGGGTTCAGGGTGTGATACAAACACTGCTGTCCAGCTCCTTGCTCATCACATGCTTGAAATATATTTGAAAAACACATTTGTGGCCAAAAGTTGAGATGGACACACATTTTGCTGCTTCAGTGTTTAATCTTTTAGTCTATGGCAACTGGAAAACAATTATAAAAACTGCATAGGTTTTTACAGTTTTGACAAATACATCAGGTTTAATGTAAAGACTCCATATTCCCAGTGGTGTCCCTTAGTTTTCAAGGCTTTGCAGTTCACCCTGATATACTGGATATCAGCTTTGTGGTCTAATCCTAAAGGTACCTTCACACGAAGCGACGCTGCAGCGATAGCGACAACGATGCCGATCGCTGCAGCGTCGCTGTTTGGTCGCTGGAGAGCTGTCACACAGACCTCTCTCCAGCGACCAACGATGCCGAGGTCCCCGGGTAACCAGGGTAAACATCGGGTTGCTAAGCGCAGGGCCGCGCTTAGTAACCCGATGTTTACCCTGGTTACCAGCGTAAAAGTAAAAATAACAAACAGTACATGCTCACCTGCGCGTCCCCCGGCGTCCGCTTCCTGTACTGTGTGAGCGCCGGCCCTAACAGCAGAGCGGTGACGTCACCGCTGTGCTTTTACTTTCACTTTAGGGCCGGCGCTCAGTCAGAGCAGGAAGCGGACGGCAGGGGACGCGCAGGTGAGTATGTACTGTTTGTTATTTTTACTTTTACGCTGGTAACCAGGGTAAACATCGGGTTACTAAGCGCGGCCCTGCGCTTAGTAACCCGATATTTACCCTGGTTACCAGCGTAAAACATCGCTGGTATCGTTGCTTTTGGTGTCAAACCTGACGATACACGCCGGTCTGACGACCAAATAAAGTTCTGAACTTTATTCAACGACCAGCGATATCACAGCAGGATCCAGATCGCTGCTGCGTGTCAAACACAACGATATCGCTATCCAGGACGCTGCAACGTCACGGATCGTTGTCGTTCTCGTTGTAAAGTCGTTTCGTGTGAAGGTACCTTAAGGGCAACCCAGTCTCATGTAATTAGTGATTTGAGTTTATCACAATATCTGCTTTTGTTTGTACACCTGCTTTTTGGAGGACTGACAACAGGTTATCACTTGAGATCTGGCGAGTTTCCTGCCAATGGATCCCTAAGGGTATGTGCACACGTCCGGATTTCTTGCAGAAATTTCCTGAAGAAAACCGGAAATTTTCTGCAAGAAATCCGCATTTTTTTTTTAGCATTCTGCAAGCGTAATTAGCTTGCAGAATGCTAAAGTTTTCCAAGCGATCTGTAGCATTGCTTGGAAAACTGACTGACAAGTTGGTCACACTTGTCAAACATACTGTTTGACAAGTGTGACCAACTTTTTACTATAGTAAAAGATAGAATGTTGTGACCAACTTTTTACTATAGTAAAAGATAGAATGTTTAAAAATAATAAAAAAAAATAAAAAAATGCTTATACTCACCTGCAGACAGCCGATCTCCTCAGCGGCGTCCGTTCCTATAGCTGGTGTGTGTGCGCAGGACCTTCCATGACGTCGCGGTCACGTGAGCGGTCTCGCAACCAATCACAGGACCGCGACGTCATCGCAGGTCCTTCACCGCACACCAGCTATAGGAACCGAAGCGGCAGCATGCACCTGAGAGGCGGGAAGACATCGAAGGTGAGTATATCACTATTTTTTATTTTAATTCTTTTTTTTTTGACCAATTATATGGTGCCCAGTCCGTGGAGGAGAGTCTCCTCTCCTCCACCCTGGGTACCAACCGCACATAATCTGCTTACTTCCCGCATGGTGTGCACAGCCCCGTGCGGAAAGTATACAGATCAATGCACTCCTAGGTGTGCGGAATCCCCGCAATTCCGCATTTTTAATGAACATGTTGCTTTTTTTTTCCGCGATGCGATTTTTTCGCGGAAAAAAATGCAACATTTGCACAAGAAATGCGGAATACACTGTAAATAATAGGAGGTATATGTTAGCGTTTTTTTCGCGTTTTTATCACGTTTTTATAGCGAAAAAAACGCGAAAAATACTGAACGTGTGCACATGGCCTAAAAGTCATTTTTTTCTTCACAAAGCCACTTCGTTATCACTTTTGCCTTGTGACAAGGTGCTACATCATTCAGAAAAAGAATTGTTAATCTATAATTTCCTTCTGAACTGTTGGGAGATGTTGCTCTTGGAGTATGATTAGATCTCATTCTTTATTCATGACAGTGTCCTTAGGCAAAATTGTGAGGGAGCCCATTTTCTTGGATGAAAAGCAACCCCACACAAATGCCCTGAGGATGCTTTACTGAGGACATGACCCAGGACTCATGATGGTAGTTCTCACCTTTTTCTCTTTGGACAATCATTGTTCCAGATGTCCCAAACAGTATGAAGGACTTCAGAAGAAAAAAAACACAAAAAAAAAAACAACTTTGCCCCACTTTTCTGAAGGCCAATCCATGTCCTACCTGCAAAGATCTCTGATGAAAGGTGCATTTTTCAAAAAGCCCTGGAAAGTCCTCCCAACAGGTCTCTGTCTCTTGCCTCTCATAAAATTCTGAGAAGCTGGGAGTAGTTGGACAAAAGAGTGGGAAGGATGTGACGTGAGAGGACATACAAGGAGTGGTGGAAAATAAGGTGGTGGTGGGGAAGTTGAACTCTAGGAGAAGACTCAGTAAATCATCATTTGTCATCTAGTTGGTGTGATCTGTAAAGTCCATGATCGACATGACATTACTCAGGCAGTGTTTTAGATGACAAAGTTTTGACTATGCAGAGAGCAAAAGCCAGATGACAAGCTCATCACAACTGCTGCGCTCTGTACTGGCAGCAGCAATTGAGAAGATAAATCAGAAAAGCAGTGTTTAACTCCCTCATGAAGAAAAGGACTAGAAAAGCAGTAACTTCAGATGATTCCCACGCCCAACAGCTTTGTCAGCTGGATGAGATCTGGCTGCATGAGGGATCCTCCTGCATGGCTGGAGCAACTCCATTTGCCACACAATTTTAGCCACTAAAAGAGGGTTAGCTGGACGGACAGAGCAAGCAGCAAGAATGATAGGGGACAACAGGCGAGACATTTAAAGTACATACCTAATGAAGGAGGTATCATTTAATAGATTTAAATTGCAGAAGAACTCCTTTACATGATGTATGTAGCATTAACTACATGTTATATTATGTAACAACCCCTTTAACCCCTTCCCGACATGTGACGGAATAGTACGTCACATGTCGGGACCCCCGCTTTGATGTGCGCTCCGGCGGTGAGCGCACATCAAAGTCGCGACATGTCAGCTGTTTTTTACAGCTGACATGTGCGAGCAATAGCGGCGGGTGAAATCGCGATCACCCGCCGCTATTAACTAGTTAAATGCTGCTGTCAAACGCAGACAGCGGCATTTAACTACCGCATCCGGCCGTGCGGCCGGATATGAGCGCATCGCCGACCCCCGTCACATGATCGGGGGTCGGCGATGCTCCTCCATTGTAACCATAGAGGTCCTTGAGACCTCTATGGTTACTGATTGCCGGTGGCTGTGAGCGCCCCCCTGTGGTCGGCGCTCACAGCACACCGGCATTTCTGCTGTGTAGCAGCGATCTGATGATCGCTGTTATGTAGCAGAGCCGATCGTGCTGTGCCTGCTTCTAGCCTCCCATGGAGGCTATAGAAGCATGGCAAAAGTAAAAAAAAAAAGTTTTTA
Organism: Ranitomeya variabilis; assembly: GCF_051348905.1. Taxonomy (NCBI): domain Eukaryota; kingdom Metazoa; phylum Chordata; class Amphibia; order Anura; family Dendrobatidae; genus Ranitomeya; species Ranitomeya variabilis. Next base: position 415,443,768 of record NC_135234.1, read on the forward strand.
AAAATGTGAAAAAAATAAAAAAAATATAAAAGTTTAAATCACCCCCCTTTCGCCCCAATCAAAATAAATCAATAAAAAAAAACCCCAACCTACACATATTTGGTATCGCCGCGTTCAGAATCGCCCGATCTATCAATAAAAAAAAGCATTAACCTGATCGCTAAATGGCGTAATGAGAAAAAAATTTGAAACACCAGATTTACGTTTTTTTGGTCGCCACGACATTGCATTAAAATGCAATAACGGGCGATCAAAAGAACGTATCTACACCAAAATGCTATCATTAAAAACGCCAGCTCGGCACGCAAAAAATAAGCCCTCACCTGACCCCAGATCACGAAAAATGGAGACGCTACGAGTATCGGAAAATGGCGCAATTTTGTTTTGTTTTGTTTTTTGCAAAGTTTGGAATTTTTTTTCACCACTTAGGTGAAAAATAACCTAGTCATGTTAGGTGTCTATGAACTCGTAGTGACCTGGAGAATCATAATGGCAGGTCAGTTTTAGCATTTAGTGAACCTAGCAAAATAGGCAAGCAAAAAACAAGTGTGGGATTGCACTTTTTTTGCAATTTCACTGCACTTGGAATTTTTTTCCCGTTTTCTAGTACACGACATGCTAAAACCAATGACGTCGTTCAAAAGTACAACTCGTCCCGCAAAAAATAAGCCCTCACATGGCCAAATTGACGGAAAAATAAAAAAGTTATGGCTCTGGGAAGGAGGGGAGCGAAAAACGAAAACGGAAAAAGCTCCGGGGGTGAAGGGGTTAAAGCACAAAATGAGTGTTTTATGCACAGCACTGCAGCTTAAGTTTAAAAAAAAAAAAAAAAAAAAAACCCCACACCTTTACTGTCAAAATCAGTTTTTAGGTTTACCAAAAATGGTGTAAAACTGACCAGTTTTATCCACCTCCACCCCTTTTTCTTTATTTGTTGAGAGCTACCTTTACAAGAATATGGGATGGTGACCACAACTATACCTCATTTTTCAGACTATAAGGGTATGCGCACACGTTGCGGATTTCCTGAGGATCCGCAGCGGTTTTTGCCTTGCAGAAACGCTGCAGATTCGCAAGTGATTTACAGTACAATGTAAATCAATAGGAAAAAAAAAAAGGCTGTGCTAATTGTGCGGAAATAGGGATTTTTGTTAACTACCGTAAAATCCTTTTCTCCGAGCCATTCATAGGGGGACACAGACCGTGGGTGTATGCTGCTGCCACCAGGAGGTAGACACTAAGTGATACAAAGAATGTTAGCTCCTCCCCTGCAGTATACACCCTCCTGCTGGCTCTCAGCTAACCAGTACGGTGCAAAAGCAGTAGGAGATAAATAACATATGAGCGTATAGCATGTCACATTATATATGAGAGTATAGCATGTCAAATTATAAAACAAGCACAAGCTAATAATAGGGAGGGAGCTGTGTCCCCCAATGAATGGCTCGGAGAAAAGGACTTTACAGTGAGTACACAAAAATCCCTATTTCTCCTTCGCCTCATTGAGGGACACAGACCGTGGGACGTCCCAAAGCAGTTCCTGGGTGGGGACAACATCAGATCGGGCCGTGTAACCGCTACTTACAAGTGCGTCACCGCGGCCTGCAGAGTCCGCCTGCTCAGACTCACATCTGTAGAAGTGTGGGAATTATAGTGCTTCAAGAATGTATGCGGACTGGAGGAATTCGCAAGCTTGCGGCCGTGCTTGCCGACGTCTGGTGCCTAGAGCCCTCAGACAGGGAGATAGGCTGACATCTAGCACGGAAGGACTCCTGGATGGTGAAAAGAATCCACCAGGCTAACATGGCTGATGAAACGGCTAAACCCTTCCTGTGACCGTCAGGAAGCCTACTTCTTACCATCGGGAAGCCCAAGTAAAGTGTCCAACCTTCAGAAGGACGCCGTCCTCGATACATACCCACTCGGAGCACTCACTTCTTCCAGATTATGGAGAACCCATACCGTTTTGCGGACTGGAGCCGAAAGATGAGAGAAGGACAATGCCCCTGTAACAGTGGGAATACAATACCACCTTGGTAACAAGGGAATGGGATGGCCTGAGGGCAACCTTGCCTTGATGGTAATAAGGAATAAAGTCTGAAAGAACAGAGCGGCGAGCTCTGAAGACTCATCAGGATGACAAGAACGCAGAGAAAAAAAAGGGGGAGCGACCTTCCCTGATAGTAAAGTCTGTCTGGATCAAAAAAAGGAGTCTACTCTAAGATCCCCAGGACCATTAAGGTTCCACAGATCTAACGGTACGCGGTAGGGATGAACTACAGGTGAAGACTCCCTGCGAGAAAGTCCATATTTGCAGTTTTGTCACAATAAGATGGAAAAATACTAGTACCGCAAGCGAGAAAACCTGACATGGTCAGTGCGGGTCTCCCAGGATCACTGGGGCCCTTCCTGCTTCGAAAAAGATCTCGGAAGTAGTGGAAGAGGGGTTATGGAAATTGGTACCATGGAAGAACAGAGCATGCCCTGCGATGGTCTTGGATCTCGAGGCCGAACCATGAACTGGAGTACATTGGCATTCAGTTTGGACGCCATCCGACCTACATCTGGAGTACTCCAGTGAAGGCCGATCTGATGGAAGACTTCCGAGTGAAGTTCCCACTCCCTTGAGGAGAAACCCTGGCTGCTGAATATGTCTGCCGCCCAGTGTTCTACTCCAGGGATATGTACTGCTGAGATCACCGAAAGATAGATCTCAGCCAGAGAGTGCGAGGTACCTCGGCCATGGCGCTTGACTGTGGGTACCTGCTAGATGATTGACGTATGGCACAGCCGTGGCATTATCCAATTGAAGACGGATGGTTGGCCCGCCTGAAGGCAGTGGACCTGCTGTAGGATTAGCCGTACCGTTCAGGTCCCCAGAGCAATGATCGGGAGAAGACTGGCATTGGTATTCCCTAATAACCATTGGACCAGGAGAAGGCTCTGGATGAGGAAGGAGCTCAAAGACTACCCTTTGAAAGCCTGATTGACTTGCTGAAAACGAGAGGAGCGAAAGAAACTGCTTCCATTGTCGTCTTTTTCCTCAGAACCCTCCTAGCGAATCGAATGAACCGAGGGAATGAGTGATCAAATGTACGAGCTCCCTGTTGAAGGGCCACTACCTTGACTCGAGAGAGAATTACCATCCTTCTTGTGCAGGATCATCCTCAAAAAGGATCTGCTGGGCTGGGAATGAGGAAAACTTGTCTAAGTTTAGCTGCTAGCCCAAGTGAGAGGGTATCGCAAGTGATATAGACGACTCAGCCTAGTCCTGGAAGAGCGGCTAGATAGTCGACCAAATAGGGCAAGACGACCATGCTTCTAGGGTGCAAGAGGCACATGACAACTGCCATGACCCTTGCGACCACTCTGGTGCAGTAGCCAGGCCGCAGGGCAAGGTCGTGACTTGAAAATGCTGTTTGCAAATGGAAAGGCGAAGGGATTATTGTAGGAGGGGAAAAATAGGAATGTGAGGGTAATAATCCCGAATGTCGATGGATGCCAGAAACTCCACCTTTTTCTGTTGAAGTAATGGCTGAGCGGAGGAACTCCATCCGAAAAAGGAGGACCTTGTCAAAGGTTGTTAGAAGTTTGAGGTCCAGGAATGGTCTTACTTTTCATTCCCTCTTTTTGGAACCAAGATCCCCTAGATCTAGACTGTCCTGGACAACGCTTCCACTGCTGGTTGGGTCTGTAGAAAAGACATGATCCCTTGTTAGTCTCCCACTCAGAAGATTTGATTGGCCAGCTGTACTGTCTTTGGGGAAAGGTTACTTGTGTGAATCGAAGTAGTTAAGGTCTCCGACCAGGAGACTATTGATCAAGCAACCCATGTGGCGGCTAAGGAGGGGTAGAGCGCTGAACCCGAAGCCACAAGACAGAACGAACCAGATTTGCTATCCAACCGTCTGTGGTACTTTAATTGATGATACATCGGGCAGGGATACTGGTAGGTATACCACAAGAAATTCTATCCGGTTAGTCTGCCAAGTGGCAGAATGCGGGGCTGCATCCAGCAGGTCAGGAAAAAAACGTCTTTTGCCATCGTCATGCAGAGTAGAAAATTAGGAACCCTCGATCACCATCCTCTTAACAGGGAAGTGGAGAGGAATCGTCCGCTTTCTTGCATCATCCACTAAATAGTGGTGATGCAAAGGGGGGGTGCTCGGACACCAAGAAGGGGTGCCTCTGTACATCCCCAGAGTTGAGGTCCCCAGGTGGACAGGGCAGGTCGTCTGGCATTCGGCCTGGTTGCAGAAGAGGATACATGGAGGAGACACTGCATGTGCTCGTCTGTTGATGGTGTGGGGGGGAAATCGGTGCCCTTTAAGGACCTGTCGCCCTTAAAAAAATCAGACCAGGTATGGCATCCCACGTAGAGGCTTCTGTCCAGTGAATCGCTCATCAATTTGTTGATATAAATAGGCGAGTCCCTCTTTTTCTGAAGCTCTGGAAATCCAAGGTAATATCCGATCCATATTCAGAGCGTTGTTCTCAGCAAATCATAGGGGAGGGATCAGGAAATTAACTACCGTTTTCTAGACGCCTGTACGTTTTTCTAGAAGACTTGCGGCCCCTGCTAGCCGACGGCTCCCATGTAGGGGAGGGACCATGTATATCGGTCCTGCGAGCACTCCGAGCCACGGAGGGTTCACGGAGGGATTCAATCTCTTGGTCAGAGAAACCATGGGTTGCGGTTAGTGACAAAGTCCACTGAGGGGGACTAGGTACTCAGGGATAAACTGGGATCAGTGGCGGAGGGCTCCAGAGCTCAGTTAGGGTGACCAGCTTCGGATTGATCATGTGCCCTTAAGACCAGGGAATACTGGTCTTGTGCCTTTAGCAGGAGGGCATACTGTTCATGTGCCTTTAAGAACCAGGGCCTACTGGTCATGTGCCTTTAAAAACCAGGGCCTACTGGTCATGTGCCTTTAAGAACCAGGGCATACTGGTCATGTGCGTAAGACCAGGGCCTACTTGTCATGTGCCTTTAAGACCAGGGCATACTGGTCATGTGCCTTTAAGACCAGGGCATTTTTCAAGGATTACGCCAGAGGTGAAGCCCCTTGAGGGGAACTAGGTACTCTGGGAAAAGTCGGGATCGGCGGCGGGCTCCTGAGCTCATTTGAACTAAGTACTCTGGGAAAGGTGACCGGCTTCCGGCTGGTCATGACTTAAAGAGCAGAGAACGCTGGTAATGTGCCCCTTTTAAACTAGGGAACCTTTAAGACCTGGGAATGCTGGTCATTGTTTTTAAAAAGCCAGGGAAAGCTGGACATGTACCTATAAGCCCAGCGACCACTGGGCATGCATCTTTAAGACCAGGGAATGCGGTCATGTACCCTTAAGACCCGTGCCTTTAAGACCAGAGCTTGCTGGACAACCAGAGATTGCAGGTCTTAAGTATTAACAGGAAACGCTAGTCCCTTTATGCTGCCGGGGTGGGGTGCAGAGGGAGGACGGGGGAGGGGTGCGGATTCTCCTTACCGAAATTGAGTCCCCCGTCTGGAATAGCGCTGTCTTCAGCGCTGAGTACCGCCAGTGCGATGAAGCAGCCACTTCCGGATGAGCTCGTGTCCAGAAATGGCAGGAGGAAGAAGATGGCCGCCGAGAATACAGCTCTCGTCCTGAATGAGAGGCGCCTGAATAGGGGGGCGGAGCCTGAAGCACGGCCTAGCATGGGCGGAGTTCCGGGTTGCAGCCTACACAAACCCGAAGACGGGGGCTAAATTTTTGAAGCCTGTTGGTTCGGGGAGATCGGAACGTGAAAGAATCCGTCGCCCCATTCGTCCGTTGTAAAGGTAAAAAGTTTTTGGGTCTGAATAGTAGACCAGTCCGTGTGCCTCCTACGGACACTAAGCAAGAACTGGTTAGCTGAGAGCCAGCAGGAGGGTGTATACTGCAGGGGAGGAGCTAACTTTCTTTGTATCACTTAGGCTACGTTCACATTTGCGTTGTTGTGTGTTGCGTCGGCGACGCATCTGCAACGCATGCAAAACGCATTGTTTTGTGACGCATGCGTCCTTTTTTTGCTTGATTTTGGACGCACAAAAAATGCAACTTGCTGCGTCCTCTGCGCCCTGACGCGTGCGCTGCAGTGACGCATGCGTACAAAACGCAAGTGCAATGCATGTCCATGCGCCCCCATGTTAAATATAGGGGCGCATGACGCTTGCGTCGCCCGACGCTGCGTCGCACAACGCTAATGTGAACGTAGCCTTAGTGTCAACCTCCTGGTGGCAGCAGCATACACCCACGGTCTGTGTCCCCCAATGAGGCGAAGGAGAAAATTCCATGCGGAAACGCTGCGGATTAAAAGTAGCATTTCACTTTTGTGCGGATCTGCAGCGTTTTTGTACCCATTCCATTATAGAAATCCGCAGGAGTAATAAAACGCAGTAAATCCGCAGCAAATCTGCACCTGCGTTTTTTGCCAAGAGATGCAGAATCCGTACAAAAAATTCTTGAGGCTAATCCGCAACGTGTGCACATAGCCTAAGACACTTTTCCTCCAAAGGTTTTGAGGAAAGTGGGGGTGCGTCTCCCAGGCATGGAGCACAGTGAGTATTCCAGCAGCTGACCGCAGCGTGTGAGTGCGAATGGAAGCGACGTCATGTGCTGTAGCACACTGAAATCAGCCGCTGGCATCAGAACAAGATGCCGCTGAAAAGGAGCAGAGGGAAGGAAAGTAGAATGGTTTATTTACCTATTTTTGAGGCTGTAAAGTGATGGGGGCCCCTTATACCGGGATATACAGGATGGGGGGGGGAGGAGATACTATCCCTATAGCTGTGTCAGCAGCAGCTCCCCGGCCCCCACTGTTCCTCCTCTAAAACCTAGGTGCATCTTATAGTCCGAAAACTACACTACATACCACAAACCTTTCCCCACCAATAATAAATTTGTCACTAAATTATCTACAACCCACGATGTTCGTACACATGAAATACTTGGCCACACCAGTGGTGCATCAAGCACCCTTGAATAAAGAAGGATTTTGGCAAACGCAAAAACTAACCTGTACACCCAAAGATATGTTTTGTTTTTTATGATTACCGTTCATCCATGTCCCTTACGAGGTGCTGTACTTTGTTTAAACAGTCATTTTATGCTGACAGACTCCTATGAGTGCTTTACTGTTCAGGAATCCAGTCTCATTAAGCCCTTCTGAATGATATCCACCATACACATCAGATATGGGTGAATGGAGCAGGCTCAGGAGCCAAAACCACTTAATACTTTGTGGGTGCTGGTTTTATCACACAACCCCTTAAACCCTCTGACTTCGCAAAAGAGAATATCATCCATGTACTGCAGAATACAGAACTGGTAATCAAAAGCAGGTTTCAAGTCTCAAAAAAGAAAAAAAAAAAAAAAAACAAAGTCAACCACCTTTTCCTGAATGAAAAATATAGAAATGAAAATACAGCGTTGGGACATCTGTGTTGGGGTGCTTTCACATAGCGTTTAGGGATATGGTCATTAGTCCCGTTAGGGCATACGTCTGAACCCCACTGCAGAAAGCCCCAGACGTATGTGCCGACGCAATAGACTCTGCGCAGGCAGAGCGATCATGCACTGTGCCGTGAATCATTTTCAGGAGTGTATGCCTCCTGGAGGTGGACACTCCCAAAAACTATGCACGACAGAGTGCTGTTCCCTCTGCCGACACCATTACAGTCTATTGCCACATCAGTGTATATATTTGGATCCCATTTTCCAGTGGGTTCAGATGTAAGCCTCGTCAGGGCCACCGAACAGGTGCCTGAACACAACATAAAAGCGCTTAGTCTGAACAAAATTAGACAAAATGGGTTCTAAACTAACCAAATCCAGCAGACCTCCATTCTGCTGTATTTTGAGTATTGAGAAGTTGTCAAAAGAAGCCATATACAGTGGAATGTAAACGTTAGATTCAAAATTAAATTACCTCTAAAATGCTAAAGTTAAAGAGGACGCATTTCCTTTGCATTTTAGGTAAAAAAGTTTACATTTTAAAAACTACAAAAAAGGAAAATGGGCCAATGCAGAAGTTTGTGCACTCTTAGAGATGTGTGTGATCATATAACTTTGACTAAGGCTTTAGACCTTAATAAGCCTGTTATTGAACAAGACATAACCCCATCATCATTAGGAATGGTTGGGTGATGCAAATTTTCCAGCCTCCTCTAACCTTATGCCAAATAGCAGCCATTGGTTCTTCTAAGCAGCTGACTAGCACTCAAACTGAAAATGGTGGAGGTCCAAAGAGCAGGAGAAGGCTGTAAGAAGATAGCAAAGCAATTTCAAGTTGCACTTTCCTCAGTTCGAAATGTAATTAAGAAATGGAAGTCAACAGGTCAAGATAAGGTTTGAAAGACCAAGAAAAATTTCAGTGAGGGATGCTCAAGGATTGTTAGAGGCAAATCAGAACCAATTCTTGACTGCAAAAGACTTTCAGAAAGATTCAGCAAACTCTGGAGTTTTAGCACATTGTTCTACTCTTTAAAGACAGACAAATATGTCCTTCATGGATGAGTGATCAGAAGAAAACCTCTCCTGCATCCTCACCATAAAATTCAGTGTCAGAAGCATGTAAAAACACCCAAACAAATACTGTGGAACAAGGAGGCTAAAATAGAACTCTGTGCCCATTACACAGGTCAACAAAAAAAAATTTTTTTTCTGGTGTCCAAAATATTTTAATGAATTTGGGGTATTTTTGGGGTGCTGATTCTGAATATGCTATCAGTTTTGCCAGATTGGCTCAAGTTTTTGAGATTTTTGGTATCTTATTTATAGCACTTGTTGGTAAATGCAACGCATCATCTCATTAATTTCTTTGGATTAGTACTTGAACTGAGCAGTTCTCAATATAGTTGTGTTAGTGTTCTAAAAGTTTGTTCATAGCTTGATTTTTGCACTAACTTTATGTTGTTGTCTGTTTTCCAGTGAAAAGCATGAACTCATCAAGAAGAAGTTGTCTTAACGATCCAGACTCATTCTGTTACATTTGTGGTGAATATACACTGCCAAAACATAGAAGAAACATAACAGACTTCGTAAAAAAAAGTGTATTTTGCCTATTTTGGGGTTATGCTTGGGGACCAAGACAAGTTTTGGGCACCACACAGTGTGCAAAGCATGTATCGAATTATTACGAAAATGGACCAAAGGACAAAGAAAAAGCTTCAAATTTGGTGTTCCAATGGTGTGGAGAGCAAAAAAATCATCATGATGACTGTTATTTCTGTGCAGTGCAAGTGCAAGGATTCAATAAGCATAAGAAACGAAAATGGGAGTATCCTAACATGGAATCTGCAAGAAGGCCTGTCCCTCATTGTGAAGATGTGCCTGTACCTGTGTTTACCATGTTACCTGACCTTCCCCCACCTGATGATGATGAAATGCAGGGTATGGAGCTAAACATTAGTTAATAAAGTTAATGCGCGTGTAGCAAATTACGTCTTTTTTTTTTTTTTTACACATTTTACGAAAAATCTCAAAAACTTGAGCCAATCTGGCAAAACTGATGACATATTCAGAATCAGCACCCCAAAGTTACCCTAAATTCGATGAAATATCTTTGGCACCAAAAATGCTGTTGACCAGTGTTATGAAAGGAATGTGTGGAGAAGAAAAAAAAAAAAAAGGCATAGAATTTCAGGACAAGAACATCTTGCCAACCTTTAAGCATGGGGGTGGATCAATCATGCTTTGGGGTTGTGTTGCAGCCAATGGCACTGGGAACATTTCACAGGTAGAGGGAAGAATTGATTCGATTAAATTTCAACAAATTCTTGTTGCAAACATAACACCATCTGAAAAAAAAGCGGATGTTGAAGAGAGGATGGCTTCTACAAATGGATAATGATCCTAAAAACACATAAAAATCCACAATAGACTACCTCAAAAGGTGCAAGCTGAAGGTTTTGCAATGATATTCACAGTCCCCTGATCTGATAATTGAAAATCTGTGGCTAGACTTCAAAATAGCAGTGCATGCAAGACTACCCAGAAATCTCACAGAACTGGAAACATTTTCCAAGGAAGAATGGATGAAAATCCCTCAAAAACAATTGAAAGACCCTTAGCGCTGGCTACAAAAAGTTTACAAGCTGGAATACATTCATAAAGGGGTGCTACTAGGTAGTAACCATGTGGAATGCCCAAACTTTTATATCAGCCCATTTTCCTTTATGTAATTTAAATATAAGATCAAAAAATAAATATATTTTTGCCTAAAATACAATGGAAATGTGTCATCTCTAAGTTTAGGCCTTTTAGAGAACATTTTATCTTCAACTTGCTTCAAGAAGTTGTTCAATACTTGGACAACTCCATGTCATACACCAAACTTGGCCCAGATAAAATAGCTTATACTCCCCCCTCCCGTGCAGACGCAGTTCCAGCGGTGTTGGCAGTCCTGGGCTCTTTTGCGGTTGTTGCAACATGTGAGCCTGGTGCCCAATCAGCGCTGGCACCACTCTTCCCGCCTTCTGTCAAATGGAACATGAGGAGGAAGTCAGATCAGCTGCAGCCTGAACTTCATATTCACGTTTAATTCAACAAAAGGCAGAGATAGTGACGCTAGTGCCGATTGACCAACGGGCTTACATGTCATAACCATAAGGGAGACCCGAGGAGAATTGAGTGCGACACCACTGAAATGGCGCTGGCACAGGAGGGGAGTATAAGTTTTGTATTTTATTGGGGCCAAACATTTACATCAAGAAGGGGTTATCCTAGTAGTGGATAACCTCTTAACTGTTCACAACAACAGTAATTTAGACCAGGGGTGCCCAACTTTTACATGCCATTGTACTTGCCTCTTCATGGCTCTCTCTCCACACCTGTCTCTACTGCTCCCCATCTGGTCCTCCACTTGCCTCCCCTTTTCAGCAGGCACCTCCAATCCTTACTAGGCCCCCCACAGTATCTTGTATATTTTATATTTTGATAAGTGTTGAGCACAATCTGTCAAAATTTGATTTGGGGAATGCGCCCCAACTGACAAGAGCGGGGACTAGTCAGCAGTTACAGCGCATGCTGGAAGACCCTGAAGGAACCGAAAAAGGAGATAATGGTAGGACTGAGCAGGGAGCTGCAGCAGGACAGGTATTAAGACGGCTGGGGAGAGGCGAGAATAAGTTATGATATCAATGAAAACTAAAGCTCAATCAAAACAAGACATCAAATCCAGAGACACAAAAATAAGTTGGCTTTGACAATTTTGTGCATTATTTTTAACTACCAAAATACACAATACTGAAAATATGAATATAAATATTATAGACAATAGAGTAGATTTTTATTTTTACTAACATGCGCAAAGGAAAAAAAAAAAAAAAAAAGGTGAAGACCCGTAATTTGAGTGCTTTTCACTGCATCTTAACTGAGGTGCAGAGTTTGTGTTATCTACCTAACAATACACAAGACTGATAACGCTGTATTAGCACAAAGTTGGAAAATTGTCAGTTCACTTTTACAAAACAAAATTAATCTGGCAAAAAAAAAAAAAAAAAAAACTGTTGGAAAAATAAAAATGACTGAAAAAGGGAAGAAAAAAAAAAAAAACATGCAATAGAAAAAAAATTGCCATAGCAGAAAGGGGTTAATGCCATTCCACTGCAGGTCACAATTAATTTAAGTTAAACTCATCACCTTTCTCACTGTCATAATGTGAAGCATCAAACTGGGCATCGTCATTAGGAATCTGGACTCGAGCCACGACTAGGTGATTCTGCTCATCTGAGGTGTGGGTCCCAAGCACCAACCAATGCAAGGCATAGTCTTTACCCTCTGGCCTATAGAAGAGAGAAAATGTAAGATGCATATGAAGCTTTTTGCAAGTGGAAACATTTACCTACATACCAGCGTACCATTTCCTTACATACAATAAGATTAAAAGGCGTAGATGCCTACGGAAAATATATGAACATTATACTTTACCACCTCCATCACGAGGGGGTCATTATCGGTTTTTGGCTCACTTTTCCTGGAGCCGTAATATTTTTTATATACCTGTCCGCATACATCTGAGGGCTTTTTTGGCAGAAAGTTGTACTTTTGAATGACAAATCATTTTACCACAGCGTACTAGAAAAAGGGCAAAAAATTGCAAGTTGGGAGAAATTGTGGAAAAAAAAATAATTCTGTTTTGGGGAATTGTTTTTAGGGTGTACATTTTGTGGTAAAAATGACCCAGCAATATGATTCTCCTCACCAGTAGGATTACAGCAATACCAAACACGGCCAGGTTTTTATTTATTTATTTTTTTAAGTGCTGTTATTTTCTGAGACCTGTAACATTTTCAATTTTCGCTCAATAGAACTGTATGATTGCTTGTTTTTTGCAGGCTGAGAACGTTTTTATTGATCATTTTGGGATAGATCCAAACAAAAAAAAAACGTTTAAATAAGGAGAATGACGATCCAATGGCGCTGTCACTACAATTAAATAACGCGTTTGTAGAGCAAACTGCTCTTCATCAGGCACATAAAAACATATTCAAATTGACCAGTGTTCATATAACCCCTAGGTGTGGGTATTCAAATTCATCATTTAACCCCAGCTGTGCTGCACTGTAGCTCCACTGCAATCATGTCCCATCATCAATGCATTGCGTATTAGCCTGTATGCTCTATGCATTCATTTAACCCCTCAGGGACTAATTTAGATAATTTTTAAATCTAATAACTTTCTGTTCATCAGCCTTTGCTATCTATCCGTAAAGCTGACAGATATTTGTTCTATTATGGTAAGCTTTATGTTACAGGGATTTTATCCATGTACATGAAATAAATGTCTTTCATAGGCTGTGATCCATAATTCCATTTTTAATGTTTGATCCATGCTCATGCTAAGATGTATTGGCATCGTGGTCCGTCCCACATACTGCAATTTGCACTGACATTGTAGGACATATCACATGAGCTCTGACAGTTTAAAAAAAAACTATCAGAAAACATTCTCCTGTGATCGTTGCTGTAAATTTTTTGCCCAACTTTACCCATTTACAACTTGCATTTCGAATTGCCACATTTAAAAGTTCCACTATTGGTCAATTACCCCCATGTCCACATTCTTCTCCACGATAATTATTTTTTCTTCCTAATCTGACTAGGAGCCATCATAATTCTCAGATTCTTATTACAGCTGTAGACTACCACTGGATCAGTAGGTACATATTTTTGGGAGCAAGGGATCCCCCTTAAACTTAACCAATGTTTTCTGAGGACTTCATCCACTTTTTTATTTTTATAGGGATTTCTTAAAAGTTGTCAGAACTAAATTGGAACCTACTTACAGAGACCATTTTATCTGTTCTTGTGGCAATCTTAGCTAAGAAATCATTCTGTGTAAGTCTTCTGGTTTTGTCAAAAGCATTTTTTATAAGTTGGATGGGATTTCCTTTTCCTAAAAACCTCCCCCTTAAAATCCTTGACTTTATAAAAATCTGCTTTGGATGTACAATTTTTACTTATCTGAAAGCTGGCCATAGGAAAGTTTTTTCAACCAAGCTAGGTAGATGTCCACTATGGTAATGGAAATAGCTATTGACATCTAGGTACTTGAAATGAGTGTAAGTTTGAATAGTGCCATTGTGCACAGAAATAAGCAAATCTAAAGAATATGGACCCAGTTGAAGAAGTAGAAGTAAACTTTAAACCCCATTTGTTGTTCAGTTCTTGAATTTGCCTCTTCTAGTGAGACAATCCAAATAAAAAAACAGGTAGTCTATGATGTTTATAGAATAGAATCTACTATATAATTGTCTAAGGGTCACTTCCGTCTTTGTCTGTCCTGCTGTCTTTCTGTCTGTCACGGATATTCATTGGTCGCGGCCTCTGTCTCATGGAAATCCAAGTCGCTGATTGGTCGTGGCAAAACGCCCACGACCAATCAGTGACGGCCATAGTCTGGCAGCGAAATGGCCGCTGCTTTACTGCCCTGTAGTCAGCGCTGAGCGCTCACACAGGGTTAATGCCAGCGTTAACTATACTATTGATGCTGCGTATGCATCTAATGTTACAAATGATAAAAAAAAAAAAAAAAGAAAAGAAAAGGTTATTCTCACCTTCCGACGTTGCAGCTGTCCTCGGCAGTGCAAGCGGCAGGTTCCGGTGCCAAGGATGCTATGCGAGAAGGACCTGCCATGACGTCACGATCATGTGACCGCGACGTCATCACAGGTCCTGCGCTCATACCAACCCTGGGACCGGAAGCTGCCGCGTGCACCGCACACAGGCGCCAGGACTTCAAGGGGCCTTCGGAAAGTGAGTATGTTTATTTTTTATTTTAAGTTTTTTTTTAACCACACATATAGTGCCCACATTGCTATATACTACGTGGGCTGTGTTATATACTACATCTCTGTGCTATATACTATGTACTGTAGCTGGGCAATATACAACGTGACTGTCAAATATACTACGTGGGCTGTATTATATACTACGTAGCTGTGCAATATACTATGTGGCTGTGTCAGTTCTGTTATATACTACGTCGACTGCAATATACTACGTGGCTGTGCAATATACTATGTGCCTCTACAATATACTACGTGGCTATGTTATATACTACGTGGCTGTCTTATATACTACGTAGCTCTGCTACATACTACGTACGCTGTGTCACATACTACGTACCTCTGTTATATACTACGTAGCTATGTTATATACTACGTCGGTTGTGTTATATACTACGTCACTGCAATATAGTACGTAGCCTGTGCTATATACTACCTACATATTCTAGAATACCCGATACGTTAGAATCGGGCCACCATCTAGTACTAACATAATGAGGGTATGTGTAAACGTAAGAATTTCTTGCAGAAAATTCCTGAAGAAAACCGGACATTTTCGGCAAGAAAACAGCATGCGTTTTTCACGTTTACACCGTGTTTTTTTGAGCTTTCCCAATGCATTATATAGCGGGAAAAACGCGAAAAAAACCCCAAAATTAATGAACATGCTGCGTTTTTTACCGCGATGCATTTTCGTGAAAAAAAAAAAAAAAAACAGCATCATATGCACAAAAATTGCAGAATGCATTCTAAATGATAAAAAAAACGCATACATATGCATCCTATCACGTTTTTATAGCAAAAAACTGCAAAAAAAAGTGAAAAACCGCAACGTGTGCACACAGCCTAGAACTCTGTAGTGTTATCACATGCAAACATGAAATATATGAACATACTACTAATAGATACCGCGCTCGGGTGATTAGGGTGAGCTATCCCTGGCTGCAGGGGTGCGATAGACCTGAGAGCAATGATGGACTGTGAATAAAACCACACTATCAGTGGTGGTATGCCCAATTATGGGCTATTGTGCAGGCTGTCCAACTGCTTGATACCAGCTGTATATGCTTTTCATGCAAAAGAAGATAATATATCCCCCGGCAGAATAAATATAAACAAGTGTGGTAACCGCAATTAGTACATATAGAAACAATCGCTGCGTGAAGCTCTTACCATGTGCTGCACTGAGTAGCCGCCCCGCTGCTCCTGGTAAGTATCAGAGGTGGTATGCAGCGTCACGCAAGTGGCAGTGGCAGGCGTAGGGGTAAGACTATCCTGCATATGGTAGCGGACAGGTGGGCGCACATGTACTGATTGACCGCGACCAGTATAGGGTGTCGCTGCTGAGTGTAGAGCCAGGGAACGTCCCGGCCGGAGGCGTCCCTGGTTACACTAGGAAAAAATGGCCGCCGCTGACAAGCAGCGTGTGACGTCACCGGCCTACGGAGCCCCACTGAGGCCAAAAGACTAACCGACGCGTTTCGAAGGGTAAACGCCCTTCTTCATCAACCCTGATGAAGAAGGGCGTTTACCCTTCCGGGGGATATATTATCTTCTTTTGCATGAAATTTTTTTCACAATCCATCATTGCTCTCAGGTCTATCGCACCCCTGCAGCCAGGGATAGCTCACCCTAATCACCCGAGCGCGGTATCTATTAGTAGTATATCTATTGTTTTTTCACAGAAGTGGCACTCTTTCTGAGGATACCAGCAGCTGGGTGATTGTATAGGTCACTCCCACTCACTTGGTGGGTACCAGTGTCGAGCGCCAGTGATATCGTTATACATATATATGAAATATATAAAGTTTGAATTGCATTACTGCTCTAGAAAATTAGAAAAAAAAATGTAAGTTTCTTTTAAATTACCAAAAAAAAAAAAAAAAAAAAAGGGACCAATGAAAAAAAAAAAAACTATATCACCAATTATAAACATGCAGACGTTAAAGGGACATTTAACCCCTTAACGACTGCCGATACGCATTTTAATGGCAGTTGAGGGTACTTAAACCACTGCGCCGATAATTAAACGCACTGTGGAAAAAGAATAGCGCCCCCCCAGTGTCGGATTTTCTCCGGGGTCTCAGCTGCCGGGGGTAGCCGAGACCCCAGAGAACATGATTTGAGTCGGTTTTTACCAACCCCCAGATTGCGATCACACTTAACCGTATAACGACTGCAAAAAAAACAAAACAAAAAACAAACAAACCACGATTTGCCATTTAATTTCTGTCCTCCGATGTGATCACACATCAGGACAGAGAAATAGGGTCTCCGATCACCCCCTGATACTAAGCAGTGTCTCCCGGTGTCCCTGGGTCCTCCTGCTTCCCCCACAGCCGCTGGCGCCTATAACTGGCAAGAAAATGGGGGGCGTATGTGCACTGCGCCTGCAGAGATCTGTCGGCACCAATAGGAAGATTTTTGCTATTGGTTCAGTTTGATCACTGTGATAGGGTCTATCACAGTGATCAAAATAAAAAAATAAAAAAAATAGTAAATGAACACCCCCTTTATCATCCCCTTAGTTAGGGAAAAATAAAGAAAATATATTTATTTTTATTTTCCCATTAGGGTTACAGGGGGGCTAAAGCGAGTTGGGCAGATTCCACTATTTAGGTACATCAGGGGGTCTCCAAACGCGACATGGTGCCACCATTGAATCCAGCCAATTTTGACTTCAAAAAGTCAAATGGTGCTCCCTCCATTCTGAGCTATGCCGTGTGCCCAAACAGTAGTTTTCTCCCACGTATGGGGTATCAGAGTACTCAGGACAAATTGCACAACAACTTTAGTGGTCCAATTTCTCCGGTTTCCCTTGTGAAAGTAAAAAGTTGGGGTGAAAAGATAATTTTTGTGGAAAAAGCATTAAGCTACTTACCGGTAGCAGCATTTTTCGGAGGCCCATGACAGCACCACGAGAGAGGGGATCCGCCCCTTAGGAACAGGAAACCCACAGATACAAAAGGGCGGCACCTCTCCCAGGTATCAGTTGTATTACAGAGCCTGAGAGGACTACCGCAGTTAAAGACAAGCATACACAAACATTATATACAATATCTTTAATAAAGTACCAATCAAGATATCACACGTGAGAATTTTTTTTTTTTTTTTTTTTTTTTTACATTTTAAGGAAGTGCAACCCACACGTGAATAGGGAGGGAACTAAAAGTGCTGTCATGGGCCTCCGAAAAATGCTGCTACCGGTAAGTAGCTTAATGCGGACTCCCATGACAGCACCACGAGAGATTTACAGAGATGTAAGCCACCTTAGGGAGGGACTATAGCCTGCAGCACCCTTAACCCGAAAGTGAGATCTGAGGAGAACCCCAAGTCCAACCGATAGTGTTTAAAAAAGGTGGAAGTGGATGACCATGTGGCCGCCTTACATATCTGGTCGATTGACACTCCAGACCTTTCCGCCCAGGATGATGCCATGGCTCGGGTAGAATGTGCCCTCAGATTCTGCGGAGCCGGACCCCCACCTGCTGTGTAAGCCAGAGAGATAGCCTCCCTAATCCATTTAGCTGGTGTATATTTTGATGCTCTAAAGGCGGAGTCACACATAACGATATCGTTAACGATATCGTTGCAACGTCACACTTTTGGTAACGTAGCAACGATCCCGCTAACTATCTCGTTACGTGTGACAGCGACCAACGATCAGGCCCCTGCTGGGAGATCGTTGGTCGTTGGGGAATGATCAGGACCATTTTTTGGTCGCTGATCACCCGCTGTCATCGCTGGATCGGCGTGTGTGACGCCGATCCAGCGATGTGTTCACTTGTAACCAGGGTAAATATCGGGTTACTAAGCGCGGCTGCGCTTAGTAACCCGATATTTACCCTGGTTACCACTGTAAAAAAAAAAAACAGTACATACTCACATTCTGATGTCTGTCACGTCCCCCGGCGTCCACAGGGTTAAAACTGCTTTCGGCAGGAGCGCTGCTAATGCACGCGCTGCTGCCGAGAGCTTCCCTGCACTGACTGTCAGCGCCGGCCGTAAAGCAGAGTACGGCGGTGACGTCACCGCTGTTACTGCCGGCGCTGAGACATTCAGTGCAGGGAAGCTCTTACTACGCGCGGCCCTGCACTTAGTAACCCATTGTTTACCCTGGTTACCCGGGTGCTGCAGGGGGACTTCGGCATCGTTGAAGACAGTTTCAACGATGCCGAAGTCGTTCCCCTAATCGTTGGTCGCTGGAGAGAGCTGTCTGTGTGACAGCTCCCCAGCGACCACACAACGACTTACCAACGATCACGGCCAGGTCGTATCGCTGGTCGTGATCGTTGGTAAGTCGTTTAGTGTGACTCCAGCTTAAACCCTTTCCTAGGACCTTGGAAGGATAAGAATAGTGCATTATCCTTCTTCCAGTCATTAGTGACCGAAATATATTGTAAAAGGCATCTCCTGACATCCAACGTATGGAGTTCTTGCTCTTTAGGGTTAGAAGGATTAGGGATAAAAGAAGGTAGAACTATCTCCTGTGACTTGTGAAATTGGGATGCTACCTTTGGTAAGTAAGCTGGGTCTGGCCTGAGGATAACTATCCTGTAAGAATTCTGTATACGGGGGAAGTCTGGAAAGCGCCTGGATGTCCCCTATTCTGCGAGCCGATGTAATAGCCAACAGAAAAGCTGTTTTGAGAGATAACATTTTGATCGAGGCTTCATGTAAGGGCTCAAAGGGGTCTTTTGTTAGAGAAGAAAGGACTAGATTTAAGTCCCACGGTACCATTTTATTTTTATGTAACGGTCTGGCTCTACAGACTGCCTTAATGAATGTCGACACCCAATAGTTGTTGGCAATATTACATGAGAACAGATACCCGTACTCAGTGTGCTTGTAGAGAGATTTAACTCTAACTCCCTCGGCAGAAATTCTAATATTTGGCGTATCGGTACCCATTCTTTGATGTCAAAATCTGAGAAAATCAGGAACTTTCTCCAGGTTCTAGAGTAGATTTTTGTTGTTATCTGCTTCCTACTTTTTAAAAGGGTATCAACCAAATTTGGGGAGAAGCCTTTATCTTTTAATAATGACCGCTCAAACTCCAAGCCGTTAAATGGAGTCCCTTCACTTGTGGATGGAATACTGGCGCCTGGAAAAGTAAATTCGGGATGTCTGGTAGCACCCAGGGATCGCCTACTGACATTGTCCTGAGCCATGCGAACCAGGTTCTCCTGGGCCAGAAAGGAGCAATCAGAATGACCTTCGCACGATCTTCTCTGATTTTCCTCACCACTAGAGGTAACAGGTTCAATGGTGGGAAGGCGTAAGCCAGAGTAAAATCCCATTTTATTAGGAAAGCATCCACTGCCAGCGGATTCTCCCTGGAATTCAAAGAACAAAAGTTTTTTACTTTTTTGTTGTCTCTTGTAGCAAATAGGTCCACCACTGGCCGCCCCCATCGACAGAATCTGATTGAAGACGTCTCCATTCAGAGACCACTCCCCTTGTTTTAGTACATTGCGGCTGAGAAAGTCTGCTTTTATATTATCCTTCCCTTTGATGTGGAGAGCAGTCAAAGATTGAAAATTGGTTTCTGCTATCCGGAACAGGCGATCTGTGACCTGCATTATTGTCTCGGAACGTGTTCCACCTTGATGGTTTATATAGGCGACTGCCACCTGGTTGTCCGAGAGGATCCTGATGTGATGGCCCTACAGATACATGAGGAGTTTTTTATCTGCTAACTCAATTGCCAATAGTTCCCTCTGATTGGATGAGGACGTTGTGTATGGTTCCCATTGTCCCTGAACCACAATGTCATCCATGTGGGACCCCCACCCTGAAGCGCTGGCATCCGTAGTTACCAACTGGGATATATTTGTTATCCAGGGAACCCCTGCCGATAAATTATCCCTATCCAGCCACCACTTTAGGGATTCAAGGGTTACCGGATTTAAGGTTATTTTTTCCCCTAATACACCCCTCAAGATTTTGTCATTAATCAATACATCTTTTTGAAGGGGTCTCGTATGAAATTGGGCCCATCTGGCAGCTGGGATGCATGATGTGAGGGACCCTAGCAGGGACATAGCTTGTTGAAGGGTCATAGAGGGTGCATTGATTGCCTTTAATACCTGATGCTGAATTTGATCTAATTTATTTAATGGGAGAAGACACTGTTGTGAGGATGAATCTAACAATAACCCTAAAAACTTTTGAATTTTTAGGGCTGCAACCGGGATTTCTCATAATTATCCAGCCCAGGTGTTCCAATTTAACTCTAGTTACCTCTAATTGTGACAAACAGTGTTCCATTGAGTTCCCAGCTACGAGGAAATTATCAAGGTAGGGGACGATAAATATTAGATTCCGGTAAATGTGCCATAACCTCCGCAATTATTTTTGTAAATACTCTAGGGGCAGAAGTTATACCGGAGGGAAGTGCTCTGTACTGAAAATGGTGAACTACTCCCCCCATTACTACTGCTACCCTTAGGAACCGTTGGAAATCTCCATGAATGGGCACATGATAATAGGCATCTTTTAAATCCACTACTACCATAAAACAATTTTTGAACAGCATCTTTATTGTTGAGTTGATAGATTCCATCTTAAAGGTATGTTAAACTAGGAAAGTATTAAGATGTCTAAGATTTATGATAGTCCTATAAAAGTCTTATCAGGCTTCTGAATAAGAAATAGGGGAGAATAAAATCCCTTTCCTCTATCAGACTTTGGAACCTCTACAAGGGCATCTTCTAAAGCAGACTGTTCCAGGGGGGGGAAGAGCGTAAAGGAGTCAATTTAAAATTATCCCGTGGGGTGCGGATAAACTCAAGCATGAGACCCCGGGAAATAGTGTTTTGTACCCAAACACTATTTGTGATCTCTGACCATTCTGAATAGAAATGCAATAGTCTACCCCCCACCGGGATTCCTAGTCATTTGTCTTCCTTCTTTCTCTCCTTTGAGGAACGACGGAACATATATCCTGTACCTCTTCTACGTCTATCGTCCCATCTAGACCGATCTCTAACGGGCGAAAAGGCACGCTTTCTTCCCAGACCAAATCTCTTATTGAAGGGACGACGATAGGACCCAAATAGATTAGGAAACTTTTTTGTCATCTCCTGCTTTCTCTAGGAGCTCGTCCAAAGTGGGACCAAATAAATATTCTCCTTTACATGGAATGGCACAAAGTTTTGACCTTGTTTGTATATCCCCTGGCCAGCATTTCAACCATAGGGCTCTCCTAGCCACATTAGAGAGTCCTGCTGCTCTAGCCGCCATTTTAACAGAGTCAATGGAAGCGTCCGACAAGAAGGCAGCCGCCTAATGAATCACTGGCAAAGCAGTTAGAATAGAGTCCCTAGAAGCTCCCTCTTTCAACTGGGTCTCTAACTGGTCCAGCCAAACCATCATTGATCTGGCTGTACAGGTTGAAGCCACTGCAGGTCTTAAGGAACCGGCCGCCATTTCCCAGGTACCCCTTAGAAAAGTGTCCACCTTCCTGTCAAGGAGGTCCTTTAGGGTTCCCATATCCTCGAAGGGAAGAGGCGTGTTTTGCCACTTTGGTTATTGCCGCATCCAATTTAGGGGATTTTTCCCAATTGATGACTGCTGGGTCATCAAAGGGATACCTGTGTTTTTGTGCTGGTGGTAAGGAACCTTTTTTCTCAGGTTTCCTCCACTCCTTATTAATAAGTCTTTGAATTGTTTCATTTAGCGGAAAAACTCTACGCTTTTTCTGCTCCAATCCACTTAACATGATCTCCTCCTTGGATAGTTGGGGTTTGGGTTCTGTTATGCCCATTGTCCCTCTGACCGCTTTAACTAACTTATCTATCCTATCAAGGGGTAGACAAAAGAGAGCGGTGTCTTTATTCGAGGACGATGCAGCTGAACCGCAGGAAATTTCATCCCTATCCTCATCCACTGAAGAATCGGAGACCAATGGAGCTTTATGTTTAGAGCTTCCCGCTTGAGATAGGCACTTTATGGATTGTCTGACCTCCATTCTGACCATGTCTTTCAAGCTTGCGGCCATAGTAAGGGATTCTTCCGCTACCTGAGGGGGCAAGTAAGGCAATCTAATCCATGTAGATATAATGCTCTCACCCCCTCCCCCTTCCTGAGACCTCACCGTCTGCTGGATACAGGGGGCACATAGATTTTTAGGGCACGAATCAGGTAAGGGAACTCCGCAGATAGCACACTCTCTGTTTCGCCTTACCGATGCATTTCTTCCCCTACAACAAAACATATGAGGGGAATCACGTCACTGGGTGAACTTTCACGAAGATCACTTACCAGCAGCTGCCCAAAGAAATACCGGAATATGAGGGGGATTCATCCTGGCTGATGCTCCAGACCCCTGTCTGGAGGAGCTTTTGCGGCCAGATTCACTGCTCCTTCTGTCATGTTCCCTTCCTTTGGGCTTCTGGGACACCTCTTCCAGCAGCTAAGGTTGCTGTTCCTGCTCACTCTCCATCCTCACGATATGAGGCCAGAAGCAAGGAACCCAGGACTGGAGCTCTTCATATAACCCCTCCTCCGGTCAGCAGATGTGCCAAGCGCTCCCCTGATTTGTTGCCTGCCTCCCCCCAGGTGCAGGAGGTCGTCTAAGAGGCCCGATTGCGAGCGGCGTGCAATTGCCGGTGGGCGCCGCCATTTTGGATGCACCGCGCATGCGCAGGACCCCGGAAGTGACTGCCGGCTCCGCCCCCGACGTCACCCCGGGGGCTTCATGTTGGCGCTTCAGAGCAGCGTGGGACGCCCAGCTCACCCGCAGCACGCCGGGTGGCGCCACCAAATGCCGCCGCCGCCGACAGAGCCCCCAGCCTATCAGAAGGAGACCCAGGGGACATACTCACCTAGCGCTGGACTCGGAGACAGGACACCACCGGCGACCGCTCCCTGCAGAGAATGCCACCGCCGTGCAGCCCTGCCAAGACCACCGCGACATCTCCAGGATCTCCGCACCGGCCGAGGTAGGAGACAACCCCCCCCCCCCCGCTACACCTGAGTCGGCCAGCCGGCCTGGGATCCATTTGTAAAATCTGTAGGATCCCGTCCCTTCAGGAACAGGAAACCAACTGATACAAAAGGGCGGCACCTCTCCCACGTATCTGTGGGTTTCCTGTTCCTAAGGGGCGGATCCCCTCTCTCGTGGTGCTGTCATGGAAGTCCGAATAAAATATGATTTTTTTATTTTCACGGCTCTACGTTATAAACATAACATAGTAACATAGTTATTAAGGTTGAAGGAAGACTAAGTCCATCTAGTTCAACCCATAGCCTAACCTAACATGCCCTAACATGTTGATCCAGAGGAAGGCAAAAAAAACCATGTGGCAAGAGTAAGCTCCACATTAGGGAAAAAAATTCCTTCACGACTCCACATACGGCAATCAGACTAGTTCCCTGGATCAACACCCTATCAAGGAATCTAGTATATATAACCTGTAACATTATACTTTTCAAGAAACGCATCCAGTCCCCTCTTAAATGTAAGTAATGAATCACTCATTACAACACCATACGGCAGAGCGTTCCATAGTCTCACTGCTCTTACAGTAAAGAATCCGCGTCTGTTATTATGATTAAACCTTCTTTCCTCCAGAAGTAGAGGATGCCCCCTTGTCCCTGTCTCAGGTCTATGATTAAAAAGATCATCAGAAAGGTCTTTGTACTGTCCCCTCATTTATACATTAAAATAAGATCACCCCTTAGCCTTCGTTTTTCCAAATTAAATAGCCCCAAGTGTAATCTATCTTGGTATTGCAGACCTCCCAGTCCAATAATAACCTTGGTCGCTCTTCTCTGCACCCGCTCTAGTTCAGCTATGTCTTTCCTATACACCGGAGACCAGAACTGTACACAGTATTCTAAGTGTGGTCGAACTAGTGACTTGTATAGAGGTAAAATTATGTTCTCCTCATGAGCATCTATGCCTCTTTTAATGCATCCCATTATTTTATTTGCCTTTGTAGCAGCTGCCTGACACTGGCCACTGAATATGAGTTTGTCATCCACCCATACACCCAGGTCTTTTTCATTGACTGTTTTGCCCAGAGTTTTAGAATTAAGCACATAGTTATACATCTTATTACTTCTACCCAAGTGCATGACCTTACATTTATCCCCATTAAAGCTCATTTGCCATTTACCAGCCCAAGCTTCTAGTTTACATAAATCATCCTGTAATATAAAATTGTGCTCCATTATTAACCACCCTTTTTTCCTATCCCTGAGCCAGCTCTTAACCCACTTACACATTTTCCCCTATCCCCATTATTCTCATTTTATGTATCAACCTTTTGTGTGGCACCGTATCAAAAGCTTTTGAAAAGTCCATATACACTACGTCCACTGGGTTCCCCCTTGGTCCAGTCCGGAACTTACCTCTTCATGAAAATTGATCAAATTAGTCTGACAGGAATGGTCCCTAGTAAACCCATGTTGGTACTGGGTCATGAGGTTATTCCTCTTCAGATACTCTAGTATAGCATCCCTTAGAATACCCTCCAGGATTTAACCCACAGTAGAGGTTAAGCTTACTGGCCTATAATTTCCGAGTTCAGTTTTTGTCCCCTTTTTGAATATTGGCACCACATTTGCTATACGCCAGTCCTGTGGTACAGACCCTGTTATTATGGACCCTTTAAAGATTCAAAATAATGGTCTATCGATGACTGTACTTAATTCCTGCAGTACTCGGGGGTGTATCCCATCCGGGCCCGGAGATTTGTCAATTTTTTTTTTTTTTATCACTGATCATATAAACGTCTGTGAAGCATTTGGGGGTTCAAAGAGCTCACCACACATGTTGACAAGTTCCTTAAGGGGTCTAGTTTCCAAAATGGTGTCACTTCTGGTGGTGAGGGGGTTCCACTGTTTAGGCACATCAGGGCTCTCCAAACTCAACATGGCGTCCGCTCTCAAATCCAGCCAATTCTGCATTGAAGTAAAACTGCGCTTTTTCCCTCCCGAGCTCTGCCATGCGCCTAAACAGTGGTTTACCCCCATATATGGGGTATTGGCCTATTCAGGAGAAATAGCACAACAACGTTTGTGGTTCATTTTCTCCTTTTACACTTGTGAAAATAAAATAAAAAAAAGATTGGTTTGTTAATTTTTTCCTTCCACATTGCTTCAGTTCCCGTGAAGCACGTAAAGGGTTAATAAACTACTTGAATGTGGTTTTGAGCACCTCGAGGGGTGCAGTTTTTAGAATGGTGTCACTTGGGTATTTTCTGTCATGTACACCCCTCAAAGTGTGTGTGTGTGTGTGTGTGTGTGTGTGTGTGTGTGTGTGTGTGTGTGTGTGTGTGTGTGTGTGTATGTCATCCGCATGGCCTGCGTACCCAATGTTAAAGATAGGGTACGCAGGAAGCATGCAGATGTAGGCGAAGCTGAAGGAAGAGGTGTGGCAGTGGGCAGGGCTTAACGGAGGAAGAAGGCTGCCATCCACAGCCCTGCCGAACGCTAGTGTGAAACTAGCCTTAGTTTGTATTTGTTTTTATGGGCTTCCTATGGTGTTTCCCACACTCATATGTGTCACAGAGCAGGAAACACCGGCGTGGCAGTAATGATTGGCGATCATGTTATCCTCAGTAAAACCGGTCAGAGCGCTGCGGTCAGATGTCAGCAAGCGTGGACTGATGAGAGACTACTTCTTCCATCAGGAAATGTCTAATGTCACCGATAACCGCAATAGCAGCAGCCGCTGATGGGAGAAGTAGTCTCATCAGCCCACGCCTGCTGACCAGTGGATGAGACTAGTTCTCCCATCAAGCGGCTCCTGCTATCACTTATCAGTGACATTAGACGTTTCCTAATGGAAGAAGTAGTCTCATCGGCCCACGTCTGCTGTCCAGCGGTAAACAACCGGCACCTGTGCTCAAAAAAAAAAAAAAAAAAACACCATGTAAAAATTACATGTTCAAATAAAAGTAAAAAAACAAACATTATACTCACCCAACAAATCCCCAATGCCCATGTCTCCTGTAAACAAAAAATAAGGCACCATATACTCTCCTGTCTGTTGTAGTCCACGTAATCCAGTATCCCAAGGTGATCTCACTTGTAGAACAATCACATCAGGAGCTGTGACTGCCCTAACCAGCCGCCGGCTACACACTGACAGAAGCAGTCATCGCTTCCACAGTGTGTAGCATTGAGCTGCCATGAGGTCACAAAACTTCATCAGGTGATTAGCTCCAGTGCCCTCACTTATGGCACCACAGCTGCATGTGAACTTTCTCACGTAACAATGGTACCGTAAGAACACAGGAGCTGATCAGCTAATGAACTTGTGCGCCTCTCACCACAGCTCAGTGCTATACACTGCGGGAGCAATTAATTCCTGTGTCAGTGTGTAGCCGGCTCTTCAGAGAAATCACATCACTGACTGCTCTTAAAGGCATCAGGATCACTGTGGGACATTATGGATTAGCTTCTCTGCTGACAGGCGAGAAATATTCTGATTTTATTTTTGTTGTAGGAGACATTGGCTTCAGTGGATTAGGTATTCCGTGAGTAAGGTTTAATTTAGATTCAGTAAAGGAATGTCATCATTTGAAATAAATACTGTAGGAGAGAAAAAAAAAAAAAAAAGCACAAATAGGGTCTTATCCGGTGGAGATAGTAAGGTATGCAATCAGATTGCACTCACCTGACGTATCTACTTTAGAGCGTGGAAACTCAGTTGACAGCTGCTGCAGATCCACTGGTCAAAGGATCCGATCGCTATCTTCTGGTACCTTCCCCTCTGCCTTCAAACATGCCACCATCACACCCATCCTCAAAAAAGCTAACCTTGACCCATCTGCTATGCCCAGCTATCGCCCCATATCACTGCTCCCGTTTGCTTCCAAACTCCTTGAGCAGTAAGCCATGCTCAACTTTCCTCCCACCTCTCATCTAATTCTCTCCTTGACAACCTCCAATTTGGCTTCTGCCCCCACCACTCCACCAATACCGCTCTGACCAAAATTACTAATGACTTACAGCCAAAGCTAACAGACAGTTCTCCATCCTCCTCGACCAGTCCTCTGCTTTCGACAGTCGACCCCTGCCTACTGCTACAGATACTTTCTTACCTAGGCATCAAAGGCCTTGCCCTGTCCTGGATTGCCTCATACCTTTCCGACTGCACATTTAGGCCATGTTCACACTTTGCGGGTTTTACCGCGGATCCGCGGCGATTTTGATGCTGCGGGTCCGCAGCAGTTTCCATTGCGTTTATATTTACATGTAAACCCTATGGAAACCGCTGTGCACATGCTGAGGGAAAAACCGCGCAGAAACGCAGCGGTTTACAACCCGCAGCATGTCACTTCTTTGTGCAGAATCGCTGCGATTCTGCACCCATAGGAAAGCATTGAACCGCTAACTTCCCACATGGGGCTGTGCCCACGATGCGGGAAGTAAATGGATAATGTGCAGATGGTACCCGGCGTGGAGGAGAGGAGACTCTCCTCCAGGCCCTGGGAACCATATTTGTGTGTAAAAAAAATAATAATAAAAAAAATAATGCTATACTCACCTCTCAGCGCTGCACGCGGCCGTCCGGTCTGGGTTGCTGTGCGAGCAGGGCCTGAGATGATGTCGCGGTCACATGACCGTGACGTCACGAAGGTCCTTCTCGGCACAGCATCTTTGGAACCGGACCGCCGCGTGCAGCGCCGAGGAGATCGGGACATCAGAGGGTTAGTATATAACCAATTTTTATTATTTTTACCATTACTATTGATGCTGCATATGCAGCATCAATAGTATAGGAGTAATCCCGCAGCGGAAACCGCAAAACAAACCGCGATAAATCTGCAGGGATAACCGCAGCGGTTTTGCCCTGCAGATTTATCAAATCTGCTGCGGGAGAACACGCAGAGGACGCCGCAAAGTGTGCACATAGCCTTAGCGTTTCCCACTCCCACACTAACTCCTCACCCTGCCCTCTCTCTGTTGGGGTCCCTCAAGGCTCTGTCCTAGGGCCCCTACTTCCCCCCCCCATCTATACCCTTGGCCTAGGACAACTAAGTCCCATGGCTTCCAGTACCACCTATATGCGGACGACACTCAGATCTACCTCTCTGGCTCAGATGTCGCCTCTCTGCTGTCCAGAATCTCAGAGTGTCTGTCAGCCATATACTTCAACTCTCGCTTCCTAAAACTCAATGTAGACAAAACCGAACATCATCTTTCCCCCATCTTGCATATCCCCCCTACCTGATCTATCTATTATGGTAAACGGCATCACGCTCTCTCCTGCACCTGAAATCCGCTGCCTCGGGGGTAACTCAACTCTGCCCTGTCCTTCAAACCGCACGTCCAAACTCTTGCCACCTCCAACTCAAAAATATTGCAAGAATCAGCCCCTTCCTCAGCACACAATCTACTAAAACTCTTGTGCATGCTCTCATCATCTCCCGCCTCGATTACTGCAACACCCTCCTCTGTGGCCTCCCCGCTAACTCCCTTGCACCACTCCAGTCTGTCCTTAACTCTGCTGCTTGGCTAATCCACCTCTCCTCGCTACTCCCCTGCTTCTCCCCTCTGCAAATCCCTCCACTGGCTCCCAATTCCCCAACGAATCCAGTTCAAACTACTAACACTGATCTACAAAGCCATCCACAACCAGTCCCCTCCCTATATCTCTGAACTAATTTCCCACTATCTTCCCTCACGTAATCTTCGATCCTCCCAAGACCTCCTACTCTCCTCCACACTTACTCGTTCCTCACACAACCGCCTCCAAGATTTCTCCCAAATATCCCCCATCCTCTGGAATTCCACGCCTCAACACGTCCGATTATCCACCACCCTCAGATCCTTCAGACGGAACTTGAAAACCCATCTCTTCAGGAAAGCCTGCAATAACCACCCGAGCTGCCACCTCACCAGCCACCTGAGCTACTGCCTCACCACCACCAGAGCTGCCGCACCCCCCGACCTCCTGTCTCTTCCCCATTGTCCCGTAGAATGCAAGTCCGCAAGGACAGGGTCCTCTCCCCTCTGTACCAGTCTGTCGTTGTAAATTTGTTTACTGTTAACGATATCTATAACCCTGTATGTAACCCCTTTTCTCATGTACAGCACCATGGAATTAATGGTGCTATATAAATAATAATAATAAAAAGATAACCAGAAAGAAGGTGGTATCAAAGTGTAGAAATTCATGGATATCAGGTGATATCCACAAATTTCTCCAGTTTGATAACACTATGTAACACAATTTATGTTCCTGGCGTCCAAGTGTAATATTTCAACTGCTTATGTTTAAAATACTATGGAAAAATGACTACATTCAGCACAAACATTGATTTTATGACCACAGACAGGCCAGGGTTCCAAAATTGTGCTGATGTAAAGTAGATATGTGGGAAATGTTACTTAAATCACAGAGATGTCACACAAAATACTTAAGGGCATGAAAATTCAAAGTTGGAAAATTGTGAAATTTTCAATATTTTGCCAAATGTCCATTTTTTTTTTTCACAAATAAACACAAGTCATATCAAAGAAATTTTACCACTAACGTGAAGTAAATTACTTCACGATAAAACTTCAGGATCACGGGGTCCATGGAAGCGTTCCAGAGTTATTACCTTATAAAAGGACAGTGGTCAGAATTATAAAAATTGGCCTGTCATTAACAGGCAAACCACCCTTGGGGGTTAAGGGGTTAATAAATAACATTTCCCACATGTCGGCTTAGGGTACCGTCTCACAGTGTCGCACTTGTCGCTACGACGGTACGATCCATGACGTTCCAGCGATATCCATACGATATCGCTGTGTCTGACACGCAGCAGCGATCAGGGACCCCGCTGAGAATCGTACGTCGTAGCAGATCGTTTGGAACTTTCTTTCGTCGCTGGATCTCCCGCTGTCATCACTGGATCGGTGTGTGTGACACCGATCCAGCGATGCATTCGCTTGTAACCAGGGTAAACATCGGGTTACTAAGCGCAGGGCCGTGCTTAGTAACCCGATGTTTACCCTGGTTACCATCGTAAATGTAAAAAAAAAACCAAAAAACGTACATACTCACATTCCGGTGTCCGTCAGGTCCCTAGCCGTCTGCTTCCCGCACTGACTGACTGCCGGCCGGAAAGTCACTTTACGGCCGGCACTCAGTCAGTGCGGGAAGCAGACGGCGAGGGACCTGACGGACACCGGAATGTGAGTATGTACCCGGGGACTTCGGCATCGTTGGTCGCTGGAGAGCTGTCTGTGACAGCTCTCCAGCGACCACACAACGACTTACCAACGATCACGGCCAGGTCGTATTGCTGGTCGTGATCGTTGGTAAATCATTTTGTGTAACGGTACCCTTACATCAGCACCATTTCTACAGTGGTATTTTATTTTGTTAGCATTTTAGGAGGTTTATAATTGTAGCCGTAATTTTTCAAGGAAATGTACGAAATTTATATTTTTGAAGAACTTGAAGCAACTTTGGGGGTCCTATATATTGGTAAACCTCCAAAAGGGATACCATTTTTAAAACACACACCCCCGACATATTGAAAACCTATGTCAGGTAGTTTATTAACCCTTCAGGTGCTGTTCAGGAATGAATGCAAAGTGACATGACAGGAATAAGAGAGCATTTTTAACCACCTAAATGTCGCTAACTTCTTAACAGGCTGCTGTTTGGTCATGAATTGTCATGGCAAGCATCAGAACCACACAATCATGATCTCAGGGCACCAATGGGGTTAAAGAAAGAGCCCCCACACAATTTATATGATGTAGTCACTATTCACAGCAGCATCTAAGGGGTTAAACAGATATGGACGGTGCAAAAAGTGATGGTGACCGACAGCTGCTCTATCAGTTTTTCACAATTTGCAACGGATCTTTCAAAAATTCGCTGGATCCTGCCTGATGGCAAAAAACAGATGTGTGAAAGTAGCCCAAGAGTCTGGGTCCTGGCTGTGTTAAGGGGCAGGTTCACCTCATGAGCCCGCTCCACACATCCGCTGCAGATTTGCGCTGCACACGTACTGGATGTTGTGAAGGGGTTAAGGGTCTATGGGCAAGGGACAATCATGAAATAAGGAAGCACAGTGTTTATATTTCTGATTTGAGCATGGCAATCAAACAGCCTGCACAGGTATGCAGCTTACGCCATCCTAGTCTTATAAAGAAATGGTTGTGCAGTTGATTTGCATTTTCAGGGGGGCAGGACTGCTGTGCTCACTTTTCAGATATTTTGATCCCGCCAACAAGATTCATTATCTTTTACTTTGTGGGATATATATTAATAAGCATATTTATACTGGGTACTTTTTGTATGTACTGCATATACATTTAAATATTGATTCATATACATTTATCATCCTTCTGCAAACTGATTGTTATACTATCTGTATTATGCCTTATACGAATGGGGCTTCCACAATTGCTCACCCACCAATCTTAAATATTTTTTGGTCTGTATTGAAGGGATTTATACCAGTCTTTATTAATTGAATTTAAGGAAGCTTATTAGGTTTTAGCTATTGGATTTACAATTTTTGGTAGCTTTAGTGTGTGTAAGAAAAATCTGATTTTCATTCAGAATAAAGAGACTTTAACCCCTTCATGACCCAGCCTATTTTGACCTTAATGACCTGGCCGTTTTTTGCAATTCTGACCAGTGTCCCTTTAGGACGTAATAACTCAGGAACGCTTCAACGGTTCCTAGCGTTTCCGAGATTGTTTTTTCGTGACATATTGGGCTTCACGTTAGTGGTAAATTTAGGTCGATAGTTTTTGGAAATTTGGCAAAAATTTTGAAAATTTAGCAATTTTCAAATTTTGAATTTTTATTCTGTTAAACAAGAGTTGTGTGACAAAATAGTTAATAAATAGCATTACCCACATGTCTACTTTACATCAGCACAATTTTGGAAACAATTTTTTTTGCTAGGAAGTTATAAGGGTTGAAATTTGACCAGCGATTTCTCATTTTTACAACGAAATTTACAAAACCATTCTTTTTTAGGGACCACCTCACATTTGAAGTCAGGTTGAGGGGTCTATATGGCTGAAAATACCCAAAAGTTACACCATTCTAAAAACTGCACCCCTCAAGGTGCTCTAAACCACATTCAAGAAGTTTATTAACCCTTCAGGTGCTTCACAGCAGCAGAAGCAACATGGAAGGAAAAAATGAACATTTAACTTTAGTCACAAAAATGATATTTTAGCAACAATTTTTTTTATTTTCCCAAGTGTAAAAAGAGAAACTGGACCCCAAAAGTTATTGTACAATTTGCCCTGAGTACGCCGATACCCCATATGTGAGGGGGGGGACCACTGTTTGGGCACACGACAGGGCTCGGAAGGGAAGGAGCGCCATTTGACTTTTTCCAATCTTTAGCGGACACCATGTCGCGTTTGGAGAGCTCGTGTGCCTAAACACTGGAGCTCCGCCACAAGTGACCCCATTTTGGAAACTAGACCCCCAAGGAACTTATCTAGATGCATAGTGAGCACTTTGAACCCCCAGGTGCTTCACAAATTGATCCGTAAAAATGAAAAAGTACTTTTTTTCCACAAAAAATTTATTTTAGCCTCAATTTGTTCATTTCCACATGGGCAAAAGGATAAAATGGATCCTAATATGTGTTGGGCAATTTCACCTGAGTACACCGATACCTCATATTTGGGGGTAAACCACTGTTTGGGCACACGGCAGGGCTCGGAAGGGAAGGAGCGCCATTTGACTTTTTGAATGAAAAATTAGCTCCAATCGTTAGCGGACACCATGTCGCGTTTGGAGAGCCCCTGTGTGCCTAAACATTGGAGCTCCCCCACATGTGACCCCATTTTGGAAACTAGACCTCCCATGGAACAAATCTAGATGGGGGTTTAAAGTGGTCACCGCACAAGTGCTTCACAGAAGTTTGTAACGCAGAGCCGTGAAAATAAAAAATCATTTTTTCTTTCCTCAAAAATGATTTTTTAGTTCGCTATTTTTTATTTTCACAAGGGTAACTGGAGAAATTGGACCCCAAAAGTTGTTGTCCAGTTTGTCCGGAGTATGCTGGTACCCCATATGTGGGAGTAAACCACTGTCTGGGCGCACGTCGGGGCTCGGAAGGGAGGGAGCACCATTTTACCTTTCGAACGCAAGATTGGCTGGAATGAATGGTGGCGCCATGTTGCATTTGGAGACCCCTGATGTGCCTAAACAGTGGAAACCCCTCAATTCTAACTCCAACACTAACCCAAACACACCCCTAACCCTAATCCCAACTCTAGCCATAACCCTAACCACAACCCTAACCCCAACACACCCCTAACCCTTGGGGTGTGTCCCGAGTACGCCGATACCCCATATGTGGGGGGGGGGGGAACCACTGTTCGGGTACACGTCGGGGCTCGGAAGGGAAGTAGTGACATTTGATGGAATGGTCTGCGGGCATCATGTTACGTTTGCAGAGCCCCTGATGTGCCTAAACAGTAGAAACCCCCC
The DNA here is from genome assembly GCF_051348905.1 of Ranitomeya variabilis. Taxonomy (NCBI): domain Eukaryota; kingdom Metazoa; phylum Chordata; class Amphibia; order Anura; family Dendrobatidae; genus Ranitomeya; species Ranitomeya variabilis. Next base: position 415,477,488 of record NC_135234.1, read on the forward strand.
ACAAGTGACCCCATTTTGGAAACTAACCCCCCCCCCCCCAAGGAACTTATCTAGATATGTGGTGAGCACTTTGAACCCCCAAGTGCTTCACAGAAGTTTACAACGCAGAGCCGTGAAAATAAAAAAACATTTTTCTTTCCTTAACCCCTTACTGACATCGGACGGTATAGTACGTCCGATGTCAGCTCCCCTGCTTTGATGCAGGGCTCCGCGGTGAGCCCGCATCAAAGCCGGGACATGTCAGCTGTTTTGTACAGCTGACATGTGCCCGCAATAGCGGCAGGTGAAATCGCGATTCACCCGCCACTATTAACTAGTTAAATGCCGCTGTCAAATGCAGACAGCGGCATTTAACTACCGCATCCGGCCGGGCGGCCGGAAATGACGTCATCGCCGACCCCCGTCACATGATCGGGGGTCGGCGATGTGTCAGGACAGTAACCATAGAGGTCCTTGAGACCTCTATGGTTACTGATCGCCGGTAGCTGTGAGCGCCACCCTGTGGTCGGCGCTCACAGCACACCTGCAATTCTACTACATAGCAGCGAACAGCAGATCGCTGCTATGTAGCAGAGGCGATCGTGCTGTGCCTGCTTCTAGCCTCCTATGGAGGCTATTGAAGCATGGCAAAAGTAAAAAAACAAAAAAAAGTTAAAGTGAAAAAAATTAAAATATAAAAAAGTTTAAATCACCCCCCTTTTGCCCCAATCAAAATAAATCAATAAAAAAAAAAATAAAATTCAAACCTACACATATTTGGTATCGCCACATTCAGAATCGCCCGATCAATAAAAAAAAGCATTAACCTGATCGCTAAACGGCGTAACGAGAAAAAAAAATCGAAACGCCAGAATTACGTTTTTTGGTCGCTGCGACATTGCATTAAAATGCAATAACGGGCGATCAAAAGAACGTATCTGCACCGAATTGGAATCATTAAAAACGCCAGCTCAGCACGCAAAAAATAAGCCCTCAACCGACCCCAGATCATGAAAAATGGAGACGCTACTAGTATCGGAAAATGGCGCAATTTTTTTTTTTTTTTTTTTTTTTAGCAAAGTTTGGTATTTTTTTTCACCACTTAGGTAAAAAATAACCTAGTCATGTTAGGTGTCTATGAACTCGTAATGACCTGGAGAATCATAATGGCAGGTCAGTTTTAGCATTTAGTGAACCTAGCAAAAAAGCCAAGCAAAAAACAAGTGTGGGATTGCACTTTTTTTGCAATTTCACCACACTTGGAATTTTTTTCCCCGTTTTCTAGTACACGACATGGTAAAACCAATGATGTTGTTCAAAAGTACAGCTTGTCCCGCAAAAAATAAGCCCTCACATGGCCAAATTGGTGGAAAAAAAAAAAAAAGTTATGGCTCTGGGAAGGAGGGGAGTGAAAAACAAACACGGAAAAACGAAAAATCCCACGGTCATGAAGGGGTTAAAAATGATGTTTTAGCAAGCAATTTTTTATTTTCACAAGGGTAACAGGAGAAATTGGACCCCAATAGTTGTTGCCCAGTTTGTCCTGAGTATGCTGGTACCCCATATGTGGGGGTAAACCACTGTTTGGGCGCACGTCGGGGCTCGGAAGGGAGGGAGCACCATTTAACTTTTTGAACGCAAGATTGGCTGGAATGAATGGTGGCGCCATGTTGCGTTTGGAGACCCCTGATGTGCCTAAACAGTGGAAACCCCTCAATTCTAACTCCAACACTAACCCAAACACACCTCTAACCCTAACTCTAGCTTAACCCTAACCACAACCCTAACCCCAACACACCCCTAACCCTAATCTTAACCCTAACCCACCCCTAACCACAACCCTAACCATAACCCTAACCACAAGCCTAATCTTAACCCTATTTCCAACCCTAGCCCTAGGGCTATGTGCCCAAGTAGCGGATTCGTGTGAGATTTTTCCGCAGCATTTTTTGAAAAATCCGCAGGTAAAAGGCACTGCGTTTTACCTGAGGATTTCCAGTGTTTTTTGTGCGTATTTCACCTGCGGATTCCTATTCAGGAACAGTTGTAAAATGCTGCGGAATCCGCACAAAGAATTGACATGCTGCGGAAAATACAACGCAGCGTTTCCGCGCAGTATTTTACGCACCATGGGCACAGCGAATTTGGTTTTCCATAGGTTTACATGGTACTGTAAACCTGATGGAAAACGGCTACTAATCCGCAGCGGCCAATCCGCTGCGGATCCGCAGCCAAATCCGCACCGTGTGCACATAGCCTAATTCTAAGGGTATGTGCACATGCTGTGGAAAACGCCGCAGATCCACAGCGTTTCCGCAGCAGTTTCCCATGAGTTTACAGTTAAATGTAAACCTATGGGAAACAAAAAATGCTGTGCACATGCTGCGGAAAAAACTGCGCGGAAATGCAGCGGTTTACATTCCGCAGCATGTCACTTCTTTCTGCGGATTCCGCAGCAATTTTACAGCTGCTCCTATAGAAAACCGCAGTTGTAAAACTGCAGTGAAATCCGCAGAAAAACCGGGGTAAATCCACAGCGGTTTTGCACTGCGGATTTATCAAATCCGCTGCGGAAAAATCCGCAGAGGACCAGAATACGTGTGCACATAGCCTTACCCCAACCCTAATTCTAACCCTAGCCCTAATTCTAACCCTAACCCTAGTGGAAAAATAAAAGTAAATTTTCTTCATTTTATTATTGTCCCTACCTATGGGGGTGATAAAGGGGGGGTTCATTTACTATTTTTTTTATTTTGATCACTGTAATAAAACCTATCACAGTGATCAAAATGTACATGGAACAAATCATGGCTGGATTGTAACATTTCACCACTTTTCATAGGTGAAATATTACAAATTGCTCTGATTGGCTGTTGAAAGTGCAACAGCCAATCAGAGTGATCGTAGCCACGTGCGGGCAAAGCCACCCCCCCCAGGCTAAAGTACCACTCCCCCTGTCCCTGCAGATCGGGTGAAATTGGAGTTAACCCTTTCACCCGATCTGCAGGGACGCGATCCCTCCATGACGCCACATAGGCGTCACAGGTCGGATTGGCACCGACTTTCATGACACCTACGTGGTGTCACAGGTCGGGAAGGGGTTAAGATCCGTATGGTCATCCATATGGCATTTTTATTTCAGCAGTTATTAAAATTTAGTACACCAAGTAGTTTTATCTTAAATTGCAATGTATCCATAAAAATTGTATGCTATACAGTTGATCTGTAAAATCTGATTTTTCTCTTTTTATATAGACTTGAATAGGCGAGTCACATAAGAATGTTTTTACCACCAACAGCACTCAGACTGAAAAAGGAGATTTTTGTGTACTCACCGTAAAATCTTTCTCTTAGCCTCTAATTGGGGGACACAGGACCATGGGTGTTATGTTGCCGTTTACTAGGAGGCGACACTATGCATAATCTGAAAAAGATTAACCGTGGCTCCTCCTCTGCAGTATACACCCCTGGACAGCGTCAGCCTTCTCCAGTTTTGTGCAAAAGCAGTAGGAGGAACGTAACATGAATGACACATGCCTATAAGAAGGCCACCATGTACGAGCTCAAACAATATGAGAACTCAACAGTAACAACGGCCCGAAAAGGGCAACAGGGTGGGAGCTGCGTCCCCCAATTAGAGGCTAAGAGATTTTACGGTGAGTACACAAAAATCTCCTTTACTCTGTCGCCTCATTGGGGGACACAGGACCATGGGACGTCCCCAAAGCAGTCCCTGGGTGGGAAGCAACGGACGAATATTGTGCAGACAGGCCCCTATACTTGGGGCACCGCTGCCTGCAGATAACATCTACCCAGGCTCGCTTCCACTGAGGACTGGGTATGAACCCTGTAGTGTTTAGTAAGCGAGTGTGCGCTAGTCCAAGTGACTGCCTTACACACTTGTTGTGCCGAAGCCTGGAGCCGAATGGCCCAGGAGGCCCCTACAGCCCGTGTAGAGAGTGCCGTAATACCAGCTGGAAAAGAATTCTTAAGGCGGTAGGCCTCTTGTATGGTGGATGTGATCTTCCTGGCAAGGGTAGCTTTGGAAGCTGGGAGACCCTTGCGGCCGCCTTCCGGAAGAAGGAAAAGGGATCAGACCTCCGGAAGGACGCAGTCCTAGACACATATACGCAATGCCCTGACAAGGTCAAGCGCATGCAGAGCCTCCTCCACTCTATGAACCGGACAAAGGGAAGGCAGAGAAATTTCCTCATTGAGGTGGAAGTTGAACACAACCTTTGGAAGGAAGGATGGGACCATACGGAGAACTACCTTGTGTCCTGGTGAAAATCCAGGTAGGGCCGTCAGCAGGAGAGTGCTGTCAGTTCAGACACGCTGCGTAGCGAGGTGATTGCCACCAGGAAGAAAACACCTTCTGGGAGAGAAGGCGGAGCGGGACCTCCTTAAGGGGTTCGAAGGGTGGTTCTTGCAATACTGTCAGGACCAGGTTGAGGTCCCACGTTTCTAGTGGTCATCTGTAGGGGGGAACCAAATCGGGAAACCCCCTGAAGAAAAGTCCTTACTCACAGCTTGGTAGCAATGCGCCTTTGAAAAAAAAGCACCGAGAGGGCTGACACCTGGCTCTTAGGCGAGCCCAGGGACAGCCTGGTCCCCAGACCTGATTGGAGAAAAAAAAACAGGTAGTTCGAGGGGGGAAGAAGGGAATGGGGTCTGGCCGTGAGTTTCGCACCAGGTAAAGAGAACTTTCCAGGTACGGTCATAGATCTTGGCAGAGGCTGGCTTCCGTGCCCTGATCATGGTCCTAATGACGTCCGTCGAGAGCCCTGCCTGGGTTAGAACCCAGGTTTCAAGGGCCATGCCGTCAAATTGAGAGCCCCCGAGTTCTGGTGGTAGAACGGGCCTTGTGATAGAAGATCCGGGCGGTCGGGGAGGCACCAGGGGGCATCTGCTGAAAGTTGTACGATGTCGGTGTACCATGTACGTCTGGGCCAGACAGGTGCAATTAAGATGGTTGGAACTCCATCTTGCTTGATCTTCCTCACCACTCTGGATAACAGGGGGAGAGGTGGAAAAATATACAGAGGCTGGAACTGGGTCCAGTCCTGAACCAGAGCGTCTGCTCCGAGCGACCGCGGATCGTGTGTTCTGGCCATGAAGTTGGAGACCTTGGCATTGAAGTGGGATGCCATTAGGTCCACATCTGGGGTCCCCCAGCGATGACCGATCTGACGAAAAATTTCGGGATGGAGAGACCACTCTCCCGAATCTATTCCTTGTCGTCTGAGGAAATCTGCTTCCCAGTTGTCCACACCCGGAATGTGGACCGCCGAGAGAATCGAGCCTGTGTCCTCCACCCAGTGGAGGATGTGTGACACTTCTCGCATCGCCTGGGTACCGCGGGTCCCCCCTTGGTGATTCACATATGCCACAGTGGTGGCATTGTCCGATTGTATTCTGATGTGAGAGGCTGCCAGTAAGTGATGGAAGGCCCTCAATGCCAGGAGGATGGCACGAATTTCCAGGATGTTGATGGGCATGGTCGCTTCCACTGGGGACCACTTGCCCTGTGGTGTAGGTGCACTGCACCCCAACCCGTCAGGCTCGCATCGGTGGTCAGAACCTTCCACCTACCTGTGAGAAAGGATTTCCCCTTTGCTAGCGAGGTTGGCTTGAGCCACCAGTGCAGGGACCTCTTGGCTGACGACGTTAGCCGGAACTCCCTGTCGAGAGAGAAAGGGATTCCTGTCCCAGGACTTGAGAATGCCTAGTTGGAGAGGCCTGAGGTGAAACTGGGCCAAATTGGGACCGCTTCTATTGCTGCCCCCTATCCTGCCGAGGACTCATGGCAAACCGGAGAGATCGAGGGGGTTTGCGGAGGAGGATGCGAACTCCTAGGCGGAGAGCCACTGCCTTGTCCCTGGGAAAGAGCACTAGACCCCTGGAGGTGTTGTATAGCATTCCCAGGAAGGTCAGAGACTGACTCCGGGTTGGTGATGACCTTTGTAGGTTGACTAACCAGCCCGTGCGACTCAGTGTCGATTGTGATTGAGACGCTGAGCTCGCAGTCCTTGAAGGTAGGAGCCTTGATGAGTAGATCGTCCAGGTATGGAACGACTACTATGCCTCTGGACTGCAGGACGTCCATGGTGGCTGCCATGACCTTGGTAAACACCCTGGGAGCCGTGGCGAGTCCGAACGGAAGAGCCACGAACTGGTAGTGATCCTGGTCGATTGTGAACCTGAGAAAACTGACGAGCAGGTGCAATCGGTATATGCAGGTATGCGTCTTGTATTTCTATGAAGGCGAAATATTCTCCCTTCTCCATGGATGCAATGATGGAGCGAAGGGGACTCCAGCGGAAGTGACGAACCCATACATATTTGTTGAGTTGTTTTAGGTCCAGTATAGGCCGTACGCTGCCTCCTTTCTTGGGGACTACGAATAGATTCGAGTAGAACCCTCGGAAGCGCCCGGCCGTGGGAACCGGTACTATGACTCCTGCTTGAAGAAGCAAGGGAACCGCTTGGTGGAAGGCACGAGCCTTGGCTGGCGGTTTTGGGGGAACAGAGAGGAAGACTCGGTTCGGTGGGTTGGAGGTTGAACTCTTATCTTGTATCCGGAAGACACTAGTTCCCTGACCCACCTGTCTTCTGTAGTAGGCATCCAGACTTGCTGGAAGAGCAAAGTCGGCCGCCTACGGGTGGGATGTCTTCCGGGGTCCGTGAGTCATGAGGAGGAAAAAAATCAGAGGTTTTCCTCCTTTGGGCTTTGACTAGCCTGCTTTTAACTGCCAGGTCTTGTCCAACCTTTGCCGTCGACCATGAGTTGTCCCTGTGTGGGGAACGGTTACGATTTTGTGCTGGACGCGAGATGGACCAACCCGAGGAATTCCGAAAGGATCGGAATCGGTTTTATGACACTTCTTTTAAGTGCGTATAGGTTTCAGTTGAGGGAGAGAGGTACTCTTCCCCCCCCCCCCCCCCCCGGTGGCATTGGATATCATTGTGTCCAACTTTTCACCGAAAAGTCACCCACTGAGATACGGGAGATGCATGAGGGACTTCTTTGAGGAGGCGTCCACTTTCCATTCCGCAGCCAGGGGATAAGCCGAATCGTGATGGCGTTTGATGCTATCCCCGCTACGCCCCTTGCTGAATCCAGAGCTGCATGAAGCATGTAATCTGCTACAACTGCTATTTGAACCGCTTGGTCCGACAGCTCAGGAGCAGATGCTTGGAGGCCAGCTTGTAAATTTTTTGCCCAAGCCAGTATGGTCTTGCAGCCCAAACTGAAGCGAAAGCGGGAGCCAGGGAGGCCCCTGCCGCCTCGAAAATTGAACGAGCCATGCGTTCTAACTGCCGGTCTGCTGCGTCCCTGAGGGTTGAGCTATCTGGCAGTGAAAGGCGAGTCTGTGCTGCTAGTCTAGAGACTGGTGGGGGTCCACTTCGGGTGGATCTGTCCATTCCTTGGTGTCCTTCTGTGGGAAAGGGTACCTTGCCTCCAGATATTTGCGATTAGCAAATTTCTCAGGCTGTGAGCTGCTCTTTAAAGGATCGCTTTAAACTCTGGGTGGTTAGAAAAAACCTTAGGCTGCTTCAGAGGTCCTTCAAAGGAAATCCTCTGGTGGCAGATTAGAAATGTCCAGCACCCGATGGATGGAAGAGATTATGTCCTCGACTAGCGCTGTATTGCTAGGGGGGATTGGGATCAGAGACCCCTCCGTTTCCCTGTCTGAGTCGGAGTCGCAGATGCCTTCCGAATCCTGTGTATCACTGAGGTGTCCATTGCTGGGTGAGCTGGGGAGGAGGCCTTCTCTGGTCGGGGACTGCGGAGATCTGCATTGTCTGCCCCTGGAAGGGGACGGTCTAGATGACTTGGAATAACGGTGTCTCTCCCTAGAAGGGGATGACCGTGTGCTATGGGATAACGCAGATGGACTTGACATATGGATCCACTTGCGTCTTGACCTAGACGTGGATGTGCCAGGTCGTTCTGTTCCTGAGTCAAGCTCTCCCTTTGCTGGGTAGCGGTCATAGCCGAGGCATGACTCTGCAGACCCTGAAGCAATGTGGGTTTGGTTATCTATAGACTGCGTCATAGATTGCGACCTCTGAGTGACCCATTCCGGCGTGGCATTAGACGCCAAGGCATTGACAGGGGCTTCTTGGGGCTGACGCAGTAGTCTGGATGCAGTCCTGGCAGCGCGTTACGTGCTGCCACTGGGGAGAGCGGTCCTGCAGGCTGTACAGAATGCATAATAGCAGTCCTGCCTGGTTCTCTTGGACCTTGAGCCCGGCATAGTGCACAGAGTGCAGAAGAGCTGGCTGAAGAGGACCTTACAGGGGTAGAGAAACCTATAGGGGAGCCTTATAGGTAATATGGATTCACAGCCGAGTAAAACAACCCAGCTGTGATCTTACCCCACCAGTATGCCCCTAGGTCCAGCGCCGAAGATCCACAGTCTTGTGCCCCCTGGAGACTGGCTGGCCTGGTCCTGCTGACCGGGAGATGCAGGGTTAATCCTTGCTGCAGTAGAAATGGCCGCCGAGGAGAAGAGGCTGGGGGAGAAGGGGGCGGAGAGCTGAGAAAAAGGCGACAAAGCTGTGTAAAAACGCGCCCTTTCTGTCTCGATCCACCCCCTTTATGACACTGTAGAGTGTCATATTTGTCATCCGGGGGGCAGAGGGGGCGGCGGCTACAGCTAGGCCGAAGCGGGGGCCTAAATTAGATGCCTGATGCCCAGAAAGGCTCCAGGCCGGCGCTGAAGTCCTTTGGGAATCTGAGTCGGATCTGAACCGAACCCCCCCGGATTTAAAGGCAGGATAGCGGTGGGGCTGTAAGCGGAAGGGGGGCCCTGTGAAGGGTCCCTCTGAGGCAGTATAGAGCTGGTGCTGCCGCAGAGACAGGGGCGCAGGGAGCCCTGTGTCTGTATGTGCCATGCCTGCCTGCACTCCCCCCGGCCCCGACAGGAGCCCGCAGCTGGGCTGGGGTCCCTGGATGCAGGCGCAGTGTGCTGGCCCATTGCTGGGAGCTGTAGAATGCTGCCTGTACAGGCCCTATCTGAGGCGTCTCAACCTAATGCCCCCAGAGGGGGATTAGGGAGGGTGCTGTTGTCCCCTTCAGGGGGCTTTATCCTCGCCTCGACCTCAACCCAGAAACCAAAAGGAATTGGGGAAGGAGGGGGAGTCTCGACTTCGAACCAGCACCCGAGGGACTGGGGAAGAAGCGGCATGGGGAATAGCCATCTATACTTCAACCGGGCACCCCGTAATAGGGGGCCGAGGAAGGAGCCATGCCGGGAGTCTCACAGGAGACCCATTTTTCTTCATCTGTAATCCGTCGGAAAAAAAAAAAAAAAAACGGAGTAAAAAATCTTAGGTGTGCCTCCTACGCGACACTAAGCAAAAACTGGAGAAGGCTGACGCCGTCCATGGTGTATACTGCAGAGGAGGAGCCACGGTTAATCTTTTTCAGATTATGCATAGTGCCGCCTCCTAGTGGACAGCAGCATAACACCCATGGTCCTGTGTCCCCCAATGAGGTGACAGAGTAATAGGATCATGTGAATTTAGCTTATGAGCATTACCAAAATGGTTAAATTCCATTATACCCAAGCTCTTAACACCACACACACATACATACAAAAAACACTTGGCAAAGAGACAATTATTACCTAGTGACATCAGGAAGCCACTGCACAGTGAGACTTGGCCACTCCAGGGCATGTGTCATTACAAGGTCATAGAGGAAAGGAGTATTTTTCTTCCAGATTTTATACTCCTCGTTGATGACACGCTCCTCCACAGTATCTTCAAACACTACAAAGGACAAATTAAGTAAAATTAATCTATTGGCCTAAAGACAAAAAAAAAGACGAAACACAAAAACAGACAGAATGGATTTATGCACAGGTTCCATTAATGTTTTTAGCCATCATCGTTTATGAACCCAATTGATAAGTGTGTCAGTTGTCTGGTGCAAAATCTATTTACCCAAAAATGTGTCAGCTTGGTGTTTTCAAGACAGTTTTGGCTAGTTGTTAACCAGAGCTGGACAACATGTGGCAAAGTCACCTGACATTCATAAGTGGTGCTGTACCCTACCGCCAGGTATGTTACTTCAGTCTCAATGAAATGGCACATCTTCAATTAAGAGTTGTGTACACAATGACATTAATCAGGTACCATGCATTTTGTCAAGTGTCCATGTAATTTTGATATGGCTGTATTTTTCCCCAAATCATAGATCAAATTCACTCATAGAAGTCTGAAAAAAAAAATTAAAAAAAAAAAAAATTACAGCTCCAGTTTTGAGAACGACAAATTTTGGTTATCAGTTTGCAGCTTCAGTGTTTTTAGAACTAGTTCACACTAGGTGTTTTTGCAGCTTTTTTAATGCAAATTTTCAGCTGTGTTTTACAGTATCAGCAAAGTGAGATTTCAGAAGTGTCGTGCACACAGCTTGGATTTAAACGCGCAGCAAATCCTGACAGGAAAATTACTGATCATGTGCACAACACAACAGGATTGTCAGTCTTTGCCGGCATAAGCATTCCCTAGCGTTTTTGGGCCAATTCCACGTGGGAAAAAAAAAAAAAATAATGCACCTGAGGCTGTGCGCACATGTTGAGTATTTGACTACAGAAATTTCTGCATTGCTAGGAATTTTTTGGCAGCAAAAACAGAACGCTCATTTTTGTACAGCAATGAGTACTTTTTAGAGAAGATATTTCAAAACGGGAGGGGGAAAAAAAAAAAAAAAAAAAGACGTTTTGTAGTGTAATTTCCTTGTTCAAACCTGTTTTCATGCTTAGGCTACTTCACACTAGCGTCGTGCACTGCACGTCGCTATGCGTCGTTTTGTAGAAAAACGCATCCTGCAAAAGTGCTTGCAGGATGCGTTTCTCCATTGACTTGCATTAGCGACGCATTGCCACACGTCGCAACCGTCGTGCGACGGTTGCGTCGGTGCGTCGCCACCAAAAAACGTTGCTTGTAACGTTTTTTGGTGCGTCATGTCCAGCATTTCCGGCCCCCCGCACCTCACAATGGGGCAGCGGATGCGTTGAAAAACAGCATCCGCTGCCCCATTGTGCGGCGCTTCCACAGTATGCTTCGGTGCGCTGCAACGTCGCATTGCGACGTGCAGTGCACGACGCTAATGTGAAAGTAGCCTTATTTGCCCCATACCTGGCTAACAATACCAGCCCTCAGCTGCCCCAGAAATGACACTTCATATTTGAAGGGCCAATTCTGGCACTTTTCCCAGGCTCTTCCCAGTGTCTCGCCAGGGTAATGGGATTACGGGTTGGTGTCAGCTGCTATCGCTGACACCAAGCCCTAGGTTTAGTAATGAAGAGGAGTCAGAGACACCCTTTCATTACTAAACCTGTAAGTAAAGAGAAATAAACACAGAATAAAACATTATTTGAAACCGACACATTCTTTAACCCCTTTCCAACATCAGGCGTAATAGTACACAGATGTCGGAGTCCCTCCCTTTGATGTGGGCTCAGGCAGGAAGTCCACATCTTTCCCGACACACGTCAGCTGCTTTGAACAAATGACATGTGCCCGGAATAGCCGCAGGTGGAATCGCGATCCACCTACGGCTATTAACCCGCTAAATGTCACTGTCAAACGCTGACAGCGGCATTTAACTCGCGCTTTTGGCTGGTCAGTTTTAGCATTTAGTGAACCTAGTAAAAAAAAAAAACAAATGAAAAACAAGTGTGAGATTGCACTTTTTTTGCAATTTCACCACACTTGGATTTTTTTTCCCATTTTCTAGTACACGACATGGTAAAACCATTGGTGTTGTTCAAAAGTACAACTCGTCCCGCAAAAAACAAGCTCTCAGACATATTGACGGAAAAATAAGTTATGGCTCTGCTAAGGGGAGCAAAAAACGAAAACACAAAAACAAAAATACCTCCGTGGGTTAATTATTTAAATTAATCCAATATACTCACCCCAGGTTCAAAGTTAATACAAACGTTAAAGCAATGTCCCACATTGTCACCAACCTATGTAGGAGCGATCACAGAACTTTCTCAGGCAGCAATGCCTTAAGTAAGGTCACCGAGGCTCATCAGCTGATGAACTCCGGTGAACTCTCACCACAGGCTCAGCGCACGCACACACTGCAGGAGTGATTACCTCCTGTGTCAGTGCGTTGCCAGCTGCAGGGTAGACCAGTCGCATCAGCTGGTGCAACTGATCTACAGGTGACCTGAATCGTGATGGGACATTATGGATTACAGCAGACAGGTGAGGTATATGGTGGTTTTTTTTTGCTGTTTTTTTCTTTTTGAGGTAGCATAGGCATTGGGGATTAGGTGTTCAGGTTAGTATATGGTGTATTTTTTAGTTTTTACAGGAGACAAAGGGCTTCAGGGATTAGGTGTAAGGCCGGCATCACAGTGACGTTTTAAACGGCCGAGTGCAATGTGAAAAAAAAAATAAAAATAGCATTGCACTCGGACCAATGTTAACATATGGGGCAGCTCCCAGCAGCCGACTTTTTGTTGGCCGTTTTCTTCGGTCCAAGACAATCGCAGCAAGCTGCGATTGTCTCAGACCGAGGAAAACTCTCGGCTCACTCGCACCCATATAAGCCTATGGGTGCGAGTGAGACAACGCACATCACTTGGATATCATCCGAGTGATGTGCGTTATAAGCGGACCCCAGCAATGGAGGAGATTGAGAAATTCATTTCTCCGCCTCCTCCGCAGCTGTGCTCAGATCCTCCCTGTGCAAGAGAATCGGAGCACAGGCGCATGACACTTGGCTCCTGCTCTGCTGCGAGCAGGAGCCGAGTGTCATTAGCATATCGCATCCGATGATCTCGCATGGGATGCAATACGCTAGTGTGACGCCGGCCTAAGGCGAGTATACGGTGTTTTTTTATTTTTATGTCAATATTTCTTTATTTTAACTTTTAGCACAGGAGCAGGCTGATGAAAACACCCGTCAGCTACCGCTGTAGTGAGTGACAGCAGACGTCAGCTGATGGGAGTAGTAGTCTCACCAGCCGTCGCCTATGACCTGCGGCAAGCTTTTTACCACGGGTCATGCTGACATCTGACAGTGACCCTGCAGTGCTCTGACCGACGGTAATGTTACTGACTATGAGAACCACAGCGCCGGTGTTTGTCATGTTGTCACACAGATGCCAATTATATTTATTCTCTTAACCCCTTCCCGACATACCCTGTACTAGTACGGCGCATGTCGGGTCCCCTGCTTTGATGTGGGCTCCGGCGGTGAGCCCACATCAAAGTTGTGACATGTCAGCTGTTTTGTACAGCTGACATGTGCGCGCAATAGCGGCAGGTGAAATCGCGATTCACCCGCCGCTATTAACCTGTTAAATGCCGCTGTCAAACGCTGACAGCGGAATTTATCCGGCGCTTCCGGCCGCGTGGCCGGAAATGAGCGCATCACCGGCCCCCGTCACATGATCGGGGGTCGGCAATGCATCAGGATGGTAAGCATAGAGGTCCTTGAGACCTCTATGGCTACTGATGCCGGCCTGCTGTGAGCGCCCCCCCTGTGATCGCTGCTATATAGCAGAGCCAATCAGGCTGTGCCAGCTTCTAGCCTCCCATAGAGGCTATTGAAGCATGGCAAAAGTAAAAAAAATGTTTTTAAAAATATGAAAAAAATTAAATATAAAAGTTTAAATCACCCCCCTTTCGCCCCATCAAAAAAAAAAAATAAAAAAATATAAAACCTACACATATTTGGTATTGCCGCGTTCAGAATCGCCCGATCCATCAATTAAAAAAGCAGCATTAACCTGATCGCTAAATGGTGCAGAGAAAAAAATTCAAAATGCCAGAATTACGTTTTTTTGGTCGCCGCGACATTGCATTAAAATGCAGTAACGGGTGATCAAAAGAACATATCTGCACAAAAGTGGTATCACCAAAAACGTCAGCTCGGCATGCAAAAAATAAGCCCTCACCCGACCCCAGATCACGAAAAATGGATACACTACGGGTATCGGAAAAAGGCGCATTTTTTGTTTTAGCAAAGTTTTGAATTTTTTTTTTTCACCACTTAGATAAAAATAACCTAGACATGTTTGGAGTCTATGAACTCGTAATGACCTGGAGAATCAAAATATCTGGTCAGTTTTAGCATTTGGTGAAGCTAGAAAAAAAGCCAAACAAAAAACAAGTGTGGGATTGCACTTTTTTTGCAATTTCACCACACTTTTTCCCGTTTTCTAGTACAAGACATGGTAAAACCAATGGTGTCGTTCAAAAGAAACTCGTCCTGCAAAAAATAAGCCCTTACATGACCATATTGACGGAAAAATAAAGTTATGGCTCTGGGAAGGAGGGGGAGCGAAAAACTAAAACAAACGAAAAAGGGCCGCAGCGGGAAGGGGTTAAAGAACAAAAATTAAGCAAAGTGATGGATTACCCATGCTGTCGTGGTGGGTTACTAGAAACTGAATTACCAGTAAGTCTAATTCCATTTTCTCTAGTAACCCCCCCACAACAGCACACCGGAGCAGTACCCAAGAGTAATGTTTTAAGGAGGGACTACAGCTTGGAGGACTTTTCTCCAGAAGTCCGAGGACCAGGTAGCAACTCTGCATGTCTGCTCGATGGAAGCACTGGCTTTCTCAGCCCAGGAGACAGATGTCACTCTGGTAGATTGAAACGTAAATTTTTCTGGTGGTGGAAGGCCCTAGACAAGATATGTCTCAGATTGCTCTCGATACAGTTGTTGATCGTGGATCTGGAAGTCTTCCGCTTATTTTGGCCTCGAAGGTGAACAAACAGGTTTTAGTCCTTCCTAGTTTCTTCAGTCACCTGAAGGTAATGGAGTACAGCTCTCCGGTCATCCAAAGTGTGGAACTGTTCTTATTTCCCAACTCTTGATAGGAGGGAAGAATTCTCCTGAGACTTGTGAAACAGACTACCTTGGGAAGAAATGGCAGATCCAAATTGCAGAATAAGTTGGTCCTGCAAGCTCTTCATGTAGGGTTGATTGATCGAGAGAGCTTGTAATTAGCCCACTCTCCTGGCTGTAGTTATTGCTACCAGGAAGGCTGCTTTCCAGGAGAGTGTCTACCTCTATGGATTACCGCTCCATTTTTACTTCGTCCAGTCTATGGATGACAAGGGTTCGAAAGGTGTTAGCGTGAGCCCCATCAAAACCGCATTGAGGTCCTAGGCCGGAACTAAGTTCGTAGTTCTTGGACATATGCAAGATGCTGTTGTCAAACCTTCTAATCCATCAGCGGTCGGCTAACATCTGGTCAAAGTATGAGCTTAGGTCCGCCACCTGTACTTTTAGGGTGCTAGGTCTGAGACCCTTCTCTAGCCCTTCTTGTAGAAAATCCAGGATCCGAGCTAAGTTCAGCTGGTGTGGGTTAGGTCATTTGGGTGCACTCCATGAGATAAAGATCTTCCATATCTTCTGGTTGATAGTTTGTTACTGCCTTTCGACTTTTCTGTGGTGTCCGAATTACCCTGTCTGACAATCCTCTGGTCTTCAGGATTGAGAACTCAGAAGCCAGGCCTTCAGACGTAACCTCTCAGAATCCGGAAGAAATTAGCTTCTTTTGGGCTAGAATGGTGCCAACATTACCTTGACCTTTTCCACTCTTATCTTTTGTAGAACTCTTGGTAGGATTGGTAATGGAGGGAAGGCATAGGCCAGTCTGAATGCCCATGGGTGGGCTAACGCATCTACACCTAAGCAGGGATTGGCTGGATTTAGCAAATAATATTCATCCACTTTTGCATTCTGTCCTCTTGTAACTAGATCTACCTCTGGATGGCCCCACCTTCTGGTCAGTATTTGAAAGACCTCAGAATCTAGACTCCATTCCCCTGGATGGATTTCTTTTCTGCTCAGAAAAAAAAAAAAAAAAAATAAAAAATCAGCCTGTATGTTTACCGCACCCTTTATGTGCAAAGCGGACAGGGAGAGGTGGTGTTCTTTGGACCACAAGAATATTCTGGCTGATATTGCCTTCAGGTTCTCGTGCCTTGTACTTCCTTGATGACGAGGGTGGGCTACTGTTGTCATAGTATATTTTGACATGGTATCCCGGACTAGGGTTACTGCGGTCTTGAGGACCTCCTCTACCACCTTCAGTTCTCTGAAGTTTGAGGATAGTCCGCTTATCTCGTCTAACCAGCATCCCTGGAATACGTGTTGGGATACCATGGCTCCCCAACCTTTCCCGCTGGCGTCCACTTTTATAGTGATCGCTGGGACTTGCATCCAGTGAACCCCTCTGCTCAAGTTCCCTGTTTTTAGCCACCATGTCAACAAGGTCTTTACACGAGACAGCATCTGGATCTTCTTGTCCAATGATTCAGGGGATCAGTCCCAGTTTGCCAGGATGTGAGTCTGAAGTGTCCTGGTGTGTGCTTGTGCCCAAGCTACTATCTGGATGCAGGATGTCATAGATCCAACATGCTTTCTTGCTCTGTAGTATCTTTAGCTTTGATTTTAACCCCTTCCCGACATGTGACGGTATAGTACGTCACATGTCGGGACCCCCGCTTTGATGTGCGCTCCGGCGGTGAGCGCACATCAAAGTCGCGACATGTCAGCTGTTTCTTACAGCTGACATGTGCGCGCAATAGCGGCGGGTGAAATCGCGATCACCCGCCGCTATTAACTAGTTAAATGCCGCTGTCAAACACAGACAGCGGCATTTAACTACCGCATCCGGCCGTGCGGCCGGATATGAGCGCATCGCCGACCCCCGTCACATGATCGGGGGTCGGCGATGCATCAGGACAGTAACCATAGAGGTCCTTGAGACCTCTATGGTTACTGATTGCCGGTGGCTGTGAGCGCCCCCCTGTGGTCGGCGCTCACAGCACACCTGCAATTCTGCTGTGTAGCAGCGATCTTATGATCGGTGCTGCATAGCAGAGCCGATCGGGCTGTGCCTGCTTCTAGCCTCCCATGGAGGCTATTGAAGCATGGCAAAAGTAAAAAAAAAAAGTTTTTAAAAATGTGAAAAAAAAAAAAAAAACATAAAAGTTTAAATCACCCCCCTTTCGCCCCAATCAAAATAAATCAATAAAAAAAGCGCCCAACCTACACATATTTGGTATCGCCGCGTTCAGAATCGCCCGATCTATCAATAAAAAAAAAGCATTAACCTGATCGCAAAACGGCGTAACGAGAAAAAAAATCGGAACGCCAGAATTACGTTTTTTTGGTCGCCACGGCATTGCATTAAAATGCAATAACGGGCGATCAAAAGAACGTGTCTGCACCAAAATGCTATCATTAAAAACGCCAGCTCGGCATGCAAAAAATAAGCCCTCACCTGACCCCAGATCACGAAAAATGGAGACGCTACGAGTATCGGAAAATGGCGCAATTTTGTTTTGTTTTGTTTTTTGCAAAGTTTGGAATTTTTTTTCACCACTTAGGTGAAAAATAACCTAGTCATGTTAGGTGTCTATGAACTCGTACTGACCTGGAGAATCATAATGGCAGGTCAGTTTTAGCATTTAGTGAACCTAGCAAAATAGGCAAGCAAAAAACAAGTGTGCGATTGCACTTTTTTTGCAATTTCACTGCACTTGGAATTTTTTTCCCGTTTTCTAGTACACGACATGCTAAAACCAATGATGTCGTTGAAAAGTACAACTCGTCCCGCAAAAAATAAGCCCTCACATGGCCATATTGACGGAAAAATAAAAAAGTTATGGCTCTGGGAAGGAGGGGAGCGAAAAACGAAAACGGAAAAAGCTCCGGGGGTGAAGGGGTTAACAAGATCTGTTTTTGTTTGGGCAAGAAAGATGTTTGGCTGTGTGAGTCTAGCAGGACTCCTAAGAATGTCTTGTTGTAAGAACCATATCTGATTTTGAGGTTCATTATCCAGCCTAGAGACGATAAGATCCGAGTCCCCATCTGTACATGTTCCTGTAGCATGGGTACTGAAGGAGCCACCAACAAGAGGTCGTCAAGGTATGGAACTATGCATATGTGCTGTCCTCTGATGTATGCCATGACCGATGACATGATCTTTGTGAAGATCTGTAGGGCCGAGGATAGACTGAATGGGAAGACAATGAACCGATAATGGCCTGTGTGCTCTCCCTGGGCAACTGCGATTCTTAAGAACCCCCAGTAACTTGGATGGATCGAAATCTGATAATATGCATCCGGTAGGTCTACTGTCACCATGACGAAATTCTGCCCACTCAGAGGTACTGTTGACGTGACAGATTCCTTCTTGAATCTTCTGTATGTTACATAATGATTCAGGGTTTTCAGATTGATTATAACCCGATGGGACCAGTTTGGTTTCTTTATGAGAAACAGGTTTGAGTAATGTTTCTTTCATTTTCCGGGACTATGGAGACAACCTTTGTGGATAATAGGTTTTTTTTTTTTACTCTCAAGGTGGATTGCAGCTCTGGAGAGGAGAGTTATGCTGTCTATCGTTTCTGGAGGCTATGAGGCAAACTCTTTATTCCTTCCCTGACTGATGTTAAAGTCCATTGATCTTAACAGATCTTGTGCTACTGTGGAAGGAAGTCTGAGGTGCGACCTACCGTGTTGAGGTTATGGCTTCTTTTGTCCAAGAGTGGGGAAGAAAGATGTCTTTTCCCCCTTTCAGGTAGTTCCAGCGACCTGACTTTCCCTTCCCCTTGTACTGAGGTGTATGCTCTTTCTGGGGGAGGAAGGGTCTTTTCCTAGTATTCCAAGGTTCCGGTAAGGTCTTTTTGTCCGAAGCCTTCTCTAAACATCTCATTGAGGGCAGGACCAAACATGTATTTCCCTTTGAAGGGGATAGAACAACTTCAGTTTGAAGTCATGTCCCCGCTCCAAGATCTCAGTCAGAGTGCTCATCTTACAGAGTTTAACAACCCTGACCACCTTGCGGTTACTCATGGATTCCGCAGATGCATCTGCTAGGAAAGTCTTGCCTTCTGGAGGAGAGGCAGAGAAGCTAGAATGTCCTCTCTGGGAGTACCTGTGGACAGGTGTTCCTCCAGCTGCCCCAGCCAACGGTACATCGATCGGGCCAGACAGGTAGATATGGCATTGGCATTCAGTAAAGATGTCAAGATTTCCTATGTCTTCCTCAGTAGCCCATCTATCTTGTGTTCCAGAGGGTCCTTCAACTGTGAGGCATCCTCAAATGGTAGTGTGGTCTTTTTATCTACCCCAGCAATCTGGAAGTCGACCTTTGGAATCTCTGACCAGCATGATACAGTCTCATCTCTGCTGGAATGGTCAGCCTCTTTTCTGGGGATTCCCACTCTTCTAGGACCAAGTCCCGGATGTTTTTTATGAATGGGAAATACCTGCTTCTTCCTAGAACGGAGACCCCCCAGAACATCTGTTCCTGTACTGTCTGGGAAGTCTTCTCCTCAATCTCCATGGTCCTCCTTACTGCTGTGAGGAGCTCCTGTATATCACCTGCGGAGGGGAGGCTGTGGAAGTGGCTATTTAACCACTTTGGCATTTCCTGTCCCTATTAGGAAAGGGGTAACATCCTCCGGTGTGCTGTCTTGGGGGGGGAAATTACTAGAGAAAAAAAAACACTGCAAAAAGACACTGTGTGCACGCACACAGCCTTAGTCTGATATTTCTATTGTTACTGAAGTGCAATTAAGGACTTCAAATCTTTATATACTTACTGAAAAATATTAGTCTTTTCATAAAGTTTATCTAAATATTGAGCCTTTGCATAAACTTGATATTGCTGACCCTTATTTTTCAATACTTCTGTAATTCACCCTGACATGATGGATATCAACTTCCTAACTGATGGCCCATTCTTGTCTAATCAGTGCTTGGGGATTTATCACAATCTCTGGGTTTGTCCACCCCTCTTGCCTCACTGGCATTTAAGGTACCTTCACACGAAACGACTTTGTAACGATATCGCTAGCGATCCGTGACGTTGCAGCGTCCTGGCTAGCGATATCGTTTAGTTTGACACGCAGCAGCGATCAGGATCCTGCTGTGATGTCGCTGGTCGCTGAATAAAGTTCAGAACTTTATTTGGTCGTCCGATCGCCGTGTATCGTTGTGTTCGACAGCAAAAGCAACGATACCAGCGATATTTTACACTGGTAACCAGGGTAAACATCGGGTTACTAAGCGCAGGGCCGCGCTTAGTAACCCGATGTTTACCCTGGCTACCAGTGTAAAATGTAAAAAAAAAAAAAAAAACAGTACATACTCACCTGCGCGTCCCCTGCCGTCTGCTTCCCACACTGACTGAGCGCCGCAAAGTGAAAGCACAGCACAGCGGTGACGTCACCGCTGTGCCCTGCTACTGCCGGCGCTCAGTCAGTCAGTCAGTGCAGGAAGCGGACGCCGGGGGACGCGAATGTAAGTATGTACTGTTTGTTTTTTTTACATTTTACGCTGGTAACCAGGGTAAACATCGGGTTACTAAGCGCGGCCCTGCGCTTAGCAACCCGATGTTTACCCTGGTTACCCGGGGACCTCGGCATCGTTGGTCGCTGGAGAGCGGTCTGTGTGACAGCTCTCCAGCGATCAAACAGCGACGCTGCAGCAATCGGCATCGTTGTCGCTATCGCTGCAGCGTCGTTTCGTGTGAAGGTACCTTTAGATCAAGGGAACATCCTGACCAAGGAGCCACAATTTCAATGCTTTTGGATTACCAAGCTATGTATTTTAAAGCACCACTCCAACAGCTGTATTTATTTGCCAAAAAAAAAAAAAAATCCAAGTACCCTACTTTTTGTCTGATACTCGCCTTTCGGCGTTTATCCATTTTTACGCTGCTCTGTCTCCTGCAGTTTCTGACCTGCCGACTGCTCCAGTGCTTCATGGAGCGAGCAGAGGTCACTAATCAATGTACATCTGTGAGACAATATAAGGAAGGCGTTCCAGCTCCATAAAATTCCAATGCTTTATTTCTCCATTAAAAATTGGTATGATACAAAAAAGTCCTTGCCTAGACGCAAAAGTCCTAGTACAGAGTACATGCGACGCGTTTCGATCGTACCCGATCTTAGTCAATGCATGATTTTCTGGGATTTGCAGTGATTGTTATCTAGTGTTCATGGGCCAATCCAGTGATTGGTACTAATCACATGATTTTCACCACAAGTCCTGAACACCTAAACTTCGCCGCAGCTGCGAAAAATTACACACAAATGTGATTAACCCCTTCATGACCCAGCCTATTTTGGCCTTAATGACCTTGCCGTTTGTTGCAATTCTGACCAGTGTCCCTTTATGAGGTAATAACTCAGGAACGCTTCAACGGATCCTAGCGATTCTGAGATTGTTTTTTCGTGACATATTGGGCTTCATGTTAGTGGTAAATTTAGGTCGATATTTTTTGAGTTTATTTGTGAAAAAAAACGGAAATTTGGCAAAAATTTTGAAAATTTTGCAATTTTCACATTTTGAATTTTTATTCTGTTAAACCAGAGAGTTATGTGACACAAAATAGTTAATAAATAACATTTCCCACATGTCTACTTTACATCAGCACAATTTTGGAAACAATTTTTTTTTTTGCTAGGAAGTTATAAGGGTTAAAATTTGACCAGTGATTTCTCATTTTTACAACAAAATTTACAAAACCATTTTTTTTAGGGACCACCTCACATTTGAAGTCAGTTTGAGGGTTCTATATGGCTGAAAATACCCAAAAGTGACACCATTCTAAAAACTGCACCCCTCAAGGTGCTCAAAACCACATTCAAGAAGTTTATTAACCCTTCAGGTGTTTCACAGCAGCAGAAGCAACATGGAAGTAAAAAATGAACATTTAACTTTTTAGTCACAAAAATGATCTTTTAGCGAAAATTTTTTTATTTTCCCAAGGGTAAAAGGAGAAACTGGACCACGAACGTTGTTGTCCAATTTATCCTGAGTACGCTGATACCTCATATGTGGGGGTAAACCACTGTTTGGGCACACGGCAGGGCTCGGAAGGGAAGGAGCGCCATTTGACTTTCAATGAAAAATTGGCTCCAATCTTTAGCGGACACCATGTCGCGTTTGGAGAGCCCCCGTGTGCCTAAACATTGGAGCTCCCCCACAAGTGACCCCATTTTGGAAACTAGACCCCCAAGGAACTTATCTAGAAGCATAGTGAGCACTTTAAACCCCCAGGTGCTTCACAAATTGATCCGTAAAAATGAAACAGTACTTTTTTTTTTTTTCACCAAAAAATTATTTTAGCCTCAATTTTTTCATTTTCACATCGGCAACAGGATAAAATGGATCCTAAAATTTGTTGGACAATTTCTCCTGAATACACCGATACCTCACATGTGGGGGTAAACCACTGTTTGGGCACATGGTAAGGCTCGGAAGGGAAGGAGCGCCATTTGACTTTTTGAATGGAAAATTAGCTCCAATCGTTAGCGGACACCATGTCGCGTTTGGAGAGCCCCTGTGTGCCTAAACATTGGAGCTCCCCTACAAGTGACCCCATTTTGGAAACTAGACCCCCCAAGGAACTTATCTAGATGCATAGTGAGCACTTATAACCCCCAGGTGCTTCACAGAAGTTTATAACGCAGAGCCATGAAAATAAAAAAAATAATTTTTCTTTCCTCAAAAATGATTTTTAGCCCAGAATTTTTTATTTTCCCAAGGGTAATAGGAGAAATTGGACCCCAAATGTTGTTGTCCAGTTTGTCCTGAGTACGATGATACCCCATATGTGGGGGTAAACCACTGTTTGGGCGCACGGCAGGGCTCGGAAGGGAAGGCACGCCATTTGGCTTTTTGAATGGAAAATTAGCTCCAATCATTAGCGGACACCATGTCGCGTTTGGAGAGCCCCTGTGTGCCTAAACATTGGAGCTCCCGCACAAGTGACCCCATTTTGGAAACTAGACCCCCAAGGGAACTTATCTAGATGTGTGGTGAGCACTTTGAACCCCCAAGTGCTTCACAGAAGTTTATAACGCAGAGCCGTGAAAATAATAAATGTGTTTCCTTTCCTCAAAAATATTTTTTTAGCCCAGAATTTTTTATTTTTGCAAGGGTAACAGGAGAAATTGGACCCCAAAAGTTGTTGTCCAGTTTCTCCTGAGTACGCTGATACCCCATATGTGGGGGTAAACCACTGTTTGGGCACACGTCAGGGCTCGGAAGGGAAGTAGTGACATTTGAAATGCAGACTTTGATGGAATGGTCTGCGGGCGTCACGTTGCATTTGCAGAGCCCCTGATGTGCCTAAACAGTAGAAACACCCCACAAGTGACCCCATTTTGGAAACTAGACCCCCCAAGGAACTTATCTAGATGTGTGATGAGCACGTTCAACCCCCAAGTGCTTCACAGAAGTTTACAACGCAGAGCCGTGAAAATAAAAAATCATTTTTCTTTCCTCAAAAAAGATGTTTTAGCAAGCAATTTTTTATTTTCTCAAGGGTAACAGGAGAAATTGGACCCCAACAGTTGTTGCCCAGTTTGTTGTGAGTACGCTGATACCCCATATGTGGAGGTAAACCACTGTTTGGGCGCACGTCGGGGCTTTGAAGGGAGGGAGCACCATTTGACTTTTTGAATGCAAGATTGGCTGGAATCAATGGTGGCGCCATGTTGCGTTTGGAGACCCCTGATGTGCCTAAACAGTGGAAACCCCTCAATTCTAACTTCAACACTAACCCCAACACACCCCTAATCCTAATCCCAACTGTAGCCATAACCCTAATCCCAACCCTAACCCCAACACACCCCTAACCACAACCCTAACCCCAACACACCCGTAACCCTAATTCCAACCCTAACCCTAATACTAATCACAACCCTAACCCTAATCCCAACCCCAAGGTAAAAGGCACTGCGTTTTACCTGCGGATTTACAGCAGATTTCCAGTGTTTTTTTGTGCGGATTTCACCTGCGGATTCCTATTGAGGAACAGGTGTAAAACGCTGCGGAATCCGCACAAAGAATTGACATGCTGCGGAAAATACAACGCAGCGTTTCTGCACGGAATTTTCCGCACCATGGGCACAGCGGATTTGGTTTTCAATAGGTGTACATGGTACTGTAAACCTGATGGAAAACTGCTACGAATTCGCAGCGGCCAATCCGCTGTGGATCCGCGGCCAACCCGCTGCGGATCCGCGGCCAAATCCGCACATGCCATAACCCTAACCCTACCCCTAACCCTACCTGTAACCCTAACCCTACCCGTAACCCTAACCCTAGTTCTAACCCTAACCCTAGTGGAAAAAGAAAAAAAAATATTTTCTTTATTTTATTATTGTCCCTACCTATGGGGGTGATAAAGGGGGGGGTTTATTTATTATTTTTTTTATTTTGATCGCTGTGATAGAACCTACTACAGCGATCAAAATGTACTTGTAATGAATCTGCCGGACGGCAGATTCGGCAGGCGCACTGAGCATGCGCCCGCCATTTTGGAAGATGGCGGCGCCCAGCGAGGAGACGGACCGACACCGGGAGCCTCGGTAAGTATAAGGGGGGGGAGATCGGGGGGGGGGGGGGGCGTCGGAGCACCGGGGGGTGACATAGGAGCTGGGGGGAGCGGGCAGGAGGACGGGGGAGCGGAGCACAGGACGGAAGACGATTTACTTTCAGATATCCTCAAAGATGGGCTTAATATTGTGGCCAGGAGAGCGCCAACTATTGGCAGCTCGCTATCACCTAGTCTCTTTTCATCGAAGCCGGCTTCAAGTACTTGGCTTCAATGTAAAGGCTTTTACATATGTGGTGTTACTGCGTGCAGCACGTGCAAATACGCATTGACAAAAAATACATTTCAAGATAAGGATAAAAATAAAACTTTTCAGATAAACTTTATCAATTGTCACTCAAAGAATGTAGTGTACAAAATTGATTGTAGGGAATGTAATTTGTCATATATAGGGTGCACTACGAGAAAGCTAAAAACTAGATTTACAGAGCATTTAAGAGATCTAGGTAGCACTAATATCCAAAGTAAAAATATATCAGCTGCTGCCAAACATTTTAACATGTGTCATTCAGGTAACACATCTATGATGACAATTCAAGGCATAGAACAAACTAATCTGTCACAGCGGGGGGGGGAGACATCAAAAGACAGCTTCTAACCAGAGAAGCTTTTTGGATATATAATTTGCGAACCAGGTATCCATTTGGCCTCAATCGTAAAAATGAAATTATGTATCACTATTGTTGAATTCATTCCATTCTTAGTCTTTTGAAATTTCTCTTTGTATTAATTGTTGCATTATTGATTGTTTTGTATGTATATTTATAAGTATTGTCTGTTTTGTTACTTATTTTAATCACGTGTGTAATTTTTCGCAGCTGCGGCGAAGTTTAGGTGTTCAGGACCTGTGGTGAAAATCATGTGATTAGTACCAATCACTGGATTGGCCCATGAACACTAGATAACAATCACTGCAAATCCCAGAAAATCATGCATTGACTAAGATCGGGTACGATCGAAACGCGTCGCATGTACTCTGTACTAGGACTTTTGCGTCTAGGCAAGGACTTTTTTGTATCATACCAATTTTTAATGGAGAAATAAAGCATTGGAATTTTATGGAGCTGGAACGCCTTCCTTATATTGTTACGTATGTTCATCTCAGTCCCAGATGATGTTCCGTGCACCTGCTTGGATTGGTGAGCTGGCTGTGGCTTCTTATAGCTTTTTCTTTTTGTACATCTGTGAGAGCCTCCTTCTGGCTCTCACTTTGCATTGAGAGCTTGTGACAAATTCTGAGGTCTTGCCAGTCCGAAGCTATGCTCACAAGATGGCGCTGAAAATGGTGAAGATGCTGGAGGGCGAGTATATGACTGTGGGCATGGGACTTGTGCTTAAAAGTGCCACTACAAAAGTGGAAAAAAAAACCTGCTGGAGTGGTGCTTTGAAGCACCACTCGAGTTTTTTTTTTTCTTATTTGATAGAATTATCATCTGCTGTCTTCTGCCATTGCTGGAGACCAACTACAGCTGCTCAGACAGACTGACCTGCCAGATCACTCCAGTGCTTTCTGGAGTGAGCCGGATGTCACTTTTCAATGCAAGTCTGTAAGAGGCTTGTTCTGAACTTGTGACCATTACCTCTGACTTTTGGGCAGTCAGAAGTTGTGGTCACAAGATGGAGAAGTGCTGGGAAGAGCTGAAGACTGGGTAGCAAGTATAATATTAGGTGTAGGGATCTTATGTTAGTAGCACCACTTTAGCAGCATAATTAAAAAAATATGCTGGAGTGGTGCTTTATCACATTGCCTTGCAACATGGTACTCCATTTGTTCATCATGAAAATTGCTTCTGTATCTTTGGGAGAAGTAGCTCTTTGGATTATGTTTAGATATTCTAAGTATTGATGAAAGAATTATGCAATAATGGCTGACAGGACTCAGTAGTTCTCACTTTCGTCTCAAAGATATCTAGCAGTATGAAGGACCTTCATTAGTGAAAACAATTTCACTGCAGTCCAATTCCTGTATTTATTACCTGCAGATTGTCAGTGTCTTCAAAATACCTCATGCCCAGTGGGCCAAGTTATATACACCTGCACGTGCCAGGTGTTCTAAGACAGGATCCGGCCTCTGTATGTGCTGGATTTCAAAGACGTTTGCACTCTCGGCACTAGACTGGAGAGATCTAAGGGAATGGGCGTTATATAAATAAGTGATAGTTGCGTAGACTGCAGAATAAACCACCGATACTGAATGTGTTATAGCAGAGCTTTATAGTTCTACAGCTCTGCTATTCACCAGTTTTGTCAGTGTCCACCCTGACAAAATCAGAAAGTGAGGAGCCTGTAAGAAGATTGCATAGATGAGCTGATCAATGGACGACTTGAGAAAACCCCTTTAAAAGGGAACCTGTCAGCAAGATTGTGCACAGTAACCTACTGACAGTGTCAGGTCGGCGCTGTTATACTGAATAAAATGATACCTGGGTTGATGAAATCTGTCTTGTGGTTGTTTAGTCTTTATTTTCAGTTTTGAGTTAACGATATGCTCGTGCTCCGGGGCGGCCTCACGTGGTGCTCTAATTAGGTATTCATAATGCAGCAATTATGTAAACTAGGGGGCAGGTCAGTGAGGGATCAGGTCAGCAGGTCCCTGATCTCTCACTGACCTGCCCCCTAGTTTACATAATGAATATATGTACATACTAAGAAAGAAAGAAGAAAAAAAAAAAACATTCTGCAGGCAGGTGCCAGCTGTGGCACCTGTGCTGCAGCATAATCGCATATCTACTGTGTTAAAGGGAATCGGTCACCCCAAAATTCGAGTATGAGCTGCAGCCACCGGCATCAGGGGCTTATCTGTGCGCACTGCAGTACTTTGCTCTGCCCTCAACAGGGCAGATAAAGTACGCCTGCCCCAAAGCCACGGCAGGAAGACAAAAAGAGGACATCTTGTGAAGATGGAGGCCCCAGACCTGGGTGAGTATAATATAACCTGTTTTTCTTATCTTTCAGGATACATTGGGGGCTTATCTACAGCATTCCAGAATGCTGTAGATAAGCCCCTGATGCCGGAGGCCGCAGCTCACTCGAATTTTGGGGTGAGATTCCATTTAATAAACGTGCTTGTGCAGGCGGCGGCATTTTGCTAGAGATGAAAAAAAGCGCCATCTTGGAGGAAATTTTTTCTCTTCTCTAGGAAGAACGCGCCGCCTGCGCAATAGAAGGTTTCAGATGTCTATATACACACACACCAATAGCTGATACTGCGCAGCCGGCTCCAATTTTAACCCCTTCACCCCCGGAGCTTTTTCCGTTTTTCAGTTTTCGTTTTTCGCTCCCCTCCTTCCCAGAGCCATAACTTTTTTATTTTTCCGTCAATTTGGCCATGTGAGGGCTTATTTTTTGCGGGACGAGTTGTACTTTTGAACGACATCATTGGTTTTACCACGTCGTGTACTAGAAAACGGGAAAAAAATTCCAAGTGCAGTGAAATTGCAAAAAAAGTGCAATCCCACACTTGTTTTTTGCTTGCCTATTTTGCTAGGTTCACTAAATGCTAAAACTGACCTGCCATTATGATTCTCCAGGTCAATACGAGTTCATAGACACCTAACATGACTAGGTTATTTTTCACCTAAGTGGTGAAAAAAAATTCCAAACTTTGCAAAAAACAAAACAAAACAAAATTGCGCCATTTTCCGATACTCGTAGCGTCTCCATTTTTCGTGATCTGGGGTCAGGTGAGGGCTTATTTTTTGCGTGCCGAGCTGGCATTTTTAATGATAGCATTTTGGTGCAGATACGTTCTTTTGATCGCCCGTTATTGCATTTTAATGCAATGTCGTGGCGACCAAAAAAACGTAAATCTGGCGTTTCGATTTTTTTTTTCTCATTACGCCGTTTAGCGATCAGGTTAATGCTTTTTTTTTTTTTTTTTTTGATAGATCGGGCGATTCTGAACGCGGCGATACCAAATATGTGTAGGTTGGGGTTTTTTTTTATTGATTTATTTTGATTGGGGCGAAAGGGGGGGTGATTTAAACTTTTATATTTTTTTTATTTTTTTCACATTTTTTTTTACTTTTTTTTTTTTTAACTTTTACCATGCTTCTATAGCCTCCATGGGAGGCTAGAAGCAGGCACAGCCCGATCGGCTCTGCTACATAACAGCGATCATCAGATCGCTGTTATGTAGCTAAAATGCAGGTGTGCTGTGAGCGCCGACCACAGGGTGGCGCTCACAGCCACCGGCGATCAGTAACCATAGAGGTCTCCAGGACCTCTATGGTTACAATGTACAAGCAGTCGGCGATGCGCTCATATCCGGCCGCACGGCCGGATGCGGTAGTTAAATGCCGCTGTCTGCGTTTGACAGCGGCATTTAACTAGTTAATAGCGGCGGGTGATCGCGATTTCACCCGCCGCTATTGCGCGCACATGTCAGCTGTAAAAAACAGCTGACATGTCGCGACTTTGATGTGCGCTCACCGCCGGAGCGCACATCAAAGCGGGGGTCCCGACATGTGACGTACTATACCGTCACATGTCGGGAAGGGGTTAAAATTGATTTTTTTTTTTTATTATTTTTTTTTATACTTGATAACGTCAAGCACATTTATTAACACAGTAAACATGCAATTATACCTGTCACCTGCTTGAAGGCTTTTTTTTTGCAGTATGTACATATGTTCATTATGTAAACTTGGGGGGCAGGTCAGTGAGGGATCAGTGACCTGTCTGAAATCATACTGATGAATACTTAATCAGAGCACCACATGAAGACCCCCCACAGGCCCATCCAGGGGCATGAGCATATCATTTATAATGTGTGCAAACTGTAAAGCGCTGAAGAATATGTTGGCACTATATAAATAAGGTTATTTTTATTATCGAAACTACTAAAAGATTAAACAACTACAAGACTGACACTGTCTGTAGGTTACTGTGCACAATCCTGCTGACAGGTTCCCTTTGAGTTAATGTTCATGGCAAGTAACAACTTTTCAATTTACCTGATCACTCTTAATGCAGAGCTAATGCAAATTGCCACAAAAAAAAAAAAAAAAACACTGAAGCAGCGAACTTTGTGAAAAACCAACATTTACAGTCTCAAAACATTAAGCCAAGACTGCAGTCCCTGCACACTTTGAGCAGAGAACTGTCAGTGGGGACAGTGACTGATCGTGTGTACCTGCACTCACCTAATTAAATGAACATATACAGTATGACACCACCTGGTGTTCATAGTCTCTACTGCAAAGCCTCTTTACCGGATCATTATGTCAAACAGTACAACGTCAGGTGATTTTTATAATCATACACTGACAGTGGTATTTAAAGGGTTAACAGTTTCATCTTCACACCGCTACCCTGTGTGGTTCCCACTCTTGAAAATTCACAGTTCAGACCATTGTCTTATTGCATTACTTGTCCAAAGTATGAACTCACCAATGCTGCGGCAGAACTGGAGGAGCACAGGGACACAATGTTTTTCGATTCTGAACTCCTGCAACCCAACTAGCCGTCAATTAGTGCTTACAGACTAGGTTCCCATGATGAGTTTTTGGCGAGTTTTAAACGCTGTGTATTGTCAAAGAAAAGAAAGTAACCCATTTTTCTTAATGGGTTCAGAAAATCTGCAACATCAAAAACTCACCAAAAGCACATTGTGGGAATGTAGTCTTAGAAAGCTTGCAAGCATTGCAAACACTCACTGCAGCAGTGGCCAGGAACCTAGACAGCGAGAAATAACCAGCAGAATCTAAAAGCCCTCTTCACGCAGAGGATTACTAGTAAGGCTATGTTCACACGGTGCGGTTTTTGCTGCGGATCCGCAGCGGAATTGCAGCTGCGGATCCGCATCCTTTTTCCATGCAGGTTACAGTACAATGTAACCCAATGGAAAACAAAACCCGCTGTGCCGACGATCCTTTTTTCCCCTGGAAAATCCGCGCGGATTTTCTGCGGAAAAAAAAAAGGACCATGTCAATTCTTGCCGCGGATTCCGCTGCGGGTTTCTAGCAGCACCAATAGGAAAGTGCTGTTGGAAACCCACAGAGGAATCAGCAGGAAAATCAGCAGTGCTGTTTTGCACTGCGGATTTTCAAAATCAGGACCTGAAAAAAAAAGGATCAAAAAAAGGATCGTGTGAACATGGCCTAAGATTACTGCAAAGTTTCTTGTATTTACTAGCACTTCCCAGTGTAAATCATTACAGATGACAACCACTAATCACTTGGGTAACAAAAATAGTTATAGCACCGGGTATCAGAATAAAACATGCTGAAATAGATCAACTTTAATTTGGTCACAATTCAGCTTAGAGCACAGGAGACTCATCAGGGTTAGGGACACTGATCTAAGAATAGTGTCATTGATAGATTCACTGAGAACTTAAAGGGAACCTGTCGCCGCCCCCCCCCCCCAAGGCATTGGTAACAAAGAGCCACCTTGTGCTGCATTAATGCTGCATTCTGACAAGGTGGCTCTTTTAATTCGGGTCCCTGGTACTGCTGCAATAATCGCTTTTGAAATGTGTCCCTCATACCGTGAAATCGCCAGGGGGGCAGGTCATTCCCCCTAATCCAGACGCCTCACATCCTTCACTCATGGCCTCTGCGCGCCGAGCGCCGCCTCCTCTTCCTTCAGTTTTTTTTTTGTTTTCGGGCATGCGCAGTTGCGCTGCCCTTCGAACTTAAGGCCCCGTCACACATAGCGAGATCGCTGCTGAGTCACAAGTTTTGTGACGCAACAGCGACCTCAGTAGCGATCTCGCTATGTGTGACACGTACCAGCGACCAGGCCCCTGCTGCGAGATCGCTGGTCGTGTCGGAATGGCCTGGACCTTTTTTTGGTCGTTGAGGTCCCGCTGACATCGCTGAATCGGTGTGTGTGACACCGATCCAGCGATGTCTTCACTGGTAACCAGGGTAAACATCGGGTTACTAAGCGCAGGGCCGCGCTTAGTAACCCGATGTTTACCCTGGTTACCAAAAAAAACAAACAGTACATACTCACCATCTGATGTCCGTCAGGTCCCTTGCCGTCTGCTTCCTGCTCTGACTGAGTGCCGCCGTACAGTGAGAGCAGAGCGCAGCGGTGACGTCACCGCTGCGCTCTGCTCTCACTGTACGGCGGCACTCAGTCAGAGCAGGAAGCAGACGGCAAGGGACCTGACGGACATCAGATGGTGAGTATGTACTGTTTGTTTTTTTTACATTTACGCTGGTAACCAGGGTAAACATCGGGTTACTAAGCGCGGCCCTGCGCTTAGTAACCCGATGTTTACCCTGGTTACCAGTGAAGACATCGCTGGATCGGTGTCACACACACCGATTCAGCGATGTCAGCGGGACCTCAACGACCAAAAAAAGGTCCAGGCCATTCCGACACGACCAGCGATCTCGCAGCAGGGGCCTGGTCGCTGGTACGTGTCACACATAGCGAGATCGCTACTGAGGTCGCTGTTGGGGGGGGGGGGGGGGGGGGGGGTGACAGGTTCCCTTTAAATCGGCAAAACCTTTAACAAATGGAATAAAAGTTATTCATATCCTTTATAGTCCATGAGCCAAGAACCAAATTTGACGATATCGGTACCAAGCGGAGTGACTAATTCTCTTTGGTATTTTTAGGTAGATGCATGTCTGTAGTTTATTTTTTGATATGATAGCCCTTACATATACGTAGCTTATTAACCCCTTCAGCCCTAGGCCTATTTGTACCCAAGTGCCTAAGCCAATCTGACCTGTGCCACTTCATGGGCTAATAACTTTGGAACGCTTTCACCTATCCAAGCCATTCTGAGATTGTTTTCTCGTGACATATTGTACTTCACGTCAGTGCTAAATGGGAGTCAATATATTTTACCTTTCTATATAAAAAAATGCTAAATATTCGGAAATTTTGGAAAAATCGGCAATTTTTTAACTTTGAAATTCTCTGCTTTTTACAAAAATACTGATACCCCCCATAATAGTTATTAATTTACACTCCCCACATGTTTACTTCATATTGGCATCATTTTGAAAATGAAACCTTATTGTTTTACGACGTAATAGGGCTTATAGTTTTATGCGCAATTTTTCACATTTACAGCAAAACCCACTTTTCAAAGGACCAAGTCACTTCTGAAGTCACTTTAAGGGGCTTACATAACAGAAACCACCCATAAATTACCCCATTTTGCAAACTACACCCCTCAAGCTGTTCAAAACTCATTTTTAAAAACTGTTAACCCTTTAGGTGTTCCACAGGAATTTTAGCATGAGCCAAGAACCAAATATGACGATATCGGTACCACCCGGAGTGACTAGATGTAGTATTTGTAACAAAATTTAATCCAAGTTATGTAAATACACACTGAACATGTCATGTGCATATATATATATATATATATATATATATATATATATATATATATATATATATATATATATATATATATATATATATATATGTTACTCCATAATATCTTCAACATCGGACTCTGAATCTGACTGTTGTTCTACTGGCTCGTCTTCAGTACCCTTGTTCTGGCATGTCTGTAATCTGCACATGTCTGTGCACTTCAGGCCATTGCTGAGGCAAGTACACTGAGGAAGTTCACATGACCGCACACACTTGCAGGACAGTAGCTGTATAATAGCTTCTGGTGCTGGTGCCCCTTGCATCCACTTGACAACAAGCTTTCCGTCGTTATCTATCATCCAACCGCAGTCTGTTGGGTTTGCAACCCATGGCTGGCTCTGCAGACTTCTCCTCCAGATCGCAGCCTGGTAGTTTGCACGCAGTGCATGCATGAAAAGGCAGTCCTGGCAAGGAGGGAGTTGACTTGACTCTACCACTCCACGTCTGGCACAGAACAGCTGATAACGGAGCCTGTTTACCTCAGTTGTTTGGGTAGTTGGCAGGTACATGTGGCAGGTGATTTCCTGTAACTTCTCAAAAAGTTCGGTAGACACTTCCCATGAACGACCAACTTCCTGAAAGGCATCCTGGTATGTCTTGTTCATCTTCAACTGCTTGAGTGTCGTCATCTTCCCACGGCCAGCGAATGCACTGACGGTGTCACAGCCTGTAAATGCATGCATACCAATCAATGAATCACATACGCTGCCTCCCAATGTTCGGCTCAGAGTGGTGATATCCAGGAATCTTGTCCGGTTCTGTGTACCGCATTTCTGGAACAGGTGGGATGGGATTTTGTGGCACATGCCCAGACACAGGACCATGACATCAGTATCCTCCGAAGTGATGATGACCGACTTGTAACCAGATTCTGCTGCATGAAGAGCATGGAGAAGGAGGCGTGTGTCTGCTTCTTCTTGATTTGACTTAAGGTCAGCAGCCTCTTCCCACTGTTCTTTGGTGATCTTAAAGCAGAGCTGCTCACATGTGACATACAGCTCCTTCTCCTCAAGCTTCTCCCTGTGGTGTTTCGCCTTCCATTCTTCTACCAGAAACTTTATGAGACTTGCCTTGTTGGAGGAACTACTTAGAAGCTTTTTCCACTGCTGGATGTTGTGCCCATGTTGAATGTTCTTGAAATGGATCCCTGTGCCTTCATATCTGTTGACTCTTTCTGTATCTTTGATGGATGTCTCCTTGTAGACGTCAAAGACAATATCAATGCGCTTGCTCTTAGCACCCTCATGGATAGCGCGACTCATTGCTGTGCCTGCTAGCTGGCCAAATGTTGCATTGTTTCCCTTCAGTTTCTGAACCAGGCTCATCCCATCAATGATGGTTGCAGAGGGCTCGGGGATCACTTCTGCAGGACGAGCATTCCTCTCCAACTCCCTTGCGAGGGCAGCCTTGTTGGTCTTGCGGATAGACCCATCACCATTGGCAAGTGCCCATGGCAATGGACCCAGGGGATGAGTCAAGACATCACTCATTTGTAGCTTTCTGTTCTCAGCTACAAGTATCATCTGGCCAAATAGGTTTCTGTCAGCCTTCAAAATTACCTCCTTGCCAAGACCTTGTCTGCGTGTCTTCATTTGGATGTTAGAGAACGTTTTAAGTTTGTTCTTCGTCATCTTGTCATGAAACAATGTAGTTGGCTTATCGGTACCCAAACGCTCATCCTTGAATGTTTGATATGCATCCTCTCCTATACTGTATGCCCCTTGAAGGTCTTTGGCTACATCTGGTGGTGCTACAGTCGCTGTTGACAAACTGATAAGTTCACCATTATGCTCTTTGTTGAAGGGGTTCACCCAACCTGTCTCCAGCAGTTGAACGAAAGATTGGACATCGGCTTCATCTCTTCTAATCCTAGACACCTGTAGGTCTGAATGGCTGAAGTCAGTATATTGTTGGCCTACCAGGGCCCTCAGCTGCCTCAAGTACATACTGCGGTACTCTGATGTCAGGTAGAACCTGGAAACAGCTCCAACTTTGAGGCTGAAGCCTTTTGTGCCCCCTGGTGTCTGGGTGTCTTTGTTGATTGTCTCTTCAATGGTCTGGTCCACAGGAATTCGTCCAAAAGGATTCTTGCTACCGATCTGGACCGAAAAGCCACCTTGCATGAAGTATTCATGGACCTCTGGGTGTTCTATGGGCAGCCGAGACATTGTGGCATAGTAATAGGTTAGGTATCGGGCATAGTTGACCTTGTCATAGGCAAAACACCATGGTATCATCTGTCGGATTGCTCCTAGGTGAAGCATCCAGTTGCCTTCTCTTGAAGCTCGAACCAGGGCCAGCATGGTCTCGACCATGTCCAAGTATGACATCCAGAATGCTGAGAGTTGTTCATTTCTGAGGGTCTCAAGATAAACTTGAAAGAGCTTCAGGGTAAGTGTGCAAGATTCATTATCCAAGAGCTTTTCGAAGGATCCCTGCGACACACTGATGCGAAAGTTTGTGATGTTCTTCAGTGTTTCATCCAGATGGTGAAGGTCCCTTGCATGGTTTTCTTCTAGCCATGGAAGGAAGTTTTTCCATGCAAGCCTCATAAGTGCTTCATAGACCAGCTTGTGTAGTCTCACTGCTCTGTTGTACCTCCGGCCGTCCATCACTCCAGACACTGATCCTTCAGCGATTACACCGGATTCAACACACAGATCTCTAAGGCCTGCATCCTGAAATCTGTTCCCTATGATAGAGAGGAGATTACAGATTGTGTGGAAGACACCCATTCTAATTATAATGTTCTTGAACTTCTCCTGTTTCCAGATAACCTCGGCAGCTTTGGCATAGAGTGCTTGATCAAACACACACACAATTCTGTTAAGCTTCAGGGTCTGCATGATGGCATCTGTTTGCTCCAAGACTTCATTCACAGTGGACATGGCTGTTGCAGGAGCATTGATAGTGGGCAGGTAGCTTACAGTGTCCTGGGCCACTACAATGTCGCTGCGGATTTTTATGTTGAACCCAGTCCAACTGCTGGTGGTCTGATCCTCATGGTCTGACATTCTAGCCAGAAGCCAGATATGGTTTTTGGTTTTTGAATCCTGGACCTCCTTGGTAGTGTTAACATTCGAAGTCTCAATCCTGGGTGGCTCTCCCCGCTGCCCAACATTGTATATCGGTAGCATTAATTCTGTCAGAGTTATGCTTTTTTTCTTCGACTTGGTTACATCTGGCAGGACTTTCTTTGTCACAGAGCATGCAACATTGGACTGAACAGCAATGCCATTGACTCTATGAGATGTACCTGCTCCACTTAGTGTCTCCTCAAGTCTGTCAATGTTATCCCAGGCCAGGGTTGTGAACACACCTGGGTAGATACTTGCTGGCATTGGGATGTCATCCTTTGAACATTCCAACTTCTGGATACAAAGGGCTGTATCGATCTCCTCAGCCATTGAATATGACACACAGTGGCCAAGACGATTCAGAGTTCGAATCAGTTCTGTATTGCCGGTCAAAGACTTAACTGCAAAGGATAGCAGTACGTGCTTTGGTGGCTTTGTCTTTCCATTGGTAACAGCAAAAACCAAGTCACTGCCGAAGGATGTGGCAAGACGTTGAGCTCTTTCACAGGTAGTTTGGCACTCACAATCTCCTGTAAGCAGGGTTTGCAGGAATTGAGTGACTAATGCAGGAACGACATTCTGATCTGTATTGGGAGGCCATGGCTGACTCACATCTTGCTTCTTGATCTCATTCCTTAGCTGCATTGCTGCTTTGGTTACGATATCTCCAGAGTTAGCAGCTCTTGCTTCTTGCAGATCTTTTGTCATGCTGTGTACTTGCCGGACAAGGTCGTCCATTGATAGGCTACATGGATAGACTAGAAGCTTACCTTTCTCATCTGAGAGAAAGCGGAGTGATTCCCCAATCTCTGTTTCAAGTTTTCGTCGAACATGTTTCTTTGTCGATGGTTTCAGTTGGATGATACCACGGGATATCATTAATCTCTCAAGCCTAGATGTGAGGTTTATCATAGGCAGTACTTCTGGGTTTGGGAACAATTTAGTCCTTATATACAAGAAGAGTTCTTCAAGGGCCTCTTTCTCTGCCTCTTCGTAGCGTACTTCCTCGCTTTCGACCTGATTTTCAGCTGCACTAGACCTACAGGCCACTTGGGAATCATCTTTTGTGAATAGTTTGTAGCACGACTTGTGGTAGTGCCCCTCTGCAGCAACAAGGTCTCTGCTAAGTAAACCAAGTATTCTCTGTGTGCCTTTCCTTATCGCTGCTCTGCGGATCGTCTCATCTGCTCGTAGCTCAACACACTGGACAATTGGCTCCCTTGTTTGTTTTCCTTTTAGGTACTTGCTTGACTTCTCACAGAAGATACATACTTTGGCATACACCCTGCTATCACTGGGGGCACCCCTCGGTAGCTTCCTCATGGAGATTTTGCTTGCTGTTTCGACATTGACACCCTTGCCAAGGATAGAATCCAGTGACTTCTTCATTGTAAAGATACTACGACATTTACGGTGATATTGTATGTGTGGTATTTCTCCTTCTTCAAGGCCCTTAGCTGCTACCAGGACTGATTCATGCTGCCTGATCTCTGCAGCCCTAAGCAATGTTTTCCAGGAGTCCAAATCCTTAAGGGACGCCAGATCATCGCTGTCATCATTAGAGCAGTGTATGATACAGTCGATCCGTGATTTCTTCCTTGCTGGTACTTCCATCATGCCGTTAGATAGTCAGTAAACACCTGCAAACACAAAGAAAAACATTAAAATTTTATTTACCGTATTTCCTGGCGTATAAGACGACTTTTTAGCCATGAAAAACATGGCTCCAAGAGGGCGGTTGTCTTATACGCCGAATACAGCCGCCGGGGGGAAAGGCCGCCGCGCAGGGAAGGAGGAGGCAGGGGCCCACCTTCATGAGGCGCTCGTTCTTAGAGCTGGGAGCGCTGGTGCTAGGTGACTGTTCCCCCTCTCTCCACAAGTTCCTTACCAGCAGCAGCACACAGTACAGGACCTGTGGTGATGTCACGGCCATGTGATCAGTCACAAGCCTGGGAGGTGTCAGCCTCTACAGAGGGAGATAGGAGCTCTGCAGAGAAGACCGGAGAGTCCTGTTCAGCACAGAACGTGTATGTGTCAGTGTGTGTGCGTGTGTTGGGGCACCTCAGGGTGTCTTCAAATGTGACATAGCCCCCTAGATTTCTTCCAGTAAAATTTGCACTCCAAAAGTCATTTGGCGCTCCTTCCCTTCCGAGGCCTGCCGTTC
Organism: Ranitomeya variabilis; assembly: GCF_051348905.1. NCBI lineage: Eukaryota > Metazoa > Chordata > Amphibia > Anura > Dendrobatidae > Ranitomeya > Ranitomeya variabilis. The sequence continues at coordinate 415,515,473 of NC_135234.1, forward strand.
CCCAATACTGCAGTGTACGACAACATATCGGGTGTTGTTGTGTTCGGGAGAGATTGGTGAACAAATAGTGGGGTGCATTTTTTGCTGGTACACCTCTTAAAAATAAAAAAATGAGCCTAAAATGACACCTTCATGTAAAAAATGCACTTTTTCCATTTTCTCAACCAAGTGTTTCCAACTACTGTGAAACACTGGTTGGGTCAAAGTGGTCACTATACCCCCTAAAAGATTCCTTGGGGGTGTAGTTTCCAAAATAGGGTCACTTTTTGGGGTTTCCACTGTGGGGGTACCTCAGGCAGCCTTCAAATGTGACATGGCCCCCTAGATTTCTTCCAGTGAATCCGCCACCCAAAAACCACATAGCGCTCCTTCCGTGTTGAGCTGTGCTGTGTGCCCATACTTTAGTTTACGAGTACATGTGGGGTGTTTCTATAAACTGCAGAATTAGGGTAACCAAGTTTGGGTTTGCCGTTAACCCTTGCTAGGTTGCAGGTAAAATTGGATTACAATGTAATATCTGGAAAAAAAATGAAATTTTGAAATTTCGCCTTCATTCTGCTAAAATTCCTGTGGAACACCTAAAGGGTTAACAGTTTTTAAAAATGAGTTTTGAACAGCTTGAGGGGTGTAGTTTGCAAAATGGGGTAATTTATGGGTGGTTTCTGTTATGTAAGCCCCTTAAAGTGACTTCAGAAGTGACTTGGTCCTTTGAAAAGTGGGTTTTGCTGTAAATGTGAAAAATTGCGCATAAAACTATAAGCCCTATTACGTCGTAAAACAATAAGGTTTCATTTTCAAAATGATGCCAATATGAAGTAAACATGTGGGGAGTGTAAATTAATAACTATTATGGGGGGTATCAGTATTTTTGTAAAAAGCAGAGAATTTCAAAGTTAAAAAATTGCCGATTTTTCCAAAATTTCCGAATATTTAGCATTTTTTTATATAGAAAGGTAAAATATATTGACTCCCATTTAGCACTGACGTGAAGTACAATATGTCACGAGAAAACAATCTCAGAATGGCTTGGATAGGTGAAAGCGTTCCAAAGTTATTAGCCCATGAAGTGGCACAGGTCAGATTGGCTTAGGCACTTGGGTACAAATAGGCCTAGGGCTGAAGGGGTTAATAAGCTACGTATATGTAAGGGCTATCATATCAAAAAATAAACTACAGACATGCATCTACCTAAAAATACCAAAGAAAATTAGTCACTCCGGGTGGTACCGATATCTGGCCCGGCTCATGGACTATTAAAAGGTGTTGTCCAGATTGGGTAACAATTTTTGTAAATTAAAGGTAAACTCATTTTTGTTACCCCATCTGAAATTAGCACGACGTACGGGCAGAGACCCCAATTCCAGCAATGTGACTAATTGAGCTGCTTTATTTGTTGCAGATCTAGCAGTTCTCTTAATGTGGAGCTCTATATAACCCGGCCCAGATCACTGATTGGCTGCTTTCTGTCTACACTGTACATAGGCAGAAATCAAGGGTGGGGGAAAGGTTATACAAAGCTCATGAATATGGAGGACTACATGGCAGCAGGTTTACTACTACTCTAGTGATAATTTCATGCTAAAAAAAAAATTAGCAAGCAGTCCATAAAGTAACATCTCTGAAATCAGGGTCTCTATCTACATTATGCTGCTCTCAGATTAGGTGGCAAAACCTTGGGTGAAAGATTCCTTTTAAAAGTATTAATTTTGCAACAAATTTCATTAAAGATTTGCTACCAAGTCAAAAGTGACCAGTTTCTGCTTTTCCTTAATTCACACGGCCAGTGTATTCAATTTTTCTGTAATCCATCATATGGTTCAAGAGATTTGTGCATTTTTACTGTGTTAATTTTTATTGTCTATACCAAGGTGGACAGCCGCTATTCATAGATGTTAACACTTTATTGAAGGTCTAAAGTAACCTCTAATATAAAAATTAAAGGTAATAGACTTGTTTTTCTTTTAGAGAAGTGAATGGGTCACATTGTTTCTTCATTTAGATATAGTGGACTCCTGTAAAAGTGCTGGTATTCTACCAATCTAAGGTTTGCCCTAAGGATAGTTAATGGTTTCCCTACTGAAATGCGTTCCAATCACTACAAAAATCATGTCCCATACACTAGACCATAAAGTAACTAGATTACAAAAATGTAGCAACCGAGGAAGACAGCCATTGACCTGAAATGATAAGACCATTAAAGCATTAATGAAATTCTCAAAAATGGCAAGCTATCCCCTAATCATAGGAAGGGGATAATTTGCTGAACATAGCGGCTCAGACCACCGAGACCCCCTCCAATCCAAGAACAGAACCCCATCTTGAAAGGAGAAGCGCGCAAACTCAGCGTTCATTCATTGGGAGCCAGACGCATGATACTCCGCTTTATACATCGGTCTGACAGATATTGACATGCAGGTCAAGCACGCACATTTCAGCTCCTTTATTAACTGTCATAACAGACAGAACCCGTCTCCAGATTGGTGGGGGACAAGGCTATCAGATCCATATCAATCAGCACGTTATCCCCCCCATTCTATGTATAAGGGAGAACTTGCCATTTTGCATAAACGGATCAATGGGCTGGAGTTGTAGCTCACCCCACAGTCCTGGGTGAGGAAGAATAAGTTTATAGGTGGCACTTTAATAAATTATGTTGTATGGGATGTCAGTCAGAAAGGGGTTACAAGCTCTAGAATAAGACTAAAGGGAGGTTGGGCAGAATATATATATATATATATATATATATATATATATATATATATATATATATATATATATATATATTTCTCTATATATATATCCCAGACCCATTAAAGGGAACTTGTCACCGTACAGGCAGTGCAATCTGTGGGCAGCAGGGTACAGAGGAGACGCTGAGCGGGTCTCTATACAGGATTGTTGGAAAAGACGGAATACAATGTATTTTATGTAAGAGTCCAGTGGGCGGTCTTACCAGTGATTGACAACTATCTGAATGCAGTCATACAAGGAAGACTGTCAGAGGGGGCCCGCCCACTGGACTCCTGAAACACCAGTGATTACAAGACTCTACTGAAACATTCCCACAAGACGCGGACGAATCTGACCAGCGCCCAAACATCAGATACCGTTATCACATGACAGGTTCCCTTTAGGCTATGTTCACACGGTGCGTTTTTTGGTGCGGATCCGGAGCGGAATTTCAGCTGCGGATCCGCATCCGTTTTCCATGTAGGTTACAGTACAATGTAACCCAATGGAAAACAAAATCCGCTGTGCCGACGATCCTTTTTTTCCCCAGGAAAATCCGCGCGGATTTGCCTGCGGAAAAAAGAAGTACCATGTCAATTCTTTCTCCGGATTCCGCTGCGGGTTTCCAGCAGCACCAATAGGAAACTGCATTTGGAAACCCGCAGTGGAATCCGCAGAAGAAAAAGGATCAAAATCCGCAGCTAAAATCAGCGCTGAATTTTAGCTGCGGATTTTCAAAACAGGACAGGAAAAAAAACTGATGAAAAAACTGAACGTGTGAACGTAGCCTTAAAGTGGCCCTTAAGTATGAATAGGGCCCCAGTGGTCAGTAGCCACAGGGCAGCCGCAGATCGCCATGGTGGGGAGCCCCAGCCGACCCCCGCTACAGAACAATGAGGCAATGCTGCGGAAAACGAATGGCGCCCACTGGGAGACTACACAGCACAAAGCCTGACGGGAGGAGGACGGCGGCCCCGGGAATACACACAGCCAGAGGCCATGAGTGCGCGTGGTGCGGTGACCCGGCTGTAAACCGGCAACAGAATGCCACTGACCGGTATAGGTGTCAGCCCCGGCGAGGCCCCGCTTACTTTCTTTATTCGCCATCTTTCCGCCTCTTCCAGACGGCAAATACCAGCAGAAACTAGGACCGCTCCCTGCCGGTCACCGAAGCCGCTTCCCGCGCGAAAATAAAAAGAAAGAGTGACGTGACGCAGCCGCAGGATCCCCGCCAAAGTTCCACAGCTACTTCTAACAGCAGCACGCCGTCCTCTGCCCCGCCCCCAGCACGCTGCAACGTCCGCCGCCATGCTGGGCCGACTGGCCAATCAGCGGAGAGCAGGCTGCGGCGTCAGGGCAGGAAGTGCCTGGGAGGCCATGTTTAGTACTGGCAAGAAAAGAGACGGAAACAGAAAACATGATATTACGGCCACACGTGTTGTTATTGCAAGCATAGGTGTCTGCATAAGTGAACGAATTATAAAAATGTCACAGCACCCGGATCTCTGTCAGGCTCAGCTGTAGCCAGCAATTAACCCCAATTCATTAAGAAGTTTGCGCCAGAATTCTGCCTTAAAACTTGAAACGTGGCAATATTTTTGCTTTACCTTAAGGGCTTGTTCACACTATCCTTTTTTTGCTGCGGATTTTTCAGGTCCTGATTTGGAAATCCCGCAGTGCAAAACCGCGGTGGATTTCCCTGCGGTTTTTTGTGCGGTTTCTCCTGCAGATTCCACTGCGGTTTTCCAACTGCACTTTCCTATTGGTGCAGGTGGAAAACAGTTGCGGAATCCGCAGAAAGAAGTGACATGCTACTTCTTTTTTTCCGCAGAAAATCAGCGCGGATTTTCCAGTGGAAAAAAGGAAAGTGGGAACAGCGGATTTGGTTTTCCATAGGGTAACATTGTACTGTACCCTGCATGGAAAACGTCTGTGGATCCGCAGCAAAAACCGCAGCGTGTGAACATAGCCTAATATGAAGCCTTTTTTACTGTTGTTATGGCAGTCCCAGCCGGCTCCGCCACAGTGGGCAGAGGTGGGACAGAGGGTGGCGGCACCATGCCACGAAATGGACCAAATTATAGTAGAAATGTGCGCCAGCCGCTGACTGAAGTAGCGTTTGTGGCGCAGGCGCTCGGCAGGTGTAAGATGTGCCTCACCCACTAGGTACCAAGCCCTTCTTCATGGATGTAGCGCAGTTTACTCCAGCAGATGCTTCCATAAGACTAGCACACCAAACGTCTTAATGAATCCGCTTCTAAGAGTCTTTACATGTTACAAAATTCCACATTTTACAGCCTCGCTTAGTGTCAGGATTGTGCCGAACCCGGCCACCAGCCATCAGTCCTCCGACCAGGGAGTAGCTATAGTGGGGGCAGGGGATGCACTTTGGGCCTGGAAAGCTCAGAAGGTTCCTTTTAGCCCATAAGAGAAGACCACAGAAGACATATGTCTGTGCAAATGTTAGTATCATGTGGGATTGTTCTGCCATAGTCAAGTGTATGGAAACTAATTGGAAAGTCATTCATGGTAACAAAACCTTCCAGTGAGCACATGCTTGTTATAGTTCTGCATACCAGCAAGAAAAAGAAAGCCGCTGTCAGTTTGGCGCTGGCAGATATCCCTAGTATTTACCCTTTGAAAGGGATAATGCTGATGACCTATACTTAGAAAAGATCATCAATATCAGAGCGATCCAGGTCCGGCGCTCCAATCAAGCGGCTGTTATTAGCCCTGGAGGCAGTAAAAATGGGAACAGTGAAAGAAGCTGAATAGCACAGCTCCATTGAATATGTATAGGCTGCTGTCAAGAACTGCAGATCAGCTACTATTTGCTTAAGGCTGGGGTCACACTAGCATATTGCATCCGATGCAAGAGGATCGGATGCGATATGTTATTGACCCTCGGCTCCTGCTCTGCTGCGACAGGGAGCCGAGTATCATGCGTCTGTGCTCCGAGCCTCTCACACAGAGGATCGGAGCACAGCTGCGGAGGAGGCGGAGAAATGAATTTCTCCATCTCCTCCATTGCCGGGGTCAGCGTATATCGCACAGCACTCGGATGATATCTGAGTGATGTGCGCTGTCTCACTCGCACCTATAGGCTCATATGGGTGAAAGTGAGACGAGTCTCGGCCGAGTGTCGGTGACAATCGCAGCATGCTGCGCTTTCCCTCGCACACTGAAAACGGCCGAGAAAAAATACGGTGATGTGAGCTGCCCCATAGATGAATACTGGTCCGAGTGCTATGCGATTTTCTATTGCATATCACTTGTCCATATTACGCTGAAGTGTGACCCCGGCCTAAAAATGAGCTGATCTGCCATACCAGGATGCGGCCACTACACACCAAATGTAGCTGAATACAACTTTGTTCATTGCTTATATTGGGGACTGCCAAAGCTAATTAGAGTTGATCAGTGGGGGTGCAGAGTGTTAGGCTGCCGTCACACTATCAGTATTTGGTCAGTATTTTACATCAGTATTTGTAGCCAAAACCAGGAGTGGGTGATAAATACAGAAGTGGTGCACATGTTTCTATTATGCTTTTCCTCTAATTGTTCCACTCCTGGTTTTGGCTTAAAAATACTGATGTAAAATACTGACCAAATACTGCTACTGTGACGGCGGCCTTAGACGCCCATCAATCTGATATTGATGGCTCATACTAAAGATAGATCATCAATATTCTATTCTCAGACAACCCCTTGAAAGAAGTTATCTTAATTTTTTATGGTTGCAACTGCAAAGTGTTTGTAAATACAAGCAACTTTGAAATTTGCCTTTTATTAGAAATCCTCTCTGTTCTCAAGAATGGAGGGATTTTTTATTCTACAGTGTACAGTTCATTGACAAGTTTACCAGTCACCCTGTTGTATCAGGGTGGCCACAGAGTGACTGGTTAACAATTAGGGACACAGCCGCAGTGTCCCTGTGCACTTAAAGGTGTATTCCCATCTCCAAGATCCTATCCCAATATGCAGTAGGTGTAATAATAATAATATTAGCAAATATATCCAAGTAAAAATGTATTATAGTTCTGATTCGCTATGTCACTTACAATGCGCTGGACATTACAGTAGCTTAGGTATCCATGGTTACGACCACTAACAACTAGCTAACTGTCACTATATGAGTGGTTGTAACCATGGATACCTAAGGTCCTGCAATGCCTGCCCATGAATAAGCAACATAGCGGTTCAGAACTATTCTACATTTCTAATTGGAGGTATTTGCTAATATTATTATTATACACACTACATATTGGGACAGGATCTTGGAGATAGAATACCCATTAAAGGCATTTTAGAGATGGGAATACCCCGTCAAGTCACAACCATGCTGCTAGCCAAACTGTTAACCTTGAGGTACACCTCAGGAAGCCAAGGGCTCACTTTATACCTTATACAGGGATCTAGACTTTGCTGCAAGGAGTCCACAAATACTGGAGTAGAAGTCGAATAACCACGTCTGGCTCCTCAGCTAAACTGACAGAGATAGAGTCGGGTCATACACAGATCTCAAGCTGGTGAACATTAGAACAGGACGAGGCAGAAAGGTTAAGAGTAAGCCAAGGACAATAATTAGCAGTAGTAGAATAAGTTTCTAAAATATACAGGAAAATAAGAAAATAATCCAGATGCAGGGTCAGGTCACAAAACGGGTCAGAACCAAGCACCAATACACAATCAAAAACATCCATTTACGATGATCCATCAGGATTCGGCACAGTGCAGAATTGTCTGACAATGGAATCAAGAATATAAAATATTTACATACACAGAATCATATAAATCTGTCCAAATATACCACGTCCACTGTTATTTGGTTTATTTTTTGTGTGCCAGAGTTCGGATAGAAAAAAAACCCAAAGCTGTTACCCTTCAAATGGTTGTGTCTGGGTCTTTATCAAACTAACATAATGGTTAAACATATCCCATGTTTAAACCTTCTTCACCCAACCAATTAACCAGTCAAAACACACAAATATTAACGCACATTATTTGGCATAAAACTATTTTATTGGCTTAAACTATTGATTAGAATAATATAAAATGCAGTACATACATGGAAATAACTGTGATTAGGTAATATAACACATAGTAAAGTAACGTGAAATTAGACATACATATAAATTATTTGTCAGCCATTATTAAAGCTACTGAGAGTACGCAGTGATTTATAGAGCTCTCCCTCAAAGTCCTTCAATATGCAAAAAATGTTATACCATTATTACAGTGCTGACGTGCCGTTCTGGAGTTTATTCATTGTCACCCAGCCTTTTCAACTACAGGTTTCGCTAAAAAGAAACATTAATAGAATTGTAAAAGGACAACTAAAGGGTGATCAGTTAGGATATGCTATAGAAAGGCAATTGCTTTGGTTGAATGGAAGTGGTTACAAACTTTGCTCGAAAACAACGATAATATATTGTTAAAGAAAATTTGTCACCAGGTTTTTGCTATGTAATCTGAGAGTAGCAAGATGTAGGGAAAGAGATTCTGATTCCAGCTATGTGTCACTAACTGGGCTGCTTGGTGTAATTTTGATAAAATTGCTGAAGATCCAGCAGTCCTCTAATGCTGAGCTCTGTATAATCTCGCCCACACCACTGATTGTCAGCTTTCTGCCTATATATAGTATGAAAATAAAGGCATTAAATATGTTTCACAAAACAGGAGAAAAGTGGACCATGGTAATGAATGAGGGAAGGTGGATTAAGAAGGTGGATATTAAAGATGTATATGTTGCTGGATATAATTATCTCTTTTGCATGATCATTATCTTTTAATTGTTGTGTCTCTATCCAGTTTGCTGCATTCTGGTACTGACATTGGGGAGGTGACAAGATAGGTGCATCTTAGGGCGCAGTCAGACCGCCGAATAAATAGTAGCGAGATCAAAACACACTGCATGGACTGGGCAGTAGCTCTCCCAACCCGAGCGTAAAGGCTGCATTGAAATACATGAAGCTGTCACACTCAGGCCGGGAGAGCCGCCGGCCAGTCCATGCACTGCGATCCAATCTCGCTCTGATTTATTTAGCTTTTAGGCGACAAAATAGACTTTTCACCCTTTAGACTGCATCGTCTGATAAGAAAGGTTTAAGGAAAAGGATGATATCAATGTATAGTACTGTGCAAAAGTTTTAGGCAGGTGTGGAAAAAATGCTGAAAAGTTATCATGAATTAAAAAATAGAAGTGCTGACAGTTTATTTTTATCAGCTTACAAAATATAAAGTGAATGAACAAAGAAATCAAATCAATATTTGTTGTGACCATCCTTTGCCTTCAATACAATATACTGTACATTCTTCTAGATACACTTGTGCACAGTTTTTGAAGAAACTCATCTGGGAGGTTGTTCCAACATCTTGGAAAACTAACCACAGATCTTCTGTGGATGTAGGCTTCCGCAAATCTTTCTGTCTCTTCATGTAATCCCACACAGACTAGATGTTGAAATCAGTGCTTTTTTGGGGCCATGTCACCACGTCCGTTGCTCTTTGTTCTTTACTCTGAAGATCGTTTCTTAATTTGCTGTATGTTTGGGGCCATGATCCTACTGCAGAATATATTTGTAGCTTTGTAGGGGTCATATCATTTCCAGAAATCCTTGTTATTTGTGTCTATGGTCCGCAACATTGCCTATATCTTGGTGTCCTCAATGTTGGGAAATATAGGTAGATATTTATCCTTCATGCAATACCATCAGAGAGGCATCTGATTGGCTCAAAATTTTATTCTGCCGCAGGACAAGTGATGATATGGCCCCCACAGAGCCCTGATCTGAACCTCATTGAGTCTGTGTGGGATTACATGGAGAGGAAGAAGGATTTGCACGCCTACATCCACAGAATATCTGTGGTTAGTTCTCCAAGATGTTTAGGACAACCACCCTGCCAAGTTCCTTCAAAAACTGTGAAAGTGTATCTAGACAAATTGCTGCTTTTGTGCTGTTTTGAAGGTAAAGGGAGTTCACAACAAGTATTGATTTAATTTAGATTCTTCTTTTGTTCATTTACTTTGCATTTTGTTAATTGATAAAAATAAACTTTTCACACTTCTATTTTTGAAAGAATTCTTACTTTGCAGCGTTTTTTCCACCCCTGGCTAAAACGTTTGCACAGCACTGTAAGTAATAATGGTATTCACATTTTTTAACATTTTCCATTTCAAGATACTAAGTGCATATGGTCATAATGTGTTCTATATGTGGATCGAGACATGAAATCCATTTTGTTGGCGGTATTACTTTTTATGTCCATTGATCTCTTCCAGTAAATGTTCCGGCTGCAAACAAAAGAAAAAGAAAGGTTAATGGTCATAAATAGGAAACCATTGTACATTGCAATGGATGCCTCAAAGTCTTTGCTCTGTTAACCCCTTCACCCCCGGAGCTTTTTCCGTTTTTTCGTTTTCGTTTTTCGCTCCCCTCCTTCCCAGAGCCATAACTTTTTTATTTTTTCGTCAATATGGCCATGTGAGGGCTTATTTTTTGCGGGACGAGATGTACTTTTGAATGATACCATTGGTTTACCATGGCGTGTAACGGAAAACGGGAAAAAAATTCCAAGTGTGATGAAATTGCAAAAAAAGTGCAATCTCACACTTGTTTTTTGTTTGGCCTTTTTGCTAGGTTCACTAAATGCTAAAACTAACCTGCTATTATGATTCTCCAGGTCATTACGAGTTCATAGACACCTAACATGTCTAGGTTATTTTTTATCTAAGTGGTGAAAAAAAATTCCAAAGTTTGCTAAAAAAAAAAAAAAAAAATTGCGTGATTTTCCGATACCCGTAGCGTCTCCAATTTTCATGATCTGGGGTCAGGTGAGGGCTTATTTTTTGCGTGCCAAGCTGACGTTTTTAATGATACCATTTTGGTGTTGATACATTCTTTTGATCGCCCGTTATTGCATTTTAATGCAATGTCGCGGCGAGCAAAAAAACGTAATTTTGGTGTTTTGATTTTTTTTCTCGCTACGCCATTTAGCGGTCAGGTTAATCCTTTGTTTTTATTGATAGATCGGGCGATTCTGAACGCGGCGATACCAAATATGTGTATATTTGATTTTTTTAAAATTGTTTTATTTTGATTGGGGCGAAAGGGGGGTGATTTGAACTTTTATATATTTTTTATTTTTTTTATATTTTGAAACACATTTTTTAAAATTTTTTGGCATGCTTCAATAGCCTCCATAGGAGGCTAGAAGCATGCACAACTCGATCGGCTCTGCTACATAGAGGTGAAGTACAGATCACCTCTATGTAGCAGAAATCCAGGTGTACTTTGAGCGCCGACCACAGGGTGGCGCTCAAAGCAATCGGCCATCAACAACCATAGAGGTCTCAAGGAGATCATGTGACGGGGGTCAGCGGTGCGAGCACTTCCGGCCGCGCGGCCGGGAGTGCTAGTTAAATGCCGCTGTCAGCGCTTGACGGCGGCATTTAACTAGTTAATGGGCGCGGGTGGATCGCGATTCCGCTCGCGCTCATTGCGCGCACATGTCAGCTGTACAAAACAGCTGACATGTCGCGGCTTTGAGGTGGGTTCACCGCCGGAGCCCACCTCAAAGCAGGGGATCTGCCAACTGACGTACTATTCCGTCAGCTGGCAGAAAGGGGTTAATGTACTGTGGATCATAAGAAATATATATTTGAAAAACTTTCCTGACAACTGTTTGCAATGTGAAGGTTTCTTACAAATGAATGTTAAAGTCTGGTTTACATTGGTATATCTATTGGCATGCAACCATTGATAAAATATGTCTTGCCTCATCTATTTGCACAATTACTGTGAGAATCATTGAATCTTATCTATCATTTTTTCTTTGTCCAATGTTAAATTCATATGCACCATTGACCGGTTGTGCAGGGCCTCCTACCAGGTCCAAAAGTAATATAGAAGTTGAGGAAAGCCGAGGCACAAAAACAGCAAATTCTTGGTAAAAAAAAACTATTCAGGAAGACACAGCAGGCAACGATTCAGCCATAATTGTCATTTATCAAGCTGTATGATTTTTTTCTGGGCTTGATAAAGGCCAATTATGGCCGAAACGTCGCCTGCTATGTCTTCCTGTTCATTTTTTAATTGACATAGAATAAATAATAGGTTTTTTACCAAGAATTTGCTGTTTTTGTGCCTCGGCTATCCTCAACCTCTGTATCATTTATTCTTTTTTTTACCCAAGCTAATATTTCCAAGGGGCCAAATCTATGTCTATTTTTTATTTTTGGGACATTTCGGTAGAAATAAAAATGGTGGATGTATAGACATGAAAGCCCTTACACATGAAACATGTCTACAACTTAAGTGCCTGGGAAAGCAGAAAAGTATAAAAATACATAAGACATAAGAACAGAAAGATCAGCTGTGTTGAAATCCAACATGCCTGATCCTTCTTCACTTTGACAGTTGGGTTTGTCGGCCCCACTGAAATTGGATTTAGTTGAAATAAATGTATTGTCTAATCTATCGAGTGTCGATATAGAGGAGTGCAAACATCTCTATTGACTTCTCACAGTATGATGCCTTCTATAGCTTAAAGGTAGCACTCAGTTTCTGCCATGTCTATGATTAACCCCATAGAAGTAATTTCTGTATGCGTTTCTCTAGACATAGTATCACGAGCATAGTCTTACCTTCCAGTAGCTAGTGCAGCAATCAAGGCAACCAGCAAAATAGCCAACAAGACACAGAGTATGGAAGTTAGGACAATCATTCCTCCACTTCGACCAGAAGACCAAAAGGTGTCCTCTTGAAATGTTTTTTCTGTTGCAAAAATATATTATATTAGAAATAGCATGTTTTATCGTAAGTTTCACATACTAATGTGTTTATCAGGGAAGGCTAACTCACTTTTGTGAGAAATGACAATAACGGTTGCCATGATGTGCATTCAACAGAGCATGTTCCCAACAATAAAATGGTTAATATGGATAAAAATATGGATACAAACGGATGAAAAACTCTTGTTTCATCCAGATAAAAACAGACATTTTCAGCCATAATGTCATCTGCATTTCGTCCATGTGCTATCTGTTTGGGTTTTACATGTGCATGGCAACAGTTAAAAACACGCATAAGACCATATACAATTTCCTATGCTAATAATGGTAATTTATCAGTAAAAAAGGTTGCAATACAGATGATCCGTAAGCAGTGCATTTTTTTTGCGCACCCATAGACTTGATTGGGCAAGTGTCATCCAAAAAATAGAAGAGACTAGATTATGCTGCGATTTTTATAACACAGACACTTAGACTGTGTAAAAAACACACTTAAAGAGAACATGTCAGTAGGATTTTGCAAAGTAAACCACACACGGCCATATTGGCAATGAGATACTGATCAAAATGATATCTGCCACCGGTGCCATTTTCCTGAAGGCTACAGGAGATAAATGTGTGCAAGCACCTCCCGCGGCAAGGACGGCATCGAAGAGAAATTTAAACCAGGAGGACAATAAAGACAACAGGAGCTGCAGGTGGCAGTGCCAAAAACCCTACCTACAGTCCCCTGCTCCACAGACACCTGCCCCACAGTCCCCTGCCCCAGTCTCCTGCCCCACAGTCCCCCTGCCCCATAGTCTCCCTGCCCCATAGTCCCCCTGCCCCACAGTCCCCTGCCCCACAGTCCCCCTGCTCCACAGACACCTGCCACACAGTCCCCTGCCCCAGTCTCCTGCCCCACAGTCCCCCTGCCCCATAGTCTCCCTGCCCCATTGTCCCCCTGCCCCACAGTCCCCTGCCCCACAGTCCCCCTGCTCCACAGACACCTGCCACACAGTCCCCTGCCCCAGTCTCCTGCCCCACAGTCCCCTGCTCCATAGACACCTGCCCCACAGTCCCCTGCCCCACAGTCCACTGTCCCCCTGCCCCACAGACCCCCTGCCCCACAGACCCTCTGACCCACAGTCTCATGCCTCACAGTCCCCCTGCCCCGCAGTCCCCCCTGCCCCACAGCCCCCCTGCCCCACAGTCCCATGCCTCAGTCCCCCTGCCCCACAGACCCCTTGCCCCACAGTCCCCTGCCTCACAGTCCCCCTGCCCCACAGTCCCCCTGCCCCACAGCCCCCCTGCCCCACAGACCCCCTGCCCCACAGACCCCCTGTCTCACAGTCCCCCTTGCTCGACAGGCCCCCTGTCCCAATGGACAAAGTTATGATTATAAGAAAACTTCAAACCCTGATTACACAAAAGCCACAAAACAGATTTCTTCACCACAGATATCGTTTTAATAAGTATCGCAGTGCCAATATGGCTCTATGTGCACTTTACTTAGCAACAGGTTCCCTTTCAATCAATTGGTGTTAGAATATAGGCTTGTTCAAATAAGCCTACACCATGAACTGCACACAGACCCAGTGCACATGGACGATTTTCTATACGGTCTGAGTGAAAAAAAAGCATTATGCAATACTTTGGTCTTTTTATGAATCTCAATAATGCATGTGATTTAAAGGCGCTCCGGCACCCATGCAATGCAGATGAGCACATGGAGCCAATCACGTTAGAAATTTGTGGTCTCAACTGGGCCGATTTCCAATATGGCCTTCTTACTCCGTCCTTACAAGAATGCTAGCAGGCTACTAGATGTAATGCAGAACCTGGCAGCAGCCACTTCACAGTGAACGCCGCCCTTCATTGGCTCTATGAATCCAGAGCGTTCAATTGAACAAGGAGGGTTGAGATTGAGGGAAACCAAGCAGGTAGGAGGGTGGATTTAAATGTTTGACCTAATTCTGCCAATTTTCATCTGTATTATTACCTATATGACATCCATGTGTCCGTATTTTACATGTATATGGCATCTGTGTTTCTACATCAGCAGTTAATGACATTTGTGAGACCAATTACAGTTTACTATGTTAATAATGACAATGAATACTGTACAGATGGGGTACTTGAATTTTTGTGCACCCGTTGACTTGAATAGGAGAATCTCATCCAAAATGTGGAAGATAGTATTGCGTGCTGTGATTTGTTTTTTCCTCACTCGGTCCGTGTGTAAGAACTCATCTGAACAGCCCTATTGAATTACATTATTCAGTGTGCTGTCTGATTTTTTTACATGGACACCATTTGTCCGCATAGAACACTTGTCTGAACGAGCTCTAAGAGTTGCTTTTTGTAGCAGCTGTCTCACCCTAATAAAGTTCGGTTCCAATAGATAGACACTCTATTTTTCGGTTTCTTCTAATGAAGCATATTACAAAATGGTTTGTTAGAGACAACCCTTTAAACGGGTTTTCCACAATTTAAGTTCATCCCCTCTGTATAACCGAGAGCTATCCTCTGATTGACCTCTGCTCCATTCAGATAGAGTTCAGCAACGCCCCATTGTTGGGATCCGGCTGCAGCCCCCCAAGTGATCAGTAAGTTATCCCCATCATATGTATAAAGTCAAAATTAATACACCAGAGAGTTTTAAAATATCCAATCCAATTAGTAACCAGTATATAAAAGGCAAAGAGTGGGAGCATTAAGACACTATGATTAGTAGTACCTTTCAGTAGCTTAATTTCATCTGACCATTGTGTTTTGTCATATACTCCTATGTTGTCCAGCAGAACAAATCTCACCCTGAATTGCAGAAAGGTATATTAGTTATTGCATATTAGTTATTTTATTTCATGCAAAAGAAATCATTAGCAAACATGAAGATGAGAATAGCAATGTTTTTATACATTTACTAACTCCTCCAAAGCTACCAGTATTTCGCAAGACATAATCAAAATTCCCACATAGGGTAATGAATTACACAGGTCTACAATAACAATTTTTTTTTCAGCTGCCAAGGCTTTTTTTGAATGGATTTAGGGCATTTTGAGGGTGCAGAATTAAAAAAACAGTCAAGCATTACTTTTGCTGAATTGGTTCTAGTTTTTGAGATAATTCATCCATTAAAATAATGCATTCCACCAATGCGACTTGTGTGGTAACTAATGCAATAGCTTTTGACTCTATCAGTGTCTTAGGTAATGAAATATCCCATAGAATTATTTTTTATTTCAATTTGGAGGGTTATAATTAGTGTTGAACATTCCGATACTGAAATATCGGGTATCGACCGATATTCGCGGTATCGGAGTTCCGATACTGATTTCCGATACTTTCAGAATATCGAATACCGGAATTGGAAGTTCCCATAATGCAATGAGCCAGTTTGATTTTATTCAGCCAATGAGGATCCTAAGAAGTGTGGGCACATCCTGTTATGCATGTTAGGCATGTTGACTAATGGCATGGCTGTGATTGGCTGCTGAAATGATGTCATGATGCACTATAAAAGCCGCCGCCGCCATTTTGGGTTCACTCTGCTGTGAATTTACATAGGTACAAGACCCTGCTGTTCTGACTCTGAGGGACAGTTTGAGCTAGCGATTTGCTTTATCGTGCTTTACCCAGACTACTTTAGCAACCGCTGTGTGAGAAGCTTTCTTTTGCCTTGCAGCGCTGTTCACGGCTGTCTGTGAGGTCTGCGTGTGTGAGTGCAGCTCACGCTGTAGTGTGTTCTGCAGCCACCTCCGGTTGTAGTCCGCTCAGCGTGCGTCACTGCCTCATACATTGTTCTTTTTTGCATTAGTGCTGCTCATTTTTCCTGATTTCTCCTATTAGTGTTGTTCCATCCAAATCCAGCTAGATTGCTTGCAAACACTACATAGGAGTAGATAGAGGAGCCTTTCTGCAGCCTTGCAGCGCTAGTGCACAGTTCTCTGCACTGCTCACGGCTGTCTGCGAGGTCTGTGTGTGTGAGTGCACCTCATGCTGTAGTGTGTTCTGCAGCCACCTCCGGTTGTAGTCCGCTGAGCGTGCGTCACTGCCTCCTACATTGTCTTTTTTTCCATTAGTGCTGCTCATTTTTCCTGATTTCTCCTATTAGTGTTGTTCCATCCGTATACAGCTAGATTGCTTGCAAACACTATATAGGAGTAGATAGAGAAGCCTTTCTGCTGGCTTGCGCCCTACAGCCCCAGCCAGATTAGTATTAGCCTATTTTTTGGAGCCTCATCTATTACCTTGTAGGTTACTTTCCTGCATTGTAATAGCTACAAAAAGTTTGTGATACTATCGGTTTTACTTCTTTGGGCACATCCAGTGTCTTTTTGTGAAAACAAAAAAAGGAAATAAAGTTCACCAAACACAGTTTTGTAGGCCACATTAGCTCGTATTAAAGTCTAGACCACACTTTATAAAATTAGTGTTTCTTATACCTGTTAGCAGCTGTTCAGGAATAAGCACACTAAGCCCTTAGTACTTTTCTGCCTATCTTTATCAGTTTACCAAGATGAAGAAGGCAGGGAGTAAGGCACATGGGCGTGAGCGTGGAGTTTCTGCAAGGAGAGGACTGTTATGACCTGGTGGCTAAAACGGCCACACTGATATGACCTGGTGGCTAAAACGCAACATGGGACGAGCTCTGAGAAGGTGGTATCTCTACTGACCGCAGTCCCTAATCCTAACAACAACACTAGTAATAGCCGTGGGATGTTCCTGACTCTCCCTAGACACCTCTTCACAGCCTAAGAACTAACTACCCCTAAAGAAGGAAATAGAAAGCTATCTTGCCTCAGAGAAAACCCCAAAAGGAAAGACAGCCCCCCACAAATATTGACTGTGAGTGAAGAGGGAAATGACGTACACAGAAATGAAATCAGATTTCAGCAAAGGAGGCCAATACTAAACTTGATAGACAGAGAGAAAAGGATACTGTGCGGTCAGTATTAAAAACTACAAAATCCACGCAGAGTTTACAAAAATGAACTCCACACCGACTCACGGTGTGGAGGGGCAAATCTGCTTCCCAGAGCTTCCAGCTAGCCTGAATATGACATAGTGACAAGCTGGACAAAAAGAGACATATTTGCAGAGCAATAGAGTCCAGGAAAATGGACAAACAAAAACTAGCAAAAACTTATCTTTTGCTGACAAGGACAGGCCATATGAGAAATCCAAGGAGAGAACCAAATCCAACCAAGAACATTGACAGCTGGCATGAACTAAAGCCCAGAGCAGGATTAAATAACAAACCCAGGCAAGGCGATTAGTGAAGGCAGCTGCCACAGCTACCTAAAGGAGCAGCAGTTCCACTCAAAACCACCAGAGGGAGCCCAAGGGCAGAACTCACAAAAATACCATTAACAACCACAGGAGGGAGCTTCAGAACGGAATTCACAACAGTACCCCCCCCCCCCTTGAGGAGGGGTCACCGAACCCTCACCAGAGCTCCCAGGCCGATCAGGACGAGCCAAATGGAAAGCACGAACCAAATCGGCAGCATGAACATTGGAGGCAACAACCCAAGAATTATCCTCCTGGCCATAACCCTTTCTCTTGACCAGATACTGAAGCTTCCGCCTCGAAAAACGAGAATCCAAAATCTTCTCCACCACATATTCCAATTCCCCCTCAACCAACACCAGAGCAGGAGGATCAACGGAGGGAACCATAGGTACCACATATCTCCGCAACAAGGATCTATGGAACACATTATGAATGGAAAAGGAAGCTGGAAGGGCCAAACGAAAAGACACCGGATTGATAATTTCAGAAATCTTATAAGGCCCAATAAAGCGAGGCTTGAACTTAGGGGAAGAAACCTTCATAGGAACATGACGTGAAGACAACCAAACCAAATCCCCAACACGAAGCCGGGGACCAACACACCGACGACGGTTAGCAAAACGTTGAGCCTTTTCCTGAGACAACGTCAAATTGTCCACCACATGAGTCCAAATTTGCTGCAACCTGTCCACCACAGAATACACACCAGGACAGTCAGAAGGCTGAAGCTGCCCCGAAGAAAAACGAGGATGAAAACCAAAATTACAAAAGAAAGGTGAAACCAAGGTAGCCGAACTAGCCTGATTATTAAGGGCAAACTCGGCCAACGGCAAAAAGGTCACCCAATCATCCTGATCAGCAGACACAAAGCATCTCAAATAGGTTTCCAAGGTCTGATTGGTTCGCTCCGTTTAGCCATTTGTCTGAGGATGGAATGCTGAAGAAAAAGACAAATCAATGCCCATTCTAGCACAAAAGGACCGCCAAAACCTAGAAACGAACTGGGAACCTCTGTCAGACACAATATTCTCCGGAATACCATGCAAACGAACCACATGCTGAAAAAATAATGGAACCAAATCAGAGGAGGAAGGCAACTTAGGCAACGGTACCAAATGGACCATCTTAGAAAACCGGTCACAAACCACCCAGATGACAGACATCTTCTGAGAAACAGGAAGATCAGAAATAAAATCCATGGAAATATGCGTCCAGGGCCTCTCAGGAATAGGCAAAGGCAAAAGCAACCCACTGGCACGGGAACAGCAAGGCTTAGCCCGAGCACAGGTCCCACAGGACTGCACAAACGAACGCACATCCCGCGACAAGGAAGGCCGTCAAAATGACCTAGCCACCAAATCTCTGGTACCGAAAATCCCAGGGTGACCAGCCAACACCGAACAATGAACCTCAGAAATTACCCTGCTAGTCCATCTATCAGGAACAAACAGTTTCCCCACAGGACAGCGGTCAGGTTTATCAGCCTGAAACTCCTGAAGTACCCGCCGCAAATCAGGGGAGATGGCAGAAAGAATCACCCCCTCCTTGAGTATCCCAGCCGGCTCAAGAACTCCCGGAGAATCAGGCAACAAACTCCTAGAAAGGGCATCAGCCTTCACATTCTTAGATCCCGGAATATACGAGACCACAAAATCAAAACGTGAGAAAAACAGAGACCACCGAGCTTGTCTAGGATTCAACCGCTTAGCAGACTCGAGGTAAATCAGATTCTTATGATCAGTCAAGACCACCACGCGATGCTTGGCTCCCTCAAGCCAATGTCGCCACTCCTCAAATGCCCACTTCATAGCCAACAACTCCCGATTGCCGACATCATAATTACGCTCAGCAGGCGAAAACTTTCTAGAGAAGAAAGCACATGGTTTCATCAAAGAGCCATCAGAATTTCTCTGAGACAAAACGGCCCCTGCCCCAATCTCAGAAGCATCAACCTCAACCTGAAAAGGGAGAGAAACATCTGGCTGACGCAACACAGGGGCAGAAGTAAAACGATGTTTAAGCTCCTGAAAGGCATCAACAGCCGCAGAGGACCAATTCATCACATCAGCACCCTTCCTCGTCAAATCAGTCAGAGGCTTCACCACACTAGAAAAATTAGCAATAAAGCGGCGATAAAAATTGGCAAAGCCCAAAAATTTCTGAAGGCTCTTTACAGATGTAGGTTGAGTCCAATCATGAATGGCCTGGACTTTAACAGGGTCCATTTCAATAGCCGAGGGAGAAAAAATGAAACCCAAAAAAGAAACCTTCTGAACTCCAAAGAGGCACTTAGACCCCTTCACAAACAACGCATTACCACGAAGGACCTGAAATACCATCCTAACCTGCTTCACATGAGACTCCCAATCATCAGAGAAAACCACAATATCATCCAAATACACAATCATGAATTTATCCAGATAATTCCGGAAGATATCATGCATAAAGGACTGAAATACCGATGGAGCATTAGAGAGCCCGAATGGCATCACAAGATATTCAAAATGGCCTTCGGGCGTATTAAATGCTGTTTTCCATTCATCACCTTGTTTAATACGCACGAGATTATACGCCCCTCGAAGGTCGATTTTAGTAAACCAACTGGCACCCCTAATCCGAGCAAACAAATCAGAAAGTAAAGGTAAAGGGTACTGGAATTTGACAGTGATCTTATTGAGAAGGCGATAATCTATACAGGGTCTCAAGGAGCCATCCTTCTTGGCAACAACAAAAAATCCCGCTCCCAACGGTGACGAAGACGGGCGAATATGTCCCTTCTCCAAGGACTCCTTTACATAACTCCGCATAGCGGCATGCTCTGGCACAGACAAATTGAAAAGTCGGCCCTTAGGGAACTTACAGCCAGGAATCAAATTAATGGTACAATCGCAGTCCCTATGAGGAGGCAGGGAACTGGACTTAGGCTCATCAAATATATCCTGGAAATCCAACAAAAACTCAGGAACTTCAGAAGAAGGGGACGAGGAAATGGACATCAAAGGAATATCACTATGTATCCCCTGACAACCCCAACCAGTTACAGACATAGATCTCCAATCCAGCACTGGATTATGTACCTGTAACCATGGAAAACCCAGCACAACAACATCATGCAAATTATGCAACACCAAAAAGCGAATATTTTCCTGATGTGCTGGAGCCATGTACATGGTTAACTGTGTCCAGTACTGAGGTTTATTCTTGGCCAATGGCGTAGCGTCAATCCCCCTTAAGGGAATAGGGCTCTGCAAAGGCTCCAAGGAAAAACCACAGCGCTTGGCAAATTCTAAGTCCATTAAGTTCAGGGCAGCGCCAGAATCCACAAATGCCATAACAGAAAAGGACGACAATGAGCAAATCAGGGTAACAGACAAGAGAAATTTAGGCTGTACAGTACTAATGGTAACAGACCTAGGGACCCTCTTAGTACGCTTAGGGCAATCAGAAATAGCATGAGCAGAATCACCACAGTAAAAACACAGGCCATTCTGACGTCTGAATTTCTGCCTTTCTGCTCTAGTCAAAATCCTATCACATTGCATAGGCTCAGGACTCTGCTCAGAGGACACTGCCATATGGTGCACCACCTTGCGCTCGCGCAAGCACCGATCAATCTGAATGGCCAAAGACATTGACTCATTCAGACCAGCAGACATAGGAAACCCCACCATAACATCTTTAAGGGCTTCAGAAAGACCCTTTCTGAAAATCGCTGCCAGGGCATACTCATTCCATTTTGTGAGCACAGACCACTTTCTAAATTTCTGGCAGTATACTTCTGCTGCTTCCTGACCCTGACACAGAGCCAGCAAAGTTTTTTCTGCCTGATCCACAGAATTAGGCTCGTCATACAGCAATCCGAGCGCTTGAAAAAATGCGTCAATATTGAGCAATGCAGGATTTCCTGGCTCAAGGGAGAATGCCCAGTCCTGCGGGTCACCACGCAGCAAAGAAATAACAATCTTCACCTGCTAAGTGGGGTCACCAGAGGAACGGGGTCTCAGAGCAAAAAACAATCTGCAATTATTTTTAAAGTTCAAAAATCTAGATCTATCCCCAGAAAATAAATCAGAATTAGGAATTCTAGGCTCTAATAATGGAGTCTGGACAACATAATCTTGGATACTCTGTACCCTTGCAGCGAGTTGATCCACGTGCAAGGACAGACCCTGAACCTCCATATCAGCACCAAAATCCTGAACCACCCAGAGATTAAGGGGGAAAAAAAAGACAAAACAAGCTACAAAGGAAAAAAAAAATGACTCAGAACTTTCTTTTCCCTCTTTTGAGATGCATTTAACACATTGTGGGCCAGCTGTACTATTATGACCTGGTGGTTAATAGGCCACACTGATATGACCTGGTGGCTAAAACGCAACATGGGACGAGCTCTGAGAAGGTGGTATCTCTACTGACCGCAGTCCCTAATCCTAACAACAACACTAGTAATAGCCGTGGGATGTTCCTGACTCTCCCTAGACACCTCTTCACAGCCTAAGAACTAACTACCCCTAAAGAAGGAAATAGAAAGCTATCTTGCCTCAGAGAAAACCCCAAAAGGAAAGACAGCCCCCCACAAATATTGACTGTGAGTGAAGAGGGAAATGACGTACACAGAAATGAAATCAGATTTCAGCAAAGGAGGCCAATACTAAACTTGATAGACAGAGAGAAAAGGATACTGTGCGGTCAGTATTAAAAACTACAAAATCCACGCAGAGTTTACAAAAATGAACTCCACACCGACTCACGGTGTGGAGGGGCAAATCTGCTTCCCAGAGCTTCCAGCTAGCCTGAATATGACATAGTGACAAGCTGGACAAAAAGAGACATATTTGCAGAGCAATAGAGTCCAGGAAAATGGACAAACAAAAACTAGCAAAAACTTATCTTTTGCTGACAAGGACAGGCCATATGAGAAATCCAAGGAGAGAACCAAATCCAACCAAGAACATTGATAGCTGGCATGAACTGTTATGACCTGGTGGTTAGGAGCACCCGAAGTGACCTGATGGTTAAAACAGAAAACCTGGGACAAGCTCTGAGGATGTGGTAACTCTACTGACCGCAATCCCTAGTCCTATCACACACACTAGAAATAGCCATGGAGCGTACCTAACTCTCCCTAGACGCCTCTTCACAGCCTAAGAGCTAACTACCCCTAAAGATAGAAACAGTAGCCTACCTTGCCTCAGAGAAATTTCCCAGAGTAAAGGTAGCCCCCCACAAATATTAACTGTGAGATAAGAGGGAAGTGACAAACACAGGAATGAAACAGATTTTAGCAAAGGAGGCCGAATCTTCTCTAGAAAGACAGAGGATAGGAAAGGGAACTATGCGGTCAGTATTAAAAACTACAAAAACCACGCAGAGTGTGCAAAAAGAACTCCACACCGACTCACGGTGTGGAGGTGCAGCTCTGCACCCCCAGAGCTTCCAGCTAGCAAGGAAATATCATAATAGCAAGCTGGACTGGAAACAGCATGTACTGAAAAATATATTCAAAAATCGATGAACAGCAAATGACTAGCAAGGACTTAGCTTCTGCTGGAGTAGACAGGTCATCTGAGAAATCCAAGAGAGATCTGAACCAGTACTGAGACATTGACAGCTGGCATGAATTAACGACCTGGGCAGAGTTAAATAGGGAAGCCAGCAGCAGCAATAAACGAAGGCAGCTGAGAAAGCCAACCTCAAAGATCAGCAGTTCCACTTAAAGCCACCAGAGGGTGTCCAAGGACAGAACTCACCAAAGTACCATTCACGACCACAGGAGGGAGCCCGAGAACGGAATTCACAACAATGAACTAAAGCCCAGAGCAGGTTTAAATAACAAACCCAGGCGATTAGTGAAGGCAGCTGCCACAGCTACCTAAAGGAGCAGCAGTTCCACTCGAAACCACCAGAGGGAGCCCAAGGGCAGAACTCACAAAAATACCATTAGCAACCACAGGAGGGAGCTTCAGAACGGAATTCACAACAGAGGACGTGGGGATTCTGTGCCTGTTGCAGAAACCAGTGACTCAGCATCCCCCAGTTTTACCAGGGAACAGTCCTTTATGCACAGCTTTGTAGGAGCTCGCCGTAGCCCACTGCTGCGGGAGGACCAAATTGAAGCCGTTGTCGGATAGATGACAGCTATTGCATCGACTTCAATTAGTTCCACATCCTCTCATGTCCTGAGCACTGAAGAGCACCCATCTGTCTCTTCACCACCTGCCAAATTGCCCAGGCAGTCAGAGAGCCCTTGACAGGAGCCATCTCTACTTCTGTTTTCTGAATCTCTTGGCTTGGAAAGAGGGGGCCAGCCAAGCAGCATTCTAGAATCTGAAGAAGAGGTAGTATGCAGTGATGTGCAACAGCTTTGTCTCTCTGAATCTGTAGGCGGGTGGGCCAGTGCCTACGGTCAGCACACCTCAGTACGCATCTGATTATGAGACTCAGGTGCCACTTTCTGGTGCATACTGTGCTGTCGAGACTACCCAGGAGAATCAGTTGTTGGAAGAGGGTAGTGTAGATGATGAGGTCCTTGACCCATCATGGCGTGAGGTACAGGAAGGTGGTGGGAGCAGCTCTGAGGAAGAGATTCCCCGAACGGCCAAAAAAGGAGGGAGAGGGAGGAGGCAGACTTGGTTGCCTGTAGCCTCTACTTCGGCACCCATTAGGAGCATGTATCTTCCAAAACCCAAAACGGGCGCTCCCAAGACTTGCAGTGCCTGGTCCTTTTTTGACACAGTTGCAGATGACATTTGCTTTGTCAAATGCAAGCTGTGTAATCAGAAAGTGAAAAGAGGGAAAAGTGTCAGCAACCTCAGTACCACAAATATGTGGACCAAGCATGTGGTGGAGTTACAAAGACACACTGAAGACCTGGCGCAACCTACAGCGCCACCTACCACCTCTTCAGCTCATGTTGTAGCCTCTTCCTCCAGCTCACACACAGCTGGTTCAGCTTCCTCACCTCAGTCTACAGCCATCGGTAGCACAGTTATGGGAGAAAAGGCGCCCGTACTCGGCAAACCACCCCTGAGCACAGGCTCTGAATGTTGGCATTGCAAAACTACTGTCCCTTGAAATGCTCTCATTCAGGCTGGTGGAGACTGACACCTTCCGTAACTTCATGGCATTGGCAGTCCCACAATACAACGTGCCCAGCTTCTTTTATTTCAGCAGGCAAGCCATCCCTGCCCTGCAAAAGCATGTGGAGGGAAAAATTAAACATGCGCTACTAAACGCCGTCAGTAGCAAGGTCCACCTGACCACCGATGCGTGGACCAGTAAGCGTGGACAGGGACGATACCTTTCCCTCACTGCCCATTGATTAAATGTTGTGGAGCCGGGTACTGATCTTGAGAGTGGCGCTGTACGTGTTCTGCCAACTCCAAGGATTGCAGGAATCCAGTCTGTACACATTGACTCCTCCTCATACTCCAGTTCCTCTGAATCAGCGCTGCAGGAGCCGTGACGGTCTACCTCCACATGGACCCATGAACCCTTACCTGTTACGACCGATACGAGCACAGCCATGGCCAAACATGAACAGACCATTTTGAAATTCATTTCTTTGGGGAATCGAAGCCACACAGCGCAGGAGCTCTGGAATGCCATCAAGCAGGAGAGCGACGTGTGGTTTGTACCAGCGAATCTCCAGCCAGGCTTGGTAGTGTGTGACAATGGCCAAAATCTGGTGGCCGCTCTGGGCCTAGGCAACCTCACTCACATCCCATGTCTGGCACATATGCTCAACTTGGTCGTGCAGAGTTTTTTGAGGGACTATCCGGATCTTGATGCACTGCTGCACAAAGTCCGCATAGAGTGCGCTCACTTGTGGCGTTCCAGCATGGCAAGATCACGCATTGCAGCTCTGCAGCGCCGATTCCGCCTTCCGGAATATCGCATCATGTGTGACCTACCCACCAGGTGGAATTCAACGTTACATATGTTGGAGAGGTTGTGTGAGCAGCAGGCAGCAGTAATGGAGTACCAGCTGCATCAGGCGCAAACAAGTCACATTGCGCGCCGTTCACACTTCACCACCACTGAGTGGGCCTCTATGAAGGACATCTGCCACGTTTTGCGTGCCTTCGATGATTCCACGTGGATGGTGAGTGCAGATGATGCACTAGTCAGCATGACTATCCCCCTTATCTGCCTGTTTGAAAAAACACTGAAAGCACAAAGGGAGGAGGTTTTGGAAGAGGTTGAGAATGAGGAGTCACAAATGCCATCTGCTTCTGGACAGTCTGCGCAACGTGGTTCCTCACAAAGGCCTAGGCAGGGGATACTTTGTGAGGAGGATGAGGAGGAGTCAATGGAGGAGGAAGACATCTGTCCAGAGGAGGGAGGTACACAATGCTCTTGTAGTCAGTATGTAGAGCGAGGGTGGGGTGATGCAGAGCAGGCAGAGATCACGCCTCAAGCAGGGGACAGCATTTCTTGGCCAGTTGGCAGTCTGCAGCACATGGTTGATTTCATGCTGCAGTGCCTGAGAAACGACCGACGCTGT
The DNA here is from genome assembly GCF_051348905.1 of Ranitomeya variabilis. Lineage (NCBI taxonomy): Eukaryota > Metazoa > Chordata > Amphibia > Anura > Dendrobatidae > Ranitomeya > Ranitomeya variabilis. Next base: position 415,541,779 of record NC_135234.1, read on the forward strand.
TATGATCCTAGTGGCAAGGATCGCAGGTCGGACTAGCTAAGTAACTGAACAGACTACTAGCTCTGGGGAAGTGGTAACTAGATTGACCGCAACCTCATCCTATCCGCAAACAACTATAGGCAGCCGTGGAACGTTACCTAAAAATCCTAGACGTCTCATCACGGCCTGAGAAACTGACTATTCCTGGAGGGAAAGAAAGTCCTCTCTTGCCTCAGTGGAATGACCCCAAAGATATAGAATAGCCCCCCACAAATATTAACGGTGAGTTAAGGGGAAAGCACAAACGCAGAGATTAAATCAGATTTAGCAAATGAGGCCTGCTAATACTAGATAGCAGAAAATAGGAAGGGAACTGTGCGGTCAATTAAAAAAATCCTATTCAAAATATCCACGCAGAGATTGCTCGAGCCCCCGCACCAACTAACGGTGCGGGGGAAGCAACTCCGTACCCCAGAGCTTACCAGCACAATCACATATTAGCAAGCTGAACTAGACTCATCATACACAGAAATCATATTGCAGGCAGATGAGCAAAAAATATTCAAACAGAACTTAGCTTATCCTGAAGAGGCAGAAAACGAGATAATCAGGAGTAATCAGAATAGCACTGAATACATTGACAGCCGGCAACAAGTGGAAGTGAAGCAGAGCTAAATAGGAGCCTCCCTGGTGAATAACGAGGCAGCTGATCCAGCCAGACCCGCAGGATAATAAACCAAACCACCAGGGGGAGCCAAAAAACCAGTCACACAATACCATCTGTGACCACAAGAGGGAGCCCGAAAACGGAGTTCACAACACGACGCATCGCCCACATTCTCAACATGGCTGGTTATTGGGTGTCCACCCTCCTAGATACTTGCTACCGGGACAACTTACAAAGCCTCATAACACCATTGAATCGGGAGTGTAAAATGCGGGAGTACCAAGATGCACTGGTGCATTCCATCATGTTCTCCATTCCACCCGAGAGCAGAGCTGCTAGTGCTTTACAAAGCAGCTCAGTGTGTCGAGGCAGTGGAGGAAGCTCTGCACAAAGAGGGAGCAGAAGTAGCGCCTCAGCACAAGGCAAGACCAGTATGGCCCAAATGTGGCAAAGTTTTGTGTCCCCGCCACAAATGTCAACACCATCACAGACGGCTCCAGTCAGCAGGAGGCAACGTTTCCGTTAGATGGTGACAGACTACATGTCTTGCCCTCTCAGTGTACTCCCAGACGGCTCTTCCCCCTTCAACTTTTGGGTGTCTAAGCTGGATACATGGCCAGAGCTTAGCCAGTATGCATTGGAGGTGCTGGCTTGCCCTGCTGCTAGTGTATTATCGGAACGCGTCTTTAGTGCCGCAGGTGGTATACTAACAGACCGTCACATGCGACTATCCTCCGATAAAGTTGACCGGCTTACTTTTCTGAAAATGAACAAGGCCTGGATCTCGCCAGAATTTGCCAGTCCTCTTCCAGATTAAATAATTGGTCGGCAACAATATCCAGGTTTCCTGTTGTGTCCATGTTTCTACCACCTGAACTGTAATCCCTGGGCTCCAACACCGCCAGTTGCTGCTCAGAATTGCCGTCTGCATAGTCAACACATGCTCCAGTGTTATTGGGGTTCAGTAACATCAGCTGATCCCCTGCTGTGTGTCCGGCAATTTCTCCTGCTCTGTCCACATTCACACTACTACAGATTTTAAACTTGCTCCAATTAGGCCTCTGCCTCCACTCTGTTTCTAGTATTTACCCTGGACTCCAACACCGCCAGTTGCTGATCAGAAGCGCTGTCTGCACAGTCAACACTTGCTTCTGTGTTATTGGGGTTCAGTAAGGTCAGCTAATCCCCTGCTGTGTGTCCGGCAATTTCTCCTGCTCTGTCCACATTCACACTACTACAGATTTTAAAATTGTTCCAATTAGGTCTCTGCGTCCACTCTGTTTCTAGTATTTACCCTGGGCTCCAACACCACCAGTTGCTGCTCAGAAGTGCCGTCTGCACAGTCAACACTTGCTCCTGTGTTATTGGGGTTCAATAACGTCAGCTGATTGTCAGAACATTTTTTTATTACCTTTTGTGCATTACTGCCCTTTTCCAAGATGGCGTCTTTGGTCTCATGTGCACTGTGTCTTCCTGCTATAAAACTCCACCCCAGCCTTCAGTCTGTGCTAGAGTATTCTGCCTTGCATCCAGCTCCTGACCCTGGTGACTCTCTGGCTATATACCTGCTCCTGTGAACCTGTGTGGTTATCCTGCTACTCTGCTCTGAGTTCCTGCTGCATACACCAGTTTCCAGTAATCCGCCTTCATCTGCTGCTCGTGTTTACTTCCATCTGCATTTGCTGGACATGTAAGCTGTTGCTGCTCTGCAAAAACCTGAGACTATTACTCAGGCCTCCTTGGTTGTGCTAAGATATTACTTGAACTGCCTTATAAGCATAGCTATCTGTGTTTGGACTAACAAGGACTTATTCGTGTCAAGTATCCTCAAGAATAACTGTGCTTCATAGACTTTCTGCGTGATTGCATTTTCCTCTGAAGTTCCCTATAGACTGCTAAGCTGCATTTAATATTTGCACCAAGTGTTGTGGACTTGAATTTCTCTCTGCACCTGTTTGAATCACCATGTGATAATATAGACTTTACCACTTATAAAACTGTGTCCTGTAGTTTTCTTGTTCCACGCAAAGAGTCTACTGAGTTATCCCCTATAATTATTACAGGATACTCTAGCCAGAAAAGAGGAGACTGCTGAAAAAATGACTGCAGAAAGCAGATTAGAGCAGGTGTTTTCCATAATTAGATCACTGCAGAAAGATGTGGAAGGTCTGCAAAAGAAGTTTGGAAGCTTTCAACACAATCAACAAGTGTTTGGACACACTTTGCAGGACTTAAGCACCCGCATGGCAGCCCAGAAAAACAAACTTGCTGGCATAGAGTCCCAGTATGGATGGGCTTTTCAGGACATAAGCACGCAAATAGCTGCACAAGTGACTTTACCCTCTGGGCAACCGCCACCAGTTAGCCCGCCTAAGTTGCCCCCATTCAGATTTAATGGTGATCACGACAAATTTCGTGGCTTTGTGAATCAATGTATGCTATATTTTGCAGTGCATGCTGACCGTTTTCCTAATGATAGATCCAAAGTATTGTGTGTAATAATGCTGCTGACCTCGCGATCGCTCACCTGGGCGAATCCGATGATTGAGTCTCGTGACCCACGGTTAAATAACTTGGATGATTTCTTGGCCGCTATGGCATTAATGTTTGATGATCCTAATCGCTGTGCAACCACTGAATCTTCTTTATTGTCTTTACGCCAGGCTAAACGTTCTGTTATTGAGTATGCTACTGAATTCAGGAGATTAGCGATAGATTCCAATTGGGACAGTTATGCACATTTGCCTATTTTTAAAAGGGGTCTGTCTAGTATTGTAAAAGATGAATTAGCTCGCTCTGAGTCACCACAAGAGCTAGAAACGTTTATACAGCATTGTGTGCGCATAGACATTCGCCTTACTGAGCGTAGGCAGGAGAAATTTGCTGCCTTTAACTGTATCTCTAACTTTTCCCTTCCTTCCAAAGAGCCTGCAGGTAAAACATCTCGGGAGGTGGAGGAGGTGCCCATGCAAATTGATTCCGTTCAGAGGCGCGAGATCAATGAGCACCGGGAGCATCGCCTTCGTGAAAGTCTATGTTTCTACTGCGGCCAGTCTGACCACTTCCTGATCAACTGTCCTAAGTGTCCTAGACGGCCTAACAAGGTGCTAGCAGCAGTATAGGAGTATGACAACTGTGATGATGAATCTGACATCTCTGAATGTAGCCTGCCTTTAAACACTGTATTCCATTCACTTTCTATGACTTCACCCCCCAAGGAGCTTAAGGAAAAGAACTCTCACTGTTCTCTCCCTATTAAGATCCTGTGTTCAGGACAGTTGATTTCCAGTGCAGCTATGATTGACTCTGGTGCTGGTGGCAATTTCATGGATATCGCATTTCCCAAGGAACATGGTATTGAAATTCAACAAAGAGCCTCTCCAATTACCATGGAAACAGTGGATGGGTCACCTTTAATCTCTGGGCCTGTGGATCAGGAGACCGTACCCCTTGAAATTTTGTTGGAGCCTAATCATCAGGAGCAACTTTCTTTCTTGCTAATTTCTTCTCCTCATTTTCCTGTGATTTAGGCATTCCTTGGTTGCGTTCTCAGAACCCAAATATCAACTGGGAGACCAAGGAGATTATGTTTCTAACAAGGAGCAACTCAGCGTTAGCAGAAGCTGTCCCTGAGTCCACGGCTACGGAACCACATGTACAGGTATTTTCTTTACCTCCAGCATATAAAGAGTTCTCTGACATCTGTGACAAGAAGAATGCAGATCAGCTTCCTCCACACAGGCATTATGACTGTCCCATTGAGCTGCTTCCTGGGGCAGCTATTCCTTTTGGTAACGTATACCCTTTGGCGGCACCTGAGCTTCAAGCCTTAAAGGAGTATATTGACGAAAATCTGGCCAAAGGCTTCATACGTCCTTTTTCCTCACCAGCAGGGGCACCTATATTTTTTGTAAAAAAGAAGGATGGGACCCTGAGACCCTGTGTTGACTATCTGGAACTCAATAAGGTAACCGTACAAAAACGTTACCCTTTGCTTCTGATTCCCGAATTAGTGGAAAAAGTCCGCCATGCTAAGGTGTTCTCTAAACTGGATCTTCGTGGGGCTTATAATTTGGTGCGTATTCTTCCAGAGGATGAGTGGAAGACAGCATTCAGATGCCGTTATGGACACTTTGAATATCTTGTGATGCCCTTCGGGCTTTGTAACGCCCCTGCAACGTTTCAACACCTTGCTAATGACATTTTCAGAGATTTGTTAGACCAGTTTGTGGTGATCTATTTGGACGACATACTAATCTTTTCTGACTCTATACAGGAACATGAAGAACATGTCAAAACTGTTTTAAGACGTCTGAAAGAGAACCATCTGTATATTAAGCCGGAGAAATGCGAGTTCCATCGTTCTGAGATACAGTTCTTAGGTTATATCATCTCTCCCCAGGGGCTGAACATGGAATCTGGTAATATTCAGCCTATCCTTGAATGGCCGGTACCCAAGAACGTTAAGGAGGTCCAATGTTTTATTGATTTTGCAAATTTCTACAGACGCTTCATTCGAAATTTTTCTGATATTGTCCGTCCCATTACTTCCTTGACAAAGAAGGAAAAGCCCTTTAAGTGGTCATCACAGGCTCAAGAAGCTTTTGATCGGCTTAAGATCTGTTTCACATCAGCACCACTGTTGATACACCCAGATCCAACACTTTCTTTCATTGTGGAGGTGGACGCTTCTGATAATGCTTTGGGGGCTATTCTCTCCCAAAGAACTGGAGAGAAGGGTCTGCTACATCCTTGTGCTTTCTTTTCCTGTAGTCTAACCTCAGCAGAGAACAATTACGACGTGGGAGACAAGGAATTGCTGGCTATTATTGCGGCTTTCAAAGAATGGAGGCATCATCTGCAAGGAGCTGCACAACAGATCATAGTGCTAACCGACCTTCGCAATTTAGAGTTCCTTAGATCCGCTAGATGTCTTTCTCCTCGTCAGACTCGTTGGAACTTATTTTTAAATCAATGTAATTTTGTTATCTCGTACCGTCCAGGTTCTCATAATGGGAAGGCTGATGCTTTATCCCGAATCCATGCTGCGGATTCCGTACCTGGAGCCCCGTCCAAGACTATTCTATCTGATGCCAATTTCATCGGAGTTATCCACGATCAGGACTTGTGGAAGGAGTGCAGGGAGGCTTATGACGGTGATGTATTTCTGGCCAACCCACCTGTGGATATTAATCTTGTCTTTAAGGGTGGCATGTGGTTCAGAGATCGACGTATCTACGTCCCTGAGGTTGTCCGTCTGCAGATCCTCAAGTTGGCTGGTCACAGGGGGGTACAGAAGACACAAGAGTTCCTGAGCCGATTCTTCTGGTGGCCAACTTGCCTGAAGGATAACAAGGACTATGTTCTCTCTTGCGAGGTATGTGCTCATTACAAGACTCCTCATGTGGCACCTACGGGTCTTCCACAACCATTACCTGTTCCATCCCGCCCTTCTGGGTCTATATCAATGGACTTTATTGTGGAGCTGCCTACATCGGGGGGCATGAATACAATCATAGTGGTAGTTGATCACCTGACTAAAGCTGCTCATTTTGTTCCGTGCACCGGCCTCCCCTCAGCTAAAGATACAGTGAACTTGGTTATACAGAATGTCTTTTGGTTGCATGGGGTCCCGGATGAGATCATCTCTGACTGTGGAGTAGAGTTCACTTCAAGATTCTGGAAGGGGTTTTGCTCTGCACTCAATATTAATGTCTCTCTTCCGCTTACCATCCCCAGACAAATGGTCAGACTGAGCATACCAACCAGACGCTGGAACAATATCTAACATGCTATGTCAGCCATCTCCAGGATGATTGGTTGGAGTTGCTGCCGTTAGCCGAATTTTCATATAACAATTCTCAGAGCGCCTCCACTAAATTTACACCTTCCTTTGCCAATCTGGGTTATCATCCATGTATCTTACCTAGGTCTCCAAATTCTCCGGTTCTGGCAGTGGAGGAAAGGCTGACTGCGATGAGGCAAAATCTGGAGGTTCTGAAGGAATCCCTGACCACAGATCAAGAATGTTATAAGAGATTGGCTGATAGATTCCATAAACCTGCACCCATGTTCAAGGTAGGAGATTCCGTGTGGTTAGCAACTAAGAATCTGAAGTTAAACGTTCCTTCACAAAAACTTGGACAGAATTCATTGGCCCTTTCAAGATCAATGCTATTGTGAGCTCTGTGGCCTGCCGGCTGAAGCTGCCTAGGACTATGAAGGTACACCCAGTTTTTCATGTATCTTTACTAAAGCCTGTATCTCCTAATACCTTCCAGGGACGTGTTGTGCCATCTCCGTAGCCTGTGGTGATTGATGGGCAAGAACAATTTGTGGTGGAGGAAATTATTGATTCCAGGATTTGCAGGAATTGGCTCCAAAATCTGATAAGATAGCAGGGATATCCCCCTGAGGAAGACTCTTGGGAACCTGTGGAAAACATCAATGCCCAACAGAAGATTTCTCGTTTTCATCAGAGATTCCCTGAGAAACCAGGTCCAGGATCGTCCTGAGGCCGCTTCTAAAGAGGGAGTAATGTCAGGACTCTGAACATTTTTTTATTACCTTTTGTGCATTACTGCCCTTTTCCAAGATGGCGTCTTTGGTCTCATGTGCACTGTGTCTTCCTGCTATAAAACTCCACCCCAGTCTTCAGTCTGTGCTAGAGTATTCTGCCTTGCATCCAGCTCCTGACCTCTGATTACTCCCTGGCTATACACCTGCTCCTGTGAATCTGTGTGGTTATCCTGCTACTCTGCTCTGAGTTCCTGCTGCATACACCAGTTTCCAGTAATCCTCCTTCATCTGCTGCTCGTGTTTACTTCCATCTGCATTTGCTGGACATGTAAGCTGTTGCTGCTCTGCAAAAACCTGAGACTATTACCCAGGCCTCCCTGGTTGTGCTAACATATTATTTGAACTGCCTTATAAGCATAGCTATCTGTGTTTGGACTAACAAGGACTTATTCGTGTCAAGTATCCTCAAGAATAACTGTGCTTCATAGACTTTCTGCGTGATTGCATTTTCCTCTGAAGTTCCCTATAGACTGCTAAGCTGCATTTAATATTTACACCAAGTGTTGTGGACTTGAGTTTCTCTCTGCACCTGTTTGAATCACCATGTGATAATATAGACTTTACCACTTATAAAACTGTGTCCTGTAGTTGTCTTGTTCCACGCAAAGAGTCTCCTGAGTTATCCCCTATAATTATTACACTGAGCCCCTGCTGTGTGTCTGGCAATTTCTCCTGCTCTGTCCACATTCACATTACTACAGATTTTAAACTTGCTCCAATTAGGCCTCTGCCTCCATTCTGTTTCCAGTATTTACCCTGGGCTCCAACACCACCAGTTGCTGCTCAGAAGTGCCGTCTGCACTGTCAACACTTGCTCCTGTGTTATTGGTGTTCAATAACGTCAGCTGATCCCCTGCTGTGTGTCCAGCAATTTCTCCTGCTCTGTCCACATTCACGCTACTACAGATTTTAAACTTGCTCCAAGTAGGCCTCTGCCTCCACTCTGTTTCCAGTATTTACCCTGGGCTCCAACACCGCCAGTTGCTGCTCAGAAATGCCATCTGCACAGTCAACACATGCTCCAGTGTTATTGGGTTTCAGTAACGTCAGCTGATCCCCTGCTGTGTGTCTGGCAATTTCTCCTGCTCTGTCCACATTCACTTTGCTACTGATTTTAAACTTGCTCCAATTAGGCCTCTGCCTCCACTCTGTTTCTAGTATTTACCCTGGGTTCCAGCACCACCAGCTGTTTCCCAGCAGTGTCTTTGGCACATGTACTCCCTCCTGCCCAGCCTAGTTCCAGCACACCAGCTGTTTCCGGGTAGTGTCAACGTGACTTTGCCTCCAATACGTTGTCCTGTCGTGTTGCGGTCGGGTTAGCCGACTCTATGGTGCCTGCAGTTTAGGTGCTTCCTATGTGGGCTGTGGGATCTGCCAATGAAGGCTGGTTCCGTAGTGCCAATAGGACAAGCACCCCCTGTAGGACTGTGGGTTTCGGTAACTCTGGCCAGCTCGCGGCCTTGCAACTTTTTTTTTCATGTGTACCTTCTGCCTATCTGAGTTCCAGTACCATTAGCTGGTTCTTTGGAAGTCAATCTTGAATATGTCCCCCTGGTTTCCAGTAACATCAGCTGGTTCCAGGCAGTGCCTTTGGATTAGGTGCCTCCTTCTCGGTATCCGAGTTCCACCAACATCTGCTGGTCCTTGGTAGTCCTTTCTGGCACAGGTACCTCCTGCTTAGTAACCAGGTTCCAGTACCATCAGCTGGTCCTCGGTAGTTCCATTGGCTCTTGTACCTTCTGCTACCCTTCTGGGTCCAGCACCGCCAGCTGTTTCCCAGCAGTGTCTTTGGCACAGGTACTCCCTCCTGCCCAGCCTGGTTCCAGCACGCCAGCTGTTTCCGGGTAATGTCACTGGCACAGGTACCTCCTGCTTAGTAACCGGGGTCCAGTACCATCAGCTGGTCCTCGGTAGTTCCATTGGCTCTTGTACCTTCTCCTACCCATCCGGGTTCCAGTACCATCAGCTGGTTCTCAGCAGTTCCTCAGCCTTCTTGTACCTTCTGCTAAATTTCCAAGTTCAAGCTTTTTGAAATGGTTTTTGGTAATCACTCTGGATCTCCCTGACGACGACCCTAAAGACGACGACCCTGAATACCACCCCGAAGAAGACGACGACCCCGAAAACGACGACCCTGGAGACGACGACCCTGAAGACCACCCTGAAGAAGACGACGACCCCAAAAACGACGATCCTGGAGACGACGACCCTGAAGACCACCCCGAAGAAGACGACGACCCCGAAAACAACGACCCTGGAGACGACGACCCTGAAGACCACCCCGAAGAAGACCAAGAAGATGACCCTGAAGACCACCAAGAAGATGACCCTGAAGAAGATGACCAAGAGGACAAAGAACAAGAAGACAACCACCAAGATACAGAAGAACAAGAGACAGAAGACCAAGAAGCAGAAGAACAAGAAGCTGCAGAACAAAAAGCAGAAGAACATTAAGCATAAGACTAAAAAACAGAGCAAAATATATTATCTAAATTATAAGCAGAAGAAGACTAAGCAGTGTATGGGGGTGAGTCCGTTTTTCCTCGTGGTGCCCCTGGAAAATACCTGCTGCTGCAGGTCAAACTGAACGCGGACAAATCCTGTTGTAAATCTTTTGTGACAGGCAGAATGGAAGGTGTAATCTTCAAACTTTTATAGATATCAACTACAGGAATGCCTGTCAGAAATAAGAATATGATGAAGGAGAAGAATATGAAGAAGATGAAGAAGTAGAATATGAAGAAGCATAATAGTTGAATAAGAAGAATATGAAGAATGTAAAAAAAAAGAATAATAGGAAGAAGGTGAAAAAGAAGAAGATGAATAAGGTGAAGAAGAAGTTGATGAAAAAGATGCTGCTGCTGAGGATGATGAAGGAGAAAGTGTGGGAGAAGTAAAAAAGAAGGTGAAGAGCATAGAAGTAGTGAAACATAAATATCTGACAAAATATAAAAAAAACTTAACATAGTCAATATCTTTGTAACTCCGAACGTCTTAAAAAATTTTTAATTCCTGCTATTCCATTTGATTGGGCTAAACCTCTATGCCTTTAATGTCTCCTCCACCTCCCCCAATACATTCTACATTATTCTTAGTTGTTTTCCTTCATGTAGAATTAACCTACAAGGAAAAAAAGGGTTTATTTTCATTCCGATATTTGTGTCCCATTGACTTGCATTGGTTTCGGGTATCGGAATCGGCGATATCCGATATTTTTTGGGTATCGGTCCGATCCAATCCGATCCGATATTTCCTGATATCGGAAGGTATACTTATAATGCTTTAAAAGCAATTTTTTTTTTAAGCCAAAATTCTGTTGTAATTACTAATGAATTAACTATAAAATATCTCGGAAACTAAAGCCAATCTGGCAAAACCAAAGTCATATTCTTATTTAACACCATTAATTTGATATAAAACTGCTCAGACATCGTTGGCACTAAAATCACTGTATACCAATGTAATGATTAATTTGTTTTCTTAAGGCATGATTCAGGCAATAGTAAATTTGATGTCTGTATGAAATCTATTTGCATTGTGCCAAAAATTAGATAGGAACCCAATAGAAGACATAGAGGAGTCCGCTCTAGCCCTGGGGTCTTGGTAGAGCTATCAGTTTGTTGTGACAGTAATAGGAAATTATCCTATTATCCTATCCTAATTTTTATGCAAGCCAATGTACATTCAGGTTCCATGGTTGTGGCTTATATGTGCATTTTTAATTCTGCAGTCTTCCCTATTTTAATCAGAAGAGGATAACACCTGTTTACCGATTTAAAATAAATTAGTGACATTTAAATCCGTCTTGCTTGACCCTTCTTTTCATTGACATCTGCCCTTATGGTGGAACATTACCATACATATTGTGGTTGGTGTATGGTATAGGAAAAAGGAAGAAGATCCAGCTCAACGATGTGGTGAAAAAAATCCGTAACTTTATTCACTTCAAATCATATGATGTGGAGGATAAAACATCAGCAGCAATAAGAATAAAAACAATATCAACGCGTTTCTGGTGACAGAGCACCCTTAGTCATGATATCTGTTGAATGACTTGTCTCATACTTTTATACTGATATCCGGTGAACACACTGGTGCTACAATTAGTCAACGCAATTGTCTGACAAAGTAGAGACACATGAAGATAAATACAAGACAAACATAATAGTAAAAACAAGACAAGTGCTTTGGCTAGATGGAAATACAGAAATTACAAAAATTACATACCAAATATATTATATAATTTAGGAAAAGTTGAGTATGAAGAATTTAATTTAGCACAATTATACGTGTCTGAGAGATTCCAATGCAGTAATCTACATGTCAAAGATAAAAAACGAATTGATCTCAAACGAAATTTACGAGGAGACCTAAGAAAAAGTTCTAACAATAGTTGGTTAATTTTTGCCCAATTATTACCCATGTAATTGTGCCATCATGAATATAAATAGTAGCAAGTAAGATGATAAATGCCTTAATTTCCAGAATAGGAAAGAGACAAAGTAGATCGTTCTATATATTAAGGTTTTTATATTTTTTTGTGTTTGATGTTTTAATAGAGCTATCAAACCAGAGTGCATCACCTGGGAGATAAAGTGTTATATATGGGTCATTGCAGATTCCAATGCAAACTCCCTTAATTTAGGAATCACCCTTGAAGTATGAATGAACTCGCGGGTGAATGAGCAAGGCAGAGGACAGCAGGACTACATAAGTCCAACGCTGTTACATCCAGAGTAGGTTCGGGCACTGCCGTGATACTGTCATGACACTGATGTGTCTCATCAAAAAAAGCCAGAATCTGAAAATAAGTAAACTATAAATAAGCATGTATAGAAAGCTAATAATACCAGAATAATTGTTTCGTTTTCATGACATACTATAATTAAAGATAATATATTAACCCATAAGGTGAGACTATATAAAAATGGAGAGGCACAGATGAATGTGAACTGCAAGCCTGATGATCGAATATGCAAGAAAGGGAGCCCAGTACCAAAATGGTGCCAAAGAAAGACTAATAAAAGAGCATGATGTCCTTCCTTTTATTTAAGCCATGTGGTATTCTAGTTCCAAGTTTGAAAATCCACCAGGCTTCTCTATTTCTCAGGGTTACCTCGATATCACCTCCTCTAAATGGTTTATGCGTCTTTTCAATCGCATAAACTCTAAGTGACTCAAGATTAGACTGATGTTGATTAATGAAGTGTTGTGAAACTTGTGACATATTTCTATTGATGTTAACATTCTCCACATCATAGATGTGTTCCCTAATTCTTGTTTTTAGGGAACGTATGGTACTGCTGACATATTTGAGGTGACAAGCTAAACATTCCATGATATAAACTACATTCTTAGTATTACAGTTCAAAAATGTCTTTATAGTATACGTGTTCTGGTTACCGACATCAGTGAAATCACGGCATTTTAGCGAAAATTTGCAGGTTTTACATGCTGCGGCACCACATTTGTGGAAGCCTTTAGTGCTGAGCCAATTGGAGGGTTGTATAGAGGGGATATTCAGAGAGCTCGGTGATAGACTGTAACCCAAAGAAGGCGCTTTTCTTGACACAATTCTACATCCGTTTTTCAATATTTCAGCTATGTCAGGGTCTTCTCTCAAAATAGTTAAATTATTCCTGATTAGTTTTTTAATCGAAGGGAATTGGTTACTAAATTGGAAGACCACGGTAATAGGGTTTATAGAACATACACTCTTATTTTGTTTGATTTTAAAACGTGGTCTTCGTTCAACTATTTTTTCTGCTCTTTGTAAATGCCAATTACTGTAGCCTCTCTGTGAGAGTCTTTCTTTTATGCCCTCAACCTCTTGGGAATAATCTTCCTGTGTACTGCAATTACGTTTTGCCCTCACCATCTCGCCTACGGGTATACTTTTAATTGTATGTTTGGGATGGTGGCTGTTGGCACGTAATATCGTGTTTCCTGCTGTAATTTTGCGAAAAGTAGATGTGACAATGGGAGTGTTAGATACACCCCTGAGTTTTAAGTCCAGAAACTCTATGCATGTGGGTTCCTGGCGGACAATAAAACTGAGATGGTATGGTATACACACAGTTCCTAGTGATGACTATGCAGGGAGAATGTGGGGAGAGCACCTTATCGTCGCGCAAGCCTGAGGTCACTGGAGCGGAAGTCTCAGTGAATCACTGTCGCCTGGGCTGAAAATCCCTGAATACAATGCCCATAGTAGGAAGGAAATTGTGTAGGGAGTGCAGGGCACTGTGATATGCATGGGAGGGGATGATATTATAATGAAGACAGGGCAGGGATTTCTTCCAGGCACTGCATACCCCAGAGCCTGGAAGAAATCATTAGCATAAGAAATAAAATAAGTTTTCTCAACAACAAGACCGCTAATATGAGGCATGCAGGTAGGACTAAGTTAACATTTCTATCACCTGTATGCGCATATTAATAGGTTATACACATCCCAGGGGGTGACAGATTATCTTTAAAAGGTGCTTGACAGCAGTATTTACCCCTATTAACTAATTAAAGCATTGCATTTGTAATTTAACCCTGACTTCTAGCAACCCCAATGTTCTAGGAAAGGTTGCCAGCATAAATGTAAAATCTACGTTTTAATATTCTGGTGCAGCATGTTATAATTAGTTAGACTAGCCTGACAGGCGTGCACTTAAGGTACCTTCACACTAAACGACTTTGCAACGAGAACGACAACGATCCGTGACGTTGCAGCGTCCTGGATAGCGATATCGTTGTGTTTGACACGCAGCAGCGATCTGGATCCCGCTGTGATATCGCTGGTCGTTGCTGAAAGTCCAGAACTTTATTTGGTCGTCAGATCGCCGTGTATCGTTGTGTTTGACAGCAAAAGCAACGATGCCAGCAATGTTTTACAATGGTAACCAGGGTAAATATCGGGTTACTAAGCGCAGGGCCGCGCTTAGTAACCCGATATTTACCCTGGTTACCATTGTAAAAGTAAAAAAAAAACACTACATACTCACCCTCTGATGTCTGTCACGTCCCCCGGCGTCCGCGCTGCTGCTCAGAGCTTCCTGCACTGAATGTGTCAGTGCCGGCCAGAAAGCAAAGCACAGCGGTGACGTCACCGCTGTGCTTTAGGGCCGGCGCTTACACAGTGCAGGGAAGCTGAAGGCGAGGGACGCGACAGACACAGCAATGTAAGTATGTAGTGTTTTGTTTTTTTACATTTACACTGGTAACCAGGGTAAACATCGGGTTACTAAGCGTGGCCCTGCGCTTAGTAACCCGATGTTTACCCTGGTTACCTGGGGACTTCGGCATCGTTGGTCGCTGGAGAGCTGTCTGTGTGACAGCTCTCCAGCGACCACACAGCGACGCTGCAGCGATCGGCATCGTTGTCGATATCGCTGCAGCGTTGCTTAATGTGACGGTACCTTTAGTGATGAGAAGTCTAGCCCAGCCATCCGATAACATGAACACAGTGGAGTGGTTATAGTCTCTGCAGTGCTCCTTCGCCTCCTACCTGCTTCCTAAATCACACAAATTTGTGGCTACTGCCATCCCTCCTTTTGGCATGCATAGTGATCTGCTTATGTGCCACTGCCTTGACATCACTCTGTGCTGACCTGAAGTCTGACTGACAGAGCTCACAGTATTTGCGTTGCTATGTTGTATTATAGTGCTGAGCTGGCAAGTGATTGCACATAGGCTGAAGTTCACTGTACATGGCTGAAGTGCATGCCACTGCTGTGAGATTGCGGAGGGAAAGGTTTGGCTGGTTAGACTTCAGGTCACACAGCGTGACGCCAGGGTAATGGAACATAGGCAGAAGATTACTGTGCATGACCAAAGTCACTGCTGTAACCGCAATTTGTGTCATTTAGGGAGGAGGCAAAGTAGCTGGGGCATAATGACCATGGCTGCAGAGGTTGCGACCAGGGGCCCGCCGACACCAGCACAAACTTTAACTGGATTCGCGTCCTCGGCTGAAGTGTATTGCGGTACAGAGATCTGTTGGGTCCGTGCGTGGCAATACATGCTGCTGGCCAATCAGAGACCATCAGCTGATGTCAGCGTGCATGTGACAGGGCGCACGGCAGTGACGTCATGTTCTCACATTGCTTGCATGCTGAAATCAGCTGCCTGCTTCAGAAGAGGATGCTGAGCGGCGGGGGAGCGGGGGGAAAGTGAGTATAATTATTTGTTTTTTTCAATGCATTAAAGAACAGGGGCAGTCCTGGGAACATATACCAGGATTGGGCCTAGGATAAGGGACAAATATGCCAGGATGGGTAACATACATACGAGGATAGGGGATATATATACAGTTGTGTTAAAAAGTGTTTGACTTCCTTCTCATTTCTTATTCTTTTGCATCTTTGTCACACTTAAATGTTTCAGATCACCAAACAAATTTAAATATTAGACAAAGATAACACAAGTAAACACAAAATGCAGTTTTTAAATGAAGGTCTTTATTATTAAGGGAAAATGAAATCCAATCCTACAGAGCCCTGTGTGAAAAAGTGATTGCCCCTAAACCTAATAACTGGTTGGCAATGAGTCTTTTACAATGCTCTGGAGGAATTTTGTCCCACTCATCCTTGCAGAATTGTTGTAATTAAGCCACATTGGAGGATTTCCAAGCATGAACTACCTTTTTAAGGTCATGCCACTGCATCGCAATTGGATTAAGGTCAGGACTTTGACTAGGCCATTTCAAAGTCTTAATTTTGTTTTTCTTAAACCATTCAGAGGTGGAATTGCTGGAATTCATGGTTCCATTTAGCACTGCAAGTCTTCCAGTGTAACAACTCTGCTGGCATCACGGCATGGCCTCTCATCTCTCACACTATCTTACCCACTGCTCCAGGTCATGTTGTGGTTTCTGTTTCTTGCCAGCTCCATATTCTGTGCCTCTGTTCTCTGCATGCTTCCTGGCTGTGTGCATGGGGGGGCGCCTGAACTCTCTGGTTCTTATAGGAATCAGGTGCACCTGTCTAATTTGTTCCTGACCAATTACCAAAAGGCCTCCAGTATTTAGAGCAGCTCCACCCAGTGGACGGGGCCTGTGCAATGTGTTAACTCAGTTAGTGTTTTGCTTCTGAGCTGCCAGGCCTTGCTTTGTGTTTCTCCTTCTGTGGAGGCTCTACTCCTTAGCTTTGCCTTGTTCTTCTTGGTCTGCCCTCCAGGAGGCTGTATATCCAGATCTCAGTGTCTGTGTCCTTGCTTTGCCTTTTTTTGGTCTGTCCGCCCTCCAGGAGGCAGAATATCTTGGTCCCTGTGTCTTTGTTCTTGTACCTTGTCTTGTTCCATTACCTTTTCTGAACTTTGTCCTATCTCTTTCTCCTTGTCTGTGGTTTATTTCCCTGCAGTGCATCTCTGCTCTACTCTCCACTCCGCACTCTGCGACCTTGCTTTGCTCTTGGCTCTGCACTCTGTGCCTTCACTTTGCTCTTGGCTCTGCACTCTGTGCCTTCACTCTGCTCTTGGCTCTGCACTCTGTGCCTTCACTCTGCTCTTGGCTCTGCACTTTGTAGATCTACCCTTGTCTCTCTGCGGCTTTGCCTCTGCTCCGCACTCCTGCGGTTCTGCTCCGTTCTACTCTGCTCCGCTCCTGCTGCTGCAGAAATCTCTTGCTGCAGCTCCCCTCCGCATTCCTTGCAGTTCAGTTCTGCTTAGCTACTGCTTCTGCAGAAATCTAACTGCAGCTCCTCTTGGCATTCCTTGCGGATCCACTCTGCCTAGCTTCTTTTTCTCCTCTTTCTCTTGCTGCTCTACTGCTCCTATCCACAGCCTTGCGGTTCTTTTCCTGTGTGAACAGGTCCCAACCTTTTCCTTCATACTCCTTTCCTTCTGGCTTGTTTCCTTCTTACTTCATAGTCGTACATGCACCTCCTGTGTGAACAGGACCCTACCTGTTCCTTCTTACCTCATATTCGTTTCTGCACTTCCTGTGTGAACAGGTCCCTACCTGCTCCTTCTTACACCATACCTGCCAGCCCTGTGTCTCTGCCGTACCTGCCAGCCCTGTGTCTCTGCCATACCTGCCAGCCCTGTGTCTCTGCCGTACCTGCCAGCTCTGTGTCTCTGCTGTACCTGCCAGCCCTGTGTCTCTGCCATACCTGCCAGCCCTGTGTCTCTGCCGTACCTGCCAGCCCTGTGTCTCTGCCGTACCTGCATCTCAGCTGTGCCAGCCTACTCGTCTGAGTTTCTGCTGTGCTCTTCTGCCAGTCCTGCCTGATACCCGCACCTGTCCTAGTGTTGCTGTTCTCCAAGTGGGATCAGCAGCCACAGCCAGACACCACCCTGGAGTAGCACCTGGCAGCTGCCTGCCGCACAAGTCTAACCTCACCATCAGAGGCTCCAGCGAAGACCAAGGCAGCTGTCATAGTCAGGGTAGCTTGGTTCGTGGCACAGTGGGGCCACAAACCCCCTTGGCTCATGCCCATCAGTCAGGGCGTGAGCGTGACATCAGGTTCTGAAGTAACAAAACAATCACACTACCACCACCATATTTTACTGCTGGTATGGTGCTCCTTTTCTCAAAATGCCGTGTTACCTCTAAAACAGATTTAATGGGACATACACCTTCCAAAAAGTTCAACTATTGTCTAGTCAGTCCACAGAGTATTATCACAAAAGTCTTGGGATCATCAAGATATTTTCTGGCAAAACTCAGATGAGCTTTTATGTTCTTATTGCTGAGCAGTAGTTTTCATCTTGGAACTCTGCCATGCAGGTCATTTTTGCCCAGTCTCTTTCTTATGGTGGAGTCATGAACACTGACCTTAACTGAGGCAAGGGAGGTCTGCAGTTTTTTGGATATTGTTTGGGGGTGTTTTGTGACCTCTTGGATGAGTTTAAGTTTATGTTATATTTCCTTTCTCTCAGAAAGGAAATGTAACATCAATTGATCATCACTGTCCTATTAAAGGAGTAGAAGAATACAGGATATCTATAAACAGAAAGATAGTGAGGAAACACTTAGCTAACAAATTAATTCAAGTCTCCAGGTCCAGATGAATTACACCCCAGAATACTGAAGGAGATAGCAAAATAAATTTTTGAACCACTCTCCATAATCTTTAAAAATTCTTGGAGAAAAGAAGAAGTCCCAGAAGACTGGAGAAGAGCAAATGTCGTTCCTATCTTCAAAAAGGGGAAGAAGGTGGATCCAGGGAACTACAGGCCGGTGAGTCTGACTGCCATGATTAATCAGAGTCAGCATGGGTTTGTAACTAATAAGTCATGTCAGACTAACTTAATTTCCTTCTATAACAGAATCACTGACTGGGTGGATCAGGGAAATGCTGTAGATATAGTATATCTTGACTTCAGCAAAGCATTTGACAAAGTATTTCACACCATCCTTATTGAAAAAATGAAAAGTATGGAATGGACAAGCCAACTGTTAGGTGGATTCATAACTGGCTTAGTGATTGGACCCAAAGAGTGGACGTAAATGGCTGCACATCCAGTTGGAAGAATGTCTCAAGTGGGGTACCACAGGGTTCTGTCCTGGGCCCTGTATTGTTAAACATCTTTATCAATGATCTAGGTGAAGAAACTGAGGGTACACTAATTAAATTTGCTGATGACACAATGCTAGGAGGGATAGCTAATACTAGAGAAGAGAGAGAGAGGATTCAAAAAGATATAAATCAACTGGAGCAGTGGGCAGCAACTAACAAAATGGTTTTTAACAAGGAAAAATGCAAAGTACTACATCAGGGCAATAAAAATGAAAAAAGCATTTACAAAATGGGAGGCAACAGCACATGTGAAAAAGACTTGGTTATACTTATTAGATCAGACCTGGGCAAGATGCGGCCCGCGGGCCGCATCCGGCCCGCCTGATGATTTTAAACGGCCCGCCAGCTAGCTGTCATTTCTGACAGCTGCCCCCGGCACCGCTCGGCCAGCCGCCAGACGCTTCTGAGGAGTACCGCTGGCGGCTGGAGTGAAGGCCCTGAGCTCATACGCATCGGCCCTGTACATCACGTGCCATTCTCCTGAAGCCGAGTTTGCAGATTTAGACCTCGGCTTCAGGAAAATGGCCGCCGCGATCTCCATCTGCGCACGCGTGGCCTCCCGCGGCCATTTTCCTGAAGCCCCGTGAAGCAGAGCACTCCATCTGCGCACGCGCGGCCTCGGGAAGATGGCCGCTGCCACCGACATTCAACCCGGCTCTGCTGCTCACATTGCATTCCGGGCCGCTGCGTCACCTCACCGGTGGAAGGGACCCTGCGCACGCCATGCCGCACCTCTGCCGTCACCACACTACTGCTGCAACCCCCCCATGGACACCAGGCCGTGGCGTCGCCCACTTAAGCAGGAAGGGACCCTGCTCAAGTGCACGCCACACCGCATCACCCCACCTCTGCCGACACCATGCCTCCTGTGACCCTGCTCTGCCACCGCCAGCCTTCAGGTAAGATACTGTAAATTCGGACAATAAGACGGACCCCCATCTTATAAAAAATCTTTTTTTCTGCAATTTTCACCCCAAATTTGGGGTGCGCCTTATGGTCTGGTGCGTCTTATAGTCCGAAAAATACGGTAATTATATTAGTCCGGCCCTCTAAAACCATCCCAATTTCTCATGCGGCCCCATGGCAAAATTATTTGCCCACCCCTGTATTAGATCATAAACTGAACATGAGTCAACAGTGTGATGCAGCAGCAAAAAAGGCAAATGCAATTCTGGGATGTATTAACAGGAAGCATACAGTCTAGATCACTCGAAGTCATTATTGCCCTCTACTTATCTTTGGTCAGACCTCACCTGGAATGCTGTGTCCAGTTTTGGGCACCACATTTAAAAAAAGACATCAACAAACTGGAGCAAGTTCAGAGAAGAGCGACCAGAATGGTGACCGGTCTGCAAACCATGTCCTATAAGGAACGGTTGCAGGATTTGGGAATATTTACCTTGCAGAAAAGAAGACTGAGAGGAAACTTAACAGCTGTCTACAAGGGCTGTCACATTGTAGAAGAATCATCTTTATTCTCATTTGCACAAGGAAAGACTAAAAGCAATGGGATGAAACTGGATGGGAGGAGATACAGATTAGATATTAGAAAAACTTTTTGACAGTTAGGGTGATCAATGAGTGGAACAGGCTGCCACAAGAGGTGATGAGTTCTCCTTCTATGGAAGTTTTTAAACAGAGGCTGGACAGACATCTGTCTGGGATGATTTAGTGAATCCTGCTTTGAGCAGGGGGTTGGACCAGATGACCCAGGAGGTCCCTTCCAACTCTATCATTCCTTGATTCTATGAGTCATTACTACGCTCTTGGGGTAATTTTGGTCGTCCGCCCTTCCTTGGGAAGGTTCATCACTGTTTAATTTTTTGGCCATTTGTGGATAATGGCTTTCACTTTGGTTTACTGGAGTCCCAATCTTGAGAAATTACTTTATAACCTTTTCCAGACGGATAGAGTTCAATAGCATTGTTTCTCATTTGTTCCAGAATGTCTTTGTTTGTTTAGCTTTTGATGATCTTTTGGTCTACTTCACTTTGGCGGGCAGGTCCAATTTAAGTGACTTCTTGATTGAGAACAGAAGTGGCAGTAATCAGGCCAGCGTGTGGCTAGGCAATTTGAACTCGGCTTCCGAAAGATATAATAAACCACAGTAAATTTATGTTTTAAGGTGGGGAGGCAATCACTTTTTCACACAAGGCCCTATAGGTTTGGTTTTCTTTTTCCCTTAATAATAAAGACCTTCATTTAAAAACTTAATTTTTTTTGCTTACTTGTGTTATCTTTGCCTAATATTTAAATTTGTTTGGTGATCTGAAACATTTAAGTGTGAAAAACATGCAAGAGAATAGGAAATCAGGAAGGGAGCAAACACTTTTTTGCAAAACTGTACAATGATGGGGCCCAGGATAAGGGACATATATACCATGATGGGGGATATATATACCAGGATGGGGTCCAGGATAAGGGACATGTATACCAGGATGGGTAACATACATACCAGGATGGGGGATATATATACCTGGATAAGGGACATAAATACCAGAATGGGTAACATACATACCAGGATGGGGCACAGGATAATGGACATATATACCAGGATGGATAACATACCAGGATGGGGGATATATATGTACCAGGATGGGGATATATATACCAGGATAAGGGACATATATACTAGGATGGGTAACATACATATCAGGATGGGGCCCAGGATAATGGACATATATAACAGGATGGATAACATACATACCAGGATGGGGATATACAATATGTACCAGGATGGGGCTCAGGATAAGGGACATATATACCAATATGGGGAATATATATACCAGGATAAGGGACATATATACCAGGTTGGAGGGTACATATACCAGGATGGGGATCCAGGATAAGAGACACATATACAAGGATGGGGCTCAGGATAAGGGACATATATACGGTGGCTTAGTGGTTAGCACTGCAGCACTACAGGGGTCCTTGATTCAAATCCTACCAATGACAACATCTGCAAGTAGTTTGTATGCTCTACCAGTGTTTGCGTGGATTTCCTCCAGGTTCTCCGGTTTACACTCCAAAGACATACTGATAGGGAATCTAGATTGTGGGCCCCAGTTGGAACAGTGCCGATAATGTCTGTAAAGTTCTGTGGAATTAATAGCGCTATATGAGTGAGTAAAATAAATAAATTAGTAAAGTATATATATATTTTATGTATATATACACACACATGTGATCAAAATTGTTGGTACTCCTCGTTTAGGCTGCTTTCTCACATCAGGTTTTTTGTTTCAGGCACAATCCAGCAATTTTTGAAAAAAACGGATCCGTTTTTTTTACACGCCGGATCCGTCTTTTTTTCCATAGAGTTGTATTAGCACCGGATTGTGCCTGAAGGACATGCGTTTCATCCGTTTTGTGCCGGATCCGTCCCTTCAGGCTTTTTTGCCGGACACAAAAAACGTTGACTGCAATGTTTTTTCTGTGGGTCGAAAAAGCCTGAAAGGATGCTTGCGGCAATAAACGCATGGAACGGATGTGTGAATGAACGGTTGCGGCTACCGAATCCGTTTTTTACACATTGAGCATGCCCAGAAGCTTTGTTTTCGATCTCTCTCTCTCTCTCTCTCTCTCTCTCTCTCTCTCTCTCTCTCTCGCTCATCCCCGCAATCAGGAAGTCAAAAATCCATGTGCAGTAAAGAAAAACGGATCCAGCTAAAAAACGGATCCGGTGCATCAGTTTTTCACAATTTACGCCTGGACAGAAATGATCGTACCCTTAACTTAATATTTTGTTACGCAACCTTTGGAGGCAATCACTGCAAACAAATGATTCCTGTAACTGTCAATGAGACTTCTGCACCTCTCGACAGGAATTATGGCCCATTCCTCAAGAGCAAACTGCTCCAATTGTCTCCTGTTAGAAGGTTGCCTTTTCCAGGCGGCGTGTTTCAGCTCTTTCCAAAGATGCTCAATAAGATTTAGGTCAGGGCTCATAGAAGACCACTTCAGAATAGAACAGTGTTTTCCTCTTAACTAGTGTTGAGCGATACCGTCCGATACTTGAAAGTATCGGTATCGGAAAGTATCGGCCGATACCGGCAAAGTATTGGATCCGATACCGATACCCGATACCAATACAAGTCAATGGGACTCAAGTATCGGACGGTATTCCTGATGGTTCCCAGGGTCTGAAGGAGAGGAAACTCTCCTTCAGGCCCTGGGAACCATATTAATGTGTAAAAGAAAGAATTAAAATAAAAAATATTGCTATACTCACCTGTCCGACGCAGCCGGGACCTCAGCGAGGGAACCGGCAGCGTTGTTTGTTTAAAATTCGCGCTTTTACTTGGTTACGTGAGGTCCCGGCTTGTGATTGGTCAGGGCGGCCATGTTGCCGGGACGCGGACCAATCACAGCAAGCCGTGACGAAATTACGTCACGGCTTGCTGTGATTGGTCCGCGTCCCGGCAACATGGCCGCCATTAACCAATCACAAGCCGTGACGTCACGGGAGGCTGGACATGCGCGTATTTTGAAAAGCGCGCGTGTCCAGCCTCCAGTGACGTCCCGGCTTATGATTGGTCACGGCGCCATGTTGCCGGGACGCGGACCAATCACAGCAAGCCGTGACGAAATTACATCACGGCTTGCTGTGATTGGTCCGCGTCCCGGCAACATGGCCGCCATTAACCAATCACAAGCCGTGACGTCACGGGAGGCTGGACACGCGCGTATTTTAAAAAGCGCGCGTGTCCAGCCTCCAGTGACGTCCCGGCTTGTGATTGGTTAATGGCGGCCATGTTGCCGGGACGTCACTGGAGGCTGGACACGCGCGCTTTTCAAAATACGCGCATGTCCAGCCTCCCGTGACGTCCCGGCTTGTGATTGGTTAATGGCGGCCATGTTGCCGGGACGTCACTGGAGGCTGGACACGCGCGCTTTTCAAAATACGCGCATGTCCAGCCTCCCGTGACGTCACGGCTTGTGATTGGTTAATGGCGGCCATGTTGCCGGGACGCGGACCAATCACAGCAAGCCGTGACGTAATTTCGTCACGGCTTGCTGTGATTGGTCCGCGTCCCGGCAACATGGCCGCCCTGACCAATCACAAGCCGGGACTTCACGTAACCAAGTAAAAGCGCGAAATTTAAACAAACAACGCTGCCGGTTCCCTCGCTGAGGTCCCGGCTGCGTCGGACAGGTGAGTATAGCGATATTTTTTATTTTAATTCTCTTTTTTACACATTATTACATTAATGTTGTTGCGATACCCGATACCCGATACCACAAAAGTATCGGATCTCGGTATCGGAAATTCCGATACAGCAAGTATCGGCCGATACCCGATACTTGCAGTATCGGAATGCTCAACACTACTCTTAACCATTCTTGGGTGTTTTTAGCTGTGTGTTTTGGGTCATTATCCTGTTGCAAGACCCATGACCTGCGACTGAGACCAAACTTTCTGACACTGGGCAGCACATTTCCATCAAGAAACCCTTGATAGTCTTGAGATTTCATTGTACCCTGCACAGATTCTAGACACCCTGTGCCATATGCTGCAACGCAGCCCCAGAACATAACAGAGCTTCCTCCATGGTTCACAGTAGGGACAGTGTTCTTTTCTTGATATGCTTCATTTTTCCATCTGTGAACATAGAGCTGATGTACCTTGCCAAAAAAGTTCAATTTTTGTCTCATCTGTCCATAGGACATTCTCCCAGAAGCTTTGTGGCTTGTCAACATATAGTTTGGAAAATTCCAGTCTGGCTTTTTTATGATTTTTTTCAAGAATGGTGTCCTCCTTGGTCGTCTCCTATGAAGTCCACTTTGGCTCAATCAACGACTTATGGTGCAATCTGACACTAATGTTCCTTGAGCTTGAAGTTCACATTTAATCAGTTTAGTAGTTTTTCTGGGCTCTTTTGTTACCATTCGTATTAATCGTCTGATTTGTCATCAATTTTCCTCCTGCGGCCACGTCTTGGAGGTTGGCTACAGTCCCATGGATCTTAAATTTCTGAATAATATGTGCAATTGTAGTCACAGGAACATCAAGCTGCTTGGAGATGGTCTTATAACTTTTACCTTTAACATGTTTGTCTATAATTTTCCTTCTAATTGCCTGAGACAACTCCTTCCTTCGCTTCCTCTGGTCAATGTTGAGTGTGATACACACCATGTCACCAAACAGCACAGTATCTGTAGCCCTATATACCGGCCCACTCACTGATTCCAAGATTGTAGACACCTGTGATGCTAGTTAGTGGACACACCTTGATTTAACATGTCCCTTTTGTCGCATTATTTTCAGGGGTACCATCTGTCCAGGCCTATTTCATGAGTTTTATTTATTTTTAAATTCGGTGGAAGCATGGTTGAAAAGCAATGACTTTCATTTGTTCTTTTTCATAGATCTTTTATTTATTATTACTTTTGTCAGATTCAAGTTTTCTGTGACCATTGTGGGTTTTTCTGTCATTAATCAAGGGGTACCAACAATTTTGACCACGTGTGTATACAGTTAGGTCCATATATATTTGGACAGAGACAACATTTTTCTTATTTTGGTTATAGACATTACCACAATGAATTTTAAACAAAACAATTCAGATGCAGTTGAAGTTCAGACTTTCAGCTTTCATTTGAGGGTATCCACATTAAAATTGGATGAAGGGTTTAGGAGTTTCAGCTCCTTAACATGTGCCACCCTGTTTTTAAAGGGACCAAAAGTAATTGGACAATTGACTCCAAGGCTATTTCATGGACAGGTGTGGGTAATCCCTTCGTTATGTCATTCTCAATTAAGCAGATAAAAGGTCTGGAGTTGATTTGAAGTGTGGTGCTTGCATTTGGAAGGTTTTGCTGTGAAGTAAACATGCGGTCAAAGGAGCTCTCCATGCAGGTGAAACAAGCCATCCTTAAGCTGCAAAAACAGAAAAAACCCATCCGAGAAATTGCTACAATATTAGGAGTGGCAAAATATACAGTTTGGTACATCCTGAGAAAGAAAGAAAGCACTGGTGAACTCATCAATGCAAAAAGACCTGGGCGTCCACGGAAGACAACAGTGGTGGATGATCGCAGAATAATCTCCATGGTGAAGAGAAACCCCTTCACAACAGCCAACCAAGTGACCAACACTCTCCAGGAGGTAGGCGTATCAATATCCAAATCTACCATAAAGAGAAGACTGCATGAAAGTAAATACAGAGGGTTCACTGCACGGTGCAAGCCACTCATAAGCATCAAGAAGAAAAAGGCTAGACTGGAATTTGCTAAAAAACATCTAAAAAAGCCAGCACAGTTCTGGAAGAACATTTTTTGGACAGATGAAACCAAGATCAACCTCTACCAGAATGATGGAAAGAGAAAAGTATGGCGAAGGCGTGGTACAGCTCATGATCCAAAGCATACCACATCATCTGTAAAACACGGCGGAGGCAGTGTGATGGCTTGGGCATGCATGGCTGCCAGTGGCACTGGGTCACTAGTGTTTATTGATGATGTGACACAGGACAGAAGCAGCCGAATGAATTCTGAGGTATTCAGAGACATACTGTGTGCTCAGATCCAGCCAAATGCAGCCAAACTGATTGGTCGTCGTTTCATACTACAGATGGACAATGAGTATGACCCAAAACATAAAGCCAAAGAAACCCAGGAGTTTATTAAAGCAAAGAAGTGGAATATTCCTGAATGGCCAAGTCAGTCACCTGATCTCAACCCAATTGAGCATGCATTTCACTTGTAAAAGACTAAACTTCAGAGAGAAAGGCCCACAAACAAACAGCAACTGAAAACCACCGCAGTGAAGGCCTGGCAGAGCATCAAAAAGGAGGAAACACAGAGTCTGGTGATGTCCATGAGTTCAAGACTTCAGGCAGTCATTGCCAACAAAGGGTTTTCAACCAAGCACTAAAAATAAACATTTTATTTAAAATTATTGAATCTGTACAATTACTTTTGGTCCCTTTAAAAACAGGGTGGCAAATGTTAAGAAGCTGAAACTTCTAAACCCTTCATACAATTTTAATGTGGATACCCTCAAATGAAAGCTGAAAGTCTGAACTTCAACTGCATCTGAATTGTTTTGTTTAAAATTCATTGTGGTAATGTCTATAACCAAAATAAGAAAAATGTTGTCTCTGTCCAAATATATATGGACCTAACTGTATATATACACACACACACACATCGGTATGAGGCCAGGATGAGGAGCATAGGGGCCTATCAAATTTTAGTTAACCCACTGCAGGGAAGGACTACAGAAAGAGCAACCATGTGCCTGTGGGCGTGAAATGGACTGGCTAGGCTGCTTAGCAATAAGTGAACACCTTATCAACTAGGTCTAATTAGAATATGTGGCACCGCTGATTTTAGAAATATGCTAGCACCTTTTCCCAAACATTCAGGTTTCTACAAAAATGCAGTAAATGCTGCTGTCAGGTTCCCTTTAAGAGAGTCTTGCATCCTACTGAAGGGTTGAAAATAAGAAAATGAATAGAGTAGCAATGTTCCTACCTGTAGGTTTGAGTATTATTTAATTCTCCATTGCAGAACTGACTTTCTGTGCATGATGATGGTGACGTAGAACCAATCTTTATCAATTTAATCACTTTATCATTGTTTGAACAAGGATATGTTCCAGCAGAGACAAGAAGAGTATGGTAATACGTATAACTGCCATTTATGTATGCAGAATATGGAACTGGCGTACCAAAATCTGAATCATTTAGGACAGAAAATGCTGTAAAAGAAATACATTTCTAGAATAAGAAAACAGTTAGATTTTTAATCACTATATTCTTACACAAGGTTTTTTGGATTTTAAAATACTAAAAACGACACAATTAGGGGAGCACGAAGAATAAAATAAGAGCAAAAGATAACAACTTTTGACCAAGCGACATATCCTCTTTAATTTGAGTTATTGCATTTTATACAGTGGGGCAAAAAAGTATTTAGTCAGTCAGCAATAGTGCAAGTTCCACCTCTTAAAAAGATGAGAGGCGTCTGTAATTTACATCATAGGTAGACCTCAACTATGGGAGACAAACTGAGAAAAAAAAATACAGAAAATCACATTGTCTGTTTTTTTATCATTTTATTTGCATATTCTGGTGGAAAATAAGTATTTGGTCAGAAACAAACAATCAAGATTTCTGGCTCTCACAGACCTGTAACTTCTTCTTTAAGAGCCTCCTCTTTCCTCCACTCATTACCTGTAGTAATGGCACCTGTTTAAACTTGTTATCAGTATAAAAAGACACCTGTGCACACCCTCAAACAGTCTGACTCCAAACTCCACTATGGTGAAGACCAAAGAGCTGTCAAAGGACACCAGAAACAAAATTGTAGCCCTGCACCAGGCTGGGAAGACTGAATCTGCAATAGCCAACCAGCTTGGAGTGAAGAAATCAACAGTGGGAGCAATAATTAGAAAATGGAAGACATTCAAGACCACTGATAATCTCCCTCGATCTGGGGCTCCACGCAAAATCCCACCCCGTGGGGTCAGAATGATCACAAGAACGGTGAGCAAAAATCCCAGAACCACGCGGGGGGACCTAGTGAATGAACTGCAGAGAGCTGGGACCAATGTAACAAGGCCTACCATAAGTAACACACTACGCCACCATGGACTCAGATCCTGCAGTGCCAGACGTGTCCCACTGCTTAAGCCAGTACATGTCCGGGCCCATCTGAAGTTTGCTAGAGAGCATTTGGATGATCCAGAGGAGTTTTGGGAGAATGTCCTATGGTCTGATGAAACCAAACTGTAACTGTTTGGTAGAAACACAACTTGTCGTGTTTGGAGGAAAAAGAATACTGAGTTGCATCCATCAAACACCATACCTACTGTAAAGCATGGTGGTGGAAACATCATGCTTTGGGGCTGTTTCTCTGCAAAGGGGCCAGGACGACTGATCCGGGTACATGAAAGAATGAATGGGGCCATGTATCGTGAGATTTTGAGTGCAAACCTCCTTCCATCAGCAAGGGCATTGAAGATGAAACGTGGCTGGGTCTTTCAACATGACAATGATCCAAAGCACACCGCCAGGGCAATGAAGGAGTGGCTTCGTAAGAAGCATTTCAAGGTCCTGGAGTGGCCTAGCCAGTCTCCAGATCTCAACCCTATAGAAAACCTTTGGAGGGAGTTGAAAGTCCGTGTTGCCAAGCGAAAAGCCAAAAACATCACTGCTCTAGAGGAGATCTGCATGGAGGAATGGGCCAACATACCAACAACAGTGTGTGGCAACCTTGTGAAGACTTACAGAAAAGGTTTGACCTCTGTCATTGCCAACAAAGGATGTATTACAAAGTATTGAGATGAAATTTTGATTCTAACCAAATACTTATTTTCCACCAGAATATGCAAATAAAATGATAAAAAAACAGACAATGTGATTTTCTGTATTTTTTTTTCTCAGTTTGTCTCCCATAGTTGAGGTCTACCTATGATGTAAATTACAGACGCCTCTCATCTTTTTAAGTGGTGGAACTTGCACTATTGCTGATGGACTAAATACTTTTTTGCCCCACTGTATGTATTTTTGTAAATTTATTGGCACATTTTTTATATCCTGATCTTCATTAAAAAGCAAAATTATTATTCTTGTAATTTTCACACTGGCCACTCAGTGCTTCCTATGCTTTCAGGAAGAGTTTTCAGGAGGCTCCATATCATCAGAGGCAGAATTACAATGACAGATTACATCTCTATGCACAACTGATAACACAGGATTCACCAAACATTATAGATGTTGTCACAGCTGACCATTCTTTAACCCCTTCACAAGACAGCCAATTTCCGTTTTTCCGTTTTTGTTTTTCCTCCCCTTCTTCCCAGAGCCATAACATTTTTATTTTTCTGTCCACACAGGCATATGAGGGAAGGTTTGTTTTTGTAGGATGAGTGGCACTTTTGAAAGACTTCATTCATTTTACCACATAGTGTATTAGAAAATGGGAAAAAAATCCAAGTTTGGAAAAATTGTGAAAAAAACCCACAACTCTAATATTGTATTTTAGGAATTATTTTTAAGATATACAGTACAGACCAAAAGTTTGGACACACCTTCTCATTTAAAGATTTTTCTGTATTTTCATGACTATGAAAATTGTACATTCACACTATGAATTAACACATGTGGAATTATATACTTAACAAAAAAGTGTGAAACAACTGAAATTATGTCTTATATTCTAGGTTCTTCAAAGTAACCACCTTTTGCATTGATGACTGCTTTGCACACTCTTGGCATTTTCTTGATGAGCTTCAAGAGGTAGTCCCAGTTGTAACCCAGCATATCCGAGACCGCATTTCTCAACACAAATCCACTATAAGATGTGGCAAGACACTTCTTCCCATTCCAGCTCATTTTGTGCAGAGCAATCACAACGTGGCACAATTAAAGTATCAGGTGATAGATCATGTCCCCATTATTAGAAGGGGTGGAGATAGGATAAAGAAACTTAAGGAACGTGAATCCTTTTGGATCCACATGTTGCAAACCCTCTCTCCATTGGGTCTTAATAGAGAAGACGAGGTCACTTATTGAGTAGATTTAATTCTTAAGTTATATCTGAGGTATATACTATGTACTACATCAAATTGTGAGTTAAGAATAAGGTCAAGCAGATTCTTATTATGTCCGAATATGCAGAACTATACCCTAGACTGTTTACTTCTCTGTGCATACTCTAACCTTATTTGGTCAGCCTATAGACTTACTAGTGAGATCCTCTTATGCTTCTAACTTGTTACCATATATACCTGTTATCATATATCTCTCTCTTATCTTAATATATTTAAATATGGAACACAAATTGATTACAGCACTATCCCTTTAATCATTTTTTTCTTTTTTCTCTGAACAGCACACCAGCAGGAACTAGAGTCCGAGCACCGATTTCACTGCGCATGCGCACAATTTCGGCCCTTTTCGGCTTTTTCCGTCTCTTCCTGGACTATACGAGCGCTCACATCACATGTTTGTTTCTTCAACTTTCACCCGGAAGTATTAGCACAGGTACGAGCACCCGTAGGGAGTTAAAAGCCGACACCACGCTGTTTCTCACACATGCTTCATTGACAGCGGACATACATCTCCCGGACCTCAACACTGGGCACGGCATATACCGGTGACTTTCATTTAAGGTATTCTATATGCGTCTTTCACTAGACATAAAAAAGTGCTTTAACATACGTATCACTTTAGATTTAACAATGTACAAATAATCTGTATTTACTCCCGCAGTGGGTTCTTCCTCATCTTCTGCGCATCTTATTTGCAAGTATAGCGTTTTTTCATTAATCACATATGGGGGTTTGCTATAGGATTGGTTACAACCAACATAGGTTACTATTAGGATGAACATTTTCCTACATATAATATAACCATAAGATAAGAGATATATATGGACAGTATGTCTTTTGGACGTTTTGTCCTTCTAATTATTTTTATGGGTGGTATAAATATAAATATTATCTTATATGAGCAATATAATGGCTAATTACATATAGTGATGAGGTGCGTCTCCAGATTGTCGCTAGCCAATATTTAGGCCTTTCAATTATTTTTGCTTTGTGATGCTTCTCTGTTTCATGCCACATGAGAACTATTATGGTATCACTGGGTGAGATATACTATACATGGAGAAATATTCTCTATATATAATATTTCTTTCAATTCGTGATATATATTTTTTCTGTTATATCTTTGTTCCTTTTCTCATTTAAAGGGAACCTGTCACCCCGTTTTTTCCATATGAGATAAAAATACCGTTAAATAGGGCCTGAACTGTGCATTACAATAGTGTAGTTTGTGGACCCCGATTCCCCACCTATGCTGCCGAAATACGTTACCAAAGTCGCCGTTTTCGCCTGTCAATCAGGCTGGTCTGGTCAAATGGGTGTGGTGACATCGCTGTTCCTTCCCCCAGATCTTGCTTATTTTTCAGTTGGTGGCGTAGTGGTTTGCGCATGCCCAAGGCCCGAATCCACTTCATAGGTGTGGAAAAAGAGCGCGATCTGCGCTATTCCCCTGGTGATTGGTGGGGGCGGCCATCTTCCTGTGGCCGCGCGTGCGCAGATGGAGTGCTCTGCTGCCCGCTGCTTCAGGAAAATGGCCGCGGGATGCCGCGCCTATGAAGTGGATTCGGGCCTTGGGCATGCGCAAACCACTACGCCACCAACGGAAAAATAAGCAAGATCTGGGGGAAGACACCACGCCCATCTGACCAGACCAGCCTGATTGACAGGCGAAAACGGCGACTTTGGTAATGTATTTCGGCAGCATAGGTGGGGAATCAGGGTCCACAAAATACACTATTGTAATGCACAGTTCAGGCCCTATTTAACGGTATTTGTATCTCATACGGAAAAAGCGGGGTGACAGGTTCCCTTTAAGTTGTGTTCATTTATGTATATTACAGAAAGACAGAAATCTCTTGAAAAAGGCTGATATGCCGAAACGTTGAGAAAATGTGATACATGTCTGTTATATAAAGTCTGCAGAATTTTTTCTTATACGGAATCCCACCGTCTAAGGAATTTTTTGAATTAAAGAGAATAATAAATAAAAAAAGAGTTTGACTATTTAAGAGTGTGCCGGAGTTTCTTTATATTATATTGAACTTTTTCTCCAGAGCACCTCCTTTAAACTAGTGAGCACCATCTTTATCGTATAATTTTGGGATAGATATGACGTTTTGATTGCTTGTTAGAGTATTTTTTTGTGATTTTATAGCAACCAAAGAACCCTAATGTTGGTGTTCTTGAATTTTTTTACGTTTACGGTGTTTGCCGATCGGGTAACTTATTTTTATATTTTGATAGATCAGTCTTTTCTGAATGTGGCGATACCACATGTGTATTTTTTGTTATCTTTATTTTTAATAGGGGAAAGGGGGCATGATTTGAACTTTTCTGTTTGTTTTTTTCATATTTTTTTTCATATTTATTTTATTTTTCACTGTACTTGTTAGTCCCCTTAGGAGACTTGAACATGCAATTGTCTGATCGCTTGTGCTGTATACAGGAATACCATAGTATTGCTGCATATAATAAAAATTATGGTATCCTTTGAAGCCCTGCCATGGGCAGGATATAAAGGAAGCCTCTATAGTGACAAGCACAGAGGTCTTTAACAGACCCCTGGCTGTGATGCCAACCCATTGGCGACCCGAGATATCACTTGTGCGCCAAATGGTTCATAGAATGATGCACCTCCGTTCCAGGGCATTGTTAATGGCGCTGTCAGAGTTTGACAGCAACATTTAACAGGTTAACAACCACGTGCAGCAGTTTTCACCACCTGCATTTGTTAGAGGCACGTCTTGGCTGTAAAACATAGCCATTACCTGCCGAGTATGGGGCGAGCTCGCTCCATGAGCCTGCTCCATACACCTGCTTGCCGACTTGCGCTGTACATGTAGCATGTAGTGAAGAGGTTAATTAAAAAGTCTTTGCTATTCCCTAACTTCTCTAATTTCTTTCTTTAGTTATTTTTCACTACTTCCTCTTTGATGATGCTTTATTT
The DNA here is from genome assembly GCF_051348905.1 of Ranitomeya variabilis. Taxonomy (NCBI): domain Eukaryota; kingdom Metazoa; phylum Chordata; class Amphibia; order Anura; family Dendrobatidae; genus Ranitomeya; species Ranitomeya variabilis. The sequence goes on from NC_135234.1 coordinate 415,575,021, forward strand.
GAGAATCCCAGTGCAGGCTGAGGAAGTCAAACGAGTCGTTATCATTGGGCAGAGGCTGCTGTCATTGAGTTGTCAATTCCGACGTTTGCTCAGTAGATATGCACAGTGACAGTGCGCTCGCTCACCAACTCTGATGTGAAGTGACTAGCTGGCAAGAGAGTGGACTGTCAGTGCACATTGTAAGAAAATTACCCGTCATGCAGGTAAAGCATGCTGTTTGTTCTTACAAAGCTCTCCAGATGGTTCATTACTTCTGATCAGGGTAAGCGAGAGAGCGTACTGTCCATATTGTACAGCGACAATAATCTGCTGTGCATACGTCGGAATTGACAACCGATGCATGCTTAGTAGGGAATGGGACTAGCCTAGCCTAGACTCTGAAACAGACTTCACTGATGCTACAGGGAGGGGGGCAGAGACTGCGGCAGTGACCCCAGCCGCTGCTCCTGATGACAACTCACTTGATATCCCAACATGCACTGGGATTCTCAAAAACTAAGCATTATCAAAGAGCATTTAGAGTAGTGAGGGAATGGTAGGGACTTTTTAATTAAGGTATATTTAAAAAAAAAAGAGATTAGATTATGACATTACACAGATAGGCATTTGGGAATAAAGTAAATTTTAGTTCTAGACCATCCCTTTAACGCAAAGTGGAATGAAAAAGTGAATAATTACATTTTTTCAACTAAAATGCTAATTTTGCTTCACATTTTTACATTTTCATAAACTGAAATGAGAGAAAATACACAAAAATATTTGTTAAGCAATTCCTACTGAAAATATGTGGCACCTGTTATGTGATCGGAATCTACTTTTTACTTTTGGATCATTTTGGCTGTGGACGCCATGTTGCATTTGCAAAGTCCCAAAAGTGCTAATACAGTAATAATTCTAGGCATGAAGTGATCTTTTTCAACCCAGATGCATCTAAAAATGGTACGAATGAAAACATCAATGAGAAAAGTCCTCAAATAGCATCAGAAAATTGACAACTCGTCAGTGTGACTGCTGCCTCTGCAAAGCGCAGCAGATGAGGTCAGTAGCTACTGCGCTCTGTACATTGAAGTTGAACGTGGAAGGCCCAGTAGCTAGTGACAAAGTCATCTCATCTGCTGCACTTTGCCGAAGCATTCAAACATTTGTGATGCATGGACTGACCCATGGATTTCCTAACCCAAGCTTTCCAGGTTCATACACATATGTGAAGTTCCCAAGTTCAGGTCAGGAGAACGAAGGCCAGTCTGTATATTATGGTCTGTACACAGACTGTGATACACGGACATCTGAATGAGACTTTACAATGACAAAGCAGAGCTCAGTGTTGAGAGCACAGCAGCCTTGATGATTTGACTGCTGAGCTCTGAATGCTGTAGCAGTAACAGCAGGTTAGGCACCAGGGCAGTGGTTTTCACAGCTGTGAACTTGGCATGACAGGGGGTATGCACACTTCCCAGCTGATGCTGCCACAACATAGAAGATACAGTCAAAGAGGACCCTTATGAAAAAGCAAAATTTGGAGCTAAAAAAGATTTATCTGGAAAAAATGTGATTTTTTTTTATTTTCACAGTTCTACGTTATAAACTTTTGTGAAGCACCTGTGGGTTCAAGGTGCTCAATACCCATCTAGATAAGTTCCCTAAGGGGTCTAGTTTCCAAAATGGTGTCAGTTGTTTTGGGTTTCCACTGTTTAGGCACATCAGGAGCTCTCCAAACACGACATGGCATCTGCTAATGGTTTTGAGTATCTTGAGGGGTGCAACTTTTGAAATGGGTATTTTCTGTCAGATAATCCCCTCAAAGTCACTTCAAATGTGAGGTGGTCCCTAAAAACTAGTTTTGCAAATCTTGTTGTAAAAATGAGAACTCGCTGGTCAACATTTAACCCTCATAACTTCCTAACAAAAAAGATTTATGTTTAAAAAATTGTGCTGATATAAAGTAGACATGTGGGAAATGTTATTTATTAACTACTTTGTGTGATATGACTCTCTGATTTAAGGGCATAAAAGTTAAAAGTTTGAAAACTGCAAAATTTTCAAAATATTTGCAAAATTTCCATTTTTTTCACGAATAAACGCAAGTCATATCAAATAAATTTTACCACTATTATGAAGTACAATATATCACGGGAAAACAGTCTCAGAATCAGTAGAATCCATTGAATCGTTTCAGAGTTATGACCTCATGAAGGGACAGTAGTCAGAATTGTACAAATTGGCTTGGTCAGGAAGGTGAAAACAGACTTCGGGCGAAGGGGTTAAAATAATGTACCGTATGTTGGTTTATTAAATATATATATAGAAACAAAATACTGTACTTACATTGATTCAGTGCAATTACCACCCACACATTAGTATTGGGGAAATCATTAAAAATGCAATTTGGTAGATCCAGAACAAAGCTTTTATCCGTTACGTTGCCAGTTATGTTTTGTGGAATCTTTGGAATATAGTCTGATACACCTGCAAAATAAAAATGTGCTCAATAATTTTGCTCCTCATGACTTTGCAATTTAATGATACGGTAAATGGAATTTAGAAATTATGATCTATACAAATCTGGTGTGTTTTAAAGGCTATGCACACCTTAGCACGGATTCATTTTACTGTTTCTAAATTTTTACAACTTTCTAAATCTTCTTCATAATTTTTTTTTCTACCATTTTACTGCTGCATAGTGTCTGTAAGTCCTTTACTTAGCTGCCTGCATTAACAAAAATGTTACAAGTCCACTAGAGTGCCTGATCCTTGTTCTGATGGCTCTCTCTGCTCCTCTCTCCTTTCTCTCAGTGTTAGAGACTGCAGCATGAAATGGGATGGGATTGTATACAAATTTACACAGTATCATATATCATGCTTCTTTTTAACCCCTTAACAAATGCCAATACGCCTTTTAACAGCGCTAAGAAATAAGTGTATAGCGCCCCCCAGCGTCAGATAATCTCCGGGGGAACAGCTACCGAGGGGTAGCAGAGACCCCAGAGAACATGATTCGGGTCAGTTTTTACCATCCCCAGTCTTGTGTTCACCGTTATTCACTGAAACACACAAGAAATTTTACTGCTAACATGAACTACAATATGTCACAGAAAAACAGCCTCAGAAACAGTGGGATATGTTTTAAGCGTTCCAGAGCTATAACTTCATAAAGTGACAGTGGTTAGAATTGTAAAAATTGGCTAAGGGGTTAAAGCTGCGTATACTCACCTGCAATGCGTGTTTGAAATCCACAATGTATCAATTTCTCTTGTGGATACGTTATTATTATTATTTATTATTATAGCGCCATTTATTTCATGGCGCTTTACATGTGAGTGGGGTATACATAATAAAAAACAAATACAAAAATCTTATGCAATACAAGTCCCAACTGGTACAGGAGGAGAGAGGACCCTGCCCGCGAGGGCTCACAATCTACAAGGGATGGGTGAGGATACAGTAGGCGAGGGTAGAGTTGGCTGTGCAGCGGTTTGGTTGACAGGTGGTTACTGTAGGGTGTAGGCTTGTTGGAAGAGGTAGGTCTTCAGGTTCCTTTTGAAGATTTCGATGGTAGGCCAGGTCTGATATGTTGAGGTAGAGAGTTCCAGAGTATGGGGGATGCACGAGAGAAATCTTGTATTCGATTGTAGGAAGAGGAGATAAGAGGGGAGTAGAGAAGGATATCTTGTGAGGATTGGAGGAGTTGAGTTGAGAATTATGTGCCAATTTTCCCATATAATTGCATTAGATGCAGAAAATTACAGGTAGCAAATGCATGTAATCCACACATGAGTGTGTAAGGGGCAGAGCCAGGGCCGTAGTCATGGCTAAGCTTATCAGCGCTGGCATGCCCTGGCCTTCCATCACATGAAAATAACGTCCCACTGTCAGCTTACTTGTCTCTTTGTCCTCTGCACTGTCAGATTCCACATTGCACTTGGCTTTATATTTCCCTGCACTCCTCTCCTTGTCGCACGGCACATGCCCAGGTTGGACTGTATCATACAGTTCCTCAGCGTCCTCCCTGTCCCGACTCACTGCGCTAGGGGATTCCCTGAGCCGTTTCACCCTGGATTTGAGGGCATCAACCCATGCAATGAACTGCCACATGGTGTGCGACCTGCCTGTCTGTACTGCTGTGACTTCTTCTGCTGCTAACACTTCTGTCACTGTGGCCACTGCTGTCTTTCCTGCAGCACAGACCTAAGGCCCCTGGATGGCTGAGCTTCTCCCTTAGAAAAAACGTTGCGGGGTGCTGAGTAGCTCAGGCGTTAAGCCCAACAGCGCACTTCAGGCTCCCTAGCCTCTTCTGCCTCTTCCCAGGAAATGTTCCTCACTTACTATCCAGCTGACCCCTCCTAAAGTTAGCTGTGTAATAGATTGTGTTCTATCCTATCTACGTATACTAAAATGCCCCATCTAGTGGCTGAACTTAGCACTGTGCTTTCCCTACAAATTAACCAAAAACACAGTGCAGATAAAACATACAAGCCTACAGTTACACCATATACATACAATAAAACATAATGGGACGAGTGTGAGGGGGGGGAAAATACAAGTGTATCAATGAGGGTATGTTCTCACGGTCAGGAACTGGCGGTGATTCCGCATGTGTTCATTGAACCGTGTGGAATTACTGCACCCAATACATTGGATGGGAAATTTATCTTGCGGAGATGGAGTGCCTCCACAGGATAAATTGACATGCTGCGGTCTCGAAAGATGCGCCACATGTCCGTCTCCGCAGGGAAGCCGGAGGCGTCCATGCACGCATAGTGGAAATGGGATTTCTTCAAATCCCATCCACTATGCTGTAACATCTGGCCGCTGCGGGTTGGACTCTGCAGATGTACACAGCTTCAAACCCGCAGCATTTACTGACTGTGGAAACATACCCTAAAACTTTGTCAAAGCCAAATGCCAGTAAATATAAAAAAGCAGCTTAATTTAAAATATGTTAAACTAAAAAGGTACAAAAAGTACAGCGTCAAAAACGTGATAAAAATGCTTGCATAAAAATGCACTCACAAGCACAATTAAAAAAAACAAGTAATTCAGCTAGTAGGTGCAGAATTGTTGCAGAAAATTTACAATATCAAAAACTCACCAAATACTCATCGTGGGAATATTTCTTTAAGCAATCAGCGGTATGTGTATTTTTGGGAAACAAGAAGTCCCATCCATGTACATTATAATTGTCACAGTCAATACTGAAAAAACTACAACCTGTTGCCTGAATTTGGTTCAGGTTATAATGATACAAAAAGGGAGTGCCTGGTACCCTATCTTCTTTAATGGCCCATAGCTCAAGATCTAGTGAGGGGGATAGTGATGTTATAAAATACCTATTCGACCGCCAATCTTGGAAGTTGTTATCAACCACTGGGACTCCCATCGATCTAAAAAATGGAGATCTGCAGAGCCCTGTCGTAGTTGAGTATGTGTGTTAGAAATAATCTGAGCACTGTACTCATCTATACACAACAGTCCCACAGACAATAAACGAAGCAGTGCTGAAAATTTCAACCTCTGTTCATAAAGGTTGCTACAGAGTCCATTCTTAGAATCAATGGGAGCCCAAATAAACAGACCCTCAGAGATCAGTAAATCAACTATCCTATGGAAAGTGATAGGCTAAAAAATTGGGACATAGTGGATAGAGAATTGATAGCAACCAATGCCAGGCAGCTGCTGCCAAGGAATTTATAAAGAGGAATGTCACAAGGAGGACCTAAATGCACATCATTACTATTATTCATCTAGCATCAACTTCAATTATTGCGAATTTTCTGGTACCAGACATTTGTTACACCTCAACTAGGATGGATGATTTTCCTCTTATGATCACACAGGTTGCACAACCTCAAAACCACGTCTGCTTGTTACATACGCCCATTAAGGCCTACAAGACGTTTAATTTTGTATAGTTAGTTATTGATTTAATAAGCTGAAGTAAGAAACTTGCTTTCCATATTATGTTTTTCCATTAGACTGCAATCACACATGCAGTTTTTCATTAAACCAAACACATGAAATTAGATGTGGAGTTTGCATGGTTTGCAGCTCACAGACAGAATCAGAAAGAAAAAGTACCATGTAACAAAACAGCAAGACCATCATCACTGAACCATTCTTCAAGTCTGAGATAGTCCCAAGTGGATATAACGGAAATCTGGCAGCTATTCATCTTATCCGTAGTCATTGTGGTATATACCCCAGTTGAGTGGTGGGTCCTATCGGTTTTCTCTAATATACAGCCTATCTTATCCTCCCCCCTATCTATAGGGTATTGACATGCTATTGTATATGTAATCTTTAATATTTAATGTGTATGTTTTTGATATATGTGCTTAATAAATGTATACTTTTTTACATATTTGTACCTTCCTTGTTCTCTATTGGGTTCATTCTTCAAGTTGTCTTGTTTGTTGGTGTGTATTATAAACATCCAAAAACATGTGGCATTATTTCCAATGGCAGAGAATAGACAAATACATATCATGGCTGTACATCTAAGATGTAAAGTAATGCAAGTCTTTAGACAAAACTCAACAAACAATTTAAAGACACATAAAATGTGCATACTGGATCAAATCCCAGACTCCAATCCCAAGCTGATGCTCATGAGACATAACCCACATGAATGGGTTATTCGAGGGATACACATTAAGTCCACATACCCACATGAATGGGGAATGGGTTGTTGGTGGAGAGATACACATCAAATCGTCATGCCTGCATAAATGGGGAATGGGTTATTGGTGAAGATACATATCGGGTTCTCATACCCACATAAATGGGGAATTGGTTGTTGGTGGAGAGATACACATCGAATCGTAGTGCCTGCATAAATGAGGAATGGGTTATTTGTGAAGATACACATCGGGTCCTCATACCCACATGAATGGGGAATGGGTTGTTGGTGGAGAGATACACATAGGGTCCTCATACCCACATAAATGGAGATGGGTTATTGGTGGAGATACACATCAGGACCTCATACCCACATGATTGGAGAATGGGTTATTGGTGGAGATACAAATCGAATCCTCATACTTGCATAACTAGGGAATGGGTTATTGGTAGAGATACACATCGGGTCTTCACATCCACATATAGTGATCTTTATGAGCCATTTACCATTTTTTCTTGTATTGATTATTTCCTGTGGCACAATGATACTGGTCTTGCTGCCTGCATATAGCAATAAACAGATACATTCCAAACTACTTCGGCCTTCTGCATTGGACATCTTGCCCTAACAGCCAGATTTTGGTCCCATTTATGCACAGATGTTTGTGTAGTTTTTTATTGAGTTGGGTGATGTTTTTTTTGGCATGGGAACATAATTTGGGCTTATTTTGACTTCAGTGTTATTTTGTCTGTGTGCTTTCTGTGCATTCCGCAGACAACACATGGGCACATTATCTTCTATAAACCAGTGGAATAATCTGATCCCGTTTGCAAATCATGCTCTCCCATTCAAGTGAAGGGATTTGAGAAAAAAATGGCAGCACACATAGGACATCCTTGTCCTATCCTTTTTCATGGAACTGTTTCTAGGTGATGGTTGTGAAACCCCCCCCACTATGAGCATCCTTCCTTTCTTTTATTTTAGTGGACATGAACTATGAACAGCTTCCTACACTAATAATGTGAGTTGTTGTTTTTTTTATGTTTTTAAGAACGGCTACGTCTGCAAAGCTACTGTTGTCTTCTCTGTTGTGTATCGGGCATTTGACCTAAATTTGTACAGTTTACAATTGTGAAGGCAGTGTGGGACTGGTGTGCCAAGGGCCCACCAGTAACCTTAACTCCAGGGCCCTACGTTTAAGCTATATTCAAATATGACATTATCCTCATTCACAAATTTCTATAGCAATAAAATGGGTTGATTGTTAAATTAAAAAAAAATAAATGCTGACTCTGTATGTACATAGGGAACCAAGTGTATTGTGCTATATAAGAGGGTGGTGGCCCACTCGGAACAAAATATGGCACCTAACAGACTGACAAAGTCACTGGATGGTCATAAGGATGTAAGTTATTTAACTTCTTCCCAACATTGGATGTCCCAAGACCTCATGTATCATGCTGGCTCAGGAACTGAGCTTGCATACTACCCAGCTGATACTGGATGGGCAATACATCTGCCTTTAACAGCTTCGAGTGGTGCTGTTAACCCCTTAAATGCATCTGTCAATCTCTGACAGTGACATTTAGAGCCTGAGGTCTGGGGTCCTTCATTTCAAAATATAAAAATTTGAATCATGAAATATGAAATATTAATACATAATCAGATTTGGTATCACTGTGTCCATAAACGTCTTGTCTAACAAAATATAAAATTAATAAATCCGTTCAAAAAATTCAAAAAGAAATTAAAATGCCATAAATTTATATTTCCATTCGTGGCTTCTCGGCAAAAAAATGCAATAAGAAGTGATTAAAACATTACATCTACCGAAAAATCGTATCATTAAAATCCATCAGAACGTGATGCAAAAAAATAAGCCATCACACAGCTTCATTGATGTAAAAATGAAAATGTTCCATATTGGGGACCACATTTATTCTTATGAATTTGTGAATTTTTTTCACTACTTACATAAATAAATCTCTAGAAGTTTAGCACCGCTGTTATTGTACTGATGCGTAGAATCATATTGCTAAGTCATTTTTCCGCTCAATGAACACAGTAGAAACAAACCCTAAAAAGAAATGGCGGAATTGCTATTTGTTTTTGTTTTTTGTTTTTTTTCACTGCAATTGAAATTGGATTTTTTTTTTCCAGTTTTTCAGTGCTTTGCATGGTAAAATGAATTGATTCATTCAAATCTTCAACTCATACAGTTATGTTGGCTGAAACATAAAAAGTTATGGATGAGGAAAAAAATTATAGTATAAAAGCAAGCAACACCAGGTCAAAAAGGTGAAAGAACCTTAAAAAAAACCTGCGTTTATCACTGTTATTTCTTAGGAGTGTGAATACATTTTTGTCCCAAATGCTTACAAAGCAATAGACTACATATGCATGTCATATTTTTTATGATTACAGGAAATATGATTTTGGTGCCCTCTATGTGTAGTGTGGGGTCGATCTCTCTCTGCCTGCCCTCCACGTGTAGTGTGCAGTATATTGCTCTCAGCGTGCCCTTCAAATATAATGTGGGGTCAATCATTCTCGGCCTGCCCTCTATATGTAGTGTGCTGTATATCGCTCTCTGCCTGGCTTCTGTACCTTCTGTATGTAATGTGGGGTCTATCACTTCCTGCCAGTCCTCTATGTGTACTGTAGGGTCTATCGATCTCTGCCTGCCCTCCATGTGTAGTGTGGGGTCTATTGCTCTCTGACTGACCTCCATGTGTAGTGTGGGGTCTATCGCTCTCTGACTGACCTCCATGTGTAGTGTGGGGTCTATCGCTCTCTGACTGGTCTCCATGTGTAGTGTGGGGTCTATCACTCTCTGCCTGACCTCCATGTGTAGTGTGGGGTCTATCGCTCTCTGACTGGTCTCCATGTGTAGTGTGGGGTCTATTACTCCCTGCCTGCCCTCTATTTGTAGTGTGGGGTCTATTACTCTCTGCCTGCCCTCCATGTGCAGTGTGGGGTCTATCATTCTCGGCCTGCCCTCTATATGTAGTGTGCTGTATATCGCTCTCTACCTGCCTTCTGTATGTAATGTGGGGTCTATCATTTCCTGCCTGTCCTCTATGTGTACTGCAGGGTCTATCGATCTCTGCCTGCCCTCCATGTGTAGTGTGGGGTCTATCGCTCTCTGACTGACCTCCATGTGTAGTGTGGGGTCTATCGCTCTCTGACTGACCTCCATGTGTAGTGTGGGGTCTATCGCTCTCTGACTGACCTCCATGTGTAGTGTGGGGTCTATCGCTCTCTGACTGACCTCCATGTGTAGTGTGGGGTCTATCGCTCTCTGACTGACCTCCATGTGTAGTGTGGGGTCTATCACTCTCTGCCTGATCTTCATGTATAGTGTGGGGTCTATCACTCTGTGCCTGCCCTCTATTTGTAGTGTGGGGTCTATTACTCCCTGCCTGCCCTCCATGTGTAGTGTGGGGTCTATCGTTCTCTGCCTGCCCTCCATGTGTAGAGTGGGATCTATCATTCTCTGCCTGTCCTCCATGTGTAGTGTAGAGTCTATCGCTTTTTGCCTGACCTCCATGTGTAGTGTGTGGTCTATCACTCTCTGCCTGACCTCCATGTGTAGTGTGGGGTCTATCACTCTCTGCCTGCCCTCTATTTGTAGTGTGGGGTCTATTACTCTTTGCCTGACCTCCATGTGTAGTGTGGGATCTATCATTCTCTGCCTGTCCTCCATGTGTAGTGTGGGGTCTATCATTCTCTGCCTGTCCTCCATGTGTAGTGTGGGGTCTATCGCTTTCTGCCTGACCTCCATGTGTAGTGTGGGGTCTAGCACTCTCTGCCTGCCCTCTATGTGTAGTGTGGGGTCTATTACTCTCTGCCTGCCCTGCATGTGTAGTGTGGGGTCTATCATTCTCTGCCTTTCCTCCATGTGTAGTGTGGGGTCTATCGCTTTTTGCCTGACCTCCATGTGTAGTGTGGGGTCTATCACTCTCTGCCTGCCCTCTATGTGTAGTGTGGGGTCTATTACTCTCTGCCTGCCCTCCATGTGTAGTGTGGAGCCTATCATTCTCTGCCTGTCCTCCATGTGTAGTGTGGGGTCTATCGCTTTTTGCCTGACCACCATGTGTAGTGTGGAGTCTATCACTCTCTGCCTTCCCTCTATGTGTAGTGTGGGGTCTATCAGTCTCTGCCTGTCCTCCATGTGTAGTGTGGAGGTCTATTGCTTTTTGCCTGACCTCCATGTGTAGTGTGGAGTCTATCATTCTCTGCCTGTCCTCCATGTGTAGTGTGGGGTCTATCGCTTTCTGCCTGACCTCCATGTGTAGTGTGGAGTCTATCATTCTCTGCCTGTCCTCCATGTGTAGTGTGGGGTCTATCACTCTCTGCCTGCCCTCTATGTGTAGTGTGGGGTCTATTACTCTCTGCCTGCCCTCCATGTGTAGTGTGGAGTCAATCATTCTCTGCCTGTCCTCCATGTGTAGTGTGGGGTCTATCGCTTTTTGCCTGACCACCATGTGTAGTGTGGAGTCTATCACTCTCTGCCTTCCCTCTATGTGTAGTGTGGGGTCTATTACTCTCTGCCTTCCCTCCATGTGTAGTGTGGGGTCTATCAGTCTCTGCCTGTCCTCCATGTGTAGTGTGGGGGTCTATTGCTTTTTGCCTGACCTCCATGTGTAGTGTGGAGTCTATCATTCTCTGCCTGCCCTCCATGTGTAGTGTGGAGTCTATCATTCTCTGCCTGTCCTCCATGTGTAGTGTGGGGTCTATCGCTTTTTGCCTGACCACCATGTGTAGTGTGGAGTCTATCACTCTCTGCCTTCCCTCTATGTGTAGTGTGGGGTCTATTACTCTCTGCCTTCCCTCCATGTGTAGTGTGGGGTCTATCATTCTCTGCCTGTCCTCCATGTGTAGTGTGGGGTCTATCGCTTTCTGCCTGACCTCCTTGTGTAATGTGGGGTCTATCTCTCTCTGCCTGCCCTCCATGTATAGTTTGGGGTCTGTCACTCTCTGCCTGACCTGCAAGCCAGCAAAAAAAGTTCTGCAGCTACGAAGGTTCACTGTGAGCACCCAACACTGACCAGTATAATTATTATTTTTAAAAAATGGGTCCTGCACCCTCCTCAATGAAAGAGGCTGGTTGCTACATTTCACAGGGTATCCAATTGGTGGAGGGTAAAAATAGGGCAACTTTCTCAAAAACTAGGTAAGTTGTCATGCCTCCATGAAAGGGATTATTCAATCATAAGGATTGATAGTATATGTCAGCCATCACTGTCTGATCAGAGGAGCTGCTATTACCAAAATCTACAATGAAGGGGATGATTTTTAAAACATTTTTAGAAATACATCTGTAAAATGTAATAGCCATTTTTTCTATTTACCATTTTAATCGCTATTTATTATCTACACAAAGTTTACAATGTTAGTTAGGCTGCTGTTAACAGAAATAATTGAGCAAACCTAGATTATTAATGTCATGTTTTTGGAAGCAGACACTTCCTAAGTTATGAGGAATCTTAGTTATCAGTTGTTTTGTATGGAGCAGCAGGCAGGCTGCTGGAAAGAATCCTATACAGACGTGGTGAAGATATAAAGAATCAGAAGTCTTACCTGAAGCATTTACACCAATGGACACAACCAAAAGCAAGCCAAGTGTAACATGTAGATCCATTACTTCTTCGGGTTTTCATCTGAAGATCTGATGATAAAGTAGGTTTTCTATAAATATGTTCAACTCAAAAAATTTGCACTTGACACAAGATCACCGAGCACACTAAGACTTATGACATTTCCCACCAGCCCTGGTTCTCCCCTAGGGCAAACATCACTGATTTATGAAATGACATTCTTTACGTTTTGTATTGAGTCGCTTATTGCCGGAGTGACAAACATGTAAAACCTGTTTATATGCAAAGCAACAAGAGTGTAAAATCTTCCATTATAAGGTAATCATAGTCACAAATTAGTATACAAAGCCTTATTTTACGTAGCTCTAGATTCTTCAAATGGTTTCAGTCATAAGGAAGTACAGTTATATATGAGCAGTATGGTAGTCATGGACAAAATATTTGTGCCGTTTTTTTTCAACAAAATTAACAATACCATTTTTTTTAAAGTGCCACCTCACATTTGAAGTCACTTTGACTGGTCTATATGATAGAAAATGCCCAAAAAGTGACACCATTCTAAAAACTGCACCCCTCAAGGTGCTCAAAACCACATTCAAGAAGTTTATTAACCTTTCACGTGCTTCACAGGAATTTTTGGAATATGGAAAAAAATGAACATTTAACTTTTTTCACAATTTTTTTTTTACTTCAGATCCAATTTTTTTTATTTTGACAAGGGTAACAGGAAAAAATGGACTCCAAAATTTGTTGTGTAATTTTTCCTGAGCATGCCAATACCCCATATGAGAGAGAGGGAGAAAACCACTGTTGACTTTTTGAATGCAAAATTTGCTGGAACATTTGGCAGACGACATGTCGCGTTTGGAGAGCCTCTGTGTCATGATCCAGGCTGGGGTTTGTTTTATGTTATTCTCTCCCCAGTCTGGTCATGCAGGGGTTAACCTTCTCTGCCTTGTTTTGGTTTCTGTGTGACTATTTCAATCTGCTGTGGCCTGCAGACCAATGTCAGTGATAGTTCATGTTCCCAGGCTAGAGCAGCTGACTCCTTGATACCGTGTTTTGTCCTCTGTCTGTTTACTCTGTTCCCGTGACTGCCCTTTCCTGCCACCCTGCTTGTCTTAGTGTTCGTTCCCCGTGCTTGGACCTCTTGATATTTGACCCAACTTGTCATCTCACCTGTTTGACTGTCTCTCGTCTCTGTTATCTCTGCTCCCTTCTGGCTCTGACTTCTGGCTTGTATTTGACCACGTGCAATGCTGTGACCTCTGGTACTTCTTGTCCTGTTTCTGATATGGCTGGTCTGACCATTCTTTCGCCATCAGGTGGCGCTTGTGCTGCTGCTCAGTGGTGTTACGCTGTGTGTGCAACCTCTCTTCCCTCACCAGCATCCCCTGGTGGAGGTTGCTTTTTACTGAACTGCAGCAGCATTACACTCTGATGTGCCTAAACAGTGAAAATCCCGCACAAGTGACACCGTTTGGTAGACTAGACCCCTCAGGATACTGATCTACATGTGTGGTGAGCACATTGAACCCTCACGTGCTTCACAGAAGTCTATAGCATTGAGCCGTGAAAATTTAAAAAAATCACATTTTCCCACAAATATATTTTATGCCCCAAATGTTGCATTTTCATAAGGGTAACAGGAGAAATTGCACAATGCAATTTGTTGTCAAATTTCTCCTGAGTACGCTGATAATCAATATTAGGGAGAAAACTACTGTTTAGGCTCACGGCAGAGCTAGGAAGGGAAGTAGCATCATTTGACTTTTTGAATTTAAATTTGTCCGAAATCATTATCGGACGTCATGTCCTGTTTTGAGAGCCCCTGATGTGCATAAACAGTGAAAACCCCACACAAATGACTCCTTTTTGGAAATTAGACCCCTCAAAGAATGTATTTAGATGTATGGTGAGCATCTTGAACCCCCAGGTACTTCACAGAAGTTTATAACGTTAAGCAGTGAAAATAAAAAAATCACATTTTCCCAACAAAAAATGTTATTTTTGCCCCAAATTTAGCATTTTTTAAGAATAAATGGAGAAATTGCACCATACAATTTGTTGTACAATTTCTCCTGAGTAAGCTGATACCCAATATGTGGGAGAATACTACTTTTGAGGCACAGTGCAAAGCTCAGAAGGGAAGAGGTGCCATATTGGCGTTCAGATTTTGCTGGAATGGTTGAGGGTGCCATGTCACATTGGCAGAGCCCTGAGGTGTCAGAAAAACAGAAACTCCTTATATGTGAACTCATTTTACAAACTACACTCCCCAATGAATTAATCTAGGGGTGCAGTGATGATATTGACACCACATGTGCCTCACAGAATTTTATACCACTGAGCAGTGAAGAAAAAATAAATTACATTTTAGCCCCAAGTTTTAAATTTTTCTAAGAGCTAATAGGATTTTTTTTTACATCAAACTGAGGTCCATTTTTTCCTGAGTGCGCCAGTGCCCTAAATGTAATAGGGAAATATTTTTCAGGCACCGTGCAAAGCTCAGAAGGGAAGAAGCGCCAGATTTTACAGTTATGGTTTGCAGGTGCCATGACCCACTAGGAGAGCCCATGAGGTGCCAGAACAGCAGAACCCCCCATAAGTGACCCCATTTTACAAACTATACCTCTTAATCAATTCATCTAGGGGTGCATTGATCATATTGACACCACAGGTGTGTCACAGAATTTTATACCATTGGGCAGTGAAGAAAAAATAACTACATTTTTACCATCAAAATTTAGTTTTAGTCCCATATTTTACATTTTCACACAAAAAGTGGGTACAAATAACATCATAATTTGTCCCACAATTTCAACTGATCATGGAAATACCCCATATGTGGCTGTACAGTACTACTTAGCCATACGGAGAGACTCGGGAGGAACGGAGCGCTGTTTGCCTCATGGAGCGCAGATTTTCCTAGAACAGTTTGTGGACTCCTTTTACAGTGCCCCTAATTGTTAGAAGAGCAGAATCTCACTTCAAGTGACCCCATTTTGGAAATGATATCCCTTGTAGAATTTATCTACATGTGTAGTGACGATTTTGACTCCATGGGTGTTTTCCATAAACAAGCAGCAATGAAAGTTGCAGAGTAAAAATTGCAAACTGCTGTTGTAGTGACCAGTACGCTCTAGTGACCAGTACGTTGCAGTAACCAGTACGTTATGCCCAAGCACGTGCTTCTGGAGGCATATACCTGTAAGTTAAGTGGGCTCTCATTGCTTCAGAAATGCCAAACATGTGATCGCGTTTTGTGGTTTAGGTACACTGTGGGGCTCAGAAGGGAGGAGGCATTTGTATTTGGGAGCGGAGAATTTGCTGAATTTCTTTTGGAGGGTGAGGAGCCATTTCGCTTTTCCAGAGCCTTTGTACTATCAGTAACGTGGAAGTCCCCTATATTTCCGTTAACAGATGACAGACCTGAGTGGGGACTTGCTTTTTTTTTTATTGAGCTGAAGCTTTTGTTGGAACATTTTACATAATGTTTGGGATCACATATATCTGGTGGTGCTCTACGCTGAGCACTTACTTTAAGGTCTCCATCTAAATCTCTGAGTGACGTGATTCAGATGAACCTGCCTAGGGATTCATTCACTATAATGATGCAGCAGAGTTACTCGTGACTCTGTCTGGCCTCTTTTCAGCAGTGTCCTTCATTTCAGAAGTGCACAAAACTGTGGCCGACTGCACTTTTATGCAATTCTAAAAAGACGGACACTGCAGGATCACAGGTCAGATGGCGTCCACAGTGAATCATAGAAACATAGAATGGTAGAGTTTGAAGGGACCTCCTGGGTCATCTGGTCCAACCCCCTGCTCAAAGCAGGATTCACTAAATCATCCCAGACAGATGTCTGTCCAGCCTCTGTTTCAAGACTTCTATTGAAGGGGAACTCACCACCTCTCGAGGCAGCCTGTTTCTCTCATTGATCACCCTAACTGTCAAAAAGTTTTTTCTAATATCTAATCTGTGTCTCCTCCCATTCAGTTTCATCCCATTGCTTCTAGTCCTTCCTTGTGCAAATGAGAATAAAGATGATCCTTCTACAATGTGACAGCCCTTGAGATATTTGTAGACAGCTATGAAGTCTCCTCTCAGTCTTCTTTTTTGCAAGCTAAACATTCCCAAATCCTGTAAATGTTCCTCATAGGACATGGTTTGCAGACCAGTCACCATTGTGGTCGCTCTTCTCTGAACTTGCTCCAGTTTGTTGATGTCTTCTTTTTTTTTTTCTTTTTTAAACTGTGGTGCCCAAAACTGGACACAGTATTCCAGGTGAGGTCTGACCAAAGAGGAGTAGAGGGCAATAATGACTTCACGTGATCAAGACTGTATGCTTCTGTTAATACATCCAAGAATTGTATTTGCCTTTTTTGCTGCTGCATCACACTGTTGACTCATGTCCAGTCTGTGATCTATTAGTATACCCAAGTCTTTTTCACATGTGCTCTTGCTTAGCCCTATTCCTCCCATTCTGTATATGCTTTTTACATTTTTATTGCCCATATGTAGTACTTTGCATTTTTCCCTGTTAAAAACTATTCTGTTAGTTGCTGCCCACTGCTCCAGTTTATTTATATCTTTTTGAATCCTCTCTCTTCTCTAGTATTAGCTATCCCTCCTAGCTTTGTGTCATCAGCAAATTTAATCAGTTTACCCTCAATTCCTTAATCAAAATCATTGATCAAGATGTTGAACAATACAGGGCCCAGGACTGAGCCCTGTGGTACCCCACTTTAGACATTCTTCCAACTGGATGTGCAGCCATTTACGACCACTCTTTGGGTTCGATCACTAAGCCAGTTTTGTATCCACCTAACAGTTGCCTTGTTCATTCCATACTTAGTCATTTTTTTCAATAAGGATTGTGTGAGATAATTTGTCAAATGCTTTGATGAAGTCAAGATATACTATATCTACAGCATTTCCCTGATCCATCCAGTCAGTGATTCTGTCACAGAAGGAAATTAAGTTAATCTGACATGATCTATTAATTAGTTACAAACCCATGCTGACTCTGTTTAATCACTTCATTCTTATCCAAGTACTTACATACATGTTGTTTAATAATTTGTTCAAAGATCTTTCCTGGTATAGACGTCAGTGCCTCCATCTGCCTCATTATAGTGAGTTTTCCATCAAGGGTTCCGTGTGAATCACATATTTCAGAGGTGTACATGAAAATCCCTGTGTAAGCTCTCAGCGCAACGTACAGGATGAATGTGCGCCAAGCCTTACTGCGATCTTTGGGAGGCAGAATAAAAAAATCATCAGCGGGTGAAGAATTGGTTTTATTTATTTTTTATGCCATTCCTTGTGTGGTATAAATTATTAAGTGACTTTCTTCTTCGGGTCAGTGCGATTACAGGGATACCAGATTTTTATCGGGTTTTTATGTTTGGCTGCTGTCACACACTAAAAGATGCTTTTTTGTTGTAAAAACTAGTTTTTTGCATCACCATGTTTTGACAGCTATAATGTTTCCATATTTGGCTCACAGAGTTCGTGCAGAACAAACGGACGTTTTTATTGGTACTATTTTCAGACACGTGACATTTTTTGATCACTTTCTATTCTGATTTTTGGGAGGCAGAATGAACAAAAACCAGCAATTCAGGAATATTTTTTGTGGTGGAGGTTTTATGTCATTCCGCATGTGTCAAAATTGATAAGGCAGTTTTATTCTTTGGGTCAGTAATATTACAGCGATACCCAGGCTCGGACTTTCCCACAGGGTAACAGGGAAATCCCCCGGTGTGCCCCTGTGCAGACTTGGGCCCCCATCCTCACTGTATGGGCAGTATTTGGCATAATTCACTTGGCTCTGGCGATACCTCATTTATATCTTTTTTTCATGCTTTGGCACCTGTACACAATAAAAACTATTTTATAGAAAAAAATATTATTTTTGCATCTCTTTATTCTGAGAGCTATAACTTTTTTATTTTTCCGCTGATGGAGCTGTATGGTTGACTGTTTTTTGTGGGACAAGATGACATTTTCAGCGGTACTATATTTATTTATATCTGTCTGATGATTGCTTTTTATTCCACTTTTTGTTCGGCTTTATGATGATAAAGCATTGTTTTTTATGGTGTTCACTAAAGAGTATAACTAGTGGGAACGTTTTTTTTAGGGTAATTCTGGACATGGCAATACCATATTGTATTGTATTTTTACAATTTTTTAAAAAACTTTTTTACTTTGTCTCACTATGGAACTATCATTTTTTGCAGGCTGATTACTTGTATAGCATGGGGATGCAGTTGCATCCCTGTGCTATGCAAACTGTCAACTCTGCACCGACACATAAAGTTGCTGATCATGCTCTGAGCATGATCTAGCAACTTGACTATCTCTGGTTACCCAGATGTCGTCATGACTACATCAGGTTACAATGGCAACGATTGGGACCCTGCAATGATTCTACGGAGTCTCCGATCCAAGGGCAGAGGGTCTGTCTACCCTCTGCCTACTCCCGTAATGCTGAAATTGAGTTTGATCGCAGCATTTAGGGGTTTAAAGTGCCGGGAGTGGTGCGGGACCTATCAGAATCAGCTGACACCCGGCTGCGATCTAGCGCACAGCTTGTGTGCGCTCATGATCGTGTGGACGTAATAATCCGTCCCTCATCTATAAGTACCAGGCCACAGGGACGTATTACTGACAATGTTGGAAAGGGGTTAAAGGAGTTAATAGTTAAAATCAATACCGCAAACAAAAAATAAAAAAAAACATATATTCTCCTAAGGTCCTAGGGTCTGGGTAGTGCACCCTAATGGGAAACTTCTATCAGTCTGATGTTATGGGATCAAATTTGACCCCAATTGATACCCTACCTTACCACAGATGTTGAGCACCCTATGATATGCAAGTGGCGCCCCCCATAACATCAGTCTGACAGCAGTCTCCCATTAGGGTGCACTACCCGGACCCTAGGTGTATATATATTTTGTTGATTTTTTGTTTTGGTATTGATTATAACTATTAACTCCTTTAATGGATATCTAATAAGTAATGTTTTTAGTGGTATAGTTTTTCTGTGAATAGTTTTTTCACTAGCAGGATCAAATGCGAGAAGAGAACAGCGTTGAATCAAGAAATCAACTCTTCAAGTCTTCATCACAAAGAGCTCCCCCTAAAAAATATATAGATTCCAGAAAAGGCAAAAAACCCACATCTAATTCCCTTCTCTGGGATCCATTCCTAGATCTGCCTAAAGTCACGGACATCTGTTTTTCGCACACATGTTCTGTGTTTTTCACGGATAGAATACATACCCATTATAGTGTATGGGGCTGCTCACATGTGTCCCTTTCTGAGCCAAGTTATAGATGAAACTTGCTAATGCAAGTTAATGGGTCTGATAAAAAAAACAATAAAATAGATAGTGCGTGGGTGCCATTCATTTTTCATATGTGTGCTGTCCATTTTCTTCACTTTATTGTTTTTGCATATGAGAAAAATGAATGCCACACTTTTGGCAAATATGGACACATGGATCAAAAATTTATGAAAATGTGATTCAGCACACTCATGAAAATAAGAATGAGGTGTAATGGTATAGACATCTGTATTAATGTTTGCTCTTGATTTAAGTACAGTCGTGGCCAAAATTTTGAGACTGACACAAATTTTGATTTTCAAAAAGTTTAGTGCTTCATGCTTTTTTCAGCAACATGGAGCACCATGTCACAAGTGATAATTAAATGACTGGGTCAAGAAAAGATTTACATTTCAGATCCACGGCTAGGAAACTCCCCAGATTTCAATCCCATTTAGAACCTGTGGTTAATCCTCCAAAGGTGAGTGTGCAATTTAATACACGGAAACTTTGACAAATTCCAAGCACTGATTAGTAACAATAGGCAGTCATCAGTCATGAGTTGGCCCAATGTCACGACTCAGTTGGCGTGTAACCCTGGACCAGGGGCTCCTTCCCTGTACTTAACACTAGGGGGCACCTTATCTAGTCATATTCCCTGGGTTACTTCTGAAGGTGAAGATGCCGAGGCCACGTACCTTGCCTTATCTCCTGTATCCGCCCTCCTTCTGTACCCTTCCCAGACCCAGGAAAGAGGGGAGTAGTTGTGCACTACAGTACATCAACCAGACAAACAAGGCAACATGAACAAGGGCAACTGAAAATACCAGGCATACAAATATTCACTCCCCAGTCTGGTCATGCAGGGGTTAACCTTCTCTGCCTTGTTTTGGTTTCTGTGTGACTATTTCAATCTGCTGTGGCCTGCAGACCAATGTCAGTGATAGTTCATGTTCCCAGGCTAGAGCAGCTGACTCCTTGATACCGTGTTTTGTCCTCTGTCTGTTTACTCTGTTCCCGTGACTGCCCTTTCCTGCCACCCTGCTTGTCTTAGTGTTCGTTCCCCGTGCTTGGACCTCTTGATATTTGACCCAACTTGTCATCTCACCTGTTTGACTGTCTCTCGTCTCTGTTATCTCTGCTCCCTTCTGGCTCTGACTTCTGGCTTGTATTTGACCACGTGCAATGCTGTGACCTCTGGTACTTCTTGTCCTGTTTCTGATATGGCTGGTCTGACCATTCTTTCGCCATCAGGTGGCGCTTGTGCTGCTGCTCAGTGGTGTTACGCTGTGTGTGCAACCTCTCTTCCCTCACCAGCATCCCCTGGTGGAGGTTGCTTTTTACTGAACTGCAGCAGCATTACACTCTGATGTGCCTAAACAGTGAAAATCCCGCACAAGTGACACCGTTTGGTAGACTAAACCCCTCAGGATACTGATCTACATGTGTGGTGAGCACATTGAACCCTCACGTGCTTCACAGAAGTCTATAGCATTGAGCTGTGAAAATTTAAAAAAATCACATTTTCCCACAAATATATTTTATGCCCCAAATGTTGCATTTTCATAAGGGTAACAGGAGAAATTGCACAATGCAATTTGTTGTCAAATTTCTCCTGAGTACGCTGATAATCAATATTAGGGAGAAAACTACTGTTTAGGCTCACGGCAGAGCTAGGAAGGGAAGTAGCATCATTTGACTTTTTGAATTTAAATTTGTCCGAAATCATTATCGGACGTCATGTCCTGTTTTGAGAGCCCCTGATGTGCATAAACAGTGAAACCCCCCCACAAATGACTCCTTTTTGGAAATTAGACCCCTCAAAGAATGTATTTAGATGTATGGTGAGCATCTTGAACCCCCAGGTACTTCACAGAAGTTTATAACGTTAAGCAGTGAAAATAAAAAAATCACATTTTCCCAACAAAAAATGTTATTTTTGCCCCAAATTTAGCATTTTTTAAGAATAAATGGAGAAATTGCACCATACAATTTGTTGTACAATTTCTCCTGAGTAAGCTGATACCCAATATGTGGGAGAATACTACTTTTGAGGCACAGTGCAAAGCTCAGAAGGGAAGAGGTGCCATATTGGCGTTCAGATTTTGCTGGAATGGTTGAGGGTGCCATGTCACATTGGCAGAGCCCTGAGGTGTCAGAAAAACAGAAACTCCTTATATGTGAACTCATTTTACAAACTACACTCCCCAATGAATTAATCTAGGGGTGCAGTGATGATATTGACACCACATGTGCCTCACAGAATTTTATACCACTGAGCAGTGAAGAAAAAATAAATTACATTTTAGCCCCAAGTTTTAAATTTTTCTAAGAGCTAATAGGATTTTTTTTTACATCAAACTGAGGTCCATTTTTTCCTGAGTGCGCCAGTGCCCTACATGTAATAGGGAAATATTTTTCAGGCACCGTGCAAAGCTCAGAAGGGAAGAAGCGCCAGATTTTACAGTTATGGTTTGCAGGTGCCATGACCCACTAGGAGAGCCCATGAGGTGCCAGAACAGCAGAACCCCCCATAAGTGACCCCATTTTACAAACTATACCTCTTAATCAATTCATCTAGGGGTGCATTGATCATATTGACACCACAGGTGTGTCACAGAATTTTATACCATTGGGCAGTGAAGAAAAAATAACTACATTTTTACCATCAAAATTTAGTTTTAGTCCCATATTTTACATTTTCACACAAAAAGTGGGTACAAATAACATCATAATTTGTCCCACAATTTCAACTGATCATGGCAATACCCCATATGTGGCTGTACAGTACTACTTAGCCATACGGAGAGACTCGGGAGGAACTGAGCGCTGTTTGCCTCATGGAGCGCAGATTTTCCTAGAACAGTTTGTGGACTCCTTTTACAGTGCCCCTAATTGTTAGAAGAGCAGAATCTCACTTCAAGTGACCCCATTTTGGAAATGATATCCCTTGTAGAATTTATCTACATGTGTAGTGACGATTTTGACTCCATGGGTGTTTTCCATAAACAAGCAGCAATGAAAGTTGCAGAGTAAAAATTGCAAACTGCTGTTGTAGTGACCAGTACGCTCTAGTGACCAGTACGTTGCAGTAACCAGTACGTTATGCCCAAGCACGTGCTTCTGGAGGCATATACCTGTAAGTTAAGTGGGCTCTCATTGCTTCAGAAATGCCAAACATGTGATCGCGTTTTGTGGTTTAGGTACACTGTGGGGCTCAGAAGGGAGGAGGCATTTGTATTTGGGAGCGGAGAATTTGCTGAATTTCTTTTGGAGGGTGAGGAGCCATTTCGCTTTTCCAGAGCCTTTGTACTATCAGTAACGTGGAAGTCCCCTATATTTCCGTTAACAGATGACAGACCTGAGTGGGGACTTGCTTTTTTTTTTATTGAGCTGAAGCTTTTGTTGGAACATTTTACATAATGTTTGGGATCACATATATCTGGTGGTGCTCTACGCTGAGCACTTACTTTAAGGTCTCCATCTAAATCTCTGAGTGACGTGATTCAGATGAACCTGCCTAGGGATTCATTCACTATAATGATGCAGCAGAGTTACTCGTGACTCTGTCTGGCCTCTTTTCAGCAGTGTCCTTCATTTCAGAAGTGCACAAAACTGTGGCCGACTGCACTTTTATGCAATTCTAAAAAGACGGACACTGCAGGATCACAGGTCAGATGGCGTCCACAGTGAATCATAGAAACATAGAATGGTAGAGTTTGAAGGGACCTCCTGGGTCATCTGGTCCAACCCCCTGCTCAAAGCAGGATTCACTAAATCATCCCAGACAGATGTCTGTCCAGCCTCTGTTTCAAGACTTCTATTGAAGGGGAACTCACCACCTCTCGAGGCAGCCTGTTTCTCTCATTGATCACCCTAACTGTCAAAAAGTTTTTTCTAATATCTAATCTGTGTCTCCTCCCATTCAGTTTCATCCCATTGCTTCTAGTCCTTCCTTGTGCAAATGAGAATAAAGATGATCCTTCTACAATGTGACAGCCCTTGAGATATTTGTAGACAGCTATGAAGTCTCCTCTCAGTCTTCTTTTTTGCAAGCTAAACATTCCCAAATCCTGTAAATGTTCCTCATAGGACATGGTTTGCAGACCAGTCACCATTGTGGTCGCTCTTCTCTGAACTTGCTCCAGTTTGTTGATGTCTTCTTTTTTTTTTTCTTTTTTAAACTGTGGTGCCCAAAACTGGACACAGTATTCCAGGTGAGGTCTGACCAAAGAGGAGTAGAGGGCAATAATGACTTCACGTGATCAAGACTGTATGCTTCTGTTAATACATCCAAGAATTGTATTTGCCTTTTTTGCTGCTGCATCACACTGTTGACTCATGTTCAGTCTGTGATCTATTAGTATACCCAAGTCTTTTTCACATGTGCTCTTGCTTAGCCCTATTCCTCCCATTCTGTATATGCTTTTTACATTTTTATTGCCCATATGTAGTACTTTGCATTTTTCCCTGTTAAAAACTATTCTGTTAGTTGCTGCCCACTGCTCCAGTTTATTTATATCTTTTTGAATCCTCTCTCTTCTCTAGTATTAGCTATCCCTCCTAGCTTTGTGTCATCAGCAAATTTAATCAGTTTACCCTCAATTCCTTAATCGAAATCATTGATCAAGATGTTGAACAATACAGGGCCCAGGACTGAGCCCTGTGGTACCCCACTTTAGACATTCTTCCAACTGGATGTGCAGCCATTTACGACCACTCTTTGGGTTCGATCACTAAGCCAGTTTTGTATCCACCTAACAGTTGCCTTGTTCATTCCATACTTAGTCATTTTTTTCAATAAGGATTGTGTGAGATAATTTGTCAAATGCTTTGATGAAGTCAAGATATACTATATCTACAGCATTTCCCTGATCCATCCAGTCAGTGATTCTGTCACAGAAGGAAATTAAGTTAATCTGACATGATCTATTAATTAGTTACAAACCCATGCTGACTCTGTTTAATCACTTCATTCTTATCCAAGTACTTACATACATGTTGTTTAATAATTTGTTCAAAGATCTTTCCTGGTATAGACGTCAGTGCCTCCATCTGCCTCATTATAGTGAGTTTTCCATCAAGGGTTCCGTGTGAATCACATATTTCAGAGGTGTACATGAAAATCCCTGTGTAAGCTCTCAGCGCAACGTACAGGATGAATGTGCGCCAAGCCTTACTGCGATCTTTGGGAGGCAGAATAAAAAAATCATCAGCGGGTGAAGAATTGGTTTTATTTATTTTTTATGCCATTCCTTGTGTGGTATAAATTATTAAGTGACTTTCTTCTTCGGGTCAGTGCGATTACAGGGATACCAGATTTTTATCGGGTTTTTATGTTTGGCTGCTGTCACACACTAAAAGATGCTTTTTTGTTGTAAAAACTAGTTTTTTGCATCACCATGTTTTGACAGCTATAATGTTTCCATATTTGGCTCACAGAGTTCGTGCAGAACAAACGGACGTTTTTATTGGTACTATTTTCAGACACGTGACATTTTTTGATCACTTTCTATTCTGATTTTTGGGAGGCAGAATGAACAAAAACCAGCAATTCAGGAATATTTTTTGTGGTGGAGGTTTTATGTCATTCCGCATGTGTCAAAATTGATAAGGCAGTTTTATTCTTTGGGTCAGTAATATTACAGCGATACCCAGGCTCGGACTTTCCCACAGGGTAACAGGGAAATCCCCCGGTGTGCCCCTGTGCAGACTTGGGCCCCCATCCTCACTGTATGGGCAGTATTTGGCATAATTCACTTGGCTCTGGCGATACCTCATTTATATCTTTTTTTCATGCTTTGGCACCTGTACACAATAAAAACTATTTTATAGAAAAAAATATTATTTTTGCATCTCTTTATTCTGAGAGCTATAACTTTTTTATTTTTCCGCTGATGGAGCTGTATGGTTGACTGTTTTTTGTGGGACAAGATGACATTTTCAGCGGTACTATATTTATTTATATCTGTCTGATGATTGCTTTTTATTCCACTTTTTGTTCGGCTTTATGATGATAAAGCATTGTTTTTTATGGTGTTCACTAAAGAGTATAACTAGTGGGAACGTTTTTTTTAGGGTAATTCTGGACATGGCAATACCATATTGTATTGTATTTTTACAATTTTTTAAAAAACTTTTTTACTTTGTCTCACTATGGAACTATCATTTTTTGCAGGCTGATTACTTGTATAGCATGGGGATGCAGTTGCATCCCTGTGCTATGCAAACTGTCAACTCTGCACCGACACATAAAGTTGCTGATCATGCTCTGAGCATGATCTAGCAACTTGACTATCTCTGGTTACCCAGATGTCGTCATGACTACATCAGGTTACAATGGCAACGATTGGGACCCTGCAATGATTCTACGGAGTCTCCGATCCAAGGGCAGAGGGTCTGTCTACCCTCTGCCTACTCCCGTAATGCTGAAATTGAGTTTGATTGCAGCATTTAGGGGTTTAAAGTGCCGGGAGTGGTGCGGGACCTATCAGAATCAGCTGACACCCGGCTGCGATCTAGCGCACAGCTTGTGTGCGCTCATGATTGTGTGGACGTAATAATCCGTCCCTCATCTATAAGTACCAGGCCGCAGGGACGTATTACTGACAATGTTGGAAAGGGGTTAAAGGAGTTAATAGTTAAAATCAATACCGCAAACAAAAAATAAAAAAAAACATATATTCTCCTAAGGTCCTAGGGTCTGGGTAGTGCACCCTAATGGGAAACTTCTATCAGTCTGATGTTATGGGATCAAATTTGACCCCAATTGATACCCTACCTTACCACAGATGTTGAGCACCCTATGATATGCAAGTGGCGCCCCCCATAACATCAGTCTGACAGCAGTCTCCCATTAGGGTGCACTACCCGGACCCTAGGTGTATATATATTTTGTTGATTTTTTGTTTTGGTATTGATTATAACTATTAACTCCTTTAATGGATATCTAATAAGTAATGTTTTTAGTGGTATAGTTTTTCTGTGAATAGTTTTTTCACTAGCAGGATCAAATGCGAGAAGAGAACAGCGTTGAATCAAGAAATCAACTCTTCAAGTCTTCATCACAAAGAGCTCCCCCTAAAAAATATATAGATTCCAGAAAAGGCAAAAAACCCACATCTAATTCCCTTCTCTGGGATCCATTCCTAGATCTGCCTAAAGTCACGGACATCTGTTTTTCGCACACATGTTCTGTGTTTTTCACGGATAGAATACATACCCATTATAGTGTATGGGGCTGCTCACATGTGTCCCTTTCTGAGCCAAGTTATAGATGAAACTTGCTAATGCAAGTTAATGGGTCTGATAAAAAAAACAATAAAATAGATAGTGCGTGGGTGCCATTCATTTTTCATATGTGTGCTGTCCATTTTCTTCACTTTATTGTTTTTGCATATGAGAAAAATGAATGCCACACTTTTGGCAAATATGGACACATGGATCAAAAATTTATGAAAATGTGATTCAGCACACTCATGAAAATAAGAATGAGGTGTAATGGTATAGACATCTGTATTAATGTTTGCTCTTGATTTAAGTACAGTCGTGGCCAAAATTTTGAGACTGACACAAATTTTGATTTTCAAAAAGTTTAGTGCTTCATGCTTTTTTCAGCAACATGGAGCACCATGTCACAAGTGATAATTAAATGACTGGGTCAAGAAAAGATTTACATTTCAGATCCACGGCTAGGAAACTCCCCAGATTTCAATCCCATTTAGAACCTGTGGTTAATCCTCCAAAGGTGAGTGTGCAATTTAATACACGGAAACTTTGACAAATTCCAAGCACTGATTAGTAACAATAGGCAGTCATCAGTCATGAGTTGGCCCAATGTCA
This sequence comes from Ranitomeya variabilis, assembly GCF_051348905.1. Lineage (NCBI taxonomy): Eukaryota > Metazoa > Chordata > Amphibia > Anura > Dendrobatidae > Ranitomeya > Ranitomeya variabilis. Next base: position 415,602,416 of record NC_135234.1, read on the forward strand.
CGACTCAGTTGGCGTGTAACCCTGGACCAGGGGCTCCTTCCCTGTACTTAACACTAGGGGGCACCTTATCTAGTCATATTCCCTGGGTTACTTCTGAAGGTGAAGATGCCGAGGCCACGTACCTTGCCTTATCTCCTGTATCCGCCCTCCTTCTGTACCCTTCCCAGACCCAGGAAAGAGGGGAGTAGTTGTGCACTACAGTACATCAACCAGACAAACAAGGCAACATGAACAAGGGCAACTGAAAATACCAGGCATACAAATATTCACTCCCCAGTCTGGTCATGCAGGGGTTAACCTTCTCTGCCTTGTTTTGGTTTCTGTGTGACTATTTCAATCTGCTGTGGCCTGCAGACCAATGTCAGTGATAGTTCATGTTCCCAGGCTAGAGCAGCTGACTCCTTGATACCGTGTTTTGTCCTCTGTCTGTTTACTCTGTTCCCGTGACTGCCCTTTCCTGCCACCCTGCTTGTCTTAGTGTTCGTTCCCCGTGCTTGGACCTCTTGATATTTGACCCAACTTGTCATCTCACCTGTTTGACTGTCTCTCGTCTCTGTTATCTCTGCTCCCTTCTGGCTCTGACTTCTGGCTTGTATTTGACCACGTGCAATGCTGTGACCTCTGGTACTTCTTGTCCTGTTTCTGATATGGCTGGTCTGACCATTCTTTCGCCATCAGGTGGCGCTTGTGCTGCTGCTCAGTGGTGTTACGCTGTGTGTGCAACCTCTCTTCCCTCACCAGCATCCCCTGGTGGAGGTTGCTTTTTACTGAACTGCAGCAGCATTACACTCTGATGTGCCTAAACAGTGAAAATCCCGCACAAGTGACACCGTTTGGTAGACTAAACCCCTCAGGATACTGATCTACATGTGTGGTGAGCACATTGAACCCTCACGTGCTTCACAGAAGTCTATAGCATTGAGCTGTGAAAATTTAAAAAAATCACATTTTCCCACAAATATATTTTATGCCCCAAATGTTGCATTTTCATAAGGGTAACAGGAGAAATTGCACAATGCAATTTGTTGTCAAATTTCTCCTGAGTACGCTGATAATCAATATTAGGGAGAAAACTACTGTTTAGGCTCACGGCAGAGCTAGGAAGGGAAGTAGCATCATTTGACTTTTTGAATTTAAATTTGTCCGAAATCATTATCGGACGTCATGTCCTGTTTTGAGAGCCCCTGATGTGCATAAACAGTGAAACCCCCCCACAAATGACTCCTTTTTGGAAATTAGACCCCTCAAAGAATGTATTTAGATGTATGGTGAGCATCTTGAACCCCCAGGTACTTCACAGAAGTTTATAACGTTAAGCAGTGAAAATAAAAAAATCACATTTTCCCAACAAAAAATGTTATTTTTGCCCCAAATTTAGCATTTTTTAAGAATAAATGGAGAAATTGCACCATACAATTTGTTGTACAATTTCTCCTGAGTAAGCTGATACCCAATATGTGGGAGAATACTACTTTTGAGGCACAGTGCAAAGCTCAGAAGGGAAGAGGTGCCATATTGGCGTTCAGATTTTGCTGGAATGGTTGAGGGTGCCATGTCACATTGGCAGAGCCCTGAGGTGTCAGAAAAACAGAAACTCCTTATATGTGAACTCATTTTACAAACTACACTCCCCAATGAATTAATCTAGGGGTGCAGTGATGATATTGACACCACATGTGCCTCACAGAATTTTATACCACTGAGCAGTGAAGAAAAAATAAATTACATTTTAGCCCCAAGTTTTAAATTTTTCTAAGAGCTAATAGGATTTTTTTTTACATCAAACTGAGGTCCATTTTTTCCTGAGTGCGCCAGTGCCCTACATGTAATAGGGAAATATTTTTCAGGCACCGTGCAAAGCTCAGAAGGGAAGAAGCGCCAGATTTTACAGTTATGGTTTGCAGGTGCCATGACCCACTAGGAGAGCCCATGAGGTGCCAGAACAGCAGAACCCCCCATAAGTGACCCCATTTTACAAACTATACCTCTTAATCAATTCATCTAGGGGTGCATTGATCATATTGACACCACAGGTGTGTCACAGAATTTTATACCATTGGGCAGTGAAGAAAAAATAACTACATTTTTACCATCAAAATTTAGTTTTAGTCCCATATTTTACATTTTCACACAAAAAGTGGGTACAAATAACATCATAATTTGTCCCACAATTTCAACTGATCATGGCAATACCCCATATGTGGCTGTACAGTACTACTTAGCCATACGGAGAGACTCGGGAGGAACTGAGCGCTGTTTGCCTCATGGAGCGCAGATTTTCCTAGAACAGTTTGTGGACTCCTTTTACAGTGCCCCTAATTGTTAGAAGAGCAGAATCTCACTTCAAGTGACCCCATTTTGGAAATGATATCCCTTGTAGAATTTATCTACATGTGTAGTGACGATTTTGACTCCATGGGTGTTTTCCATAAACAAGCAGCAATGAAAGTTGCAGAGTAAAAATTGCAAACTGCTGTTGTAGTGACCAGTACGCTCTAGTGACCAGTACGTTGCAGTAACCAGTACGTTATGCCCAAGCACGTGCTTCTGGAGGCATATACCTGTAAGTTAAGTGGGCTCTCATTGCTTCAGAAATGCCAAACATGTGATCGCGTTTTGTGGTTTAGGTACACTGTGGGGCTCAGAAGGGAGGAGGCATTTGTATTTGGGAGCGGAGAATTTGCTGAATTTCTTTTGGAGGGTGAGGAGCCATTTCGCTTTTCCAGAGCCTTTGTACTATCAGTAACGTGGAAGTCCCCTATATTTCCGTTAACAGATGACAGACCTGAGTGGGGACTTGCTTTTTTTTTTATTGAGCTGAAGCTTTTGTTGGAACATTTTACATAATGTTTGGGATCACATATATCTGGTGGTGCTCTACGCTGAGCACTTACTTTAAGGTCTCCATCTAAATCTCTGAGTGACGTGATTCAGATGAACCTGCCTAGGGATTCATTCACTATAATGATGCAGCAGAGTTACTCGTGACTCTGTCTGGCCTCTTTTCAGCAGTGTCCTTCATTTCAGAAGTGCACAAAACTGTGGCCGACTGCACTTTTATGCAATTCTAAAAAGACGGACACTGCAGGATCACAGGTCAGATGGCGTCCACAGTGAATCATAGAAACATAGAATGGTAGAGTTTGAAGGGACCTCCTGGGTCATCTGGTCCAACCCCCTGCTCAAAGCAGGATTCACTAAATCATCCCAGACAGATGTCTGTCCAGCCTCTGTTTCAAGACTTCTATTGAAGGGGAACTCACCACCTCTCGAGGCAGCCTGTTTCTCTCATTGATCACCCTAACTGTCAAAAAGTTTTTTCTAATATCTAATCTGTGTCTCCTCCCATTCAGTTTCATCCCATTGCTTCTAGTCCTTCCTTGTGCAAATGAGAATAAAGATGATCCTTCTACAATGTGACAGCCCTTGAGATATTTGTAGACAGCTATGAAGTCTCCTCTCAGTCTTCTTTTTTGCAAGCTAAACATTCCCAAATCCTGTAAATGTTCCTCATAGGACATGGTTTGCAGACCAGTCACCATTGTGGTCGCTCTTCTCTGAACTTGCTCCAGTTTGTTGATGTCTTCTTTTTTTTTTTCTTTTTTAAACTGTGGTGCCCAAAACTGGACACAGTATTCCAGGTGAGGTCTGACCAAAGAGGAGTAGAGGGCAATAATGACTTCACGTGATCAAGACTGTATGCTTCTGTTAATACATCCAAGAATTGTATTTGCCTTTTTTGCTGCTGCATCACACTGTTGACTCATGTTCAGTCTGTGATCTATTAGTATACCCAAGTCTTTTTCACATGTGCTCTTGCTTAGCCCTATTCCTCCCATTCTGTATATGCTTTTTACATTTTTATTGCCCATATGTAGTACTTTGCATTTTTCCCTGTTAAAAACTATTCTGTTAGTTGCTGCCCACTGCTCCAGTTTATTTATATCTTTTTGAATCCTCTCTCTTCTCTAGTATTAGCTATCCCTCCTAGCTTTGTGTCATCAGCAAATTTAATCAGTTTACCCTCAATTCCTTAATCGAAATCATTGATCAAGATGTTGAACAATACAGGGCCCAGGACTGAGCCCTGTGGTACCCCACTTTAGACATTCTTCCAACTGGATGTGCAGCCATTTACGACCACTCTTTGGGTTCGATCACTAAGCCAGTTTTGTATCCACCTAACAGTTGCCTTGTTCATTCCATACTTAGTCATTTCTTTCAATAAGGATTGTGTGAGATAATTTGTCAAATGCTTTGATGAAGTCAAGATATACTATATCTACAGCATTTCCCTGATCCATCCAGCCAGTGATTCTGTCACAGAAGGAAATTAAGTTAATCTGACATGATCTATTAATTAGTTACAAACCCATGCTGACTCTGTTTAATCACTTCATTCTTATCCAAGTACTTACATACATGTTGTTTAATAATTTGTTCAAAGATCTTTCCTGGTATAGACGTCAGTGCCTCCATCTGCCTCATTATAGTGAGTTTTCCATCAAGGGTTCCGTGTGAATCACATATTTCAGAGGTGTACATGAAAATCCCTGTGTAAGCTCTCAGCGCAACGTACAGGATGAATGTGCGCCAAGCCTTACTGCGATCTTTGGGAGGCAGAATAAAAAAATCATCAGCGGGTGAAGAATTGGTTTTATTTATTTTTTATGCCATTCCTTGTGTGGTATAAATTATTAAGTGACTTTCTTCTTCGGGTCAGTGCGATTACAGGGATACCAGATTTTTATCGGGTTTTTATGTTTGGCTGCTGTCACACACTAAAAGATGCTTTTTTGTTGTAAAAACTAGTTTTTTGCATCACCATGTTTTGACAGCTATAATGTTTCCATATTTGGCTCACAGAGTTCGTGCAGAACAAACGGACGTTTTTATTGGTACTATTTTCAGACACGTGACATTTTTTGATCACTTTCTATTCTGATTTTTGGGAGGCAGAATGAACAAAAACCAGCAATTCAGGAATATTTTTTGTGGTGGAGGTTTTATGTCATTCCGCATGTGTCAAAATTGATAAGGCAGTTTTATTCTTTGGGTCAGTAATATTACAGCGATACCCAGGCTCGGACTTTCCCACAGGGTAACAGGGAAATCCCCCGGTGTGCCCCTGTGCAGACTTGGGCCCCCATCCTCACTGTATGGGCAGTATTTGGCATAATTCACTTGGCTCTGGCGATACCTCATTTATATCTTTTTTTTATGCTTTGGCACCTGTACACAATAAAAACTATTTTATAGAAAAAAATATTATTTTTGCATCTCTTTATTCTGAGAGCTATAACTTTTTTATTTTTCCGCTGATGGAGCTGTATGGTTGACTGTTTTTTGTGGGACAAGATGACATTTTCAGCGGTACTATATTTATTTATATCTGTCTGATGATTGCTTTTTATTCCACTTTTTGTTCGGCTTTATGATGATAAAGCATTGTTTTTTATGGTGTTCACTAAAGAGTATAACTAGTGGGAACGTTTTTTTTAGGGTAATTCTGGACATGGCAATACCATATTGTATTGTATTTTTACAATTTTTTAAAAAACTTTTTTACTTTGTCTCACTATGGAACTATCATTTTTTGCAGGCTGATTACTTGTATAGCATGGGGATGCAGTTGCATCCCTGTGCTATGCAAACTGTCAACTCTGCACCGACACATAAAGTTGCTGATCATGCTCTGAGCATGATCTAGCAACTTGACTATCTCTGGTTACCCAGATGTCGTCATGACTACATCAGGTTACAATGGCAACGATTGGGACCCTGCAATGATTCTACGGAGTCTCCGATCCAAGGGCAGAGGGTCTGTCTACCCTCTGCCTACTCCCGTAATGCTGAAATTGAGTTTGATCGCAGCATTTAGGGGTTTAAAGTGCCGGGAGTGGTGCGGGACCTATCAGAATCAGCTGACACCCGGCTGCGATCTAGTGCACAGCTTGTGTGCGCTCATGATCGTGTGGACGTAATAATCCGTCCCTCATCTATAAGTACCAGGCCGCAGGGACGTATTACTGACAATGTTGGAAAGGGGTTAAAGGAGTTAATAGTTAAAATCAATACCGCAAACAAAAAATTAAAAAAAACATATATTCTCCTAAGGTCCTAGGGTCTGGGTAGTGCACCCTAATGGGAAACTTCTATCAGTCTGATGTTATGGGATCAAATTTGACCCCAATTGATACCCTACCTTACCACAGATGTTGAGCACCCTATGATACGCAAGTGGCGCCCCCCATAACATCAGTCTGACAGCAGTCTCCCATTAGGGTGCACTACCCGGACCCTAGGTGTATATATATTTTGTTGATTTTTTGTTTTGGTATTGATTATAACTATTAACTCCTTTAATGGATATTTAATAAGTAATGTTTTTAGTGGTATAGTTTTTCTGTGAATAGTTTTTTCACTAGCAGGATCAAATGCGAGAAGAGAACAGCGTTGAATCAAGAAATCAACTCTTCAAGTCTTCTATAACTATTAACTCCTTTAATGGATATTTAATAAGTAATGTTTTTAGTGGTATAGTTTTTCTGTGAATAGTTTTTTCACTAGCAGGATCAAATGCGAGAAGAGAACAGCGTTGAATCAAGAAATCAACTCTTCAAGTCTTCATCACAAAGAGCTCCCCCTAAAAAATATATAGATTCCAGAAAAGGCAAAAAACCCACATCTAATTCCCTTCTCTGGGATCCATTCCTAGATCTGCCTAAAGTCACGGACATCTGTTTTTCGCACACATGTTCTGTGTTTTTCACGGATAGAATACATACCCATTATAGTGTATGGGGCTGCTCACATGTGTCCCTTTCTGAGCCAAGTTATAGATGAAACTTGCTAATGCAAGTTAATGGGTCTGATAAAAAAAACAATAAAATAGATAGTGCGTGGGTGCCATTCATTTTTCATATGTGTGCTGTCCATTTTCTTCACTTTATTGTTTTTGCATATGAGAAAAATGAATGCCACACTTTTGGCAAATATGGACACATGGATCAAAAATTTATGAAAATGTGATTCAGCACACTTATGAAAATAAGAATGAGGCGTAATGGTATAGACATCTGTATTAATGTTTGCTCTTGATTTAAGTACAGTCGTGGCCAAAATTTTGAGACTGACACAAATTTTGATTTTCAAAAAGTTTAGTGCTTCATGCTTTTTTCAGCAACATGGAGCACCATGTCACAAGTGATAATTAAATGACTGGGTCAAGAAAAGATTTACATTTCAGATCCACGGCTAGGAAACTCCCCAGATTTCAATCCCATTTAGAACCTGTGGTTAATCCTCCAAAGGTGAGTGTGCAATTTAATACACGGAAACTTTGACAAATTCCAAGCACTGATTAGTAACAATAGGCAGTCATCAGTCATGAGTTGGCCCAATGTCACGACTCAGTTGGCGTGTAACCCTGGACCAGGGGCTCCTTCCCTGTACTTAACACTAGGGGGCACCTTATCTAGTCATATTCCCTGGGTTACTTCTGAAGGTGAAGATGCCGAGGCCACGTACCTTGCCTTATCTCCTGTATCCGCCCTCCTTCTGTACCCTTCCCAGACCCAGGAAAGAGGGGAGTAGTTGTGCACTACAGTACATCAACCAGACAAACAAGGCAACATGAACAAGGGCAACTGAAAATACCAGGCATACAAATATTCACTCACAAATAACAGAGGAATGCATCGGGAGTTGAGGATGGGGAAAAACCAAAGTAGGAAAAGGAAAGGAATTATCACACTTACAAACCCAAGCAACAGTCACTGATAAACCCACCATTCACCTTCTCATATAACCACTAACTCCTATCCTCTCAGCCATGCAGCATAAGCTTGCGCTGGTGATGTGTGTCAGTCAGGAACCAGATTAAATAGGGGATAGGAGTGGCTGACCGTGCTCAGCTGAGAGCCCAGACTCCCAGAGCTCTCACATTGGCCGATTAACTCCACTACTGCCAAAACAAATTTACACCATTTAAAAAGCAGGTGAAGTGCTTCTTTTCAGTGCAGGAGTAGGAGCCATCAGATACTGCGGTCTCCTGTCTCCTCTCTGTCGCGGTAAACCTGTGACACTCAGAAGCTGATATCCAATTTGCCAGGGCGAATTGCAGGGGTCTTGAAAAATAAAAATCAACACAGTAAATATTGAATCCTTGCATAAGCTTGATGTAGTAAAGGTATAAAAAGTATGAAATTCTTATAATTGTACTTCAGTAATCATAGAAACATTTGATGAGAAGAACTAAAAAAAATAAAACTTTGTGAAATCCAAAATTTGAGTGAGTGGTTTTTGGCCACTGCTGTAAAATACTCGTTTTATAACTAAGTTTATATGCTACATCTATAGTATTTGAGTTTAAGGCATAGCAGGTTTTTTTTTCTTTAAGATGCTTTTAAATCTGCTTCTGTCTTCTTTTCTGTGTGTCCTGACAACCAGGTATTTACACACATTGTAGCTAGAAAATGTCAGGGCTGAGGAGAGCGGCCAAGCCTTGTGACGATGTTTGTGCTGCATGAAGTGACAGTTTCTCTACGCCCAACGAAGTCAACAAGTGACCTTTTAGTTATGATTAAGAACTTTAAAATTTCTTTCACAAAATATGCATATTTTTGTAGCAAATGTTAACATATATAATATAGGAAAAATATATATCTTTGTAAAGTGTTAGCCAGTAGATAGGAAAATATTAAAATTTCAAAGTCTTCAGTGGTTGATACCTTTTTATGGTTAACTGAAAAGACAGTAACAAATTGCAAGCTTTCCAGACTACTCAGGTCGAGACTTGGATAGTCTCGGAAGCTTACAATTTTTTTATCATCTTTTCAGATAGTAAATAAAAGGTATCAACCATTGAAGGCTCTAAAATTTTAAAATGTAATATATGTAATACAAATTATATGACCGATAAAAAAATTGGAGGAAGGGAAGAAATTCCAAAAGGCAGAGTCTGGAAGGAAAACAAGACAGTATTTCCAGTGTAGTGTGGCAAGTAAGTGAGGAGTAAAGGCACATGCTCACGTTGAGTATTTGGTATTTTACCTCAGTATTTGAAAGCCCAAACCAGGAGAGGAACAAAGGAACAATTAGAGGAAAAGTATAATAGAAATAAGTCACCACTTCTGTATTTATCGCCTACTCCTGGTTTCAGCTTACAAATACTGAGGCAAAAACTCTCCAAATACTCAACGTGTGCATGTGGCCTAATTGGACAGGAGGTTTGGCAACCAGTCAGTGGGCTTCAGAAGCCTACTGAAAAAGTGAAAAGAGAGTGAGATGGGGAGAAAGAAATAGTAAACGCATTACAAAAAGACTCCAACAAAGATATGCGGTAACTCTACTAAACAGAAGAGACAGTAGAAGTGGGCAGTCCGGCAATGCCAGAGAGTAAAGTGCACAGTTTATGCTTCCAGTTGTGGGACACTCCACACCGCTAACATTCACAGTAGGTTTTAATTATTACTATAACCTGTTGTAATCAGCGTGGGTGTCGTAGGTGTCCTACACTGTATGCAAATCCAGGCCTACCATGTGTGGATACACAGGTAAGGGTACCCTCACATGAATGTATTTCCACTCCGAGTGCTGTCCATGTGGAAAGTAAATCATTCTCAGGGCACAGGAACCTATACTAGTGTTTGGGTGCATTCATATGAATGATTTTCTACATGGACTAAAACTCCTAGGGAAGAAAAATCACAGCATATGCTAGTTTTATACATTTTTTATGAGACTTGGCTATATATGGTATTTCAATGGGTGTGCAAAAAAAACCCTCAGGTCCTATACTGACCCCATCCGTATAATATACATTTGTAATTATGAACATTGAAAACTGTTTGGCCTTGTACAATTTTTTTGATTATTGATGTAAAAAATAAATGTCGTACTGTTGCCATTCAGATGTCAAAAAAGGATATACTGAGGGCATAGAGATGGCATATAGATAAAAGTAGTTTTTTTCTGGATAAAAAATGGACAATTTTTCATATACTTGTGTGAACTAAGCCTGACAGTGATCAATTTGTCCATTTATGGAAGAGACTTGTGGAGAAAACAAACATTAGCAGTAATCCTGTCCAAATGACAGTAGCCAGGCAGTCAATCATCCAAAGAGTACACCCAACCTCCGGCTTAAACCTATAAGCCCAGAACTCAGGTATAGAAAAAGCTCTCTCACAGCATTCCAGTTGGTGGGTAAATAAATCCTTTATTCCATTTAAAGAAACTGACAGCAACATTTCGACTCTAAATGAGTCTTTCTCAAGCTGACATACGCAGTGAGATAACAAAGATATATAGTACCACATAATGTCACATGACCAATCAGTTATATAAATAAAAGATAGTATGTACCACTGCGCTACCCAAGAAAAGAACAAAAAAGCTAAGACTTACTTGGTAAGGAATCAGTTATTGAGTATAAGAGCCACTTGTTCCTTTAGAAGAGGGGTAGAACCTAATGGTAGTATATTATAAAAGGGGATATCATAAAGTCAATGAAATAGATGAAAATAAAATAGTGCAAATAAATAGTAGGGGATATTGCATATATACACTTACTTATTGTGTGAAGCTGTTATGTGCTACACTGTGAGGTATTCCTGTGTGGATACTGATATTAATCCGTCCACAGGTTTAGGAAATATTTCTGTAGGGAAATAGTATATTGCGTATTATGGAACATAAATATACAACCTCAACCTAATATTTAGTATTAATATCGATTCGAACTACTCACTGCTTGTGTAGAGCTCTGGCAGCTGCACCTGTTAGTGCGTGCTTGCCGCAGTGAGGTGAACCGGTACTAGTAAAAAAAGGGGGAAAAGAATGGTAATGTAAACAATCTGACGTGATATGAAAAAAATGTCCTAGAACTTGAAAGAACTGGCGATGTCAGAGGAATTAAATTAGACGTTCACTCACCAAATACTTTGCTGGGGTTAGCGCTTGTATGTGTAGTTAGCAGCGCTAATTTCATCCGGCAATTGGTGGTGCAGGGTGATAGCAGGGGTTTCCTGCAGAGGCGCGTCCTAACGAGAGCGCAGGAGCGCGGGAGAGCACCAGCGCCTCGCGTGCCCCGGCCGGAAGCAACGCTGAGGACGCGGTGGTGAATAGGGGGCGGAGCTGATGTGACGTCACACAGAGTAAGGACGGGAGCATGGTGGAGACAAGCTGCCTACGCGTTTCGAGGGTTAACTTCCCTCTTCGTCAGGGCTATGTCTCCACTATAGGGATCCGTCCTTAAATAGTCGCCTGATTGCTAAGTAAGCACCCCTTGGAACCCCTGATTGATGATTGGCACCATGGTTAAGGCTAATTGCTCGCATTTAGTAATCACTGATTATCAATTAGCCTGATGGTTTAAGCAAAAAATGCCGGATGGTGGGTTATTATCAAATGCTGTCAATCCATAGTTATGGAATAGTAAAAGGAACCCAGGGCTCTGTATAATCACAAATGATAAAACGATAAATACTCCCACAAATACCATTATAAATACTAAAAAGACTTTTATTGATTTATAGATTAAAAACTGCTGTTTGGAGTAGATATGGATTATATGAAAGTTAAAATTAATCTTTAATTTTTAAAATGATAAAAACAAACCGGAATTATATAAAAATATAAAAATAGTATATAATAGAAAATAGAGCTAACCGAATATCACTTCTAGCCACCCCCTGTATTTATTAGAACCTAAGGGGATTAGCAAGATTTAAATATGGATAAAAAATATATTTTGTAGTCCTAACGATAATCATATAGATGACTCATAAAGAAGTAGTATAAAAAATACACTTATGGTGTATAACTAAAATATATAATAGTAAAAATCTCCAGTCACCCAACCCGCTTGCATATCTACGCTAATAAGTGTAATGGGGTTATGGGGGGTGGGGGATAGTATTTTTAAAAAGCATATAGTTCTATTTCTTGGTTTAAACCAGTTGGAGCCAGACTGTCTAAGGTGAATATCCATCTGGACTCCACCCGAGACATGGCTTTAATATAGTCCCCCCCTCGAGAATTGCGTGGGACCACTTGAATGCCCCAAAATTATGTTCCATAAATAGAGCGGTTATGTTGTTCCAAAAAATGTCGAGATAATGGATGTCCTATGAACCCCTTACTGATGTTATTAAGGTGTTCGTTAATCCTATCCATTAATCTTCTTTTTGTATGGCCTACATAGATCTTTCCACACGGGCATTTTAATATATAAATGACCCCTGTGGTCTGGCAAGTAATATAGTCATGGATGGGATATTCATTCATTTCGTTAGCATCCTTGAAACTCGTGCGAATCTCATTCTTCCTAGAGACTCGTCTACAGCATGTGCATTTTCCACATGACATGAAACCTCGTAGTTTCTCTTTGGGATCAGTTAGACGTGTCTGTTTTTTGTTATTAGGATTTTTGAGGTGAAGTACCGACTTCGTGGTTGGTGCAAGTAAAAGCCCTAAGTTTTGTGCTTTGGTATAAACAAACTTAGGTTTTGTAGGTAACAAATCGCCAATACACTTGTCCCCTTTCAAAATGGGCCAGTGCTTGTGGATAATGTTTATAAAACGTCTATGGCCTGAATGAAATTGCGTTATTATTGGGACTTGCCCTATTTGTTCTTGTATAGTAGGAGGATTACAGGTGGTTGTGGTTTTGTGAATTAAGGAGTCCCTTGGCATGGTTTCTACTTCTGTTTTTGTTTTATTAAGAGTGGATATATCATAACCTTTTTCCTCAAATTGTGCTACCAAGTAGTCACTTTCCTTACGATAATCCTCAACTTCTGTACAGTTCCTTCTGATTCTCAAAAATTGACTTTTTGGGATATTTGAAAGCCATACTGGCAAGTGACAACTGTTAACATGAATGTAGCTGTTTGAGTCCACTTGTTTGTGGAAGCCCTTAGTAATTAATTTGTTCCGTTCTGCACAGATAGTTAGGTCCAAAAAATTTACGCTAGTATGGCTAATAGTGGGCGTGAACTCCAGGCCATAGTTATTGGAGTTGAGACTGGAAATAAAAATTTGTAGGTCTATTAATGAGCCATTCCAAATGAAGAGGATGTCATCTATAAAACGGTGCCAAATTTGAAGGCCTTTTCGGAGGTGGCCGTTCTTATAGATGAACTTGAGTTCCCACTTTCCTACATATAGGTTTGCGAAACTGGGCGCGAACCGCGTACCCATAGCGGTCCCGTGAGTTTGCAGATAGTACTGTTTTTCATATAGAAAATAGTTATGTTTTAGAATGAACTCAATGCCCTCAATTATGAACTGGATTTGTGTATTCTTGTAGGTACCTAGGTTGTTAAGAAAAAATTCTGCCGATTGACAACCCTTTAATGGATCAATTACAGTATAAAGGGACTTGATGTCCAGAGTTCCCAGGATGAGGCCGCTTCTCCATTCTATTGTTTCCAAAATCTGTAGTGTGTGTGTGGTATCCTTTAAATACGCAGGCAGCAGTGGCATACATTTTTGTAGGTGGGTATCCACGTACCTGGATAGGTTGGCTGTTAAACAGTTTATACCCGATATGATGGGTCTTCCTGGTGGGTTATCTATACTCTTGTGTATTTTAGGAATATGATAAAATATGGCTGTAGAAGGGGTTCTGTTGTTTATAAACTGGTATTCTTTTTTATTTAAGACACCTAAAGTTTTCCCCTTTACAGCCAATGTGTTAAGTTCTTTCATAAATTTTGATGTAGGATCAAAAGTCATTTTTTTATATGTTACTGTGTCGCCCAACAGGTTTAGGGATTCATTGTGGTATTTCATATAATCCAGTATGACAATACCACCCCCCTTATCCGCCGGGCGGATTATAATATTGTTGTTCTCCTGTAATTGGATAATAGCCTTTCTTTCACTAAGGTTTAAGTTATGTGGAGCATATTTGGAATTCTTTTTGTACATTGCCTCTGCAGGAAACCCCTGCTATCACCCTGCACCACCAATTGCCGGATGAAATTAGCGCTGCTAACTACACATACAAGCGCTAACCCCAGCAAAGTATTTGGTGAGTGAACGTCTAATTTAATTCCTCTGACATCGCCAGTTCTTTCAAGTTCTAGGACATTTTTTTGATATCACGTCAGATTGTTTACATTACCATTCTATTCCCCCTTTTTTTACTAGTACCGGTTCACCTCACTGCGGCAAGCAAGCACTAACAGGTGCAGCTGCCAGAGCTCTACACAAGCAGTGAGTAGTTCGAATCGATATTAATACTAAATATTAGGTTGAGGTTGTATATTTATGTTCCATAATATGCAATATACTATTTCCCTACAGAAATATTTCCTAAACCTGTGGACGGATTAATATCAGTATCCACACAGGAATACCTCACAGTGTAGCACATAACAGCTTCACACAATAAGTAAGTGTATATATGCAATATCCCCTACTATTTATTTGCACTATTTTATTTTCATCTATTTCATTGACTTTATGATATCCCCTTTTATAATATACTACCATTAGGTTCTACCCCTCTTCTAAAGGAACAAGTGGCTCTTATACTCAATAACTGATTTCTTACCAAGTAAGTCTTAGCTTTTTTGTTCTTTTCTTGGGTAGCGCAGTGGTACATACTATCTTTTACTTCTTGGTTGTTCTTTTTAACAGGGTTGGCACAGAACCTGTTGTAACCACTTGCAGCTCCCACAGCACCTTACTCTACCCTTTCAGGTGAATAGGCGCCAGTGTACATATTCTATATTTACCAGTTATATAAATATACTGAGATACAAAATCCTAAAATAAACTATATAATTTATGCATATAATCATATAATCTACATGAGATTAATTATATATAATTTGTTTTACTATCTTGTATCTCAGTATACTTATATAACTGATCACGTGACACTATGTGGTACTATATATCTTCTATGTAATTTCACTATGTCTGTTTTTTTGTGATGGAATATAGGAGACTTGTGGAAGCATTATGTTAAGTTGTTGGTTCTGGTTCTTCTACCTCTTTACAGCTTTTTTGGGTAGTCTGGTGATAGTATTAAAACAATGAAAAACGTAATCCTCCGGAGTATGTTGGAGGTGCATGCATATGGTTTTCAAAGATCCCACATAGGACATTCTGGTAGAATCTTTGCAAGGCAGTACCCTTAAATGAGTGCTATCGACCCCTCAGGTTCCACGCCAAGGCAGCAGCCATCTAGTACTGTATTGCTCTATACCTCATGCTTAAATCTAATTTCCTGTAAAATGGAAGCACTTAGTCTATTGGACATCAGTTAATCGTTGACAAAGTTGAAGTTCTCAAGTCTCACCATAGAATTAATGGAAATTGCTGGAATTGATGGGAGTGATTGTAGATGTCAAGTTTAGTCTGTTGGCCACATGGTGTTATCAAACCAGTTAGGAAGTTAGAGGCTAAGGGTTTGTGAGTCTGGATCCTGCTGTGGAAATGAAATTAAAACTTTTTTCATCCCTGAAGGTAATGAGACATGCAAGGAACGATGTCTGATTAGTGCCTTACTGCTTTCATACAGCGTTAATAAATTCTAAGTGAAGTTTAGAGAGTAACTAAACTTAAATTTTTTAAATATTTTGGTTGCTCTTAAAAGCTATGAAACTTTACAAAACACTTTATTAACTCGTTACCGTCATCCGCCATAAAAGACGATAGCAGATTAAATCCACCCGCGATCATTAAAGGGAATCTGTCAGGTCATTTTTGTCTACCCTACTAATAGTATCCTGAAAAAGGGCTTGGGAAACCCTTTCAGGATATGTAACTTTTATGCATGTATGTGGCCCTGTTGTCTTGCTGTAAGCCCCTGAAAATGTATTGTCTTGCACCAGTCAAACATATGTTAATAAATATCCAACATAGAGAAATGAAAGAATGGCACCAGGGTCATATGCGCTAATATATATGGTGGATCCGTAAGTTAGACCAGCGTGCAGTTTTGCAAAATGTCGGGTAGTAGGTGCTCAGCATAAAACAATGAATGAATTAAATGGAAGTTGAAGAAGAAATGCGGCACTTGAAGTGCTGAGTGCGCGAAACGGCCGTCGTCCACTTTCTTCTCCCAGCACCCCTCGGAATACCTGCCGCTCCCATGTACTGAATTCGTTTAAACCTTTAATGGTGTAATAAAGACTACGAAATCAATGCAAAAGGGTGAGTGCCGCATTTCTTCTTAAACATATGTTAATGCCAAATGGATATTCACCTCTTCCCCTCCCATAATCCCGCTCACCACTCTGCCAGTGTCACTGACTCAGTCAGACTGCCGTAATACTAGCCCAAGGATCGCCACCTGACTATAGGATTGCGCAGCCATACTCTGCAGGAATTTAACCCTACTGTGTCCTGCAGAGTTCTGCTTCCCTGGCCTATACCCTGCCAGCAGTGGATATATTAGGCAGCTCCTCCCTACACTCCTTGCCTGAGCTTAGGTTCTAGTTTGCAGTCCACTTCTAGTTTCCCGTCTAGGTGTTTTTCTGTCACCGATCCTACTAGTTTAATCTTTTTGTCTGATATATTCACTCCTGACCCCAGCTTCATGCTCTGACACTGAACTGACTGCCCCGACCCCGGACTGACTGATGAAACAAAAGTACACCAAAACTGAAAATGTTCCCATGAATAAATACCACACACAAAAAAAATAACAACAAAACTCTTTTCTTTAATGGAGGGAGGTCGGTCACAGCATAAAATATGTATATTAATGATAAGACACCTTTTGCCTGATATAACATTTTGTTACAAAGCGTTATGCGAACTGCCAGCCTCCCGGCGCAAGTCAGCCTTCGTAAGGAAAAACCATCAAAATTTTACATTAACCTCTGTTGTAACTTAATAAAACATCAACCATACTGAATGATAACATATACAATAACAAGAGGGGGGGGACAAAAGCCTCCGGGTGCCACGCAGTGAGGAGAGAGTGGAAGAGGCGGGGATCAGCTTTATATAGGGAGACAGGATGGGACAATCCCATGGGAACTTGAACATTAAAGGGAATCTGTCACCCCCTGGGATGTTTTTAACTTTTTAACATGGGCATACAGGTGATCCAATGGTAAAAGCGGTTATACCTCAATATAGCAGTATCCTTATGGAGAAATCCTCTTTTATTCTGTTATGATAATCCATTCTTCCAGGCTCTGGGGTGTGCAGTGCCTGGAAGAAAACTCTGCCTCTGGTCTTCATTATCATACCAGCCCTCTCTCATCAGCATCACACTGCCCTGCAATGTGTAGTGGTGGCCCCGGAATCCCGCACCTGCTTCTTGCAATAGGGCAATTGCACATCACTTTTCCACCCTACTATGGACATTTGATTCTTCTGCGTATGTGCAGCGAGTTACTGGTGAGACCACCTTATCACCTCAAAGCTCGGTGGTCAATGGGGCGGAAGTAGCAATGACTCGCTGGCGCCTTTGCAGCAGCACAAAGAAGCCGATGCCCATAGATGGGCGGAAAAGTGATGTGTAATTGCGCTACTGCAGAATGACGCTTCAGACAGCACAAAGACTCTCAATCAAATACAGTAATTTAAAAATAAAATTGAGGGAGATGGAAAACCATAGCTGTTGAATCAATTTTGATACCTAAACAGGGCAAAGTAGTCACTGGGTCAAAAGTTTTTTCCCTGGACAGAGGGACAAATGTGACAAAAAACTAAAAGTATTCAACAAAAATTGGCAAGAACTAGAGACCTAGAGTCTCATACTTAATGACCCATTCAAGGAAATAGCTAAATAGGTGTCATAATAATATTGTGACAGTCTGGATGAACAGGCAAAGCTGAAAAACTGACTCAATGTTGGATTTTGCCAGTAAGGCCCTTCGGCCGGCTTTCCTAATTAGAGTAATAGCCCTGAAACATAAGTAACTAGCTCGTCGCTTTCAGAAATGCTGTCATTTACTGATGAAACCCATTGGGTGAGAAAGATAATGAATTAAACGGAACTTGCTGATATCTTTCTTTGGGACAATTCCTAACAGAGAAACCAGTAAGTTGTAAAATGGGGGGGGGGTTGAAAATGGAATATTGCCCAAAGATATTTATTTTTGTAACTGCTTGGCGATTGTTGGCAACAGGTCCTGGATGTGATACATAGCCATCACCTGCCAGGTATGGGGCAGGATCGCTGCCGGAGCCTGCTCCATACTCCCACTTCAGACATGCGCCATATATGTACGGCGGATGTTGTTAAGGGGTTAATAAACTGTTGCTATATTGTCTGTTGTGGATTCTGTTGGTGGGCTCCCTCTGGTGGTTACTGCTGGTACTGGGTGACTTTGGTGGGTTGCGGCCTTTGGTTTCCACCTGTCCATCAGAGGCTGGGTGTTTCCTATTTTACCTGGCCTTTCTGTCATTTCCCTTGCCGGCTATCAATGTGTTCAGATGTGCTCTGTTTGGTTCCTGCCTACCTGCTCCCAGATCTTTCAGGATAAGCTAAGTGCTGATTTTCAGTTGTTTGGTTTTTGGTCCAGCTTGCTTAGAATGTCTCTATGCTAGCTGGTTGCTCTAGTGGACTGAGGTTCTCCCCATGTGCCATGAGTTGGCACATGGGTTCTTGTAATCTCAGGATGGTTTTTTTGATTAGGGTTTTTTGCTGACCGCTCAGTCCCCTTTTGTATCATTCTGCTTTCTAGTTTTCAGCGGGCCTCTATTTGCTAAAGCTATATACATCATCTCTATGTGTGTGCCTTCCTCTCATTTCACCGTCAATACATGTGGGGGGCAACTATACCTTTGGGGTTAATTCCTCTGGAGGCAAGTGAGGTCTTTGTTTTCTCTGCAGTACTAGTTAGCTCTTAGGCTGGTGCGTGGCGTCTAGAACCAACGTAGGCACGCTCCCTGGCTATCTCTAGTTGCGTTTGTCAGGCGTAGGGCAGCGGTCAGCCCAGGTTCCATCACCCTAGAGCTCGTCCGATATTTGTTATACTTTGCTTGTCCTGTGCTATCCCTAGCCATTGGGGATTCATGACAGTATAGCCGGACCACAAAGTGTTAATTTTTTGGGCTGAAGCAGGAGGAAAAGAAGTGTTCAAGGAAAATTTTTTTTTTTTTTTCCTTCAGAGTTTTGCTGCCTAGCCCTTAATTGCTGTCTAGCTGCTTCTTACCTCCTCTTAACCCTTGAATGGCTCTGATCTTAGCTGTTTATCATGGATGTTCAGAGTTTGGCTTCCAGCCTGAGTAATCTCGCGGCAAAGGTTCAAAACATACAGGATTTCGTTGTTCACACTCCCATGTCTGAACCTAGAATTCCTATTCCAGAGTTTTTTTCTGGGGATAGATCTACCTTCCTGAATTTCAGGAACAATTGTAAATTGTTTCTCTCTTTGAAATCTCGCTCCTCTGGAGACCCTGCTCAACAGGTCAAGATTGTTATATCGTTCCTACGGGGCGACCCTCAGAATTGGGCATTTGCATTGGCACCAGGGGATCCTGCGTTGCTCAGTGTGGATGCGTTTTTTCTGGCATTGGGATTGCTCTATGAGGAACCTAACCTAGAGATTCAGGCTGAAAAGGCTTTATTAGCCCTCTCTCAGGGGCATGATGAAGCGGAAATATATTGTCAGAAATTTCGGAAATGGTCGGTGCTTACTCAGTGGAATGAGTGCGCCCTGGCTGCAAACTTCAGAAATGGTCTTTCTGAGGCCATTAAGGATATTATGGTGGGGTTCCCTGCGCCTACAGGTCTGAATGAGTCTATGGCTATGGCCATTCAGATTGATCGGCATTTACGGGAGCGCAAACCCGTGCACCAGTTGGCGGTGTCTTCTGAACAGGCACCTGAGACTATGCAATGTGATAGAATTCAGTCCAGAAGTGAACGGCAAAACTATAGGCGGAAAAATGGTTTGTGTTTTTATTGTGGTGATTCAGCTCATGTTATATCAGCATGCTCTAAACGCACAAAAAGGGTTGATAAATCTTTTGCCATTGATACTCTGCAGTCTAAGTTCATTTTGTCTGTGACTCTGATTTTTTCACTGTCTTCCATTTCCGTCGATGCCTATGTGGATTCAGGCGCTGCCCTGAGTCTTATGGATTGGTCATTTGCTAAACGCTGCGGTTTTAGTCTAGAGCCTCTGGAAGTTCCTATTCCTCTGAAGGGAATTGATTCTACACCATTGGCTATGAATAAACCGCAGTATTGGACACAAGTGACCATGCGCATGACTCCCGTTCATCAGGAGGTGATTCGCTTCCTTGTACTGTATAATTTACATGATGTACTAGTGCTTGGTCTGCCATGGTTACAAACTCATAATCCTGTCCTGGACTGGAAAACAATGTCTGTGCTAAGCTGGGGATGTCAGGGGGTTCATGATGATGCACCTCCGATTTCTATCGCTTCATCGACTCCTTCAGAGATCCCTGCGTTTTTGTCAGATTATAAGGATGTTTTTGAGGAGCCTAAGCTCAATTCGCTCCCTCCTTATAGAGAGTGTGACTGTGCTATAGAATTGATTCCTGGCAGTAAGTTCCCTAAGGGTCGTTTATTTAATCTGTCACTGCCAGAGCATACTGCTATGCGGAATTATATTAAGGAGTCCTTGGAAAAGGGACATATTCGTCCATCTTCGTCCCCTCTGGGAGCAGGTTTTTTTTTTCGTGGCAAAAAAAGATGGTTCCCTGAGGCCTTGTATAGATTATCGCCTTCTGAATAAGATTACAGTCAAATACCAGTATCCATTGCCATTATTTACTGATTTGTTTGCTCGCATTAAGGGGGCTAGGTGGTTCACTAAAATAGATCTTCGTGGTGCGTATAATCTGGTGCGGATAAAACAGGGTGATGAGTGGAAAACCGCATTTAATACGCCTGAGGGCCATTTTGAGTATTTGGTAATGCCTTTTGGACTCTCCAATGCTCCGTCAGTCTTTCAGTCCTTTATGCACAATATTTTCCGTGAATATCTGGATAAGTTTATGATTGTGTATTTGGATGATATTTTGGTGTTTTCTGATGACTGGGAGTCTCATGTTCTACAGGTCAGGAAGGTGTTTCAGGTTTTGCGGGCCAATTCTCTGTTTGTGAAGGGCTCAAAGTGTCTCTTCGGAGTCCAGAAGATTTCTTTTTTGGGGTACATTTTTTCTCCTTCTACTATTGAGATGGATCCCGTTAAGGTTCAGGCTATTTGTAACTGGACACATCCTACATCTGTTAAGAGCCTTCAGAAGTTCTTGGGGTTTGCTAATTTTTATCGTCGGTTCATTGCTAATTTTTCCAGTATTGTTAAACCTTTGACTGATTTGACTAAAGAGGGTGCTGATGTTGCTGATTGGTCTCCTGCGGCCGTGGAGGCCTTTCGGGAACTTAAGCGCCGGTTTTCTTCTGCTCCTGTGTTGTGTCAACCAGATGTTTCACTTCCTTTTCAGGTGGAGGTTGATGCTTCCGAGATTGGAGCGGGGGCGGTTTTGTCACAGAGAAGTTCTAATGGCTCGGTGACGAAGCCATGTGCTTTCTTCTCTAGAAAATTCTCGCCCGCCGAGCGCAATTATGATGTGGGTAATCGGGAGCTTTTGGCCATGAAGTGGGCATTTGAGGAGTGGCGTCATTGGCTTGAGGGTGCTAAGCATCGCGTGGTGGTCTTGACTGATCACAAGAATCTCATTTACCTTGAGTCTGCCAGGCGTTTGAATCCTAGACAGGCTCGTTGGTCATTATTTTTTTCTCGTTTCAATTTCGTGGTTTCATACCTGCCAGGTTCAAAGAATGTGAAGGCAGATGCTCTTTCCAGGAGTTTTGTGCCTGATTCTCCTGGAGACACTGGGCCTGCTGGTATCCTTAGGGATGGGGTAATATTGTCCGCCGTATCCCCAGACTTGCGACGCGCATTGCAGGAGTTTCAGGTGGATAAACTGGATCGATGTCCACCAGAAAGACTGTTTGTTCCGGATGATTGGACCAGTAGAGTCATCTCCGAGGTCCATTCTTCTGTGTTGGCTGGTCATCCTGGAATATTTGGTACAAGAGATTTGGTGGCCAGGTCTTTTTGGTGGCCTTCCTTGTCTAGGGATGTGCGTACCTTTGTGCAGTCTTGTGAAGTGTGTGCTCGAGCTAAGCCTTGCTGTTCACGGGCTAGTGGGTTGTTGTTATCTTTGCCCATCCCGAAGAGGCCTTGGACGCACATTTCCATGGATTTTATTTCTGATCTCCCGGTTTCACAGAAAATGTCCGTTATCTGGGTTGTGTGTGACCGCTTTTCTAAGATGGTTCATTTGGTGCCCTTGCCTAAGTTACCCTCCTCCTCTGAGTTGGTTCCTTTGTTTTTTCAGAACGTGGTTCGTTTGCATGGGATTCCGGAGAATATCGTTTCTGACAGGGGATCCCAGTTTGTGTCTAGATTTTGGCGGACGTTTTGTGCCAAGATGGGCATTGATTTGTCTTTTTCGTCTGCATTCCATCCTCAGACGAATGGCCAGACGGAGCGAACTAATCAGACCTTGGAAACTTATTTGAGGTGTTTTGTTTCTGCTGATCAGGATGACTGGGTTGCTTTTTTGCCACTGGCCGAATTTGCTCTTAATAATCGGGCTAGTTCTGCCACGTTGGTCTCTCCTTTTTTTTGTAATTCGGGGTTTCATCCTCGTTTTTCCTCTGGTCAGGGGGAATCTTCGGATTGTCCTGGAGTGGACGTGGTGGTGGACAGGCTACATCAGATTTGGAATCAGGTGGTGGACAATTTGAAGTTATCTCAGGAGAAGACTCAGCAGTTTGCTAATCGCCGTCGCCGCGTGGGTCCCCGACTTCTTGTTGGGGACTTGGTGTGGTTGTCTTCTCGTTTTGTCCCTATGAAGGTCTCTTCTCCTAAGTTCAAGCCTCGGTTCATCGGTCCTTATAGGATCTCGGAGATTCTTAACCCTGTATCTTTTCGTTTGGATCTCCCAGCATCGTTTGCTATTCATAATGTGTTCCATCGGTCGTTGTTGCGGAGGTATGAGGTGCCCGTTGTTCTTTCGGTCGAGCCTCCTGCTCCGGTGCTGGTGCAGGGAGAATTGGAGTATGTTGTTGAAAAGATCTTGGATTCTCGTGTTTCCAGACGCAAACTCCAGTATTTGGTTAAGTGGAAGGGTTATGGTCAGGAGGATAATTCCTGGGTGGTCGCCTCCGATGTTCACGCGACTGATTTGGTCCGCGCCTTCCATAGAGCTCACCCTGATCGCCCTGGGGGTTCTCGTGAGGGTTCGGTGACCCCTCCTCAAGGGGGGGGTACTGTTGTGGATTCTGTTGGTGGGCTCCCTCTGGTGGTTACTGCTGGTACTGGGTGACTTTGGTGGGTTGCGGCCTTTGGTTTCCACCTGTCCATCAGAGGCTGGGTGTTTCCTATTTTACCTGGCCTTTCTGTCATTTCCCTTGCCGGCTATCAATGTGTTCAGATGTGCTCTGTTTGGTTCCTGCCTACCTGCTCCCAGATCTTTCAGGATAAGCTAAGTGCTGATTTTCAGTTGTTTGGTTTTTGGTCCAGCTTGCTTAGAATGTCTCTATGCTAGCTGGTTGCTCTAGTGGACTGAGGTTCTCCCCATGTGCCATGAGTTGGCACATGGGTTCTTGTAATCTCAGGATGGTTTTTTTGATTAGGGTTTTTTGCTGACTGCTCAGTCCCCTTTTGTATCATTCTGCTTTCTAGTTTTCAGCGGGCCTCTATTTGCTAAAGCTATATACATCATCTCTATGTGTGTGCCTTCCTCTCATTTCACCGTCAATACATGTGGGGGGCAACTATACCTTTGGGGTTAATTCCTCTGGAGGCAAGTGAGGTCTTGTTTTCTCTGCAGTACTAGTTAGCTCTTAGGCTGGTGCGTGGCGTCTAGAACCAACGTAGGCACGCTCCCTGGCTATCTCTAGTTGCGTTTGTCAGGCGTAGGGCAGCGGTCAGCCCAGGTTCCATCACCCTAGAGCTCGTCCGATATTTGTTATACTTTGCTTGTCCTGTGCTATCCCTAGCCATTGGGGATTCATGACAATTGTCCATGTGGGTTTTCCATGTGGTCAATTTTCTGTGTGGGCAATTTTTTATGTGGGTAATTTCCTGTGTGGGCAAGTTTTCTTCTGGGCAATTTTCCTGTGGGCATTCTGTCTGTGGACTTTTTTTTCTGTGGACATTTTTCCTTTGGGCATTTTTTATGGAATCACACAAAACTGCTGCATTATTGACCCTTGACACCTACAGTGAAGGTTAGGCATGACCCATGACCGAAACGAAAATAGAGGAGGAAATCATTTACACAAAAAGTGCATAATAAATTGGTACGTTACAGACATCTCCACGGCAGAAGGACACAGACACATTAATTTCCATAACATAACATAATATAGCATTTTTTTTATTAGAGATGTCCATGCAGCGTGAATTGGAATCATTATAACACTGGCATAGCCTTTAAAGTAGATGTCTTGTGTTTATCTAAGTTATATTCTAGTACAACAATTCCATTTGGCACTTGCCTGCAAAAAAGTTTTCTCGGGTTTTTCAGTGGTTGGCGGTTGCCAAAGAGTAGGGAATGTTATAAAATAAAAAAGATAGCAATTACTTACCCGTTAAATCCACTGCTGCTCTACAGTTGCTGCTTTAGTGGTCCAGGCTAGTTCCAGTGATGACGCACTTCATACAAACATGTCCAGTGATACTGGTTGGCTCTCCTTTCCACAATGAATAGTAAATTAAACAGCTGCATCAAATAACATGGGATTAGTGTTGAGCATTCCGATACCGCAAGTATCGGGTATCGGCCGATATTTGCTGTATCGGAATTCCGATACCGAGATCCGATACTTTTGTGGTATCGGGTATCGGTATCGAAACAACATTAATGTGTAAAATACAACATTAATGTGTAAAATAAAGAATTAAAATAAAAAATATTGCTATACTCACCTCTCCGACGCAGCCTGGACCTCACCGAGGGAACCGGCAGCGTTCTTTGCTTAAAATGCGCGCTTTTCCTTCCTTCCGTGACGTCACGGCTTCTGATTGGTCGCGTGCCGCCCATGTGGCCGTGACGCGACCAATCACAGCAAGCCGTGACGTAATTTTCAGGTCCTTCTAGGCATTCAGTATTTTAAAATTACGTTCCGGCTTTGTGATTGGTCGCGTCGCGGTCACATGGGCGACGCGACCAATCACAAGCCGTGACGTCACGGGAGGCAGGAAACGCGCGCATTTTTAAAATTACGTCGCGGCTTGTGATTGGTTGCGTGCCGCCCATGTGACCGCGACGCGACCAATCACAGCAAGCCGTGACGTAATTTCAGGTCCTGAATGCAGAAATAGGCATCAATTTTAAAAATGCGCGCGTCTCCTGCCTCCCGTGACGTCACGGCTTGTGATTGGTCGCGTCGCCCATGTGACCGCGACGCGACCAATCACAAAGCCGGAACGTAATTTTAAAATACTGAATGCCTAGAAGGACCTGAAAATTACGTCACGGCTTGCTGTGATTGGTCGCGTCGCGGCCACATGGGCGGCACGCGACCAATCAGAAGCCGTGACGTCACGGAAGGAAGGAAAAGCGCGCATTTTAAGCAAAGAACGCTGCCGGTTCCCTCGGTGAGGTCCAGGCTGCGTCGGAGAGGTGAGTATAGCAATATTTTTTATTTTAATTCTTTATTTTACACATTACTATGGTTCCCAGGGCCTGAAGGAGAGTTTCCTCTCCTTCAGACCCTGGGAACCATCAGGAATACCGTCCGATACATGAGTCCCATTGACTTGTATTGGTATCGGGTATCGGTATCGGATTAGATCCGATACTTTGCCGGTATCGGCCGATACTTTCCGATACCGATACTTTCAAGTATCGGACGGTATCGCTCAACACTACATGGGATCCAAATTCTTTGGTTTTTCAAAATTTTTCATATTATATGTATTCACATCATGCAATAAACGCCTTATTCTATTTAATTACTTGTGCGAAAAAGAAATATACAGAAAAATGCCCATAGGTAATAAAGTGCTTCAATTAATCTAAGGTTATTCCAAGATCGTAAACAACATGAACATGCACAATTGGTATACAAAGGTGCTTATCTTCATAAATAATGTGGAATAAAATAAAGTCCATAGTAGTTGAAAAACTTTAAGCTGCATGGACAGATAGGGTTTACAGAGACACCATAGACACAGGGACAGGCGTTAGCGTGCACATGAAATTAAATGGAGTAATGTCCTTATTGGATGTAAGATATGAATGCATATAACATAGGCAATTTAGAAAAATTAAAGCATTTGGAACTTTTATTATTTGTCTGCTATGATGGCGTCCTTTCCTTTTTTCACATGGACACGGCAAGTACAGGATGTGCCCGCTGAGGCTGGTAATCGGGGGTATTGGTTACATGAACTATGGTTGAGAAATAATCACTGCAAAGCTGATGGGGGGAAGAAGCATTTATTTCTTTAGCATTGCCTACTGTTTGGCAACGTTTGAAAAAAAAAACCCTTTAAGTTGTACAGTATACAAAACTAATCTAAAGCCAGCAATATGTGTATTCAGTGTCGGACTGGGGTGCAATGGGTCCCACTGTTTAGCCCATTCAAATATTATATTACCCTCCTTCACAAATTTACACTGAGTAGTTTGTTAAATAATTGATGAGAATTTGTTTCTGTTTGTACAAAGTGTATTGCACCAACTACAGGTCATATAAGGGGGCATGTGGCCCAATGCTGTATAGAGGCCCACCGGATTCACCTGTTCCTCTGTGGGCAAGTGCGAGCCTGTGTATATTAAATTATTGTTCCCCAATCTGCCAATATCAGTGGTATTTGGTGACCATCTACTGTATACTGGGCTATCCCAACTTTCCCCAGATGGCAGGAGGAAGTAAGATCAGGCTGTTGGATTCAACATGTCAATCCTTTTGTTCTCTCCAACAAGAGTACAATAACTACAGTATGTATAGTTAGTAAGTGGTACCTACAAGCCGTTTTTTATATTACTGTGAGAAACCACATCTGCTGACAGATTCTCTTTAAAGTTACAACCATACAATAGTCACATAATACTCACATAATACTCACTACTTTATACAATGGATGCATAAGAATCTAGAATCAGGGAAGCAAAAGCAAGTATATATTTTATTATATTTACTGTAATTATTGAATTATTTTATGTACAAGCATAGCTAAAAAATATTGCAATGGATATGAATAAAAAAAGAATCTATTCACTTAAACACTGTGTACACTGTGCTTCTGTTTTGTTGAGACTGGATCCATTTTGAGTGAGTAATATATATACTGTGTGGACGGTATGGAGGGATATTGTAGTCATCCAAATCAAGTTCTTCTTTCACCAGGAATCCTTCATTATCAATAGTGCGACACCAGCAAATGTCTTTGCTGCAAATAAAAATGTAAAGAAAACGTGTCAGAATGAAATCTGGAAAAAAGTTTGAGCAGTAATTAAAAAATACGTATATGGCTAAATGTGCATTAATGATCAATTATACAATCCAGTATGGTTACTATATGCTTGCACCCCCAAATCCACCTCCCAGATCTTGCCAATCACAGCTTGGCAACTTCTTAGACTGCAAAATAAGTTGCAGAACTGTAATTGGCAGTAACAGGGAGGAAGACTCTGAGGAAGCATCCAGTTGAACCTCAAGCAGAGATTTCTCATGCTGCGCTTCAAAGCAACAAATGTGAATTATATCTGCAGAGAGATGTTATGTAAAATGAAAAAAAAACAGAATCAGGAGAGCTGAGGGATTATTTACTAGGTGTTTAACTAATTAAAATTTTTAAGTTGGCCATACACGTGAGTTAGGTGTTGGTCGAACATACAAGTATGTTCAGCAGACAGCTATCTCTCCCAACTCCCCCATACACATGAGCGCTTAGCTTTATCCCCTTCATGACCAGGTGATATTTGTTTTTTATGCTTTCTATTTTTCCTCTCCTTCCAAGAGCCCTAACTTTTTTATTGTTCCTTTGATATAGGCACACAAGATCTAGCTTTTGTCTCGGATGAGTTGCAGTTTTAAATGACACTATTCATTTTACCAGACAAAGTACTGAAAAGAGGGAAAAAAATCAAACAGGTTGAAACGATGAAAAAAGAAACCAAACAATGAAAAAAGAAACCGTACGATTCTGTCACTGTTTTTTTTACTTTATCTTTTCAGCATTTGGGGTAAAAATGACCTGGCAGTATAATTCTTCAAGTCATCAAGACCTGTTTTGTCTGCTTAATGGCCAGTGTGTACATGCTCCTATTTTTCATGCATATCAACTTATACTCCAGTTCTTTTTCTCGCTTTACTTTCAGCTTTCTGCATTTAGTGCAGGTCAGGGTGTGGCCTCCCTTTCTTGAGTTGGACATTACGTTTATATAGCTTCCCATTTACTGTGTGTCCATATTCGGGACCTGGTCCTGCTCGGCCCTTATTCACATTGACGTCACTTTGACACATGGTAAGGTTTTAATACTTGAGGTTAGGACCATCCCGATTTGGGTACACCATGTCGTTGGTGGGATGACTTTTACGCATTTTTTAATGTAAAATGGTATTTCCTAAGTACCCTATGGTTTTTATATGCATTATTGCTTTTACATATTTAGTTACAGCAGGATATATGTTGATTTTGTTTCTTTCTTATGTTTTATCAGTAAAATAATGGTGATACCAAACTTATTAGATTTTTTATGTTTTAGTGGTTAAAAAGATTTTAGAATGCAATTTGTGTGCCATTTTCTGAGACCTATAACTTTTTATTTTGTCCATTGATGGACTTGTGTGCGGGGTTGTTTTTTTCCCTGCCCAGTGATGTTTTTCTTGATACCATTTTGGCACATATATGACATTCATATCAATTTTTGTTGCTTTTTTTAGGGAAATGCGGCGAACCAAAGAAGGCAGCTAAAGTATTTCTGATTATGCCACCTAACTGGGCAATATTTGTCCCACACACATAGAGTGATAGCAGCATTTAAATGGTTAAACAGCAGCAATCAGAACTGCTGTTAGTGGAAGACACTGGTTGTGTAAGGCCGGTTTCACACGTCAGTGGCTCCGGTACGTGAGGTGACAGTTTCCTCATGTACCGGAGCCACTGACACACGTAGACACATTGAAATCAATGCATCTGTGCAGATGTCATTGATTTTTTGCGGACCGTGTCTCCGTGTGCCAAACACGGAGACATGTCAGTGTTCGTGGGAGCGCACGTATTACACAGACCCATTAAAGTCAATGGGTCCGTGTAAAACACGTACCTCACACGGACGTTCTCCGTGTGGCGTGCAGGAGACAGCGCTACAGTAAGCGCTGTCACCCCCACATGGTGCTGAAGCCGCGATTCATATCTTCTGTGCAGCAGCGTTTGCTGCATAGAAGATACAAATAATAGTGTTTAAAAGAAAGATCTATCTGTCTGCCACCCTCCCACCCCCTGTGCGCCCCCCCGCTGTTCTGAAAATACTCACCCGCTTCCCTTGTTGGCTGTCGCTGCTTCCTGTCCTGACCGCACCTTCTACTGTATGCGGTCACGTGGGGCCGCCGATTACAGTCATGAATATGCGGCTCCACCTCCCATAGTGGTACCCAGCACGGTGCGTGTGGTACCCAGTGGGCACACGGGCGGCACACGTGTGCCGCAAGTGTGCCACACTGATGTACACCAGATACGTAGGGGCACACGGACACGGATAATTCCGGTACCGATTGTTTCCGGTACCGGAATTATCTGGACGTGTGAGACTGCCCTAACACAGCTGGCCCCTGCTGGACATGGACACGGGATGTACCCTTATGTACTATGTCGAAAAATGGGGTTAAAAGAAATGTCTCACAAAAGCAACTTCTTTTAACCCTTTAAAAATCAGGCCAATTATAATTAAATATTTTTTTACTGTTGTATTCTATGTTTTTGCACAAACTTAGCAATATTAAGGCTTGATTTTTGCAGGATGTGTTTTATTTGTCAGTGGCAATATTTTGGAGTACATATAACCTATTAACTAAATATTAAAGCTTTATGGGGAGGTATAGAAGCAAAACAGCAATTCTGAAATTATTTAAGTTCTACATTTTACACTATTTTACACTATTCACACGGTGCACAAATAGAGTTTTAACTTTAAAATGTAAGTAAGTACAATTACAGAACTACCAACTGTATATGGTTTATTTATGTTTTTATGACTTTTGTACAATAGATATAGTGTTTGAAAATAAAGCTTCAAGTTTTTCATTTTTTGCATGACAAGCTGTAGTTTTCATTAATTCAATTTTGTGGTACATATGACTTTTTGATTGCTATTTATTGCGCTTTTTAGGGAGGTGAAATGAACCAAAATACAATACAATAATGAAAATGCAATACTGAAAATTCCCAATTTATAACTTTTTTATATCTTGATACTTCTGCACGCAATCAATTTTTTAAAACAATCATTTTTTGTCACCATATCCTGAGACCCATAACTGTTATTTTTAACATAGACAGCTGTT
Source organism: Ranitomeya variabilis (assembly GCF_051348905.1). Classification (NCBI taxonomy): domain Eukaryota; kingdom Metazoa; phylum Chordata; class Amphibia; order Anura; family Dendrobatidae; genus Ranitomeya; species Ranitomeya variabilis. The sequence continues at coordinate 415,632,906 of NC_135234.1, forward strand.
TGAGGTCTTTTTTTGCAGATGTAGCTTTTACTTGTGCCACTTTTCGGCAGATACTACTTTATGCTCACTTTAAATTCTATTTTTGGTAAGAGAAATAAACAAACAGACAATACTTCTGGAATTTTATTTATTTTATTTTTTTTCCGCTGTTCACCATGCAGTATAGGGCTATAACCTTTTAATTTAATTTATTTATTTAATTATTTATTAATCTAACTGTGTCAGGTTTTTTTTGCTGACTGTGCTATCTTTTCTTTGAATTTCATTTTGGGATATGTCCGAATTTTCATCACTTTTTATTTCTTTTTTTGTGAGGAGGGATGAACAAAAACCGCAATTCTGACATTGCTTTTCACATGTTTTACACTGTTCACTGTGATATATATATATATATATATATATATATATATATATATATATATATAGTTAAATACAGTGTGAGCTGGTTTTTTTAGGTTTTTTTTTTTTTTTATTACATAATTTTTTTATAAGGAAAACTCAAAAAAAATGTACATTTTTTTCAACATTTACTAGTCTCAGAAAAGTACTTGAGTGATCCTTTAACCCCTTCACCCCCGGAGCTTTTTCCGTTTTTCCGTTTTCGTTTTTCGCTCCCCTCCTTCCCAGAGCCATAACTTTTTTATTTTTCCGTCAATTTGGCCGTGTGAGGGCTTATTTTTTGCGGGACGAGTTGTACTTTTGAACGACATCATTGGTTTTAGCATGTCGTGTACTAGAAAACGGGAAAAAAATTCCAAGTGCAGTGAAATTGCAAAAAAAGTGCAATCCCACACTTGTTTTTTGCTTGGCTTTTTTGCTAGGTTCACTAAATGCTAAAACTGACCTGCCATTATGATTCTCCAGGTCACTACGAGTTCATAGACACCTAACATGACTAGGTTATTTTTCACCTAAGTGGTGAAAAAAAATTCCAAACTTTGCAAAAAACAAAACAAAACAAAATTGCGCCATTTTCCGATACTCGTAGCGTCTCCATTTTTCGTGATCTGGGGTCAGGTGAGCGCTTATTTTTTGCGTGCCGAGCTGGCGTTTTTAATGATAGCATTTTGGTGTAGATACGTTCTTTTGATCGCCCGTTATTGCATTTTAATGCAATGTCGTGGCGACCAAAAAAACGTAAATCTGGCGTTTCGAATTTTTTTCTCATTACGCCATTTAGCGATCAGGTTAATGCTTTTTTTTTATTGATAGATCGGGCGATTCTGAACGCGGCGATACCAAATATGTGTAGGTTGGGGTTTTCGACGTGCGAGTGAAATCGGCCAAGCCTCGGCTCATCCGAGTGCTGTGCGATATATGCTGACCCCGGCAATAGAGGAGATAGAGAAAATATTTTCTCTGCCTCCTCCTCAGCTATGCTCTGTTTCTCTCTGTGCGAGAGGCTCAGAGCACAGACGCATGACACTCGGCTCCCGCTCGCAGCAGAGCAGGAGCCGAGGGCCATTAGCATCCGATGCCATACGCCTTAGGCTAAGATCACTCTGAGTATTGGGTTTTTGATGCTTCATATTTTTCTGCAACATTTCAGCTCTAATTAGGTAAATTAGGTTACTTGCATTTTTTCATTGCATTTTTAATGTGGTTTTTTACATGCATTTGTAAAACACTTTTTTCTGCTGCATTTTTTGTCTCTTTTTGGTATGTCATGTGTTAATTAAATTAACTTGCTTTGGGAAATTACTGTTAATTAGTTTTAATAAAACTTCATTGATAACGTTATTTGTGGATTACATACATTTTTATTGCGTTTCTGCTGAGGGGAAACACTGTAAGGCTATGTGCACACGATGCGGATTTAGTGTGGATCCGCAGCGTTTTTTTCCGCGCAGAAATGCTGCAGATCCGCAAAGTGATTTACAGTACAATGTAAAGCAATAGGAAAAAAACTGCTGTGCTAATGGTGCAAAAAATTCTGCATGGAAAAGGATCAAAATTAGTAGCATGTCACTTATTTTATGCGGATCTGCAGCATTTCTGCACCCTTCCATTATAGAAATCCACAGGGGTAAAAAAAAGCATGAAATCCGCACAAAATCCGCATCAAATTCGCAACAAAAATGCACAAAATCCGCATAAAAAACGCATCAAATCTGCACCTGCGTTTTCTGCCAGGAGATGCAGATTTTGTGCAGAAAATTCTGCTCCCCAATCCGCAACGTGTGCACATAGCCTAGCCTTAATATGCATATGCATTTTTTATCTGCAAATTTGTCTCATCTCAGTTAACTCTATAGGAAAATCCACAAATAAAATGTTTATGTACCGCAAGAGAGGTTAACTTGTCTCAGATTTCAAAATAGCACCATAAGTCAGTTTCCGCAGTGTGCAAAAAAGCACAGTAAGTTTACATAAATCCCCTATACTTTTCTGGAACTGTAATACACTGCATTTTTTGTGTGGTGAAAATATGCAGCATAAAAAAATGTACTAAATAATCATCGTAAGAACTTAGCCTAAGTGGATCCCACCTCCGGTAGGATCTAATACACTCAATAAGGTACATGTCTGGCATAGAGGCCATTGTTAGGCGACTCCACCCGCACCTATTGCGGGCACTTGTCAGCTGTTGAAAACAGCTGACAGGTCGCAGCTTTGAGGTGGGCTCACCACCAGAGCCCACCTCAAAGCGGGGCTTCTGATGTCGGACGTACTATCCCGTCTGACGTCAGAAAGGGGTTAAACTGTAATACCAAAACAGTGTTTCAATCATGTAACATTTTTTACATCACAGGTGGATTTTAGTCAGGTAAACTACTGTGATCCCCACAACCATGTTTCCTTCAAATATGCTACTGTAACATCGCAAGATTGCTTTCATCAGCTATACTGTTCCCACTGTAACTGCTTAAATGGAATCTGTCAGTAGGATCAACCCTCCTTAGCTTTTTTTCATAGAAATCCAATTTTTTATTATATGTAAATGAGCTGTTTAGGAGGATGAGCATGACACAGATCTGTATAAGAATTTACCTCCAGAGCTTTTAATAAAAGGGGAGTTACCAGTATCATGTAACTAATACACAACAGTAGAACTGAACTTTGTCTTCTTACAAACACATTTGCTGCAGCTCTCACAGATCTGTTGTAACAATATTGCAGCCCTTTCTGCCTGTGAGATGGAAGCTGAGAGGAACCTGCGGATGTGTCAGTTATAATCACACACAGCTCTGCAGTGAGATCAGGAGAGCAGCGAACGGCCATTACACATCACACCGGTAACTCCCCTTCATGTAACAAAAGCTCTGGAGGCAGATTCTCAGGAAGATCAGAGGAAAACCTGGATTTGCCTGGAGTAAGACATCAGATCATAGATATCAAGATATACCGTATATACTCGAGTATAAGCCGAGATTTTCAGCCCAAATTTTGGGGCTGAATGTGCCCCTCTCGGCTTATACTCGAGTCATGATCGGTGGTGGGGTCGGCGGGTGAGCACTGTCATATACTCACCTAGTCCCGGCGATCCTGGCGCTCCCCCTGCCTGTCACACTGTCTTCGGTGCCGCAGCCTCATCCCCTGAGCGGCCACGTGGGACCGCTCATTAGAGAAATGAATAGGCGGCTCCACCTCCCATAGGGGCGGAGCCGCCTATTCATTTCTCTAATGAAGCGGTGCCGGTGACCGCTGATAGAGAAAGAGGCTGCGGCACCGAAAACAGGCAGGGGGAAGGAGCGGGACGCCGGGAGCAGGTAAGTATGTCATATTCACCTGTCCTCGTTCCACACGCCGGGCGTCGCGCCATCTTCCCGGCGTCTCTCCGCTCTGACTGTTCAGGCAGAGGGCGCGATGACGCATATAGTGTGCGCGCCGCCCTCTGCCTGATCAGTCAGTGCGGAGAGACGCCGGGAAGATGGCGCCGAGGAGCTGCAAGCAAGAGAGGTGAGTATGTGTTTTGTTTTTTTTATTGCAGCAGCAGCAACAGCTATGGGGCAATCATGGACGGTGCAGAGCACTATATGGCACAGCTATGGGGCAATAATGGACGGTGCAGAGCACTATATGGCACAGCTATGGGGCAACGGTGCAGAGCACTATATGGCACAGCTATGGGGCAATAATGGTGCAGAGCACTATATGGCACAGCTATGGGGCAATGGTGCAGAGCACTATATGGCACAGCTATGGGGCAACGGTGCAGAGCACTATATGGCACAGCTATGGGGCAATGGTGCAGAGCACTATATGGCACAGCTATGGGGCAACGGTGCAGAGCATTATATATATGGCACAGCTATGGGGCAATGGTGCAGAGCATTGTATATATGGCACAGCTTTATGTGGAGCATCTATGGGGCCATAATGAACGGTGCAGAGCACTATATGGCACAGCTATGGGGCAATGGTGCAGAGCACTATATGGCACAGCTATGGGGCAATGGTGCAGAGCACTATATGGCACAGCTATGGGGCAATAATGGACGGTGCAGAGCACTATATGGCACAGCTATGGGGCAATGGTGCAGAGCACTATATGGCACAGCTATGGGGCAATGGTGCAGAGCACTATATGGCATAGCTATGGGGCAATGGTGCAGAGCACTATATGGCACAGCTATGGGGCAATGGTGCAGAGCACTATATGGCACAGCTATGGGGCAATGGTGCAGAGCACTATATGGCACAGCTATGGGGCAATGGTGCAGAGCACTATATGGCACAGCTATGGGGCAATGGTGCAGAGCACTATATGGCACAGCTATGGGGCAATAATGGACGGTGCAGAGCACTATATGGCACAGCTATGAGGCAATGGTGCAGAGCACTATATGGCACAGCTATGGGCAACGGTGCAGAGCATTATATATATGGCACAGCTATGGGGCAACGGTGCAGAGCATTATATATATGGCACAGCTATGGGGCAACGGTGCAGAGCATTGTATATATGGCACAGCTTTATGTGGAGTATCTATGGGGCAATGGTGCAGAGCATTATATATGGCACAGCTTTATGTGGAGCATCTATGGGGCCATAATGAACAGTGCAGAGCATTATATGTGGCACAGCTTTATGTGGAGCATCTATGGGGCCATAATGAACGGTATGGAGTATCTATTTTTAATTTTGAAATTCACCGGTACCTGCTGCATTTTCCACCCTAGGCTTATACTCGAGTCAATAAGTTTTCCCAGTTTTTTGTGGCAAAATTAGGGGGGTCAGCTTATACTCGGGTCGGCTTATACTCGAGTATATACGGTAATTTTATTCAGTTTCCTATGACCTGTGTTCCCATATAGACTGCTTAAGAGGGTCGATCCTACTGACAGTGTCCTTTACTGCTTGTTTGGACAGCGAGATCCTGTCTAAAGATAGAGAATGCCGGCGTTACACAAAAGAAACTTTCCAGAAGTTTTGTTTTCCTCAACGTTTTGGTAAGACTCCAGGGTCTTTTTAACTCATACAGGGCTCCTGGTGAGAATTGGCAAATATGGCATTTGAACAGAGGATGTTATTATAAAAAAACTGAGGAACTTTACAAAAATTCAAAGTACGGTAATAATAATATAAAATAATACATATTAATGTCATTACCTGCCAACAGCAATTGCAGCTATTAGGAATGCAAGCAAAAATGCCAGAAGAACCGAGAGAATGACAACAATTACGATCATTCCTGCACTACGTCTACCAGGCGCAGTATCAATAGTACTTTTGTTCATTCCTGTTAAAAGAGAATACAAATTCACATACTTAGTATACCTAGTGTAAATGTATATGCTGGACTGCACTCACAAAGACATAGTAACTATGGATAGTCAAAATGTAAATCTTGTGGATAATAACTAATACTTAATTAAAAAAAAGTTTAAAATAACATCTGGCAATAGTGTTTTTGAACACATAAAATACATAAAAATATCACCAAAATGTTTCAAAATGCCATGTGTAAACCCCCTTCAGGCTAGTTTTGCAGTAGGTTCTGGGATACTGGGTTCCTTTTTAATTTTTCACCAAGCAAGCGTTGTGTAGCTGTGAAGTAGCAGTCAAACATCATTTTAAAATATGGTACCTGTTATGAGGTTGAATTTTTCAGACCAGCGCGTCTCTCTGGTTAGTGTAGTATTATTCAGCAAAACAAATTTAACCCTAGAAACAAAAAAGAACAGTTGGGTTTTTAACCGTTTACACTTGTGAAAAATAAATGTGAATGATAAGAATATAGTCATAAATGAAGTTTAGTTTCAAAGTATGTAAAACACTACTTTTTAGGTTACTGTATGTGACCTGTGCTGTAGCTAATGGTAAAATCACTTGAAGCAATATTGAGGTTTTTCTTATTAGCTTATATAATAAAAAATATTTTTTTTCCAATGTGTATTAACTTGGATTCAGTTAATTATGTTGACATACTTTTTTATTCACAAAAATGCAAAAATTTTTCGCCCCAGCTTTCATTGTGGATTTTGTGGGTATTTTTATCTGCATCCAAATTATTCAGTGAGCAAATCTTAGTAATCTTACAAAAGCAAACACTTTTTTTTCTAGGTGATGTCATGTTGTTAATAGAGTAAAAAGACAACACACACTAACTCATACACACACACAAAACGGAGCAATTTTCAAAATGCCATACATCTTAGATAACTGGCTGACAGCTATCTTTTTTGACTTCCCCCCCACACATCGACACTTGGCATACCCAAGCTTTACACCTTACAGACATTGCTTATATCTTATTAAAAGGACAGCGTGTTTGAATTCATACTGTACAATTCTTCTCTTCCCCTCACATCAGCTGGGAGAAAGTAAGGAGGCCCTTATACACATTGCATGGTTGTCCAATTGAAGGCTTGAATTGTAGAGGACCATCTAATGTGATGAAGTAGTGTGACACTAGTCACTACTACTCACAGACTAGGCATGAGGCAGAGTGGTCAAGAGGTCCAAGGTCAAACGGAAAAAGCCGGGAAGGTATGCCAAAGACAGAGGGATTGTCATGGATCCACCCCTCAGGGTGTCTGGGATGCAGTTACTGACAGCTTGGTCATCCAATCTGGTATAAGGGTATGCTGAAGCTGTCATTACTTTGATTGACAGCTTGGCCATCCAATGTGGTACAGGGGCGTGCTGAGTTGTCAATGTGTTGATTGACAGCTCAGCTATCCAATCTGAGACTGTGAGGCGTCGGCTGTCTCCATGTGTACATTATTCCAGTTAATTGCCACGGAGCTATGTCTCCCAGAACTCTGCCAGACGTACATTCAGTGTGTGAGGTTTATGCTTTCCTGTGCCTGGAGTTCTATATGCTTGATCTGTTGCCTGACCTTGGACTTCGTTCTGACCATCCGCCTGTTTAACCTCTTTTGCTCTTTTTGCTCCGTTATCTGCTATGTTGGGCTGGTGGTTAGGAGCACTAGAAATGACGAGATGAGCAAACTAGCAATACAGGACGAGCTCTGGGAAGTGGGAGCTCTGCTGACCGCAACCCCTGATCCTATCACAACAACTAGAAATAGCCGTGGAGCGTTCCTGACTCTGCCTAGACGCCTCTTCACAGCCTAAGAGCTAACTAACCCTAAAGATAGAAAATACAGCCTACCTTGCCTCAGAGAAATCCCCCAAAGAAATAGGCAGCCCCAACATATATTGACTGTGAGTTAAGATGGAAGTCACAAACACAGGAATGAAATAGGTTTCAGCATAGGAGGCCAGACTTACTAAACAGACTGAGGATAGAAAAGGTATCTTTGCGGTCAGCATAAAAAACTAACAAAAAACCACGCAGAGTGTGCAAAAGAAACCACCGCACCGACTCACGGCGCAGTGGTGCCACTCTGCATCCCAGAGCTTCCAGCTAACAAGATTTGATCATAATAGCAAGCTGGACAAAAACACAGTAGCAACAAATAAGCTAGCAGGGACTTAGCTTTTGCTGAAGTAGACAGGTCATCTGAAAGATCCAAGTGAACTGAACCAGTACTAGGACATTGACAGCTGGCATCAAGTAATGATCTGAGTGGAGTTAAATAGAGCAGCCAGCCAAGACCTGAACGAGATCAGCTGGAGAAGGAATCTCAGAACCAGCAGTTCCACTCACAGCCACCAGAGGGAGTCCATGAACAGAACTCACCGAAGTACCATTCATAACCACAGGAGGGAGCTCGAGAACAGAATTCACAACAGTTATCCTCCCAGTACTCTGACCTCAGAACGTTACCTGACTATGCTTTTGTCTCTTCCTTCTGTTTATGACTTACCCTCTTGCCTTCTGACCTTGAACTCCTTGACCACTCTGACTAACGGCTTGGCCGTGTGAAGTGACTAGAATCACAGGGATAAGACAAACGATTAGTCTGGGGCAAAGTGACTGTCGGGGTGGCCTGTGGGCAGGTCTTTCCTTGGTTTCTCTGGCTTAGAGCAGGAAGATAAGACTTTGCCTACAGTCCTGCCTGTTATGATCCGGTGACCTTGGAGCCGCATGAGACTTTCTCAGGAGTAGGTGGAACCTGTACTGACCGCAAACCCTAAACTGTCACCGCAACTAGAAGTAGCCGTGGGGTGTACCTAACACATCCTAGACACCTCGACACAGCCGGAGGACTAAATACCCCTATAGATGGAAATGGGAATTCTATCTTGCCTCAGAGCAGAACTCCAAAGGATAGGCAGCCCCCCACAAATATTGACTGTGAGTATTAGAGAAAAGACACACGCAGGCAGAAATCAGGATTTAGCAAAAGAGGCCACGCTAGCTAAATAGGAAAGGATAGGACAGAATACTAAGCGGTCAGTATTAAAACCCTAAAAATATCCACAGCAGATAATACAAAAATTCCACCATCTAACTAAAGACATGGAATGTATATCCGCATCTCCTGAGAATCCATTTTATTGCAAATTACTGAGGCTTTTGCAATGCAGGTATATATGGGTGATGCACATCAAAATCATACTTCAACTGCATTGCACCAGTTTGGGCAAAACTCTATGGCCACCTGTATGGTTACCTTTGGATCTATTCATTTAGTCCCGCTTATTGAAAAGCCAGCAATTCAGCAGCCGCATAGAGTAAAATCACAGTAGGTGCCAACAGGATAGAAGAGATGGATTACATACAGTAAAAACACATAGAATAGGTAGATATACAGATGTCTGTGCAAATACAATTAGTACAGTGTGTTTGCAGCTTACTGTACATGTATATAATTAATAAAAGATAATTTTTCTGAAAAAAAATCGAGTGGGCTCCCGCGTAATTTTCATAACCAACAGAGGGAAAGTCAATTGCTGGGGATTGATGTTTATAGCCTGGAAAGGGGGTAATACCCATGGAGCTTCTCAGGCCATTAATATCAGCTCACAACTGTATACTTTGCTTTTACTAGTTACTAAAATTGGGGACCCTAAAAAAAATTACGTAGGGTCCCTCTATAATTAATAACAAGCAAAGGCTATGCAGACAGCTGTGGGCTGATATTAATAGCCTAGGAAGGGGCCATCAATACTGCCCCCCCCCACCCAGGCTAAAAACATCACCTCTCAGCCACCTCAGAAAAGACGCATCTCTAATATGTGCCAATTCTGGCACGTAACCTCACTCTTCCCACTTGCCCTGTAATGGTGGCAACTGGGGAGATAGTTGTGGGGGCTGATGTCACCTTTGTATTGTCAGGTGACATCAAGCCCCAAGGTTAATAATGGAGAGGCATCAATAAGACGTCCCCATTACTAACCCCATATTCACATTGTATGAAAACACACACAACCAGAATAAAGTCCTTTAATTGAAAGAATGAGACAGACTCTTTAAATAAATCTTAATTAAACTATACTTATGACCTCGCCCATTCCACCGACGCCCGTGTCATCTGCAAAAGAGTTAAAAATAAAAAACAACAATATTCCTCACCTTTCTACAGAGATGCTGGAAAGATTTGTCAGTGGGCAAACTTACAAAATCAGCCAGGGATCAAATACTTATTTCCCACACTGTATATGTGTGTCTGTTTTGACGAATATTTCCTTTGAAAACAATGTGTAAATGACTTAGAGAATTGCTCTATGTAAAAGTTCATGTTAAAATCGCACTGCGTTCGGATGTAAATCGAATGCTAGGTGTGAAAAATTGGATTGTACTCGCATGACACTCGTATAACTCTCAGCAGGGAGACTCGGACTGATTTTTCATACGTTTATTGTGACTCCGGCCTTACTGGTATAGTGCCTAAGAAAATAAGGAGAGGGCAAATATGTGGGGCTCCTAAGTTTACTCCATCACCTGATAGGCTATTGCCCCCACTGCCATCAATGATAATAGTGTATTTTGTGTTATACTACGTGCAGATTTTTCATTTAATTTTTTCCTCGCCTTCTTCCTAGAGCCATAACATTTTTATTTTTCTGGCCATATAGCCATATGAGTGCTTGTTTTTTGCTAGACGAGTTGTACCTTTGAATTAAATGATTCCTTTTACCATATAGTATACTAGAAAAGGGGGAAAATCCAATTTGATTGATATTGCAATTAAAGTGCAATTAGACAATTTTAATTTTGTTTTTTGGGTATTTTATTTACCATGTTCACTATATGGTAAAACTGACCTGCCAATATTTTTCCCCAGGTCAGAATGAGTACGCAGATACCAGATATGTTTTTTTGTATTTATGTGGTTACATTTTTTTTTTCATTTGTAGAAAAACAATTTGTCTTTTGTCGCCATTTTCCAACAATTGTAACATTTTCATTTTCCAGGATACGGGGTTGTATGAGGACTTATTTTTTGCACTCTGAGCTGATATTTTTATTTATACCATTTTGGGGTAGATATGATGTATTGATTGCCTCTTATTGTATTTTATTGCAATGTTGTGGCGGCCAATATTTTACTGTATTCAATAGTACTCTTAGGAGACTTGAAGCTGCGATCGTCCAAACGCCTGTGCTATACACAGTAGGGATGAATGGACCTGTGGAAGTTCCAGTTCTGGTACCCCATCTGAACTTTATTTATTTTTTACCAGAACTGTACCCGAACTTGAACCAAAACTCAAATCCCATAAAAAACAATGAGGACCAGGATTTTTGTTCAACATTGAGCACCGAGCACTAACTGTCCAGTGCGAACTCTGAACTTTTAACTTTGGATTCGCTCATCTCTAACACACAGGAGTTCACAGGACAAAACAGCTGACATGTCGCGACATTGAAGTGGGCTCAGCACCGGAGCCCACATCAAAGGGGGAGGCACGACATGCGCTGTAGTAGTACGGCGCATGTCGTGAAGGGGTTAAGGAATACATTTTTGTATTGTATATTTTACATATGTCATAATGTACAGCTCATTATTGTAAAAGCAGTAGGCAGTTTTTGTTGCAGTTTTTAGCAAATGACAAGAGTGAATTATAAAGGAAATCGTAAAAGAGATACTGGAATATTCCTCTATTTTTGAGGTAATGGGAAAAGACGGTTCCATCACAAAACTCCTTCCTGACAAATGGCATACCAGTAATTAATGTTTTGATGTGCGTTCCTGGAAATGGATGCATCGGTACGTCATGGTGATCATGCGGGCACAAGAGCTGTGCTAATGTGATCGACATTAGGGGCTCAACTTAAATGATAGCCTAGACCCGGCTGTCACAGCCAGGAGCGGTGCTCGCACTGCCACGGGCTGTTTAACCTTCTAAATGCCGCAATCAATCGCAATAGCAGCATTTAGAAGGCTGTGAGAGGGAGAGCACTCCCTCTACCACCAATCAACATCCCCACGACATCATCGCTGGGGCATGAAAGTTGCCATGACAGCATGAGGTCACATGATGACTTCCTCATCTGGCAGCTATACAGGCCTGCGTAGTTCAAGCCCGGAGTATGATCTAAGAATCTACTATCAATGTAAGGGCTCATTCCCACTTGCGATGAAATTGGACTAATGCAATCCGATAAAAAAGTGGTTTAAGGCGAAACCTGTTTTGGAGTGGCCTAGTCAAAGCACAGCTGTTAATCCAATTGGGAATCTATGGTCAGACTTGAAGATTGCTGTTAACCAGAGGACACCATCTACGGTAACTTGAAGAAACTGGAGTAGTTTTACCTTGAAGAATGGGCAGAAATCCCAGTGGCAATAGGTGGAAAGCTTGTAGAGACGTATGTAAAGCGATTTTCAGCTGTAATTGTCACCAAAGTAGCCTCTTCAAAGTACTAACTTTATGGGGATGAATAGTTATGCACACCAAAGTTTTAAGTTAATTTGTCCTATTTGTTGTTTGCTTCCCAATCAAAAGAAAACCAAATGTTCATGACTGTAGGTATAGTCTTTACATGAACTGATGCAAACCCTCAAAAAAACAGTAAAATTCCAGGTTGCAAGGTAGCAAAACACAAAGAATGCCAATGAAGAGGGGGTGAATACTTTTGCAAGCTACTGTAAGATGTTAAAGTAATCAGAACAATGAAGTGATCTTACCTATAAGGTCCATTTTCAGTTAAAATCCCATTACAAAATGAAACATTTCCGCAAACTATTTCTATTCCAACCGGAATCAAAGCCTTAAATTCTGGGACAGTATCAGCACATGGGTAATTAGCAGCTGGCTGCTGGTAGATATGATAGTAATCTTTAGTTGGGAATAACTTGTAATCAGATGGAGTACTGAGATTATATTCTGTCAAATTTGGCACAACTGTGGGTAAAACAAATTTAAAGTCAGTGAAGATAACAAAACCCTACATTTAATTAAAATGTCATGTGTGTTTACGACATGTTTCTGTTATTTTATTTCAATGTAATACTGGAAGGGAAAGAAGTAAAACTGAGTTCATAATTATTTGGATGTCTTTCTGGTTGAAAAATGAAATACACTATGTGATCAGAAGTATTGAGACACCTACACCTTACATCTGTGAGTGTTTATGATATCCCATTCTAAATCCATATATATGGTATATTGTGATGTCCTGATGAAGAAGTCTTGTACTTTGAAACGCGTTGAATAAATCCACGGTCTGATTGCTACATATTTGGACCTTGAATCATTCAGCAGCGCAGCTTAAATCCACATTTTACCCCCCTTTTTTTATTCTAAATCCATAGGCATTAATCTGAAGTTTCCAATCTTCTGGAAAGGCTTTCTACAAGATTTTGGAATGTCCAAAGGAATTTTTGATTATACATCCAGAAGAGTATTTGTGAGGTCAGATAGTGATGTTGGACAAGAGGGTCTAGCTTGCAATCTTCTCTCTAGTAGTAGAAGAGGTTGCTCAGACTGCCGTACTCAGTGTCTTTCAGTTCTAATACTAAAAATATCATGGATGCTGAAATAAGAAGAGGTTGCTCACTCTATTATCCACCCTCTTTTTCTGATCTAATACTATTGATGCCAGGAGAGCTGAGGTAAGATGCGGCTGCTCACTCTGCTGTCCACCTTGTCTTTCTGATCTAATACTGGAGATATCAGGAGTGCTGAGGTAAGAAGAGGCTGCTCACTCTGCTGTTCACTATGTCTTTTTGTTCTAATACCACAGATACCTATAAGTGCTGAGATAAGAAGAGGTTGCTCATGCTGCTGTACTCAATGTCTTTCAGTTCTAATCCTGGAAATATCAGGGATGCTGAGGTAAGAAGAGGATGCTCATACGGCTGTCCACCCTGTCTTTATGTTCTAATATTGGAAATACTAGAGATGCTGAGGAAAGCAGTGGCTGCTCCCACTGCTGTCTACCATGGATGGATGGACAGCAGTGTTAGCAGCTTATTCTTGGACAGCATGGTGGCGCAGTGGATAGCACAGCAGCCTTGCAGCGCTGGAGTCCTGGGTTCAAGTCCCACTAAGGACAACATCTGCAAAGAGTTTGTATGTTCTCTGTGTTTGCGTGGGTTTCCTCCGGTTTCCTCCCACATTCCAAAGACATACTAATAGGGAATTTAGATTGTGAGCCCCAACGGGGACAGTGACGATAATGTGTGCAAACTGTAAAGCGCTGCAGAATATGTTAGCGCTATATAAAAAAAAAATAAAGAGTATTACTCTTGCCTCAGCACCCCTGGTATTTTCACTATTAGATCACATAGAGCGAACAGCAGTGTAAGCAGCGTCTTGTTACATCTGCACCCTTGGTATCTCCAATGTTAGATTAGAATATAATTTAGGAGCACCGCTAATGAAAGAAAGTGGTGAGGTAGAAGAGGCAGCTTCCTTATACAAAACAAGTGTCATTTGTTCATCAAAGATATTGAGGTTTTCATTTATAATTACATTTCTTTGATTTACTGTATCTATTTTTTTCTATTCCTGAAGAGCCTGTTTAAGGTTAACAGATGTTTGCATTCCTGCACAACCTATTTCCTTCATTATTTACACTTCTTTGTACATCCTATTGCTGTACTTTTGGTAGCGGCTGTATTACGCATTCCATCCTTGTGTCTTTCACTGTAAGGATTTCTTGTGTTGTTAGCAGTAAAAACAATGAGACGTTCAAAGCTCTCGCAGGAGCAGTGTGGCCCCTTTTTTTTTATAAAAAAAATAAAGTCTCTTTAGTAATATGGTTTAGTAATATATTCACTTACCGCTATTCAGTGCAACAACCAACCACACATCAGTTGTGTTATACAGGTGAAAAATGCACTGTGGTTGATCAAGTGCAAAACTGTTATTTGTCAGTCTTCCTAAAATTGGCTTGGTTGTAACTTGAGGAACATAATATCGAACCTCTGAAAAAGGACAGAAGAATTAATTAATAGCATTTAATTTGTAGTATTTATGTGCAGATAGGCTCACAAAAGTACAGGTGATGCCTGTGGTGTAGTGATGAGCGAATGTGCTCCGATAAAGTGTTATTTGAGTCCCCGCGCCTGCATGTCTCACGGCTCTTTGACAGCCATAACACATGCAGGGATTGCCTGTTTGTTAACAAATAACACCTTATCCGAGCACATTCGCTCATCACTATTGTGGTGGGCAGGGATCTGACGTGTTAAATGCCGCATAAAATTGAGTAGTAGACAACTCTATCCATATAAGATAGTAACTGATTTCTCAATTATTATTTAATAAATGGATAGTACACATGAAAATAGGCAACTTTGTGATAAAAAAAATCTAGAACCCTGGTGCAAATATGTCCAGGGTAAAGAAGAGATCCATAGAAGATAAAATATATGGTTTTATTTCAAAATAGTTAAAAAACTAATACATAAAGAAAATATTTAAAAAGCAGAGTGTCTCAGAGAAGGAGACGCTGACAAACCACTAATTATCAAGGGTAAATGCTAATAATATCTTCAAATGCCCAAATTAGGCTAATAAAGTAATTACAAAAAGGTGAAAAAAGAAATCAACTGGGGTCATAATGAATTAATGATCCATTCTGACAAGATGTACATAAACTTGATATCCATTCAATATAAAGTGCACTGTGCTGCTAATGTAATTGCAGTATGATATATAACACAAGATATTAAACAATATTGTTCATAAATGAGCCCTAAAATATTGGCCCTATAATTACAGCAGTGAAGAGGGTTATACCCTTAATGACAACTAGTGCATATCAAATAAAGAAAACAATCCATAGAATCCAATCTGATGGTTCTCCCTCTAAAGTAAATACTGTACCAATGAACGGATTGCCATGAAAACATATCTCGCAATTCAATGGTAAGCAAAAAAAGGTATCAGGTGTTCTGTATATATCACGCAACATACAATGACATCAGGCCTATGTAGCCAAATAGCCTAAATGCCGCATTTCCAACAGTGTGGAAGGATACATAAATTTTAAGACATAAGACAAATAAAGAGCCTAATTCACCTTAAAGATTTGTGGTGGTGTCTCCCCACCTCGACGCTGGCTTCTTCCAGGGGCATGATACAGTAGATCTTAGAAAATAACCTGCCTCCTTGTCTTCTTCGACTGATCTTTCACTCTCATTACATGGGTAAAATCTGAATTCAGTCAAGGCAGACTTTCACATTACTGAGACAGGAGATGACAGATGGTGCTTATGGAATTCTGTGGAGAGGGAAGTGGGTGGCTGAGGGACACATTCTGGTGCACGTTCTTCTGCAATTAAAGTTCAACTTTTTTACCATTGATTTAAAGTATAACTGTTGTTTTGGGAGAACTTACAGCAGGAAGTCTATGTCTGCCTTCAGTTCTCCTCTCTTCATAACATTTATCAGTAGTAACTGTCATTTCCTGTCTCAGTAATGGAAAAATATGGCTTCACTGAATACAAATTTTACAGTTTTACTCTTGAATTGTGATAGGGAAAGGTCAATCCAGAAGAAGCAGCAGATTTCTCTGATAAGACATGTTAGAAAGTGTCTCGTTTTCATTAAATCAATAATAAAACTATGGTTACTCTTTAAGCTAATACACCAAATCCCGGTTAGTCCTTAGCTCTGGTCATAGCTATAAAGGAGACCCAAGATAACCAAGTCTAATATGATCTATAAATGTATTTAGATACCACTTCAATTTAGCATTAAACAGTTCATTTCAACTTCTTTCTGCCTTTCAATTTACATTCGGTAAAATAAAATTCACTGTTTGTCTCTCGTAATAGAAACAAAACAGACAAATTCTCTATTCTGTATTATAACCTTGATATAAATGGAGCAAAATATATTTTATTCCACATGGTCCAAGGCAAACTTATTTCGACTTTCTACTATATAACCTAGTGACATGCAAATTTTTAATTTTTGGAAAAACAATTGTGAGAATGAAAAATCTTTTCTTCGGTTGCACAAGTAAAGTTTATTATACTGAGTTCTTCATATGCCTTACTTTTTGTCATACGTGAAATATATGTAGCAGTTAAGTCGCTAAGAACAGATATGTTGGATCATCTTTTCATGTATGACAAATTGTTAAAAATTACAAAAAGTCTGAATAAATCTTAAGTAAACAGTTTCTGTTTATTTCTGAGGATCCCCTTATATATAGTGCGAAGCAAATATAACTACTTGCTAATTGTTAACTACAACAATGAAAATGTGTTTATCAAAATAGTGAATGAATAATTAGTGAAAAATCTTTGAAAAACATAAATGGCAACAATAAATATCATTTTGAGAATATTTAACGTGGGAAAATTGCTCCAATACATTTCCTCTGTGCAAAAGGTGCTACATACTCTTGAAAAAAATCAGCTCAAGGAAATAGTAAAAGGTGAGAAGAGATAAACTTCTTTACCTGTTAATGTTACCGTGACCCCCAGAAGCAGGAGCCCCAGTTTTAGGAGCAGATCCATGATTGAATAATGTATTACAACGTTAGTACAGAAGGGTAAGTACAGTCTACGTAGTACTTGTTTGCCTCGCTCCAGACGATTCTGAACTTTTAAGAATATTTCTATGAAGGCTTGGTGTCTCCCCTGGGGAAATAATGGTCCCTTGCATATAATGGTTCATGCATTCCTGACATAATGAAGAGAAGAATAGCGGACAGACATGTCAGACTTGTTTTAGAGTAAAAATAATAAAACGTAATAGGAGGTTATTTAGTGAAAAATATAATTTTTAAGGGATTCTTTCATTTCCAAAAAGAGAATTATGAGAACTAATGTTTATCAACTACTGCTAATGAAAGTTCTAATGGAGCATTCAATATATATTATGTGATTCCAATTGGTGCAGTGACCCAGATTTCCAAGAGTGTACAAGAGTAAATATCATGCTAGGTGTGGTAAGAATGTAGGGTTTTTCATGTTTTGCGTAAGTTCCTGAGGTATTTTTAGCTAGACAAACCCTAACTGGAGGTAAAGTAGTTAATGAAACTCAATATCTGGCAATGGTATGAGTATGAATTGTATGTCTACATATATAAGTATTTTATACACATGTCTATAGTTGTACATACAAACATTTCCTGATAGAAATACTGTATATGTCTTGTACACGTACACAAAAACACACGTAACCACATTTTCTTTTACGTTGTGACTTTTCTTTATTTATATGACCGACTAAATGCTTTTAACCCCTTCATGACCGTGGGATTTTCCGTTTTTCCGTGTTCGTTTTTCGCTCCCCTCCTTCCCAGAGCCATAACTTTTTTATTTCTCCGTCAATTTGGCCATGTGAGGGCTTATTTTTTGCGGGACGAGTTGTACTTTTGAATGACATCATTGGTTTTACCATGTCATGTACTAGAAAACGGGAAAAAAATTCCAAGTGCAGTGAAATTGCAAAAAAAGTGCAATCCCACACTTGTTTTTTGTTTGGCTTTTTTGCTAGGTTCACTAAATGCTAAAACTGACCTGTCATTATGATTCTGCAGGTCAGTACGAGTTCATAGACACCTAACATGACTAGGTTATTTTTTATCTAAGTGGTGAAAAAAAATTCCAAACTTTGCTAAAAAAAAAAATTGTGCCATTTTCTGATACTCGTAGCGTCTCCATTTTTCATGATCTGGGGTCGGTTGAGGGCTTATTTTTTGTGTGGCAAGCTGGCGTTTTTATTGATACCATTTCAGTGCAGATACGTTCTTTTGGTCGCCCGTTATTGCATTTTAATGCAATGTCGCGGTGACAAAAAAAACGTAATTCTGGAGTTTCTAATTTTTTTCTCGCTACGCCGTTTAGCGATCAGGTTAATGCTTTTTTTATTGATAGATCGGGCGATTCTGAACGCGGCGATACCAAATATGTGTAGGTTTGATTTTTTTTAATTGATTTATTTTGATTGGGGCGAAAGGGGGGTGATTTAAACTTTTATATTTTTTTTATTTTTTTCACATTTTTTTTTACTTTTTTTTAACTTTTGCCATGCTTCTATAGCCTCCATAGGAGGCTAGAAGCTGGCACAACACGATCGCCTCTGCTGCATAGCAGCGATCTGCTGTTCGCTGCTATGTAGCAGAAAATCAGGTGTGCTGTGAGCGCCGTCCACAGGGTGGCGCTCACAGCTGCCGGGGATCTGTAACCATAGAGGTCTCAAGGACCTCTATGCTTACTATTCTGAAGCATCGCCGACCTCCGATCATGTGACGGGGGTCGGCAATGCGATCATTTCCCTCCGCCCGGCCGGAAGCGGTAGTTAAATGCCGCTGTCTGCGTTTGACAGCGGCATTTAACTAGTTAATAGGTGCGGGCAGATCGCGATTCTGCCCGCGCCTATTACGGGCACATGTCAGCTGTTCAAAACAGATGACATGTCCCGGCTTTGATGCGGGCTCACCACCGGAGCCCGCATCAAAGCGGGGCTTCTGACCTCGGACGTACTATCCCGTCCGAGGTCAGAAAGGGGTTAAGATTGTTAGTGAGTAACCTTCTTGTACAACCGCAATTCCCAAAAAGTTAGGACGCTGTGTAAAATGTAAAGAAAACAAGAATGCAATGATCTGGAAATATCTTATAGCCATATTTTGTTCAGAACAGAACACGAAGCACATATCAGAAGGTGAAATTAGATATTTTTCCATTTTATTTGAAAACAATTTGCTAATTTAGAAATTGATAGAACCAACACGTCTCAAAAAACTCGGACCAGGGCCATGTCTGCCATTGTGTGGCATACCATCTTGTTTTAATAATTGCTCTGTAACATCTGGGCTGTGAGGAGACCAATTGCTGGACTTGTGGGAGAGGATTGTTGTCCTATTCTTATCTGATGTATGATTCTTGCTGTTCGACAGTCCTGGGTCTTCTCTGCTGGATTTTTGATTTTCATAATGCATTATATCTTTTCTATTGGTGCAAGGTCTGAATACAGGGAGGCCACATGAACTCTTCTTCTGTAGAGTCATGGTGTAGTGATGGATGCAGTATGTGGTTTAGCATTGTTCGGCTGAAATATACAAGGCCTTCCATTGAATTGACATTGTCTGGATGGGAGCATAAGTTGTTCTATAACCTCTATATAATGTGTAAGCTCCACATGCCATGGACACTAATATAACCCCATGCCATCAGAGATGCAGGTTTTTTAATTTTGCGCTGATAATAAACTGGATGGTCCCCCTCATGTTGAGTCTGCAGGACATGGCGTCAGTGGTCAATTAATCTGTGCATAGATCATGAACATACAATATTGACCTTTGTCCCTTGTGCTTATGGATTTTTGCAGAATTTCTGTACCTTTTGATGATATGTACTGTAGAAGGTGGGATATTCAAAGTCTTTGTAATTTTACTCTGAGGAACTTTTTTTCTGAAATTGTTCCACAATTTTTAGATGCACTTCTTCACAGACTGGTTAACCTCTGACCATCATTCCTTCTGAGAGACTCTGCCTCTCTAACATACTTTTTTATACGCAGTCATGTGACTTGAAAATTGACCATTCAAGTGTTTTCAATTATTATCACTTACTTTTCCACCTTTTTATTAACACTGTCCCAACTTTTTTGAGATGTGTTGCTGTATTAGCGGACACAGACAGAAGAGGTCCCCTGTGCAAGAACAGTAGATGGGCCCTTTGCAGTAAATTAGCTCATCATAATGCACAATTCCACCTGCTTTGGAGGTAGAAATGAGCCCTTTTACCTCTTGTGCCTCTCAGTGACTGTACAGATGGCACAACTGATATGTCCACCCCTGTGTTGCTGTGTTCAATTTCTGATAGGTGTTCTATGTTCCATGTTCTGATTAACCCCTTCACCCTGAAGCTTGTTTTCACCTTCCTGGCCAGGCCAATTTTTACAATTCTGACCACTGTCACTTTATGAGGTCATAATTCTGGAACGCTTCAATGGATCCCACTGATTCTGAGATTGTTTTCTTGTGACATATTGTATTTCATGATAGTGGTAACATTTCTTTGATATGACTTGTGTTTATTAATGGAAAAAAAATGGAAATTTGGTGAAAATTTCACAATTTTATGCACTTCTATCAGAGTCATATCGCACAAAATAATTAATAAATAACATTTCCCACATGTCTACTTTACATCAGCACAATTTTTGAAACATAATTTTTTTTTGTTAGGAAGTTATAAGTTGACCAATGATTTTTAATTTTTACAACAAAATTTGCAAAACCATTTTTTTTAGGGACCACCTCTCATTTGAAGTGACTTTGAGGGGCCTTTTTTTTTTACAGAAAATACCCCAAAGTGACATCATTTAAAAAACTGCAACCCTCAAGGTACTCAAAATCACATTCAAGAAGATTATTAACCGCTCATGTGCTTCACAGGAATTTTTGGAATGTGGAAGGAAAAAATACACATTTACTTTTCTTTCACAAAAATTTTCCTTTAGACGTAATTGTTTTTACTTTCGCAAGAGAAACAAGAGAATATGGACCATACGATTTATTGTGCAATTTCTCCTGAGCACGCTGATATCCCATATGTGGGGGGAATCTACTGTTTGGGCACACTCCAGGGCTCGAAAGAGAATAAGTGCCATTTCACTTTTTGAATGTAAAATTTGCTGGCATAATTAGCGGACGCCATGTCATGTTTGTAGAGCCCCTGATGAGCCTAAGCAGTAGAAATCCCGACAAGTGACACCATTTTGCAAAATAGACCCCGTAGGGAACTTATCTAGATGTGTATTGAGCACATTAAACCCACAGGTGCTTCACAGAAGTTTATAGTGTAGAGCTGTGAAAATTAAAAAAAAATTTTTTCCCAGATTAATCTTTTTAGCTCCAAATTTTGCATTTTTGTAAAGGTAACAGAAGAAATTGCTCCATAAAATTTGTTGTGCAATTTCTCCTGAGTACGCCAATACAAAATATGTGGAGGAAACTAACTGCTTGGGCACATGGCAGGGCTTGGAAGGGAAGGAGCGCCATTTCACTTTTTAAATGTAAAATTTTGCTGGAATAATTAGAGGACTCAATGTTGCGTTTGGAGATCCCATGATGTGCCTAGATAGTGGAAACCCCCACAAGTGACACCATTTTGGAAAAAAGACTCCTTTGTGGACTTATGTAGATGTGTATTGAACACCTTGAATCCCCAGGTGCTTCACAGATGTTATTAACGTTAAGCCGTGAAAATAAAAAAAATCACGTTTTTCCCGCAAAAATCTTTTTTAGCTCCAAATTTTGGATTTTCACAAGGGTAACAGGGGAAATTGGACCCCAAAATTTGTTGTGCAACTTCTCCGGAGTTTACCGATACCCCATATATAATTGAAAACTACTTTAGAGGCACAGTGCAAAGCTCAGAGGGGAAGAAATGCCATATTATAGTGCAGATTTTGCTGCACTTGTTTGAGGGTTACCGTACATTGGAAGAGCCCCTGAGGTGCCAACAGCAGAACCACCCATAAGGGACCCCCTTTTACAAACTAAACCCTTAATGAATTCAACTAGGGATGCAATGATTATATTGACACCACAGGTGTGTCACAGACTTTTATACCATTGGGCAGTGAAGAAAAAATAATTTTTACCACCAAAATTGTGTGTTAGCCCCAAGTTTCACATTTTCATACTGGGAAATGGGTAAAATGGCATCAAAATTTGTCCCACAATTTCTACTGACGATGACAATACCCCATACAGTGGAGGTAATAAGTATTTGATCATTTGCTGATTTTGTAAATTTGTTAATGATCTCAAGGCAGCTGGGACCACAGTCACCAAGAAAACTGTTGCTAAAACATTACACCATAAAGGTTTAAAATCCTGCAGTGCCCGCAAGGTCCCCCTGCTCAAGAAGGCACACGTGCAGGGGCATCTGAAGTTTGCCAATAAACACCTGGATGATTCTGTGAGTGATTGGGAGAAGGTGCTATGATCAGATGAGACAAAAATTGAGGTCTTTGGCATTGACTCAACTCGTCGTGTTTGGAGGAAGAGAAATGCTGCCTATGACCCAAAGAACACCATCCCCACTGTCAAGCATGGAGGTTGAAACATTATGTTTTGAGGGTGTTTATCTGCTAAGGGCACAGGACTACTTCACCGCATCAATGGGAGAATGAATGGAGCCATGTACCGTAAAATCCTGAGTGACAACCTCCTTTCCTGAGCCAGGACATTAAAAATGGGTCGTTTCTGGGTTTTCCAGCAAGACCATGACCCAAAACATACAGCCAAGGTAACAAAGGAGTGGCTCAAAAAGAAGCACATTAAGTTCATAGAGTGGCGTAGCCAATCTCCAGACCTTAATCCCATAGAAAACTTATGGAGTTAGTTGAAGCTCCGAGTTACCAAGCGACAGCCTCAAAATCTTAATGATTTAGAGATGATCTGCAAAGAGGAGTGGACCAAAATTCTTCCTGACATGTGTGCAAACCTCATCATCAACTACAAAAAATGTCTGACTGCTGTGCTTGCCAACAAGGGTGTTGCCACCAAGCATTAAGTCTTGTTTGCCCGAGGGATCAAATACTTATTTCTCACTGCAAAATGCAAATAAATTTATATAATTTATACAATGTGATTCTCTGGATTTTATTTTTGATATTCTATCTCTCAAAGCTAAAATTAACCTACCCTTAAAATTATAGACTGTTCATATCTTTGAAAGTGGGCAAATTTACAAAATCAGCAAAGGATCAATTACTTATTACTGTATGTGGCTGTACAGTACTACTTAGTCATATGGAGAGACTTGGGAGGGATGGAACGCTATTTGCCTCCTTAAACTCAGATTTTCCAAGAATAGTTTTCGGATTCCATATAAAGAGCACCTAAGTGCGAGAAAAGCAGCATTCCCCCTCAAGTGACCACATTTTGGAAATTATAATCCTCTGGGAATTTTATCTACTGATGTAGTGACGATTTTGACTCCATGGCTGTTTTCCAGAAACAAGCAGCAGTGGATGTTGCTGAGTGCAAATTGCAAACTGCTGTTGTAGTCAGGGCTAGTTTTAGAAAAAGTGGGGCCCTGGGCAAAAGTTTAATGTGGGGCCCCAAATGCTCACATATTGCACCATTACACAGAAACATTTTGGTTGTATTTACATGCACTAAGTTAAATGAGTTAAATGAGCATGATCGACAATATTGAAGTCATTTGATGCTTGTTCCCCGATTTCTTTACTCTGGCTGAGGAAGAATGATGGGGACAGATAGTCCTTGATACAGTATAATGCAGGTCCCATATATTACATATAATATAATGCACTTCCCATTGTCCTTAATAGAGTATAATACAGCCCCCCTCAGAGTATACTACAGCCCCCTCATAGAGTATAGTGCTGCCCCCTCATAGAATATAATGCAGCCCCACACATACAGTATAATGCAGCCCCCTCAGAGTATAATGCAACCCCTCTCAGATTGTAATGCGGTTCCCCTCAGAGTATAATGCAGCCTCCCTCAGAGTATACTGCAGCCCCCTCAGAGTATAATGCAGCCCCCTCAAAGCATAATGCAGCCCCCCTCAAAGCATAATGCAGCCCCCCTCAGGGTATGTTGCAGCCCTCCTCAGAGAATACTGCAGCCTCTCTCAGAGTATAATGCAGCCCCCCTCAGAGTATAATGCAGCCCCATTAGAGTATACTGCAGCCCCCTCAGAGTATAATGCAGCTCTCTTAGAGTGTACTGCAGCCCCCTCAGAGTATACTGCAGCCCCCATCAGACTATACTGCAGCCCCCCTCAGAGTATAATGCAGCCACTTACACACACAGTATAATGCAAACACACACAAACAGTAGAGTGCAGCCTCCCCACACACAGTATAATGCAGCTCCCCTACACACAGTATAATGCAGTCCCCCAACACACAGTGTAGTGCAGCCCTCCCACACAGTGTGACTCAGTATAATGCAGCATCTCACAATATAGTGCAGCCCCCTGTGAAAGAAGTGGCTAATTTCTGTTCTGAATAAAATAGAAGAAAATAGTATTATGCAATAATGACCTATGTTCCAGTTGTCTTCTGTCTACATGCCGATATCTACATGGCCGGTGGTCAGTTCCTACGATTCCCAAAAATTGTCAAATATATGTGTTGTTTTCAATATGGTCTGTAATCACCTAAAAATTTTATTTGTTCTGCCAAATTCTCTTAAGAACTTTAACTTTTTAACCAGAACACACTGACATGCTGGAAGTACCCCCACATTTTCTCTTATGTAATTTATCTCATTGACAACCCATTGTATAACTCATATTTCTGCCAGATTATTGTGTAATGCCTCATTTGCCTTTGAACTTGTACTATCAAAGAACACTCTAACACCCTTTTAAACAGATACTATTTGGAAAGACAACGTGTCTCTCTGATTATTGCGTCATCGCTTGGGTACCTAAAACAGAATACCTGAGTAGATTAGGATTAGAGATAAGCGGTGTTCGAGTCAAACTGTTCGCCAATTTTAAATTCGAGCTGTTTTGGGCAGTGTTCGAGTCGTTCGACGAACCCGAACAATTTGCTTAAAATTCGGCTGTTCGAGTTTCTGTTCGATAACTGTTCGTTCACCAAAAGCCTAGCTTGATTTGCACATTAAAACTGTTTATCATTGTTAATGGACTGTTTCAGTGTATAGTGGGCGGGAGGGGGGGCGGGGGATAGATCTGTGCTGAAATAACACCGATCTCCATTTTTTTTTCTTTCCCGCATTTACAGAGGGGCGGTGCAGTCTTTCAGCCTATCAGCAGTGCACACACCCACAGCAATGTGCATGTGATGCACACAAGCAAGGGCATGTGTCATTGGCTGTGTATGTCACATGTCCTTGCCCTATAAGAACCAGCCATTTGCCCCGTCACCACCATTTCCTCACTGCTGCAGCTTAGTGTTAGATGGCACCACTGCTGCTGTGGGCGCTATACAGAATAAGAGTGTTTTTTTGGAGCGAATTGTCAGAGAGATAGGTTTAGGGAGTCGGGAGGAGTCGGGACTAGTTGTAATATCAGCCCTTTTCAGGGTAGGTTACAGCAGTTCATAGCACTGTTTGCCAGGCAGGTCTGAGCCAGTGCTGTGCAAGTGTTAGTCACAGCATTTGGTGTAATCTAGCTCAGCCAATCCTTTTGGGCTAGTAGCATTGTCTGATAGTCATCTGAGTAGCCCGCCTGTAAAACTAGCTACACCGCCTGTGTATCTCAATTTTTACTGAATCTAACCAAGTAAATCGTTTTGGGGTTTTGGGCTTAGTAGCAGTGTCTGCACGTCAGCAGAGTAGCCCGCCTGTGAAGCTAGCTACACCGCCTGTGTATCTCAATTTTTACTGCATCTAACCCAGTAAATCGTTTTGGGGTTTTGGGCTTAGTAGCAGAGTCTGCACGTCAGCAGAGTAGCCCGCCTGTGGAGCTAGCTACACTGCCTGTGTATCTCAATTTTTACTGCATCTAACCCAGTAAATCGTTTTGGGGTTTTGGGCTTAGTAGCAGTGTCTGCACATCAGCAGAGTAGCCTGCCTGTGAAACTAACTACACCGCCTGTGTATCTCTATTTTTACTGCATCTAATCCAGTTAACAATTTTGGGCCTAGGAGCAGTGTCTGCACGTCAGCAGAGTAGCTCGCCTTTGAAACAAACTATACCGCCTGTGTATTTCAATTTTCACTGCTTCTAATCCAGTTAATAGTTTTGGGCCTAGGAGCAGTGTCTGCACGTCAGCAGAGTAGCCTGCCTTTGAAACAAACTATACCGCCTGTGTATTTCAATTTTCACTGCATCTAATCCAGTTAATAGTTTTGGGCCTGGGAGCAGTGTCTGCACGTCAGCAGAGTAGCCCGCCTGTGAAACAAACTATACTGCTTGTGTATCTCAATTTTCACTGCATCTAATCCAGTTAATAGTTTTGTGTTGTGAATTTGCTTTTTGGCTCCCTCTAGTGGTTACTAGTGATTTGACTCTGGATATGTCAGTCATCCCTTGTATGCTCACCTGGGCCGTTAGTTCAGGGGTGTTGCTATATAAGCTCCCTGGACCTTCAGTTCAATGCCTGGCAACGTTGTAATCAGAGCTAATCTGTTGTGCTCTTGTCTACTGATCCTGGTTCCTGCTAGATTAAGCTAAGTCTGCTTTCTTGCTTTTTGTTATTTGTTTTTGTTTGCATTTTTGTCCAGCTTGTACTTAATCTGTATCCTGTCCTTGCTGGAAGCTCTAGGGAGCTGGTGTTCTCCCCCCGGGCCGTTAGACGGTTCGGGGGTTCTTGAATTTCCAGCGTGGATGTTTGATAGGGTTTTTGTTGACCATATAAGTTATCTTACTACATTCTGCTATTAGTAAGCGGGCCTCTCTTTGCTAAACCTAGTTCATTTCTATGTTTGTCATTTCCTCTTACCTCACCGTTATTATTTGTGGGGGGCTTGTATCCTACTTTTGGGGTCCTTTCTCTGGAGGCAAGAGAGGTCTTTGTTTTCCTCTTCTAGGGGTAGTTAGTTCTCCGGCTGGCGCGAGACATCTAGCGACCAACGTAGGCATGTTCCCCGGCTACTTCTAGTGTTGGCGTTAGGAGTAGATATATGGTCAACCCAGTTACCACTGCCCTATGAGCTGGATTTTTGTACTTCGCAGACTTACCTATTTCTCTGAGACCCTCGCCATTGGGGTCATAACAGTTTGCCAGGCCAGTATTAAATGTTAAATGCATTGCAGAAGCGGGATTATAAGAAAGAAAATTCTGAGTTTTTTTTTTTCTCTCTCTCATTTTTTTTTCTTTTCCCCTTTACCTCTGAGTGGCTCAAGCTTGCTGCAGACATGAATGTCCAGACCTTGATTACAAGTGTGGACCAGCTTGCTGCTCGTGTGCAGGGCATACAAGATTATGTTACCAGAAATCCTATGTCAGAACCTAAGATACCGATTCCTGAATTGTTTTTCGGAGACCGATTTAAGTTTAGAAATTTCAGGAATAATTGTAAATTATTTTTGTCCCTGAGACCCTGTTCATCTGGAGACTCCGCTCAGCAAGTGAAAATTGTTATGTCTTTTTTACGGGGCGACCCTCAGGATTGGGCCTTCTCGCTGGCGCCAGGAGATCCGGCATTGGCGGATATTGATGCGTTTTTTCTGGCGCTCGGTTTACTTTATGAGGAACCCAATCTTGAGATTCAGGCAGAAAAAGCCTTGCTGGCTATGTCTCAGGGCCAGGACGAGGCTGAAGTGTATTGCCAAAAATTTCGGAAATGGTCCGTGCTGACTCAGTGGAACGAGTGTGCACTGGCCGCAAATTTTAGAAATGGCCTTTCTGAAGCCATTAAGAATGTGATGGTGGGTTTCCCTATTCCCACAGGTCTAAATGATTCCATGGCCCTGGCTATTCAAATTGACCGGCGGTTGCGGGAGCGCAAAACCGCAAATTCCCTTATGGTGTTGTCTGAACAGGCACCTGATTTAAGGCAATGTGATAGAAAAACCGCAAATTCACCTATGGTGCTGTCTGAACAAACACCTGATTTAATGCAATGTGATAGAATCCTGACTAGAAATGAGCGGAAAATTCATAGACGCCAGAATGGCTTGTGTTACTACTGTGGTGATTCTACACATGTTATCTCAGCATGCTCTAAACGTCTAACTAAGGTTGTTAGTCCTGTCACGGTTGGTAATTTGCAATCTAAATTTATTCTGTCTGTAACTTTGATTTGTTCACTGTCATCTTATCCTGCCATGGCGTTTGTAGATTCAGGTGCTGCCCTGAGTCTTATGGATCTGTCATTTGCCAAGCACTGTGGTTTTGTTCTTGAGCCATTAGAAAATCCAATCCCTCTTAGGGGTATTGATGCTACGCCGTTGGCAGAAAATAAACCGCAGTTTTGGACACAGGTTACCATGTGTATGACTCCTGAACATCAGGAGGTTATACGTTTTCTTGTTTTGCATAAAATGCATGATTTGGTTGTTTTGGGGTTGCCATGGTTGCAGACCCATAATCCAGTCTTGGATTGGAAGGCCATGTCAGTGTCAAGTTGGGGATGCCGTGGAAATCATGGGGATTCCCTGCCCGTGTCTATTGCTTCTTCTACGCCTTCGGAAGTTCCGGAGTATTTGTCTGATTATCAGGATGTTTTCAGCGAGTCCAGGTCCAGTGCACTGCCTCCTCATAGGGAGTGTGACTGCGCAATAGAGTTGATTCCAGGCAGTAAGTTTCCTAAGGGAAGATTATTTAACCTGTCGGTACCTGAACATACCGCTATGCGTTCATATATTAGAGAGTCTCTGGAGAAGGGGCATATCCGTCCTTCTTCTTCCCCTCTTGGTGCGGGATTCTTTTTTGTGGCCAAAAAGGACGGATCTTTGAGGCCTTGTATTGACTATCGGCTCTTAAATAAGATCACTGTCAAATTTCAGTATCCTTTGCCGCTGTTGTCAGACTTGTTTGCCCGGATTAAAGGTGCCAAGTGGTTCACCAAGATAGATCTTCGTGGTGCGTACAACCTTGTGCGCATTAAGCAAGGAGATGAATGGAAAACCGCATTCAATACGCCCGAAGGTCATTTTGAGTACTTGGTGATGCCTTTTGGGCTCTCTAATGCGCCTTCGGTTTTTCAGTCCTTTATGCATGACATTTTCCGGAAGTATCTGGATAAATTTTTGATCGTTTATCTGGACGATATTCTGTTTTTTTCTGATGATTGGGACTCGCATGTAGAACAGGTCAGGATGGTTTTCAAGATTTTGCGTGAAAATTCTTTGTTTGTTAAAGGCTCAAAGTGTCTCTTTGGTGTACAGAAGGTTTCCTTTTTAGGGTTCATTTTTTCCCCTTCTGCTGTGGAGATGGACCCAGTCAAGGTCCGAGCTATTCATGATTGGACTCAGCCCTCGTCAGTTAAGAGTCTTCAGAAGTTCTTGGGTTTTGCTAACTTTTACCGTCGTTTTATCGCTAATTTTTCTAGCGTTGTTAAACCTTTGACGGATATGACCAAGAAAGGCTATGATGTAGCTAACTGGGCTCCTGCTGCCGTGGAGGCTTTCCAGGAGTTGAAACGCCGGTTTACTTCGGCGCCTGTTTTGTGCCAGCCTGATGTCTCACTGCCCTTTCAGGTTGAGGTGGATGCTTCGGAGATTGGGGCATGGGCCGTTTTGTCTCAGAGAGGTCCTGGTTGCTCTACTATGAGACCTTGTGCCTTTTTCTCTAGGAAGTTTTCGCCTGCAGAGCGAAATTATGATGTGGGCAATCGGGAGTTGTTGGCCATGAAGTGGGCATTTGAGGAGTGGCGTCATTGGCTCGAGGGTGCTAAGCATCGTGTGGTGGTTTTGACTGATCACAAAAATCTGATGTATCTCGAGTCTGCTAAACGCCTGAATCCTAGACAGGCCCGCTGGTCATTGTTTTTCTCCCGTTTTGACTTTGTGGTCTCGTATTTACCAGGTTCGAAGAATGTGAAGGCCGATGCTCTGTCTAGGAGCTTTGTGCCTGATGCTCCTGGAGTCGCTGAACCTGTGGGTATTCTTAAGGAAGGAGTTATCTTGTCAGCTATTTCTCCGGATCTGCGACGTGTGTTGCAGAGATTTCAGGCTGGTAGGCCTGACTCTTGTCCACCTGACAGATTGTTTGTGCCTGCTAGGTGGACCAGTAAAGTCATTTCCGAGGTTCATTCCTCGGTGTTGGCAGGGCACCCGGGAATTTTTGGCACCAGGGATCTGGTGGCCAGGTCCTTTTGGTGGCCGTCCTTGTCTAGGGATGTGCGGTCTTTTGTGCAGTCTTGTGGGACTTGTGCTCGAGCTAAGCCTTGCTGTTCTCGTGCCAGCGGGTTGCTCTTGCCCTTGCCTGTCCCGAAGAGACCTTGGACACACATCTCTATGGATTTCATTTCTGATCTTCCGGTGTCTCGGGGCATGTCTGTCATCTGGGTGATATGTGATCGTTTCTCCAAGATGGTCCATTTGGTTCCTTTGCCTAAGCTGCCTTCCTCTTCCGATCTGGTTCCTGTGTTCTTCCAGAACGTGGTCCGTTTACACGGCATTCCTGAGAATATTGTGTCGGACAGAGGATCCCAGTTTGTTTCCAGGTTCTGGCGATCCTTTTGTGGTAGGATGGGCATTGATTTGTCGTTTTCGTCCGCTTTTCATCCACAGACTAATGGACAAACGGAGCGAACTAATCAGACTCTGGAGGCTTATTTGAGGTGTTTTGTCTCTTCTGATCAGGATGATTGGGTGACCTTCTTGCCGTTGGCTGAATTTGCCCTTAATAATTGGGCTAGTTCCGCCACCTTGGTTTCGCCATTTTTCTGCAACTCTGGTTTCCATCCTCGTTTTTCCTCGGGACATGTGGAGCCTTCTGACTGTCCTGGGGTGGATTCTGTGGTAGATAGGTTGCAGCAGATCTGGAATCATGTGGTGGACAACTTGAAGTTGTCACAGGAGAAGGCTCAGCGTTTTGCCAACCGCCGCCGCGGTGTGGGTCCCCGACTTCGTGTTGGGGATTTGGTATGGCTGTCTTCTCGATTTGTTCCTATGAAGGTCTCCTCTCCCAAATTTAAGCCTCGCTTCATTGGTCCATACAAGATATTGGAAATCCTTAATCCTGTGTCCTTTCGCCTGGATCTTCCGGTGTCGTTTGCCATTCACAACGTATTTCATAGGTCCTTGTTGCGGCGGTACGTTGTGCCTGTGGTTCCTTCTGCTGAGCCTCCTGCTCCGGTGTTGGTTGAGGGCGAGTTGGAGTACGTGGTGGAGAAGATCTTAGATTCTCGTCTCTCCAGGCGGAGGCTTCAGTACCTGGTCAAGTGGAAGGGCTATGGTCAGGAGGATAATTCCTGGGTGGTCGCCTCTGATGTGCATGCGGCCGATTTAGTTCGGGCCTTTCACGCCGCTCATCCTGATCGCCCTGGTGGTCTTGGTGAGGGTTCGGTGACCCCTCACTAAGGAGGGGGTACTGTTGTGAATTTGCTTTTTGGCTCCCTCTAGTGGTTACTAGTGATTTGACTCTGGATATGTCAGTCATCCCTTGTATGCTCACCTGGGCCGTTAGTTCAGGGGTGTTGCTATATAAGCTCCCTGGACCTTCAGTTCAATGCCTGGCAACGTTGTAATCAGAGCTAATCTGTTGTGCTCTTGTCTACTGATCCTGGTTCCTGCTAGATTAAGCTAAGTCTGCTTTCTTGCTTTTTGTTATTTGTTTTTGTTTGCATTTTTGTCCAGCTTGTACTTAATCTGTATCCTGTCCTTGCTGGAAGCTCTAGGGAGCTGGTGTTCTCCCCCCGGGCCGTTAGACGGTTCGGGGGTTCTTGAATTTCCAGCGTGGATGTTTGATAGGGTTTTTGTTGACCATATAAGTTATCTTACTACATTCTGCTATTAGTAAGCGGGCCTCTCTTTGCTAAACCTAGTTCATTTCTATGTTTGTCATTTCCTCTTACCTCACCGTTATTATTTGTGGGGGGCTTGTATCCTACTTTTGGGGTCCTTTCTCTGGAGGCAAGAGAGGTCTTTGTTTTCCTCTTCTAGGGGTAGTTAGTTCTCCGGCTGGCGCGAGACATCTAGCGACCAACGTAGGCATGTTCCCCGGCTACTTCTAGTGTTGGCGTTAGGAGTAGATATATGGTCAACCCAGTTACCACTGCCCTATGAGCTGGATTTTTGTACTTCGCAGACTTACCTATTTCTCTGAGACCCTCGCCATTGGGGTCATAACAGTTTTGGGCCTAGGAGCAGTGTCTGCACGTCAGCAGAGTAGCCTGCCTTTGAAACAAACTATACCGCCTGTGTATCTCAATATTCACTGCATCTAATCCAGTTAATAGTTTTGGGCCTAGGAGCAGTGTCTGGATGTCAGCAGAGTAGCCCGCCTGTGAAACTAACTACACCGCCTGTGTATCTCTATTTTCACTGAATCTAAACCAGTTAACAGTTTTCGGCCTAGGAGCAGTGTCTGCACGTCAGCAGAGTAGCCCGCCTGTGAAACTAACAACACCGCCTGTGTATCTCTATTTTCACTGCATCTAATCCAGTTAATAGTTTTGGGCCTGGGAGCAGTGTCTGCACGTCAGCAGAGTAGCCCTCCTGTGAAACAAACTATACCGCCTGTGTATCTCAATTTTCACTGCATCTAATCCAGTTAATAGTTTTGGGCCTAGGAGCAGTGTCTCCACGTCAGCAGAGTAGCCCGCCTGTGAAACAAACTATACCGTCTGTGTATCTCAATTTTCACTGCATCTAATCCAGTTAATAGTTTTGGGCCTAGTACCACAGTTTGGCCACTCAGTTCTGCTCGGTTTTCATCCATCGGTTGTTGTGCCAACAACTACAGATACAGAGTTGCCAATTAGTTAAGCACTAAAATGAGTGGCAAAAGGCCTGCTGCTGGTGGAATGGGGAATAGGCGTGTTGAAAAGGGAAAAAAAGGTTGTGTCCATGGGGTAGGTGGTAAAACAACAGTAACATCTGCAGAAGATAGACCATCTTCCAGCCAAAGTAAGATGTCTACTTCTTTTCGTGGAAGGGAAAGGGAATCTGATATGATCCCTTTCTTACGACCATCACTACAAGCATCGCCAAAAATTCCAGATGAGGCACAAAAACAGCAGGTGCTTGAACAGATATCAAGTGCTCGTTCAAGTGGGCTCTCCTCCATGTCAACTTCAACATCACAACTACTCCAGTCCACAGAGTTGTCACCCCAATCGCACTTGCTTCCTCACAGCTCCCAAGTCCCCAGCTGCCCATCTGAGCATGGGGTAACACACATGGTTGAGTCTGTAGAGCTGTTTACGCATACTATAGCCTGAGAATCAGAGGTCTGCTCCAGAGCTTCTGTGAATCCAGACGAGGAAATGATCTGCACGGATGCCCAGAATCTTTGTGAGTCGGATCCAGGCCCAGATGAAGAAGGTTCTGAGCATAATGTAGACCCTTTTTCCCGAACTGTAACTCCTGTTGGTGGAGACAATGAGGAAGATGATGATGAGACTGAGATACCTGATTGGAACAAAAACTTGACTTTTCGGTCGGGGCAGGAAGAGGTTGGCTCTGAGAACGATGGGTGTGAGAACACACAGGATGATGATGACGAGGTTGTAGACCCCACTTACTGTCAACCCCCAGTTCACCAGTCCATGAGATCAGCAGAGGAGGTGGAGGAGGATGCTAGTGACGAGTCTGACGATGAGGTAACGGTGCGCCTTCCTGGACAGAGACGGAGTACGGGAAGCACGTCATCAACTGCATCCTCAACCCCAACTGTGCCTCAGACCAGAAGTCATGGTGGCTCTTCAGATCGCACGGGCTCTAAGCCTTGCATAGCCTGGGCATTTTTTGACATCGCAAAGGATGACCCAACTCATGTTGTCTGTAAGATTTGTCAACAAAATCTCAGTAGAGGCCAAAAAATCACTAGCTTGAGTACTTCATGCATGAACCGTCACATGGATATGAGGCATAAGTTGTAGTGGGCCGGGTCAACCACCGTCTGCCCCATCAAGTGCATCCGCGTCCTCTTCATCCTCTGTGACTGTGGGGACAGCAGTCGCACTTGGTTTTGGATGCAGACCTTCCACCTCTTTACCCACAACAGCCAGTGTGATTGGCAGGTTGTCAGGACATTTGCAAGTGGAAACACCTGCTGATGTTGAGTGCTCTCCGACATCGACACCACATTTTGATCAAGATAACATAACATCTCCGCCTGCACCTTCCTCACTGACCAGCAGTTTGGGGACACCCTACTCAACTCCATCTAAGCACGGCAGCCAGCCCTCAGTCCCTCAGATGTGAACAAGTAAAAGACCATTTCCTCCTAGCCATGACAAAGCTAAGAGGTTGAATTTCTCCATCTGCAAGCTGTTGGCTACAGAAATGCTGCCTTTCCGCCTGGTGGACACAGAAGATTTTCGAGACATTATGTCCGTCGCAGTGCCCCAGTACCAGATGCCCAGTCGCCACTACTTCTCAAAGAAAGCTGTGCCTGCGCTACACCAGCATGTCGCACACAACATCACCGCTTCCTTGAGAAACTCTGTGTGTGACAGGGTGCATTTCACCACAGACACTTGGATGAGTAGACATGGACAGGGTTGTTACATGTCGGTGACTGGGCACTGGGTAACTACAGCGACATCAGGAGAAGGGGCTGCTGTCCAAGTCTTGCCATCCCCATGAGTTGCTCGTCGATCCTCTGCATCTAGAAGTTGCTCCACTGTTGTGAATTCTGTTCTTGAACTCCCTCCTGTGGTCATGAATGATACTTCGGCGAGTTCTGTCCGTGGACTCCCTCTGGTGGCTGTGAGTGGAACTGCTGGTTCTGAGGTTGCTCCCTCAGCTGCCCTCGTTTGCGGCTAGGCTGGCTTCTCTATTTAACTCCACTCAGATCGTTACTCCATGCCAGCTGTCAATGTATTAGCACTGGTTCAGATCTCTCTCGGATCTTTCTGATGACCTGTCTACTCCAGCGAAGCTAAGTCCCTGCTAGTTCATTTTGTTGTTCATTTTGTACTGAATATATTTCTTAGTACTTGCTAAGTTCTAGTCCAGCTTGCTAACATGATATTGCCTTGCTAGCTGGAAGCTCTGGGTTGCAGAGTGGCACCTCCGCACCGTGAGTCGGTGCGGGGGTCTTTTTGCACACTCTGCGTGGCTTTTTGTAGCTTTTTGTGCTGACCGCATAGATCCCTTTCCTATCCTCAGTCTATCTAGTAAGTCTGGCCTCCTTTGCTGAAACCTGTTTCATCCCTGTGTTTGTGACTTTTCTCTTAACTCACAGTTAATACATGTGGGGGGCTGCCTTTACATTTTGGGGAATTTCTCTGAGGCAAGGTAAGGCTTATTTTCCTATCTTTAGGGGTAGTTAGCTCTTAGGCTGTGAAGAGGCGTCTAGGGAGAGTTAGGTACGCTCCACAGCTATTTCTAGTGTGTGTGTTATAGGATTAGGATTTGCGGTCAGCAGAGTTCCCACTTCTCAGAGCTCGTCCTGTCTTCTAGTTTAACCATCAGGTCATTCCAGGTGCACCTAACCACCAGGTCCATAACAGTACAGCTGGCCCACAAAGTGTTAATGCATCTCAATAGAGGGATAAGAGAAGTCCTGAGACCATTTTTTTTTCTCTGCAGTGTGTTTTGTCTTTCTTTTCCCCTTAACCTCTGGGTGGTTCAGGACTCAGGTGTAGATATGGACATTCAAGGTCTGTCCTCTTGTGTTGATCACCTCACTACGAGGGTACAAAGCATTCAAGATTATGTAGTTCAGAATCCTATGTTAGAGCCTAGAATTCCAATTCCTGATTTGTTTTTTGGAGATAGATCTAAATTTCTGAATTTCAAAAATAATTGTAAACTGTTTTTTGCTTTGAAACTCCGCTCCTCTGGTGACCCCATTCAGCAAGTAAAAATCATTATTTCTTTGTTACGTGGCGACCCACAATACTGGGCATTCTCCCTTGCGCCAGGAGATCCTGCATTGCTTAATGTAGATGCATTTTTTCTGGCGCTTGGATTACTTTATGACGAACCTAACTCTGTGGATCAGGCAGAGAAAATCTTGCTAGCTTTGTGTCAAGGTCAGGATGAAACGGAGGTATATTGCCAGAAGTTTAGAAAGTGGTCTGTGCTTACTCAATGGAATGAGTGTGCCCTTGCAGCAATTTTCAGAAAAGGTCTTTCTGAAGCCCTTAAGGATGTTATGGTGGGGTTTCCCACGCCTGCTGGTCTGAATGAATCAATGTCCTTGGCCATTCAGATCGATCGGCGCTTGCGTGAACGCAAGGTTGTGCGCCATTTGGCGATGTCCTCTGAGCAGAGGCCTGAGCCTATGCAATGTGATAGGACTTTGACTAGAGCTGAACGGCAAGAATACAGACGTCAGAATGGGCTGTGTTTTTACTGTGGTGACCCCACTCATGCTATCTCTGATTGTCCTAAGCGCACTAAGCGGTTCGCTAGGTCTGTCACCATTGGTACTGTACAGCCTAAATTTCTTTTGTCCGTTACTCTGATTTGCTCTTTGTCGTCCTACTCTGTTATGGCATTTGTGGACTCAGGCGCTGCCCTGAATTTGATGGACTTGGAGTTTGCCAGGCGCTGTGGTTTTTTCTTGGAGCCCTTGCAGTATCCTATTCCATTAAGGGGAATTGATGCTACGCCTTTGGCCAAGAATAAGCCTCAGTACTGGACTCAGTTGACCATGTGCATGGCTCCTGCACATCAGAAAGATGTTCGCTTTTTGGTGTTGCATAATTTGCATGATGTGGTCGTGTTGGGTTTGCCATGGCTACAGGTCCATAATCCAGTATTGGATTGGAAATCAATGTCTGTGTCCAGTTGGGGTTGTCAGGGGGTACATGGTGACGTTCCGTTGTTGTCAATTTCTCCTTCTACTCCTTTTGAAGTCCCTGAGTTTTTGTCGGATTACCGAGATGTATTCGATGAGCCCAAATCCAGTGCCCTACCTCCTCATAGGGATTGTGATTGTGCTATTAATTTGATTCCTGGTAGTAAATTTCCTAAGGGACGACTTTTCAATTTATCTGTGCCGGAACACGCCGCTATGCGGAGTTATATAAAGGAGTCCTTGGAGAAAGGGCATATTCGCCCGTCGTCGTCACTGTTGGGAGCAGGGTTCTTTTTTGTGGCCAAGAAGGATGGTTCTCTGAGACCTTGTATAGATTACCGCCTTCTCAATAAAATCACGGTCAAATTTCAGTACCCTTTGCCGCTACTGTCTGATTTGTTTGCTCGGATTAAGGGGGCTAGTTGGTTCACCAAGATAGATCTTCGAGGGGTGTATAATCTTGTGCGTATTAAACAGGGCGATGAATGGAAAACAGCATTTAATACGCCCGAGGGCCATTTTGAGTACCTGGTCATGCCATTCGGGCTTTCTAATGCTCCATCTGTGTTTCAGTCCTTTATGCATGACATCTTCCGAAAGTATTTGGATAGATTCATTATTGTATATTTGGATGATATTTTGGTCTTTTCGGATGATTGGGAGTCTCATGTGAAGCAGGTCAGAATGGTGTTCCAGGTTCTTCGTGCTAATTCTTTGTTTGTGAAGAGGTCTAAATGTCTCTTCGGAGTTCAGAAGATTTCCTTAGTGGGTTTCATTTTTTCCCCTTCTACTATCGAGATGGATCCTGTTAAAGTTCAGGCCATTTATGATTGGACTCAGCCTACATCTGTAAAGAGCCTTCAGAAATTCTTGGGCTTTGCTAATTTTTACCGTCGCTTCATCGCTAATTTTTCTAGTGTTGTTAAACCGTTGACTGATTTGACCAAGAAAGGTGCTGATGTGGTGAATTGGTCCTCTGCGGCCGTTGAGGCTTTTCGGGAGTTGAAACGTCATTTCTCTTCGGCCCCTGTGTTGTGTCAGCCAGATGTTTCGCTCCCTTTTCAGGTCGAGGTTGATGCTTCTGAGATTGGAGCAGGGGCTGTTTTGTCTCAAAGATCTTCTGATGGCTCTGTGATGAAGCCATGTGCTTTCTTTTCTAGAAAGTTTTCGCCTGCTGAGCGTAATTATGATGTTGGCAATCGGGAGTTGTTGGCTATGAAGTGGGCGTTCGAGGAGTGGCAACATTGGCTTGAGGCAGCCAAGCATCGTGTAGTGGTCTTAACGGATCACAAAAATCTGACTTATCTTGAGTCTGCTAAGCGGTTGAATCCTAGACAGGCTCAATGGTAGCTGTTTTTCTTCCGTTTCAATTTTGTGGTTTCATACCTTCCGGGTTCTAAGAATGTGAAGGCCGATGCCCTTTCAAGGAGTTTTGTGCCTGATTCCCCGGGAGTTTCTGAGCCGGCTGGTATTCTCCAAGAGGGGGTAATTCTGTCTGCCATCTCACCTGATTTGCGGCGGGCGCTGCAGGAGTTTCAGGCTGATAGACCTGACCGTTGTCCAGCAGAAAAACTGTTTGTCCCTGATAGATGGACTAGTAGAGTTATCTCTGAGGTTCATTGTTCGGTGTTGGCTGGTCATCCTGGGATTTTTGGTACCAGAGATTTGGTGGCTAGGTCCTTTTGGTGGCCTTCCTCGTCACGGGATGTGCGTTCTTTTGTGCAGTCTTGTGGGACTTGTGCTCGGGCCAAGCCCTGCTGTTCTCGTGCCAGTGGGTTACTTTTGCCCTTGCCAGTCCCGAAAAGGCCTTGGACGCATGTTTCCATGGATTTTATTTCAGATCTCCCTGTCTCTCAAAGGATGTCGGTCATCTGGGTGGTTTGTGATCGCTTCTCTAAGATGGTCCATTTGGTACCCTTGCCTAAGTTACCTTCCTCCTCTGATTTGGTTCCACTATTTTTCCAGCATGTGGTTCGTTTGCATGGCATTCTGGAGAACATCGTGTCGGACAGAGGTTCCCAGTGTGTTTCAAGGTTTTGGCGGTCCTTTTGTGCTAAGATGGGCATTGATTTGTCTTTCTCTTCGGCTTTCCAACCTCAGACAAATGGCCAAACCGAACGAACTAATCAGACTTTGGAGACCTATCTGAGATGCTTTGTTTCTGCTGATCAGGATGATTGGGTGACCTTCTTGCCATTGGCTGAGTTCGCCCTTAATAATCGGGCCAGTTCGGCTACTTTGGTTTCGCCTTTTTTTTGTAATTCTGGTTTTCATCCTCGTTTTTCTTCTGGGCAGGTTGAGCCTTCGGACTGTCCTGGTGTGGATTCTGTGGTGGACAGGTTGCAGCAAATTTGGACTCATGTAGTGAACAATTTGACATTGTCCCAGGAGAAGGCTCAACGTTTTGCCAACCGCCGTCGCTGTGTTGGTCCCCGACTTCGTGTTGGGGATTTGGTTTGGTTGTCGTCTCGTCATGTCCTTATGAAGGTTTCTTCTCCTAAGTTTAAGCCTCGTTTCATTGGTCCTTATAAGATTTCCGAAATTCTCAATCCTGTGTCGTTTCGTTTGGCCCTTCCAGCTTCTTTTGCCATCCATAATGTGTTCCATAGGTCGTTGTTGCGGAGATATGTGGCGCCTATGGTTCCCTCCGTTGACCCTCCTGCTCCGGTGTTGGTCGAGGGGGAGTTGGAGTATGTGGTGGAGAAGATTTTAGATTCTCGTATTTCGAGACGGAAACTTCAGTACCTGGTCAAATGGAAGGACTATGGTCAGGAAGATAATTCCTGGGTTTTTGCCTCCGATGTCCATGCGGCCGAGTTGGTTCGTGCCTTTCATTTGGCTCATCCTGATCGGCCTGGGGGCTCTGGTGAGGGTTCGGTGACCCCTCCTCAAGGGGGGGTACTGTTGTGAATTCCGTTCTTGAACTCCCTCCTGTGGTCATGAATGATACTTTGGCGAGTTCTGTCCATGGACTCCCTCTGGTGGCTGTGAGTGGAACTGCTGGTTCTGAGGTTGCTCCCTCAGCTGCCCTCATTTGCGGCAAGGCTGGCTTCTCTATTTAACTCCACTCAGATCGTTACTCCATGCCAGCTGTCAATGTATTAGCACTGGTTCAGATCTCTCTCGGATCTTTCTGATGACCTGTCTACTCCAGCGAAGCTACGTCCCTGCTAGTTCATTTTGTTGTTCATTTTGTACTGAATATATTTCTTAGTACTTGCTAAGTTCTAGTCCAGCTTGCTAACATGATATTGTCTTGCTAACTGGAAGCTCTGGGTTGCAGAGTGGCACCTCCGCACCGTGAGTCAGTGCGGGGGTCTTTTTGCACACTCTGCGTGGCTTTTTGTAGCTTTTTGTGCTGACCGCATAGATCCCTTTCCTATCCTCAGTCTATCTAGTAAGTCTGGCCTCCTTTGCTGAAACCTGTTTCATCCCTGTGTTTGTGACTTTCCTCTTAACTCACAGTTAATACATGTGGGGGGCTGCCTTTACATTTTGGGGAATTTCTCTGAGGCAAGGTAAGGCTTATTTTCCTATCTTTAGGGGTAGTTAGCTCTTAGGCTGTGAAGAGGCGTCTAGGGAGAGTTAGGTACGCTCCACAGCTATTTCTAGTGTGTGTGTTATAGGATTAGGATTTGCGGTCAGCAGAGTTCCCACTTCCCAGAGCTCGTCCTGTCTTCTAGTTTAACCATCAGGTCATTCCAGGTGCACCTAACCACCAGGTCCATAACACTCCACTGCTTCTGCCTCCTCAACCTCCTATCGTTCCTCCACCTGCACCCAAAACCTGTCTGGTAATGCCACCCGCGTTGTAACTGCACAGAAGGAATCCTGCACACCTCCTCACTATGCTGTCACCAGGGCTCAACGGCATCAGGCAGTGTTTACATTGAAATGTCTGGGAAATGTGAGTCACACAGCTGAGGAGTTGTGGTCAGCTCTGGAGACCGAGTTCCATCAATGGTTGTCTCCACTCAACCTGCAGCCAGGGAAGGCTGTGTGCGACAATGCTGCAAACCTGGGTGCTGTGTTATGATCTGGTGGTCTAGGAGCAGCATGGACGAGCTCTGGAGTAGGTGGCCTCTATACTGACCGCAGACCCTGAACTTAACACCGCAACTATAAGTAGCCGTGGGATGTTCCTGTCACTCCCTCGACACCTCGTCACAGCCGGAGGACTAATTACCCCTAAAGAAAGAAACAGGAAAACTATCTTGCCTCAGAGAAAATCCCCAAAGGAAAGACATCCCCCCACAAATATTGACTGTGAGAGGAGAGGGAAATTACAAACGCAGACTGAAAACAGAATTTAGCAAAGGAGGCCACGCTACCTAGAAAGAAAAGACAGGACAGAGTACTGTGCGGTCAGTATTAAATTACTACAAAAATCCACCACAGAGAATACAAAAATCTCCACACCTAACTAAAGGCATGGAGGGTAACTCTGCGACTCCAGAGCTTCCAACTTGGCTGAATAAATCCTTACACAGACAAAGCTGGACAAGAAAAAACATAGCAATTCACAGAGCTATAAAGTCCACCGCATGTGGACTGCAAAAACAAAGCCAGGACTTATCTTTGATGATTTGGACAATCCAGCAGGAGAAACCAAGCAGAGATGTGAATCCTCCAGAAAAACAATGGACAACTGGCACTCACTAAAGGGTGAAGCCAGACTAAATAGCCCCGTCCAAAGTGGAAGCACCTGATGACTGCTGTGAAGGACAAACAGCAGCACTACCACTTATAACCACCGGAGGGAGCCCAAGAGCAGAACCCACAACAGAATTCACAACAGTGCTGCCATTCACCGGGGCAATGTCACACACGTGCCTTGTATGGCTCATGTTTTGAACCTGGTTGTCCAGCAATTTTTATCCCACTATCCCGGACTAGATGGGCTTCTGCAGAGGGCACAGTCGCTGTGTGCTCACTTCCGCCGTTCGCATCCTGCAGCTCGACGACTTGCATCTCTACAGAAGTCGTTAAAGTTGGGCCTGCCAGGTCACCGGCTGAAATGCGTTGTGCCCACACGGTGGAATTCATCTCTGCACATGTTGCAGCGACTGTGGCAGCACTGACAAGCCCTGGTGCAATACGTTATGACGTATAGCCTGGGCCAATGAGATCAATAGGTGGGGCAAATCACGCTGCAGGAGTGGTCTCAGATCAGGGGCCTATGCACCCTTCTGCACAGTTTTGAAATAGCAACGAAGATGTTTAGTGCTGACGATGCCATTATCAGCATGACCATTCCGGTGATTTACATGCTGGAGCACACCTTACACAGTGTCCGGAGTCAGGTGGTGGAACAAGATGAGGAGGAGGATGAGGAACAGGAGGAGTCGTATGCAGAAGGGATCATATCTCCAAGGTCAAGAAGGTTGGCAGCACCAAGGCGGCTGGCATTGGAGGCTGGGGGAGAGGGATTACCGAGGGTGCATGGTAGCAGCCAAACTGTTGAGGAAGGTGCAGGAGGCGAGGAAGAAGTGGAGGACGAACTGGCGCTGGCCATGGAAGACTCATCAGATGAAGGAGACCTTGATCAAATTTCTGTTGTGTGAGGTTGGGGGGAGAGGGCAGACGAAGGAAGCATGATTCTCACCTCGCCACCACC
The DNA here is from genome assembly GCF_051348905.1 of Ranitomeya variabilis. Taxonomy (NCBI): domain Eukaryota; kingdom Metazoa; phylum Chordata; class Amphibia; order Anura; family Dendrobatidae; genus Ranitomeya; species Ranitomeya variabilis. The sequence continues at coordinate 415,675,559 of NC_135234.1, forward strand.
AAGACAACAAGGACTTGGTCCTCCTGGATGCGCAAGACACATGAGTGCCTTCTTGCTGCACTACCTGCAACATGACCCTCAGATTGTCAGAATCCGAAGTAATGCCGACTACTGGGTTGCCACACTCTTAGATCCCCGGTGCAAAAGCAAATTTGGCAAAATAATTCCTGCCATAGAAAGGGATTCACGCATGCAGGAGTATCATCAGAGACTGTTACAGAATCTAACATCTGCTTTTCCACAAAACACCAGTGGTGCACGTAGTCAATCTCTGAGTTCTAACTTGCCAACCGTGGGACTATCGAGTCATCACTCTAACCATAACAGTAACATCGTATCTGGTGGTAACAGCAATTTTTTCCAATCGTTTCAAGATTTTTTTAGACCATCCTTTTCAAGGCCACAGGAGACAAGAAGTCTGACGCACAGCCAACGCCTAGAGAGGATGGTACAAGAGTATCTCCAAGTTAACATCGATGCCATGACTGTGGAAGTGGACCCTTGCTCATTTTGGGCTTCCAATCTTGAAAAATGGCCTGAGCTTGACACTCACGCCTTGGAGATCTTGTCGTGCCCCGCAGCCAGCATTCTCTCTGAACGTGTGTTCAGCGCTGCTGGTGGTGTGCTGACAGATAAGCGCACGCGGCTGTCCAGTGACAATGTAGACAGACTAACGTTCATCAAGATGAACAAGTCCTGGATCCACAAGGACTTTTCTACCCCTGTGTCATCTTGGGGAGACTAAAAGCTTGATGATTTTTGAAAATCACCTCACCAACCGTTTTAAAAAACTCTGGCGAAATTGATGCCACTTAAGTGGTGTCTGTGGCCGAATTTTTTGAAAAAATGGAGACTCTTTTATTTAGTCCCCTTGCTGAGTTTTACATGACGTTGCCATTGTCAATTCCAGGTGGGTGGGGTCGTCTGCAGAGTTGTTTACTCATACTATGACCTGGGATTCAGAGGTCTGCTGCAAAGCTTCAGTGTCTGCTAGTCAGCAGAGTAGCCCAGCCACCCACAGCCTGTTTACCGAAGTACTATTTTTAACGGCATCTGGCCCAGGAAATTCTTTTGGGCCTAGTAGAATTTAGTGCTGCTCAGCAGCGTACCCCACTCATGAAGCAAGCTACACCGCCTATTTACCTAAGTACTATTTTGTAACGGCATCTAGCCCAGGAAATCCTTTTGGGCCTAGTAGAATTTGGTGCTACTCAGCAGCGCACTTCACCCATGAAGCAAGCTACACTGCCTGTTTACCTAACTACTATTTTGTAACGGCATCTAGCCCGGGAAATCCTTTTGGGCCTAGTAGAATTTGGTGCTACTCAGCAGCGCACTTCACCCATGAAGCAAGCTACACCTCCTGTTTACCTAACTACTATTTTGTAACGGCATCTAGCCCGGGAAATCCTTTTGGGCCTAGTAGAATTTAGTGCTACTCAGCAGTATACCCCACCCATGAAGCAAGCTACACCGCCTGTTGATCTAATTACTAATTTTTAACTGCATCAAGCCCAGGAAATCGTTTTGTACCTAATAGCATTTTGTGCTACTCAGCACAGTACCCTACCCATGTAGCAAACTACACCGCCTGTTTACCTAACTACTATTTTTTAACGGCATCTGGCCCAGGAAATCCTTTTGGGCCTAGTAGAATTTGGTGCTACTCAGCAGCGTACCCCACCCATGAAGCAAGCTACACCACCTGTTTACCTAAGTACTATTTTTTAACGGCATCTAGCCCAGGAAATCCTTTTGGGCCTAGTAGAATTTGGTGCTACTCAGCAGCATACCCCACCCATGAAGCAAGCTACACTGCCTGTTTACCTAACTACTATTTTGTAACGGCATCTAGCCCGGGAAATCCTTTTGGGCCTAGTAGAATTTGGTGCTACTCAGCAGCGCACTTCACCCATGAAGCAAGCTACACCTCCTGTTTACCTAACTACTATTTTGTAACGGCATCTAGCCCGGGAAATCCTTTTGGGCCTAGTAGAATTTAGTGCTACTCAGCAGTATACCCCACCCATGAAGCAAGCTACACCGCCTGTTGATCTAATTACTAATTTTTAACTGCATCAAGCCCAGGAAATCGTTTTGTACCTAATAGCATTTTGTGCTACTCAGCACAGTACCCTACCCATGTAGCAAACTACACCGCCTGTTTACCTAACTACTATTTTTTAACGGCATCTGGCCCAGGAAATCCTTTTGGGCCTAGTAGAATTTGGTGCTACTCAGCAGCGTACCCCACCCATGAAGCAAGCTACACCACCTGTTTACCTAAGTACTATTTTTTAACGGCATCTAGCCCAGGAAATCCTTTTGGGCCTAGTAGAATTTGGTGCTACTCAGCAGCATACCCCACCCATGAAGCAAGCTACACCGCCTGTTTACCTAACTGCTATTTTTTAACGGCATCTGGCCCAGGAAATCCTTTTGGGCCTAGTAGAATTTGGTGCTACTCAGCAGCGTACCCCACCCATGAAGCAAGCTACACTGCCTGTTTACCTAAGTACTATTTTTTAACGGCATCTAGCCCAGGAAATCCTTTTGGGCCTAGTAGAATTTAGTGCTACTCAGCAGCGTACCCCACCCATGAAGCAAGCTACACCGCCTGTTTACCTAACTACTATTTTGTAATGGCATCTGGCCCAGGAAATCCTTTTGGGCCTACTAGCAATTTCTGCTACTCAGCAGAGTACCCGACCCATGAAGCAAGCTACACCGCCTTCTTTCTTTCTCAATCTAACACCTCAACTCTGGGGTGTCCACTCTCCCTCCAGCTCTCTCCTTCTCACAGGTGGACTACCGCATGTTTTCACACTGTGGCAAATCTTTTGGGCCCAGGCATAAGAAGTCGTCGAGGTAATGGATATGTGCCGCCTTACAAACGTCCATGACGACACATTCGAGGAAGCAACTAAACACCTCAAATAGTGAGCAGGATATGGAGCACCCCATGGGCAAACAGCGATCTATGTAGTATGCTCCTTCACAGAAGCAGCCTAATGGGAGGACAATATTTGGAGGCACAGGTAGTAACCGGAATGCCCCCTCAATGTCTGTTTTGGCCATTAGGGTGCCCCTTCCCAACTTCTTGACCCACCTGATTGCCTCGTCAAAGGAGGTTCAGTGCATAGTACTGTACTTGGTTCCACGTCGATGTTGTCGTTTACTGACCTGCCCCTTGGATATGACAAATGGTGGATTAGTCTGAATGTATTGGGTTCATTTTTTGGCAGAGCTCTCAATGGGGGTACCACTACGTCTTCTAAGGAAAGTGTTCTGAATGGACCCGCTGCCATTCTACCTAAAGATATTTATTTTTTTAGTTTTTTTGTCAAGACGTCTGGGTGTTGGTAGAGTGAGTTTAGATTTTTACTCCAGCCTTTCTTGATTTTAGAAGGGCATGACATGCCTATATCTGTGTCTCCTCCTCCTTTTACTCCTCCACCTCTTTTCTTTTCACATGACTATATGTAGTTGTGACTTTTCCATGTGTTTGTTGTGTCTTCTGAGCAGTTTGTCAGCTTTTGGACACCTTTTAAGGTGTTTTCTATGTGTTTTCCATGTGTTTGTATGTGTTTGTGTTTGCCTGCCACTGGTTTCAATGGGGTTTGATGGTGTTCGTCAAACACCTCCCTGTTCGACGAACCGAACCGAACCCGAACACTAGGGAGGTGGCTCATTTCTAATTAGAATCCCTTCTCTAACAACTTGGAGACCCCAGTGAGATATAATATTCCCCTTCGATTTTCATCTCAGTCTGAACAATTGACCGACTCCCTCCTGAACAGAAAACCAGATCCCAGGTAAGTGAGTAGATTTATTACTCACAGTTTTCTCTCCTGGAAAGGCGGATTTCTAGAGTCAGTCTTTGGGGATTTCTAATGGGAAAACCCCCAGGTAAAAGAAAGTATCTGTTATTTGTTGTCTCTTGTTTGTCAGTTGTTTGTTTAAGTGCTGTTAACAATTATTTTGTTTCATTATGAAGTGCGATGATTTTCCATCATTTGTTTTGTCTGTATCTATAATAAGGGTTCCTGTCTGTTTTTAACAATGTCAATGTTTGTTAATACTGTAAATATTGTAATTACATTGTCTTGATCCTGCTCTGCTATGCTCTGCTATACTTGTCCTATGTTTTTTCTAGGTTTCTTTCCTTCTTTATTACTTTTATTCTGCTTTGTTAGCTAATTATATTAGTTCAGTTTATTGGTGCCTTGTCAGTTTTTAATTGATAAGTAATGCTGATAGAGCTGTGCTGAACTGTTCTGATTATACTGTGATCCTGATATATTGCTGAATCTGTGGGTACTAAGCATCGCTGGTGATGTATGGAGACTAAATGATGTGTACTCAATGTTTAAATAGCCTTCTCATTAGAGGCAGTGAGCAAGATAAAACTCTCCGGTTAGTTGCTACACGAAAAAAACTTACAGGAAGGTCTCGGGTGGGAGTTTGAAATGAAGTGGGAAAAAGCCCGTGAAGACAATCTATGTGAACATAAATGCTCATTTTTGTATGCAACAACGTACTCAGATAGGAAATGAATAAGAGGATATAGTGAACTAAATAAGAGATTCCACAAATAGATGTGATTTATGCTTTTGTCCAGTGGCACTAGAGCATTTTGATAAGATGTGGGGAGCGAGAAAGTACAGAAATACTGCGTTTATGGATGTGATTGAAATGTCAAATGCTTACCATGTGTGTACCACATGCTGTGTGAAAAGTGTCTATGTTCAGTTCACCAGTATAGGTGCAGAGAGTACTCTTGTCATATAGTAACTCACCATCATGGATTGTTTAAAAGTTGGGTAGATAGATTATACTTTAGATGGCATATGCCAAGGAGGCAAGAAAATATCACGCACGAATATTATCTTATTGAACCAGGAGTGGATTCAGGAATAGACCTTGCATATTCAGAGTCTAGCGAGGACTCAGATCCAGATGTATGAGGAGTATATAGCGCTTGTGGTTGGAACTGCGTTGTTCATAGTGAACAACTTTTTCAGGACAGTGTGCATCAGCATCAGGACAGAACAGAGAGTTGCAGTTTAGCTTATTGCTTTGGAAGCAGGATTGCTGGTTATCATAGTAGACCAGTGGGATCCAGCTTATACATAACAGGGCTGAAGATAGGGGTCACTACCTTTGACAACTGTTATGGGTGCTAGACTAACCAGGTCAGGACAGATTACAGATCCGAGATATATGATAAAGGACCTGGTGCATCTTGAGCAGGGAAATAAAGCAGATAAGGATACCGCTAATAATTCTAGAAAAGGCAGGAATGCCAAGGAATGGTTGTTTGGATGCTGAGAGATGGATGCATTTAGGTAAGAAGCATGCCGCATAAATATGACTATAGGATGCAAGGTGCAGTATGGATCAGAACCTCTGAACGACATGGTCCATTTTTAAATACTGAGAATGAGGAATGTGATTAAGTTAGAATGAGAGAATGTATGAGAGGCAATCTGCAGCATCTACACACACAGGCAGCGGCCCCCCTAACAAAGTCAGTCACACACAGGATAGTACAGCCCCCCACAGTAAAATGAAGCCCCCCAGACACACACAGTATAGAGCAGCCTCCCCACAGCATAGTGCAGCCCCCACAGATAGTATAATGCAACCTTCACTCACAGTATAATGCAGCCCCCACACACATAGTGTAATGCAGAGACACACAGACACAAACACTCTAACTCTAATGCGGCCCACACACACACTATAATGCAGCTCACACACACACAGTGTAGTGTAGCTCACACACATAATATAATGCAGAGAAACACAGACTATAATGCAGACACACACACATTGTAGTGCAGCCCACACAGTACCCATATATACAGACACACACAATACTCACCTCTCCTCCTTGTTCCCTACGCTGCTGCAGACTCTGCTCAATTCTCAGCTTCTCCACTGCAGGCACAGTGTGGCGCATGATGATGTGACATCATTGTGCACCCACTGAGTCACAAGCAGAGTGGGAGTGATGGAAAAAGGAGCATCAGCTAATACTCTCTCCTCCATCAGTGCTTTCAACTGTATCAGCATCTGCGATGCCGATAAGTTGAATGCTCGATGGGAGTGTGTGGCACTGGGTCCCTCTTATGGGCTGTATAGTGAGCACCACTGCCTGGATGCCCCTGGAGGAGCAGGGCCCCTAGGCTGCTGCCTTGTCTGCCTGCCCCTAACACCAGCCCTGGTTGTAGTGACCAGTACATTATTCCCAGCTCATGCTTCTGGAGACATGCACCTGTTTAATTAGGCAGACTCATCACTACAGAAATGTCAAATATGTGGGCTCTGTGGTAGAGCGGCTCACTCGACTGGAGACAGAGGTATAACTGGAACACTGTCTGAAAAGGCTTGGTTTATTGTAGCAGCATAAACCAAGCTGTGAAAGTAAACACTGCCCACTGGGCAAAACAGCAAAACAAAGAAGCAAAAAAACAGTCCTTTTCCTAGCGGGATAAGCCCGCTCACAGGCAGCAATGTCCATGGTTCAGATTGAGCGCACAACTTCCTGGAGTGTTCTCTCTCCAAGCAACCACTGAACACTGGAACCTCTGGCAGCCATTTAAGCCCAGACTATGTGACTCCTCCATCATGTGACTTATTACGTGATCTATACTTCACATTATTACGTGATCTCAACATCACACAGGTCCTGTCAGGACACAGCAGGTGGAGATACGGTGCAGATACAGTGGACTCCCACCTGCTCTATGAAGGTCCACTAAAACCAGCCCATAACATAACTCTCATTTAATCCTCTCAACATATTCCCCCTTCTGCCCAAAGCCAGGGGTCTTGGCACCTTCACTAGCTAAGCAGGGGACACTGGACAGGACATCTGCATTCCCATGCAACCTCCCTGGCCTGTGCTCCACATGGAAAGTGAAGTCCTGGAGTGCCAGAAAGCACCTAGTTACCCGGGCATCTTCCCCTTCATCCATCTCAGGGGTGCATGATCAGATATAAGCCTGAACCTTCTGCCTAACAGGTAATATCTTAGGGTGTTGAATGCCCATTTGATGGCCAAGCACTCTTTCTCCACAATGGCATAGTTTTTCTCACAGGAGGAGAGTTTCCTGCTCAGGTATAGGAATGGGTGTTCGTTGCCATCTATTACCTGGGACAGCACAGCTCCTAAACTGACTTCAGAGGCATATGTCTGGAGCACAAATTCCTTCATGATGTCTGGTGGGTCCAAGACTGGCTGTCTGCACAGGATGAGCTTCAACTCCTGGAATGCAATCTCCATTTTGGAGGACCATTTGACCATCATCGACTTTGTGCCCTTGAGAAGATCAGTTAGAGGGGAAGCTATCATGGTGAAGTTTCGGATAAATTGCTGATAACATCCCACAATTCCGAGGAATGCCCTGACCTGCTTTTTTGGAGATCGGCTGTGGCCATTTCTGGATTGCCTCCCCTTTATCTACTTGGGCTTTATCTTGCCTTTTCCAACGATATAGCCAAAGTACTTTGCCTCATCTTTCCTAAGGACACACTTCTTTGGGTTTATAGTATACCCCGCTTTCCTTAGTGCATCAGGTACTGCCTGGACCTTCTGCAGGTGACTTTCCCAATCCGGGCTGAAGATCACGATGTCTTCCAAGTAAGCGGCGGCATACTTCTTGTGTGGGAATAGTAGCAAGTCCATAGCTAGGGCTCCTTGTAGTCCGAACGGCATCAAGGTATACTGAAAGCACCCATCAGGTGTAGAGAAGGCCATCTTCTCCTTGGTAGTTGGAGACAGGAGAATTTGCCAGTAGCCCTTAGTTAGGTCCAGGGTGGTAATGTACCTGGCTGACCCTAGCCTCTCAATAAGCTTATTGACCCGCTGGAACACCATCAAAAGGCCTCCACATCATCACCCAGGGTCAATTTTTGCATGGCTAGTCATACCGTCTTCTGGACGTATGTGTCATCACTTGGACTTGGGGGAAGGGCTGTCGGCCTTCCACAAACCACCTATGCCAGTAAGTCAATCTGATGCTTGTCTTGCTAATGCTGCATTTCTTGTATAAGAAACCTACTGGTCTCTTGTTGCGCTATCTGTAGCTGCATTAATTGCTACTGATGTTGTAGATTCTATTGCTGCTGTGCTTGTAGCAGGTGTTTGGGCAGGTCCTCCATCTTGCCTGACATCAATGCCGGCTTGTAGCCGCTACACATGTTCGCTGGGAAATTGCCCACACTTCTAATGTGGCACCCCAGGAGTCCAGTTGCCACAGTGGCATTACCTCCCTCACAGGGGGTGATGTCATGCCTGGAAGCAAGGAGGGATTCCCTTAGCAGGTAATACATCAGCAGCTTTCCTACTCCAGACCAAAAGAGGAGCTCTAACACCTGATTTTAGGGGAGCTTCCTGATATTTAAGTTCTGGCCTGGAGGCGGAGTTAGTTAGTCTGAGGGAGACAGAGAGGAGAGACAAAGTCAAGGAAGAACCTGAGGAGTGGAGCTGTAGATAAGCTCACCTCAGGGTCAAGTGCTAGAGACTGGATGCCGGAGTCCGTGGTTGTGCGGGTACTGAAGTCCCGGCAGCTAAATCCGGAGGGCAGGGGACTGCAGGTCTCCTGGCCCATCACAACATCTGAAGGCACAGCAGCAAATGAGAGTGCCTGCCATACAGACAAGAACAAGAAGGAGCAGAGAACTGAGCACAGCTTTAGGCAGCAAGGACCTCAAAACACAGCGCAATAGGGAGGCCTACTCTTAACTCACCTGGTTAGGTGGATCCCAAATTGCTTCCAGGCTGCCTGGATCTCCATTACCATCTGTAATCAGTGCAATGGACTGCACCACAAACTGTGAGTAAAAGTGTGGAAACTGCACCCTGCTGTGTCTTCAGAGTTAGTTATTGCACCATCCACTCTATACTACAATCATCACTACTATCTTTCACATCATAAGTGCCCTGGGACTTAGCTCTACCCGTGGAGAGCTGTACGAACTCTGCTGCATCACCATCAGCCCCAGCAGTCTCTTTAAGCAGAATCGGCTATCCCTTGCTGAATACCACAGGTGGCGTCATGAACTATCCCCCATAAACTTTATTTTCCCCTTTATTTCACTTTTATTGGACGCCCAGGGCCACAGATCGGGTCACTGCTGCCGTGACACATTCCTTTAACCCCTTCTCGACCTGTGACGCCACATAGGCTTCATGAAAGTCGGTGCCAATCCAACCTGTGATGCCTACAGTATGTGATGTCATGGCAGAATCGCGTTCCTGCAGATCGGGTGAAAGGGTTAACTGTAATTTCACCCGACCTGCAGGGACAGGGGGAGCGGTACTTGAGCCCGGGGGCCCCCCCGTGGCCACGATCTGATTGGCTGTTGAAAGTGATGTTTCACTTTCACTTTCAATCAGAGCAATAGTAATATTTCACCAATGAAAATTGGTGAAATACTACATTCCAGCCATGGCCGATGCTGCAATATAATCGGCCAAGGCTGGAGACCACGGTCTGCCCCCACCACCGCCACCGATCTCCTCTCCTCAGTCCTGTCTTCTCCTCCTTTCCGTCCTCCTGTCCGCTCCGATCCCACCCCTGTGCTCTGATCCTACCCCCCCATACTTACCGACCTCCGGTGTCCCAACCGGTGTCCGTCCGTCTTCTGCATAGGCGCTGCCATCTTCGAAAAATGGCGGGCGCATGCGCAGTACGCCCGCCGAATCTGCCGGTCGGCAGATTTGTTCATTCATTTTGATCACTGTGATACATCATATCATAGTGATCAAAATAAAAAAAATTGTAAATAACCCCTCCCTTTATCACCCCCATAGGTAGGGAACATAATAAAATAAAGAAAATATATTTATTTTTATTTTTCCACTAGGGTTAGGGTTAGAACTAGGGTTATGGTTAGGTTTAGAACTAGGGTTAGGGTTAGAACTAGGGTTAGATTTGGCTGGGGATCTGCAGCGGATTGGCCGCTGTGGATTCATAGCAGTTTTCCATCACGTTTACAGTACCATGTAAACCTATGGAAAACCAAATCTGCTGTGCCCATGGTGCGGAAAATACAGCTCAGGATTTTCCGCAGCATGTCAATTCTTTGTGCAGATTCTGCAGCTTTTTACACCTGTTCCTGTATAGGAATCCGCTGGTGAAATCCGCACAAAAAACCACTGGAAATCTGTGGTAAATCCTCAGGTAAAACGCAGTGCGTTTTACCTGTGGATTTTTCAAAAACGGTGCGGAAAAATCCACACACAAATCCACAACGTGGGCACAGTCTTAGGGTTGGAATTAGAGTTAGGGTTGGAATTAGAGTTAGAGTTGGAAATAGGGTTAAGATTAGGGCTAGGGGTGTGTTGGGGTTATGGTTAGGCTTGTGGTTAGGGTTGGGATTAGGGTTAGGGGTGTGTTGGGGTTAGGGTTGTGGTTAGGGGTGTGTTGGGGTTAGGGTTGTGATAAGGGTCATGGTTAGAGTTGGGATTAGGGTTACGGATGTGTTGGGGTTAGTGTTGGAGTTAGAATTGAGGGGTTTCCACGGTTTAGGCACATCAGGGGGTCTCCAAACGCAACATAGTGCCACTATTGATTCCAGCCAATCTTGCGTTCAAAAGGTCAACTGGTGCTCCCTTCCGAACCCCGACGTGTGCCCAAACAGTGGCTTACCCCCACATATGGGGTACTATCATACTCAGGACAAACTGGACAGCAATTTTTGGGGTCCAATTTCTCCTGTCACCCTTGTGAAAATAAAAAATTGCCGGCTAAAAAATCATTTTTGAGGAAAGAAAAATGATTTTTTATTTTCACGGCTCTGCGTTATAAACTTCTGTGAAGCACTTGGGGGTTCAAAGTGTTCACCACACATCTAGATAAGTTCCTTGGGGGGGGCTAGTTTCCAAAATGGGGTCCCTTGTGAGGGGTTTCTACTGTTTAGGCACATCAGGGGCTCTGCAAACACAACGTGACGCCCGAAGACCATTCCATCAAAGTCTGCATTTCAAAACGTCACTACTTCCTTTCCGAGCTCCGACGTGTGCCCAATTAGTGGTTTACCCCCACATATGGGGTATCAGCGTACTCAGGATAAACTGGACAACAACTTTTGTTGTCCAATTTCTCCTGTTACCCTTGTGAAAATAAAAATTGAGGGCTAAAAATTTATTTTTGAGAAAAGAAAAATGATTTTTTATTTTCACAGCTCTGCGTTATAAACTTCTGTGAAGCACTTGGGTGTTCAAAGTGCTCACCACACATCTAGATAAGTTCCTTGGGGGGTCTAGTTTCCAAAATAGGGTCAATAGTGGGGGAGCTCCAATGTTTAGGCACACACAGGCTCTCCAAACGTGACATGGTGTCCGCTAACGATTGGAGATAATTTTCCATTGAGAAAGTCAAATGGCGTTCCTTCCCTTCCAAGCCCTGCTGTGTGCTCAAACAGTGGTTTACCCCCACATGTGAGGTATCAGTATACTCAGGAGACATTGGCCAACAAATTTTTGGATCCATTTTATCTTGTTCCCCATGTGAAAATAAAAAAATTGAGGCTAAAAAAACATTTTTGTGAAAAAAAAGTACTTTTTCATTTTTACAGATCAATTTGTGAAGCACCTGGGGGTTTAAAGTGCTCACTATGCATCTAGATAAGTTCCTTTTGGGGGTCTAGTTTCCAAAATGGGGTCACTTGTGGGGAAGCTCCAATTATTAGGCACACAGGGGCTCTCCAAATGCGACATGGTGTCCGCTAAAGATTTGAGCCAACTTTTCATTCAAAAAGTCAAATGGCGCTCCTTCACTTCCGAGCCCTGTCGTGCACCCAAACAATGGTTTCCCCCTACATATGGGGTATCAGCATACTCAGGACAAATTGGACCACAACTTTCAGGGTCCAGTTTCTCCTTTTACCCTTGGAAAAATAAAAAAATTGTTGCTGAAAGATCATTTTTGTGACTAAAAAGTTAAATGTTCATTTTTTCCTTCCATGTTGCTTCCGCTGCTGTGAAACACCTGAAGGGTTAATAAACTTCTTGAATGTGGTTTTGGGCACCTTGAGGGGTGTAGTTTTTAGAATGGTGTCACTTTGGGTATTTTCAGCCATATAGACCCCTCGAACTGACTTCAAATGTGAGGTGTTCCCTAAAAAAATGGTTTTGTAAATTTTGCTGTAAAAATGAGAAATCGCTGGTCAAATTTTAACCCTTATAACTTCCTAGCAAAAAAATTTCCAAAATTGTGCTGATGTAAAGTAGATATGTGGGTAATGTTATCTATTAACTACTAGCTGAAGAGCCCGGCGTTGCCTGGGCATAGTAAATATCTGTGGTTAGTTATAGCACCTCACTTGTCTTGTTTTCTCATCACGCCTCTTATTTTCCCCATCACATCTTTCATTTTCCCCCTCACATCTCTCATTTTCTGTTATGATCCTTAGTGGTTGAGGATCACAAATTACTCCAGCTAAGTAACATACATAGGACAAGCTCTAGGGAGGTGGCAAACTGGACTGACCGCAAATCTGAACCTATCCAAACACACTAGAAGTAGCCGGTGAACGTGCCTAAAAATCCTAGACGTCTCAAGCCAGCCTGAGGAACTAACTACCCCTAGAGAGAAAGAAAGACCTCTCTTGCCTCCAGAGAAATAATCCCCAAAGAAATAGAAGCCCACAACATATAATAACGGTGAGGTAAGAGGAAGGCACATACACAGGGGTGAAAACAGATTTAGCAAATGAGGCCCACTAATACTAGATAGCAGAAAATAGAAAAGGGGTCTGTGCGGTCAGTAAAAAACCCTTACAAAATATCCACACTGAGATTTCAAGAAACCCCGCACCAACTAACGGTGTGGGGGGAGAAACTCAGTCCCCTAGAGCAACCAGCAAGCGAGGAAATCACATTTTAACGAGCTGGACTAAAAACATAATAAATGCTGATAATCAAAAAATGATCAAACAAAAACTTAGCTTGTCTTGGAGAGACTGGGAGCAAGGTAGTCACAAGGAATCTGAAGAGCACTGAATACATTGAGAGCAGGCAAGGAACTGAGTATCCAGGAGAACTAAATAGGAAACCAACCAAGGATAACGAACCAGCTGATGCTGCCAACCTGCAGAAAGACAACACTACACAGTACCGCTAGTGACCACTAGAGGGAGCCCAAAAACAGAGTTCACAACAGTACCCCCCCTTGAGGAGGGGTCACCGAACCCTCATCAAGACCCCCAGGGCGATCAGGATGAGCCGCGTGGAAGGCACGAACCAAATCGGCCGCATGAACATCAGAGGCGACAACCCAGGAATTATCCTCCTGACCATAGCCCTTCCACTTCACCAAATACTGAAGCCTCCGTCTAGAGATACGAGAATCCAAAATCTTCTCCACCACGAACTCCAATTTGCCCTCGACCAGCACCGGAGCAGGAGGCTCAACAGAAGGAACCACAGGTACCACATACCTCCGCAACAAAGACCTATGGAACACATTATGAATGGCAAACGATGCTGGGAGATCCAAACGAAAAGACACCGGGTTAAGGATTTCCAAGATCTTATAAGGACTGATGAAGCGAGGCTTGAATTTAGGAGAGGAGACCTTCATAGGAACATACCGAGAAGACAGCCACACCAAATCCCCAACACGAAGTCGGGGACCCACACCGCGGCGGCGGTTGGCAAAGCGCTGAGCCTTCTCTTGTGACAACCTCAAATTGTCCACCACATGGTTCCAAATCTGCTGCAACCTATCCACCACAGAATCCACCCCAGGACAGTCAGAAGGCTCAACCTGACCTGAGGAAAAACGAGGATGGAAACCAGAATTGCAGAAAAAAGGCGAAACCAAAGTAGCAGAACTAGCCCGATTATTAAGGGCAAACTCGGCCAATGGCAAAAAAGTCACCCAATCATCCTGATCAGCAGAAACAAAACATCTCAAATAAGTTTCCAACGTCTGATTAGTTCGCTCGGTTTGGCCATTAGTCTGAGGATGGAAGGCCGACGAAAAAGACAAATCAATGCCCATCTTAGCACAAAAAGTCCGCCAAAACCTGGATACAAACTGGGATCCTCTATCAGACACAATATTTTCAGGAATGCCGTGCAAGCGAACCACATTCTGAAAAAATAGAGGAACCAAGTCGGAGGAAGAAGGCAACTTAGGCAAGGGCACCAAATGGACCATCTTGGAAAAACGATCACACACCACCCAGATGACAGACATTTTCTGAGATACCGGAAGATCTGAAATAAAATCCATGGAAATGTGCGTCCAAGGCCTTTTTGGAATAGGCAAAGGCAAAAGCAAACCGCTGGCACGAGAACAGCAAGGCTTAGCCCGAGCACAAATCCCACAAGACTGCACAAAGGAACGAACATCCCGCGACAAGGAAGGCCACCAGAAGGACCTAGCCACCAAATCTCTGGTACCAAAAATCCCAGGATGACCCGCCAACACCGAAGAATGAACCTCGGAAATAACTGCTGGTCCATCTATCCGGGACAAACAGTCTCTCTGGTGGACAACGGTCAGGTCTATCCGCCTGAAATTTCTGCAGCACTCGTCGCAAATCTGGGGAAATGGCAGACAAAATCACTCCCTCTCTGAGAATACCAGCCGGCTCAGAAACTCCCGGAGAGTCAGGCACAAAACTCCTAGAAAGTGCATCAGCTTTCACGTTCTTCGAACCAGGCAGATATGAGACCACGAAGTTGAAACGGGAGAAAAACAACGACCAACGAGCCTGTCTAGGATTCAGGCGCTTGGCAGATTCAAGGTAAATCACATTTTTGTGATCAGTCAAGACCACCACACGATGTTTAGCTCCTTCGAGCCAATGTCGCCACTCCTCAAATGCCCACTTCATAGCCAACAACTCCCGATTACCAACATCATAATTCCGCTCGGCAGGCGAAAACTTTCTTGAAAAGAAAGCACATGGTTTCATCACAGAGCCATCAGAGCTTCTCTGCGACAAAACAGCCCCTGCTCCAATCTCAGAAGCATCAACCTCGACCTGGAAGGGGAGAGAGACATCTGGCTGACATAAGACTGGAGCTGAAGAAAACCGGTGCTTCAGCTCCCGAAAGGCCTCCACGGCCGCAGGAGACCAATTAGTCACATCAGAACCCTTCTTGGTCAAATCTGTCAAAGGTTTAACCACGCTAGAAAAATTAGCGATGAAACAACGGTAAAAATTAGCAAAACCCAAGAACTTCTGAAGACTCTTAACAGATGTGGGCTGAGTCCAGTCATGAATAGCCTGGACCTTGACTGGGTCCATCTCCACAGTAGAAGGAGCAAAAATAAAACCCAAAAAGGAGACCTTCTGTACTCCGAAGAAGCATTTTGAGCCCTTCACAAATAAAGCATTAGCACGCAGGACCTGAAACACCATCCTGACCTGCTTCACATGGGACTCCCAATCATCAGAAAAGACCAAAATGTCATCCAGATAAACAATCATAAATTTATCCAGATATTCTCGGAAGATGTCATGCATGAAAGACTGAAACACAGAAGGAGCATTAGAGAGTCCAAAAGGCATCACCAAGTACTCAAAATGGCCTTCAGGTGTATTAAATGCTGTTTTCCATTCATCTCCCTGCTTAATGCGCACAAGGTTATACGCACCACGGAGATCTATATCTTGGTAAACCAACTGGCACCCTTAATCCGAGCAAACAAATCAGACAATAGTGGTAAAGGATACTGAAATTTGACTGTGATTTTATTCAGAAGACGATAATCTATACAAGGTCTCAACGAACCGTCCTTCTTGGCCACAAAAAAAAATCCTGCACCAAGAGGGGAAGAGGATGGGCGAATATGTCCCTTCTCCAAAGACTCCTTTATATAACTCCGAATCGCGGCATGCTCTGGTATAGACAGATTAAAAAGTCGTCCCTTAGGGAATTTACTACCAGGAATTAAATTTATAGCACAGTCACAATCCCTATGAGGGGGCAGGGCACTGGACCTGGGTTCATCAAATACATCCTGGTAGTCAGACAAAAACTCAGGGACCTCAGAAGGAGTGGAAGAAGCAATAGACACCAACGGAACATCGCCATGAATTCCCTGACAACCCCAACTTGACACAGACATAGCTTTCCAATCTAAAACTGGATTATGAGCCTGCAGCCATGGCAGACCCAAAACGACAACATCATGCAAATTATGCAGAACAAGAAAGCGAATCACCTCCTGATGTACGGGAGTCATGCACATGGTCATTTGCGTCCAATACTGAGGCTTATTCTCAGCCAATGGCGTAGCATCAATTCCCCTCAGAGGAATAGGAAATTCCAAAGGCTCCAGGACAAAACCACAGCGCCTGGCAAACGACAAATCCATCAGATTCAGGGCAGCACCCGAATCCACAAAAGCCATAACCGGGTAGGATGACAAAGAACAAATCAAAGTAACAGACAAAATAAACTTAGGCTGCATAGTACCAATGGTGACAGGTTTAGCGATTTTTTTAAGCGTTTAGAGCATGCTGAGATAACATGAGTAGAATCACCACAGTAAAAGCACAACCCATTTTGACGTCTATGACTTTGTCGCTCAATTCTGGTCAGAGTTCGGTCACATTGCATAGATTCAGGTC
This sequence comes from Ranitomeya variabilis, assembly GCF_051348905.1. Lineage (NCBI taxonomy): Eukaryota > Metazoa > Chordata > Amphibia > Anura > Dendrobatidae > Ranitomeya > Ranitomeya variabilis. The sequence goes on from NC_135234.1 coordinate 415,692,164, forward strand.
TCTGTTCAGAAAATACCGCCAAAGGATGAGCAGATTTGCACTCCCGCAAACGCCGATCAACCTGAATGGCTAAAGCCATAGAATCACTCAGACTTGTAGGGGTGGGAAACCCCACCATAACATTCTTAACGGCCTCAGAAAGACCTTCTCTGAAATTTGCAGCCAAGGCACACTCATTCCATTGAGTAAGCACCGACCATTTCCAAAATTTTTGACAATACACCTCTGCTTCATCCTGACCTTGAGAGATAGCCAGCAACGCTTTTTCTGCCTGATTCTCAAGATTAGGCTCCTCATAAAGCAGTCCAAGAGCCAGAAAAAATGCATCTACATTAAGCAATGCAGGATCTCCTGGCGCCAGAGAGAAAGCCCAATCTTGAGGGTCGCCACGCAACAAGGAGATAACAATTTTAACTTGCTGAGCGGAATCACCAGAGGAACGAGGTCTCAGAGATAGAAATAACTTACAATTATTCTTAAAGTTTAGAAACCTAGATCTATCACCAGAAAACAATTCAGGAATGGGTATCTTTGGTTCTGACATAGGGCTATGAATAACAAAATCCTGAATACCTTGCACCCGTGCAGTCAGATGATCCACACTAGAAGTCAGAGTCTGAAAATTCATGTCTGCAGCTGAGCTCAAAACCACCCAGAGTTCAAGAGGATGAAAGAAGCTAAACAGACTGCAGCAAAGGAAAAGCGGGAGGAAAAAAAAAATGTACTCAGGTCTTCTTTTTATCCCACTTCTGCGATGCATTAAACACTTTTGAGGCCTGCTCTACTGTTATGATCCTTAGTGGTTAAGAATCACAAATTACTCCAGCTAAGTAACATACATAGGACAAGCTCTAGGGAGGTGGCAAACTGGACTGACCGCAAATCTGAACCTATCCAAACACACTAGAAGTAGCCGGTGAACGTGCCTAAAAATCCTAGACGTCTCGAGCCAGCCTGAGGAGCTAACTACCCCTAGAGAGAAAGAAAGACCTCTCTTGCCTCCAGAGAAATAATCCCCAAAGAAATAGAAGCCCCCAACATATAATAACGGTGAGGTAAGAGGAAGGCACATACACAGGGGTGAAAACAGATTTAGCAAATGAGGCCCACTAATACTAGATAGCAGAAAATAGTAAAGGGGTCTGTGCGTTCAGTAAAAAACCCTTACAAAATATCCACACTGAGATTTCAAGAACCCCCGCACCAACTAACGGTGTGGGGGGAGAAACTCAGTCCCCTAGAGCAACCAGCAAGCGAGGAAATCACATTTTAACGAGCTGGACTAAAAACATAATAAATGCTGATAATCAAAACATGATCAAACAAAAACTTAGCTTGTCTTGGAGAGACTGGGAGCAAGGTAGTCACAAGGAATCTGAAGAGCACTGAATACATTGAGAGCAGGCAAGGAACTGAGTATCCAGGAGAACTAAATAGGAAACTAACCAAGGATAACGAACCAGCTGATGCTGCCAACCTGCAGAAAGACAACACTACACAGTACCGCTAGTGACCACTAGAGGGAGCCCAAAAACAGAGTTCACAACATTTTCTCCCTCACACCTCTCATTTTCCCCCTCACTCCTCTTATTTTCCCCCTCACTCCTCTCATTCCCCCCTAACACTTGTCATTTCGACCTCACATCTGTCATTTTCCGATCACTCCACTATTTTCCCTCACTCCTCTCATTTTGCACTCACACCTTTTCATTTTCACCTCACACCTCTCATTTTCACCTCAGTATATACATGTTTGTCATCTCCCTAATATATAGTATACACCTGTATGTCATCTCCTGTATATACTATGTACCTGTATGTCATCTCCTCTGTATATAGTATATACCTGATGTGTGTCATCTCCCCTGTATATAGTATATACCTGTATGTCATCTCCTCCTATATATAGTATATACCTCTATGTAATCTCCTCCTGTATATAGTATATACCTGTGTGTCATCTCACCTATATATAGTATATATCTGTGTGTCATCTCCTCCTGTATATAGTATATACCTGTATGTCATCTCCTCCTATACATAGCATATACCTGTATGTCATCTCCTCCTGTATATACTATATACCTGTAGGTAATCTGCTCCTGTATATAGTATATACCTGTGTGTCATCTCCTCCTGTATATAATATATACCTGTATGTCATCTCCTCCTGTATGTAGTATGTACCTGTATGTCATCTCCTCCTCTATATAGTATATACCTGTGTGTCATCTCTCCTGTATATAGTATATATCTGTGTGTCATCTCCTCCTGTATATAGTATATACCTGTGTGTCATCTCCCCTGTAAATAGTATATACCTGTGTGTCATCTCCTCCTGTATATAGTATATATCTGTATGTCATCTCCTCCTGTATTAGACCTTGTTCACACGTTATTTGGTCAGTATTTTTACCTCAGTATTTGTAAGCTAAATTGGCAGCCTGATAAATCCCCAGCCAACAGTAAGCCCACCCCCTGGCAGTATATATTAGCTCACACATACACATAATAGACTGGTCATGTGACTGACAGCTGCCGGATTCCTATATGGTACATTTGTTGCTCTTGTAGTTTGTCTGCTTATTAATCAGATTTTTATTTTTGAAGGATAATACCAGACTTGTGTGTGTTTTAGGGCGAGTTTCGTGTGTCAAGTTGTGTGTGTTGAGTTGCGTGTGGCGACATGCATGTAGTGACTTTTGTGAGATGAGTTTTGTGTGGCGACATGCGTGTAGCAACTTTTTGTGTGTCGAGTTGCATGTGACAGGTTAGTGTAGCAAGTTGTGTGCAGCAAGTTTTGCGCATGGCGAGTTTTGCGCGTGGCGAGTTTTATGTGTGGTGCCTTTTGAGTATGTGCAAGTTTTGTGTGAGGCAACTTTTGCATGTGTTGCAACTTTTGTGCATGTGGCAATTTTTCCGCGTGTGCAAGTTTTGCGTGTGGCGAGTTTTCCATGAGGTGAGTTTTGCACGTGTAGCGAGTTTTGCATGTGGAGAGTTTTGCGCGTGGCGAGTTTTGAGCGGCGACTTTAATGTTTCGACTTTTATGTGGCGAGGTTGGTGTATGTGTGGTGAAATGTGCGCTGAGGGTGGTATATGTGTTCGAGCACGTGGTAGTGTGTGGCGCATTTTGTGTGTGTTCATATCCCCGTGGTGGTGTGGTGATTATCCCATGTCGGGGCCCCACCTTAGCAACTGTACAGTATATACTCTTTGGCGCCATCGCTCTCATTCTTTAAGTCCCCCTTGTTCACATCTGGCAGCTGTTAATTTGCCTCCAACACTTTTCCTTTCATTTTTTCCCCATTATGTAGATAGGGGCAAAATTGTTTGGTGAATTGGAAAGCGCGGGGTCAAAATTTCACCTCACAACATAGCTTTGACGCTCTCGGAGTCCAGACGTGTGACTGTGCAAAATTTTGTGCCTGTAGCTGCGACGCCTCCAACACTTTTCCTTTCACTTTTTCCCCATTATGTAGATAGGGGCAAAATTGTTTGGTGAATTGGAAAGCGCGGGGTTAAAATTTCACCTCACAACATAGCTTTGACGCTCTCGGGGTCCAGACGTGTGACTGTGCAAAATTTTGTGCCTGTAGCTGCGACGCCTCCAACACTTTTCCTTTCACTTTTTCCCCATTATGTAGATAGGGGCAAAATTGTTTGGTGAATTGGAAAGCGCGGGGTTAAAATTTCACCTCACAACATAGCCTATGACGCTCTCGGGGTCCAGACGTGTGACTGTGCAAAATTTTGTGGCTGTAGCTGCGACGGTTCAGATGCCAATCCCAGACATACACACATACACACATTCAGCTTTATATATTAGATTTTGTGTCACATAACTCTCTGGTTTAACAGAATAAAAATTCAAAATTTGAAAATTGTGAAATTTTGAAAATTTTCACCACATTTCCGTTTTTTCACAAATAAACGCAAAAATTATCAACCTAAATTTTCCACTAACATGAAGCCCAATATGTCACGAAAAAACAATCTCAGAATTGCTAGGATCCGTTGAAGCGTTCCTGAGTTATTACCTCATAAAAGGACACTGGTCAGAATTGCAAAAAATGGCCAGGTCATTAAGGTCAAAATAGGCTGGGTCATGAAGGGGTTAAATGTATATCAAATGAAAAATAAATTTTTAGGATATTGATTAATTTCTTGTGAGCCCTTTGTTATATACCCCATGAGTGTTATACCTTAGGTATTCTGTGATACCGTATGACTTCAGCTGTATGGGATGTGGGGCACATGTTTTGGAATTAGATCTTGGACTCTTTTTATCTAAAAAGTTTTAATGTCTAAGGTCCTGTCTCACTACACAAAGTATTAGGCCGGGGTCACACTAGCGAGTGTGATGTGAAAAACTCGTACGAGTCTCTCATCAATACCTGGCACTGCCGCCAGCATTCGAACTGGAGTTTAAGGCTGCTTGTATTTCTATGCAGCTGAACGCTCTGATCCCGAGTGCCGGCGGCAGTGGCGGGTATTGATATGAGAGACTCGTGTGAGTTTCTCGCATCACCCTCACAAGTGTGCCCCGGCCTTACACAGCATCCCAGCTTTTTTGGGAATTAGAGTTGTACTATATGAACATAGTTTTTTACTATCTACCATTTAGAAGCAGCCATGTGATTAGGCTTCTTTCCAAACATTGAAGGATCCAAAGACGAGAAGCATGAAACATTCCAACCTACAAGACCCTACAGCAAGTACAAATCTGTGCTTCCCATGATGATTTCCGTTAATGTTTTTTCGATTAACTTTGCTCCATTTCCGCATCCTCTATTTTTGCTAATAATGTAGTCACTGTAGAGACATGTCTGGTATAAAGTAACAAAGGCCCATTTTCTTCAAGTGCCATTTGTGCTTCCTCTGTGGTTTACATTCCCATGGCTTACTGTTTTCTGCTTCTCTGTGGTCATAGATTTGTTTCAGCATGGCAAGTGGGTGAACCTTCATACGAGTGAAGCAGTGGTCGCACCTCCATGGTGTAATTATGAGACATGTGGCAGTTTTGTGGCCCAACAGTGTTAGACATTTTGCCGCTTATTTAATCACTGAGATTTAAATCTTCAGAACCTTTTCTAAGCTACTCCTGCTATAGTGTAGACCTCAACCATTTCTATGCTGCCTACTCCTGCTCTACATAGGCAATGCAGAAACTAGAATTGGGATTGAGTGCCATCTAGTGGTAATACAGTAGCATTACAAGCATATTTATGTAAACTCTTTTTATATATTGTTTTTTTGTAGTGTAGTGTATGTACAGTATATAACATTTCTGCAGTTGGTTTTCATTGATCTTTTCCCTTAGCTGACTTTCTTCTGCAACTTGTGCGTGTTACAATAGGTTGCAAACTGCTGGTTTTATGTAGTCTCAGTCCCAACAACCTACTCCCTGTCAGATCAGTCTTTGTCCTCTTTAGACTGTCTCCTGAGCACTAAGAGCTCAAATGAAATGAATTCAGATATTTAACTTAGATGAAGAGAGCCAGCAATTAGGATTATGGCCCAATGGAATCAAGATGTTTTCACTATGGTAAGGTGTTCACATTGTGTTTGAAATATTTATTCAGAGGTTACAGTACTGTGCAAAAGTTTTAGGTAGATGTGGAAAAAAATTATGAGAATTAAATGAACAGAAAAAATTTATTTTAGTTGTGACCACACATTGCCTTCAAAACGTATCACTTTTTCTAGGCACATTGGCAAAAAAGAGAAGAAATATGACCAGAACAGGAAACATAACAACATATAGCCATTTAACAGGACCCTGTACCCAGGTACGGACTGGGACTGAAATTCAGCCCTGGCATTTAAAATCACACAGGCCTATGCCATCCTGCCCCCGAGCACCAGATGGGATATATTACTAATATTACCCAGGATTGAAGAAAGCAAGATTTACTACAAGGCCAATATTTCTAATGATACCCGTGGCCTGCTGGGATAAGTGACGGAGTCAGCGACTTTGTGCTACGTCACAACTTTTAACAGTACATATGTCTTGAGAACACCAATTCTGTTAACAACATAGCAGACAAGGCAGCCCACAACCAGACAGGCCCTTCTGGCATTTGCCAGAATTGCCAGATGGCCAGTCCGGCCCTGCCTATACCTATACAGGGAGACCAGATACAGGATAAAAAGAGGACACCCCAAAACTGGATTTTATACTAAAAACATGGAATACATGTCCAAAATGTATGGCGTATAAAAATACTAATTTACTGAACTCACAGAAAAACATATACATACATGTAATAAACAGGTAAATCAGTTAGACTTAATTAGAGCAAAAGATCAGGTAGATATCGGCATTCACATGGATAACCACATCTGGGGGAGTTTGAATCGATTGAAAAGTGCATAGTGCTTATGTAAACCTAAACATCGCTCAGACAGTAGGGGAACAATGCTGCTTCATTATATGCCTATGTTAAATGTGGGATCTAATATAAACCCACCCCACCATATCAGGAGAGACTTTTACCCATTGTCAGATGTGAATGATGCCACGCCACCAGCTCCAAAGCGCGTTTCGCATCAGCTTCCTTAAGGGGCCATACTCCATTGGCAAAAAAGTAGGGATTTTGTAAGATTGTTATCAGATGTATGAGTAACCAATTACAATATACCAAACAGGTGACAATGATCATTATTTTCATGAAGGTTGAAACAAAGTCATTAATCAAGAGACAGCTGTGAAACTAGGTGATCAACACCAAAGATTTGCTAAAAAAGTGAAGTTGTGATGACATTTTCATTGCACAGGTCATACACCATGGCAAGGCTGAAGCACAGCAACAAGACACAAGTTATACAGCATCAGTAAGGTCTCTCCCAGGCAAACATTTCAAAGCAGTCTTGGGTTTCAAATGTATTGTTTGAGCTGTTTTGAAGAAGCCCATCAAAAAATGTCAAGAACCGTAGACGCAGTGATTTGCCAAATAAATTTCATGACGCACATGAAAGACACATTATGCTCACATTCCTTCAAAATAAAAAAATGTCCAGCAGTGCCATTAGCTCAGTGCTGGCAGTAACTAGTGGGACTCAGCTAAGCCGAGCAACTATTCAGAGAAATCTGGCTATATGTGGTCTTCATGGAAGAATTGCTGCAAAAGAGCTATACCTTCGACATGGAAAGAAATCCAAATTACACAGCTATGAAATACAAGACCTGGGGTGCAGGAGAATGGCAGCAGGTGCTATGGACTGATGAGTCAAATATTTGTCTGAAACAGAAGGGAGTACCTACACTGAAGGACTAGAGAGTGGTACAATGAGTGATTGCAAGCAAAAGTGAAGCATAGTGGAGATTCCTGTCAAGTTTAGGGCTGCATTTCTGAAAATGAAGTTGGTGAGGATTAATGGTGTCCTCAAATACAGAAATACAGGAAGATAGTTATCAATCGTGCAATACCATTAGAGAAGTGTCTGGCATCAACATAATTCTGTAGCAGGACATACAAATAACAATGAGCATAAACATACAACTAATGTGATTAAGAACTCTCTTTATCATAAAGAAGAACACAAAGTCCTGGAAGTGATGATATGGCCCCCACAGAAGCCCTGATCTCAACATGTGGGATTACATGAAGTCGATTTGATTTAAAGTTCTTTTTTTGGTCATCCACTTTACAGTTTGTTTATTTTTTTATGAATTAACTAACACTTTTATTTTTTAACCCCTTCACCCCGAAGCCTGTTTTCACCTAAGTGACAGGGCCAATTTTTACAATTCTGACCACTGTCATTTTATGAGGTCATAACTCTGAAACGCTTCAACGGATCCTGGTGATTCTCACATTGTTTTCTCGTGACATATTGTACTTCATGATAGTGGTAAAACTTCTTCGATATGACTTGCATTTATTTGTGAAAAAAACAAAAATTTGTCGAAAATTATGAAAATTTAGCAATTTTCAAACTTTTAGTTTTTATGCCCTTAATATATCACATAATATAGTTAATAAACAACATTTCCCACATGTCTGCTTTACATCAGCACAATTTTGGAAACATAATTTTTTTTTGTTAGGGAGTTATAAGGGTTAAAAGTTGACCAGCAATTTCTCATTTTTGCAACAAAATTTGCAAAACCATTTTTTTTACGGACCACCTCACACTTGAAGTGACTTTGAGGGGTCTATATGACAGAAAATGCCCAAAAATGACACCATTCTAAAAACTGCACCCCTCAAGGTACTCAAAACCACATTCAAAAAGTTTATTAACCCCTCAGGTGCTTCACAGGAATTTTTGGAATGTTTAAAAAAAATTGAACATTTAACTTTTTTTTCACAAAATTTTTACTTCAGATCCAATTTGTTTTTACCAAGGGTAACAGGAGAAATTGGACCACAAAAGTTGTTGTACAATTTGTCCTGAGTACGCTGATACCCCACATGTTGGGGTAAACCATTGATTGGGCACATGGCAGAGCTCAAAAGGGAAGGAGCGCCATTTGACTTTTCAATGCAAGATTTGCTGGAATTGAGATCGGAACCCATGGCTCGATTGGAGAGCCCCTGACGTGCCTAAACAGTGGAAACCCCCACAAGTGACACCATTTTGGAAAGTAGACCCTCTAAGGAACTAATCTAGATGTGTGTTGAGCACTTTGAACCTCCAAGTGCTTCACAGAAGTTTATAATGTAGAGCCGTAAAAAAAATTTCATATTAATTTTCACAAAAAATGATCTTTTTGCCCCAAATTTTTTATTTTCCCAAGGGTAACAGGATAAATTGGACCTCAAAAGTTGTTGTGCAATTTGTCCTGAGTATGCTGATACTTCATATATGGGGATAAACCACTGTTTGAGCACATGGCAGAGCTCAGAAGGGAAGGAGCGCCGTTTGACTTTTCAATGCAAAATTGGCTGGAATTGAGATCGGAACCCATGTCGCCTTTGGAGAGCCCCTGACATGCCTAAACAATGGAAACCCCCCACAATGGACCCCATTTTGGAAAGAAGACCCCCTAAGGAACTTATCTAGATGTGTGGTGAGCACTTTTAACCCCCAATTGTTTCACTAAAGCTTAGAATGTAGCGCTGTGAAAATTAAAAAAATCATTTTTTCTTTCCACAAAATGATGTTTCAGCCCGCAATTTTTTTTTTCCCAAGGGTAACAGGAGAAATTGGACCACAAAAGTTATTGTCCAATTTGTCCTGAGTATGCTGATATCCCATACATGGGGGGGAACCACTGTTTGGGCGCACAGCAGAGCTCGGAAGGAAAGGAGCGCCGTTTGAAATGCAGACTTAGATGGATTGGTCTGCAGGTGTCATGTTGCATTTGCAGAGCCCCTGATGTACCTAAACAGTAGAAACCCCCCAAAAGTGACCCCATATTGGAAACTAGACCCCCCAAGGAACTTATCTAGATGTGTTGTGAGAACTTTGAACCAACAAGTGTTTCACTACAGTTTATAACGCAGAGCCGTGAAAATAAAAAATATTTTTTTTTCCACAAAAATGATATTTTAGCCCCCACGTTTTTATTTTCCTAAAGGTAACAGGAGAAATTGGACCACAAAAGTTGTTATCCAATTTGTCCTGAGTACGCTGATACCCCATATATGGGGGGGAACCACAGTTTGGGCACACGGCAGAGCTTGGAAGGGAAAGAGCGCCGTTTGAAATGCAGACTTAGATGGATTGGTCTGCAGGCGTCATGTTGCATTTGCAGAGCCCCTGATGTACCTAAACAGTAGAAACCCCCCAAAAGTGACCCCATATTGGAAACTAGACCCCCAAGGAACTTATCTAGATGTGTTGTGAGAACTTTGAACCAACAAGTGTTTCACTACAGTTTATAACGCAGAGCCGTGAAAATAAAAAATCTTTTTTTTTCCACGAAAATGATATTTTAGCCCCCACGTTTTTATTTTCCCAAGGGTAACAGGACAAATTGGACCCCAAAAGTTGTTGTCCAACTTGTCCTGAGAACGCTGATACCCCATATGTTGGGGGGGACCACTGTTTGGGCGCACAGGAGAACTCGGAAGGGAAAGAGCACTGTTTTAGTTTTTCAAAGCAGAATTGGCTGGAATTGAGATCGGACGCCATGTCGCGTTTGGAGAGCCCCTGATGTGCCTAAACAGTGGAAACCCCCAATTCTAACTGAAATCCTAACCCCAACCTTAACCCCAGCCCTAACCCTAGCCCTAACCCCAACCCTAACCCTAACCCTAGCCCTAACCCTAACCCTAGCCCTAACTCTAGCCCTAACCGTAGCCCTAACCCTAACCCTAATGGGAAAATGGAAATACATACATTTTTTAAAATTTTATTATTTTTCCCTAACTAAGGGGGTGATAAAGGGGGGTTTGATTTACTTTTATAGCGTTTTTTTGGCGGATTTTTATGGTTGGCAGCCATCACACACTAAAAGACGCTTTTTATTACAAAAAATAGTTTTTGCATCACCACATTTTGAGAGCTATAATTTATTTTATTTTATTTTATTATTTATTATTTTATTTGGGGATTTTTTTATTTTATTTTTTATACTTTGTATTTTTTTTTTTTACTTTTTACCATTGTCCCAGGGTGGGACATCACTGTTTTAGATCAGATCGTTGATCTGACAGTGTGCATAGCACTCTGTCAGATCAACGATGTGACAGGCACGTTCCAGAGGCTTGCCGGCGCCTGCTATTAGGAACTCTCAGCAGGCGCCGGCAAGCAAGGTCAGTAAATAACCCGGAAGGAGTCCCGCGGCCATCTTGGATCCGGGGACTCCTTCCAGGTCACCGGAGCAGCACGATCTCATCGCGTTGCTCCAGTGGGAGAGCGCAGGGAGCCCCCGTCCCTGCGCGATCCACCTCTATGCCGCTGTCACTATTGACAGCGGCATCAGAGGGGTTAAATGCCCGCGATCGGCGATAGCGCTGATCGTGGGCATTGCTGCGGGGTGTCAGCTGTCATATACAGTGTGTGTGCATAAAAGCTGAGTGAGTTTCTGGGATCCAGACAGACTCTTTCATCTTTCATCCAGCCACTGACGTTTCTGGATTTTGAGTCATGGGGAAAGTAAAAGAAATGTCAACGGATCTATGGGAAAAGGTACTTGAACTGTATAAAGCAGGAAAGGGACACAAAAATATATCCAAGGAATTGATAGTGCCAGTCAGCAGTGTTCAATCTATGATTAACAAATGGAAAATCAGTGGCTCTGTAAAAACAAAAGCACGGTCAGGTAGACCAACAAAAATGTCCACAACTGCCAGGAAAATTTTTTGGGATGCAACGAAAAACCCACAAATAACATCAGCTGAAATACAGGATTGAATGGTCAAGTTGCCAGAAGAAAGCCATTACTGCGCAAATGCCACAAAGTATCTCACATACAATACACAAAACAGCAAAGAGACAAGCCTTAAAACTTCTGGAACAAGGTAATTTGGAGTGATGTGACCAAAATTGAACTTTTTGGCCACAACCATAAATGTTAAATTTGGAGAGAGGTCAACAAGGCCTATGATGAAAGGAACACCATTCCTACTGTAAAGCACGGAGGTGGATAGCTGATGTTTTGGGGATGTGTGAGCTACAAAGGCACAGTAAACTTGGTCAAAGTTGAAGGAAAGATGAATGCAGCATGTTATCAGCAAATACTGGAGACAAATTTGCAATCATCAGCCCGGAAGCTGAGCATGGGACGTATTTGGACATTCCAACATGACAACTATCCAAAACACAAGGCCAAGTCGACCTGTTATTGGCTACAGCAGAATAAAGTGAAGGTTCTGGAGTGGCTATCTCAGTCTCCTGACCTCAATATCATTGAGCCACTCTGGGGCGATCTCAAGCGCACAGTTCATGCTAGACAGCCCAGGAATTTACAGGAACTGGAGGCTTTTTTGCCAAGAAGAGTGGGCATCTTTACCATCTGAGAAAATAAAGAACCTCATCCAAAACTACCACAAAAGACTTCAAGCTGTCATTGATGTTAGGGGGGGCAATACATGGTGTTTAGAAATGGGGTATGTGAACATTTGATCAGGGTTATTTGGATGTTTTGGGCTGTCATTATGATTTAAAAAGAGAAAACACAGAAGTTCGACAATAAATGGCTTCAGCCAATGACTAACAATGAGTGGAGAAAAAGTTTTTGTGTTATCATTCATATTCTCTGAAGAAAGGCCAAGAAAGCAAAAATTCTGCCTGGGTATGTAAGTGCAGCGCCCCAGAGTCCTGGTCGTGCAGTATTGTCACTCTGCCGCTAAGGGGAGTGATGGTACGTCTGATTGTACTAAAAGAGTTCACCTGACCAGGTGTCACAGTCACACATTACACTTCACACTCCGGCGACCATGGGGAGCAAAGGGTTCTATGTATTAGGCCACTCCTCACACTCTGGTAAAACTGGGGGTTGGATAGGAAGTTAGGAAGAAGCTGACTGGGTTTTGCCCAGGTAACATCTAGTGAGAGGAGAGCGTTACTTGGGAAGACTCAGGGGGGTCCCTGTCAGGGGTGGGATCCTGACAGTTGCCTAGCAAGAAACAGATCGTTACGGAGCCGCGCCTGCACTTCATTGCGGCGGCATCCTAAGAAAGGACAAGAAGCGAAGGATATTGTGGAGAAGTGAGAAACGAGATCACAGCACTAGGAGATAATACCGGGAGGAGTCGTGCCCTAAGATCGTGGCAACATCCTTCTGAGGCGCGTAGCCGGTGGCCGAAACACCGAGGGAGTAATAGGCTCTACGCATTACTCTGAACTACGGCAGGGCAGTTAACTCTAGGTTGGCTGTCTCACCTTTTCACCTAAGCAGACAACGGAGGCAATTGTGGGAGAGGGGCGTCTCTAGGGTCCCTATAAAATAACTCCAGGCCTACCCCGTCATACGGGTGCGTCCTAGCCATACCAACTGGGGGACGGAGAGAGAAAATCAGAAACAGATACAAGAGTTGTGAGGATTATCCCGTGGTGCTCAGCAGGGAGGTACTGCAACACACAGGCGCAAGTAGGAAGGCTACTGATTTCCACCTGTAAAGGGAACTCTGGATGTGCCTTCGGACCGGCCGGTCTCAGCTTGCCCTGTTAGCAGTGCTCTGGATTGTGGATGCCGAAGTCTACAGTAAAAGGTAAAGAGACTGCAACCCTGTGTCTTCGTTATTCATCGTGCCTTGCACCACCCACCATCACCTTTAATTGGATGCCCCTTAGCAGGGCCATGGACCGGGTCTAGCCACTGTGACATCCCCAGAACCGAGACCGAGGGACCCGGTACCGAGTACCCCACTGCCCTGCGTCTGGGGGCCGCTCCATAAACTTTTTTTTTTTTTTTTCATAATCTAATCTTCTTATTAATTGAGAACAGCATATAATTACAAATACAACCAAAGAGGTAGTTTTCATTATAGTGGTACAGACCATAGTGATACTGTCAAAAGGTTTCAAAAATATCAAGACAGTATGTTAAGGTGTGTAGAGGGTGTGTAGGCCCTCTTGTTGGAACATGGTTCAATGTCCACCACGGTATGGCATCATAACCATACACACCATAAGAACTGCTCTCAGTTGGGACCATCATTCTTACGCCACTATCCTTTTTCAGAGAGGTAATTTGATATATTTTTTTCTGTTTTATCTGAGTATCAAGGTTTTCTCTTCCTTTTATATTGCATAGTTTTATTCCCATATTAGGTTGGATTTTTTTTTTTTAAGTTTTCTCAGTTTCTTAGCGCAAATATAAATTTCTCTTTTACAAATCATTTTATACTAGACAAATAGGGTGGTATTGTGCCTTTATTGGCTGCAGAGACTCGAGATTGTGTGCTGCGCCTTTAGTTGCTTATTTATATTTTACATAATGGCAAAAATTGACTGGCACATCCAGACTTGTGTGAATAGGTGCATACTAGGAGGAGCTACCTCCATATACAATATACAAAAAAAAGTTGCACTACCTCTCATACTTACCCATAAATGCAGGCATTGCTGAGAGAGGAGTCCACATTCACCCAGGAATTCAGATATCAGCCTAAGAGAGGTATTCACACGCGTAGGGACTAGTGTTGAGCATTCCGATACCGCAAGTATCTGGTATCGGCCGATACTTGCGGTATCGGAATTCCGATACCGAGATCCGATACTTTTGTGGTATCGGGAATCGGAATCGGAAGTTTCCAGTGTATGGTTCCCAGGGTCTGAAGGAGAGGAAACTCTCCTTCAGGCCCTGGGATCCATATGAATGTGTAAAATAAAGAATTAAAATAAAAACTAGATGGGTATTTCCTGAAGGAACTACAGATAGTGCTTTGGAATGGTGCCCGGGCTGCCCCTGCAAGACTTTCACACTTGGGTGCCCCTCAGGCGGTCCGATTTGGTGGGTTGGGTCAATCTGGGTCTGATTTTGTGGGCGGGGTAAATCTAGGTCCGATTCGGTGGGCGGGGTCACTTTTGGTCCGATTCTGTGGGCGCGGCCACTCTGGGTCCGATTCGGTGGGCGGAGCCACTCTGGGTCCGATTTGGTGGGCGGGGCACCTTAGGGACCAATTTGGTGGGTGGGGTCACTCGGTCCGATTTGGTGGGCTGGGCACCTCAGGGTCTGATTTGGTGGGCTGGGCACCTCAGGGTCCGATTTGGTGGGTGGGGTCACTCTGGGTCCGATTTGGTGGGCGGGGTCACTCTGGGCCCGATTTGGTGGAAGGGGTCACTCTGGGTCCGATTTGGTGGAAGGGGTCACTCTGGGTCTGATTTGGTGGAAGGGGTCACTCTGGGTCCGATTTGGTGGGCGGAGCCACTCTGGGTCCGATTTGGTGGGCGGGGTCACTCTGGGTCTGATTTAGGGGGCGGGGTCACTCTGGGTCCGATTTGGTGGGCCGGGCCCCTCGGGGTCCGATTTGGTGGGCCGGGCCTCTCGGGTTCCGAATTGGTGAGCGGGGTAATCTACTATCTAATTATCTAAGGGCACTTCCGTCTTTCTGTCTCACAACACCGCTACGTCATCATCTCGTGAGACCGCAATGCACTCTTGGGACCGGAGCGCGCAACAAGCATCGGGTACCGGCCACTCCAGGTGCAACAAGCATCGTGTACCGGCCGCTCTAGGAGGTGCAACAACCATCAGATACCGGCCGCTCCAGGAGGTGAGTATGTAACTTTTTTATTTTAATTCTTTTTTTTTTTAACAGGGATATGCAGTATACTATGTGACTGGACAATATACTACGTGACTGGGCAGTATAACTACGTGGCTCTGCGCTGTATACTGCGTGGCTCTGTGCTGTATACTGCGTGGCTCTGCGCTGTATACTACGCGGCTCTGCGCTGTATACTACGCGGCTCTGCGCTGTATACTGCGTGGCTCTGCGCTGTGTACTGCGCGGCTCTGCGCTGTGTACTGCACGGCTCTGCGCTGTGTACTGCGCGGCTCTGCACTGTGTACTGCGCGTTCTGCGCTGTATACTGCGCGGCTCTGCGCTGTATACTGCGCAGCTCTGCGCTTTGTACTGCGCGGCTCTGCGCTATATACTGCGTGGCTCTTCGCTGTATACTACGCGGCTCTGCGCTGTGTACTGCGCGGCTCTGCGCTGTGTACTGCGCGTGTCCGTGCTGTGTACTGCGCGTGTCTGCGCTGTATACTGCGGGGCTCTGCACTGTATACTGCGGGGCTCTGCGCTGTATACTACGCGGCTCAGCGCTGTATACTGCGCGGCTCTGCGCTGCATACTGCGTGGCTCTACGCTGCGTACTGCGCGGCTCTGCGCTGTATACTGGGTGGCTCTGCGCTGTGTACTGCGCGGCTCTGTGCTGTGTACTGCGCGGCTCTGCACTGTGTACTGCGCGGCTCTGCGCTGTGTACTGCGCGGCTCTGCGCTGTGTACTGCGCGGCTCTGCGCTTTATACTGTGCGGCTCTGCGCTCTGTACTGCGCGGCTCTGCGCTGTGTACTGCGCAGCTCTGCGCTGTATACTGCGCGGCTCTGCGCTGTGTACTGCGCGGCTCTGCGCTGTGTACTGCGCGGCTCTGCGCTGTGTACTGCTCGGCTCTGCGCTGTGTACTGCTCGGCTCTGCGCTGTGTACTGCGCGGCTCTGCGCTGTGTACTGCGCGGCTCTGCGCTGTGTACTGCGCGGCTCTGCGCTGTGTACTGCACGGCTCTGCGCGGTATACTGCGCGGCTCTGCGCTTTATACTGTGCGGCTCTGCGCTCTGTACTGCACGGCTCTGCGCTGTCTACTGCGCGGCTCTGCGCTGTGTACTGCTCGGCTCTGCGCTGTGTACTGCACGGCTCCGCTTTATACTGCGCGGCTCTGCACTTTATACTGCGCGGCTTTGCGCTGTGTACTGCATGGCTCTGCGCTGTGTACTGCGCGGCTCTGCGCTGTGTACTGCACGGCTCTGCGCTGTGTACTGCACGGCTCTGCGCTTTATACTGCGCGGCTCTGCGCTGTGTACTGCACGGCTCTGCGCTGTGTACTGCGCGGCTCTGCGCTGTGTACTGCACGGCTCTGCGCTTTATACTGCGCGGCTCTGCGCTGTGTACTGCACGGCTCTGCGCTGTGTACTGCGCGGCTCTGCGCTGTGTACTGCGCGGCTCTGCGCTTTATACTGCGCGGCTCTGCGCTTTATACTGCGCGGCTCTGCGCTGTGTACTGCGCGGCTCTGCGCTGTGTACTGCGCGGCTCTGCGCTGTGTACTGCACGGCTCTGCGCTTTATACTGCGCGGCTCTGCGCTGTGTATTGCACGGCTCTGCGCTGTGTACTGCGCGGCTCTGCGCTGTGTACTGCACGGCTCTGCGCTTTAAACTGCGCGGCTCTGCGCTGTGTACTGCACGGCTCTGCGCTGTGTACTGCGCGGCTCTGCGCTGTGTACTGTGCGGCTCTGCGCTTTATACTGCGCGGCTCTGCGCTGTGTACTGCACGGCTCTGCGCTGTGTACTGCGCGGCTCTGCGCTGTGTACTGCACGGCTCTGCGCTTTATACTGCGCGGCTCTGCGCTGTGTACTGCACGGCTCTGCGCTGTGTACTGCGTGGCTCTGCGCTGTGTACTGCGCGGCTCTGCGCTGTGTACTGCGCGGCTCTGCGCTTTATACTGCGCGGCTCTGCACTGTATACTGCGTGGCTGTGCAATATACTACGTGGACATGCATATTCTAGAATACCCGATGAGTTAGAATCGGGCCACAGTCTAATAATCATAAGACTACGGATAGTGGTTTGGAATTGTGCTGTACTGTCACTTTAAGAGCTGATATTATCTGACAAAACTTGTGACCTGGTGAGCTGATGTAGATTTCATAGGAGTTGGCATAGTAACTGTGTCTGACTGCGCATATCAATGAGCTAATCAGCCAGGTGGCAGTTATTTTTAGAAATTGCCTCAGAAACCAGCCCATTATAAACGTATAGGAAAATTTCTCCATTGAAACGCATTGAAAGACTTTTTCAAACACAAATTGCGCAAAAACTACAAATCCGATCGACACGAAAAATACTTAGCACACCTCTCAGGAACGCTGGCTTCGAAATGACACCTCACTGGAGTCTGTGAGTTTAGCGGTTCGGGCCGCATTACGTGCGGACTGAATAATAAGAATAAGAAGAAGTTTACCACGGTGGAATAACAGTATAGTGCTTTGTTCCAAAGCACTATAAATATTGATATACTCACCTGTCCGGAGGCCCCTGGACATCACCGCTGGTAACCGGCAGCCTTCTTTGTTTAAAATGAGCGCGTTGAGCACCTTCCATGACGTCACGGCTTCTGATTGGTCGCGTGCCGCTCATGTGACCGCCACGCGACCAATCACAAGCCGCGACGTCATCCCTCAGGTCCTAAATTCCCTTCTAGGAATTTAGGACCTGAGGGATGACATCACGGCTTGTGATTGGTCGCGT
Source organism: Ranitomeya variabilis (assembly GCF_051348905.1). Taxonomy (NCBI): domain Eukaryota; kingdom Metazoa; phylum Chordata; class Amphibia; order Anura; family Dendrobatidae; genus Ranitomeya; species Ranitomeya variabilis. Next base: position 415,710,031 of record NC_135234.1, read on the forward strand.
GAGCGGTCACATGGGCGGCCGCGACCAATCACAAGCCGTGACGTTATCTAAGGCCCTGAACGCGCTCATTCTTAAGAAGGAAGGCTGCCGGAAAGAAGCAGGGCGCGTCCGAGGGTGAGTATATACCTAATAGGAATATACTCACCCTCGGCTTCTTTCCGGCAGCCTTCGTTCCTAAGAATGAGCGCGTTCAGGGCCTTAGATGACGTCACGGCTTGTGATTGGTCGCGGCCACCCATGTGACCGCCACGCGACCAATCACAAGCCGTGACGTAATTCTCAGGTCCTAAATTCCTAGAATTAGGAATTTAGGACCTGAGAATTACGTCACGGCTTGTGATTGGTCGCGTGGCGGTCACATGGGCGGCCGCGACCAATCAGAAGCCGTGACATCATGGAAGGCCCTGAACGCGCTCATTTTAAGCAAAGAAGGCTGCTGGTTACCAGCGGTAAGGTCCAGGCTGCGTCGGAGAGGTGAGTAAATCAATATTTTTTATTAATAATTCTTTATTTTACACATTAATATGGATCCCAGGGCCTGAAGGAGAGTTTCCTCTCCTTCAGACCCTGGGAACCATCAGGGATACCTTCTGATACTTGAGTCCCATTGACTTGTATTGGTATCGGGTATCGGTAACGGATCAGATCCGATACTTTGCCGGTATCGGCCGATACTTTCCGATACTGATACTTTCAAGTATCGGACGGTATTGCTCAACACTAGTAGGGACCCATCAGTTTTTGAGACCACCTTGACAATGGTTGATGGGCAGATATAATTTGGCCAAATTTTATGCTAAGCGTCTCAATTTTTTTTTCCTAATATTCAAAAGCTGTATTGCTATTCATATTTCATATATTTCACATTGACATGCTTTAGCATGATAGAGTGCAACCTTTTCTGTATATTAACAAATTGTTCATTAACTTCTTGCAATCAAGTTGGACTTTGTCAAGCCTGACAAAGGTAAGAAAATACATTGTAGTAGAAAATTATAACAAAATAGAAAAGTCAAGAAGATATCTTAAGAGGAGAGGAAGAAATAAGCAAAGTTTATGAATCCGCCCAGATTCAGGTATGTACAAGTACAATATATGGTGTCTTCATCATGACAGAAGGATTGAGGAGTACTCTGGGGAATCTCTGAATAAAATCCATCCTTGCCAAGTATGGAAAAAGTTGTCTGAGCTAATTTTATTATGAGCAGAGAGTCTTTCTATTCTACACAAAAGATCCATTTCAAGAGACCATTCTGGGATAGATGGCGTTGTTCTGGAACATGAGTGTCTGGGAATGACTGTTCTAGTTGCGGATAAACAGTGTCTCAGCAATCCTCTTTTCATAGATTTAAAAGACCCTGGTATCATAGAAAGAAATCCGGTCAGGGGAGATCTAGATGATGATTCCCCTGTAATGTATTTGTGAACATCAAAGACTTTGCTCCAGAGGCCACTTATTTGAGGGCATTCCCACCAGATATGAAGCATAGTGCCTTCAGCATTTTCACATCTCCAGCATTTAGTGGAGACAGAGGGAAATATCTTATGAAGATCTGCTGGGCAACGATACCATCTAGTTATGATTTTGTAATTTGTTTCTTGAGCTTCGCAAGCCAATGGAAGTTTGTGTGTGCAAAAGAAAGTTTTGTTCCATTGCTCCTCCGAGAAAGTCATCCCAATCTCTCTCTCACACTCTTTTGTGAACCATACAAGTTCTGTATTAGTCTGAGATGACAATATATAATATATTTGAGAGATTGTATGCTTGGGTGCAACTTCTCTGACCAGCAACGAATCAAACTGAAAAGGGTCAGACTTGAGCACTGAGAACGGCTGAAGGGAATCAATGAATGAACGGAACTGAAGGTATGAAAACCTAGGTATGGTTTGATTGTTGTAGAGAGCTTTAAGCTTGTTTAGCAATGGTATATTAATGAAATTTGCAATGACCTGACCTGATGGAGTCTAGTTTTATAGTTGAAGACCAGGAATTTACTCACTCCAACTCAAGGGTAGAGAAGTTAAGTCTAGGTACAATAGAAATGACTCAAGTGTGACCCAAAGCTTCTGATCCGCACCACAAAACCAGTCCACCACCCGCCCCGGCACAGCCGCAGCATGATAGAGTTGAAAATTCGGGAGGCCGGCACCCCCTTGAGATTTAGATCTAGCCAAAAATTTAATGGCCAGTCTCGATCTTTTCGATCTCCAAATGAAATTGTTACAGACTGTATTTAGTTGCTTAAAAAAGGAACAGGGGAGTGCAATTGGAACCGCTTGAAATACATAAAGCAGTTTTGGAGGAATGTCCATCTTTAATATGTTGCTTCTACTGAACCAAGATAATCGTGTTTTGTCATGAGCCTTAAGCTCCGCTTTGACACGACTGAGCAAAGGCTCATGATTCAGATGGAAGAGCTGGGACAAGTCTGAGGGCAATTGGACCCCAACATATTTCATAGAACCATTACACCAACGGAAAGGAAAGGACCCCTTTAATAATTGTGCCTCCTTCTGTGGGATATTGATGTTTAAAATCTCTGACTTAGAAAGATTTACCTTAAAATTACTCAGTTGACTTTATGTCTCAAATTCTTTCAGAATAGAGGACAGTGATGTTTTAGGATTAGTGATGTACACTTGGATGCCATTTGCGTATAGCGCCAATTTAGGAGATTCGTGCCCGACTGGGATTCCTTGAATATTGGTGTTTTTCCTGAGGCCATTGCCAGATGTTCCATCACAATAATGTACAATAACGGGGAGAGTGGACACCTCTGTCTTGTTCCATTCGACCCTCCAAAAGATTCTGGATAGGTGCCAATGCAACGGACCTTGGCAGATTGGTCTTGATATAAAGCCATTATTTTGTTGAGAATGTTCGGACCTAACTTGATTTGTTTAAGAGCACTATGTAGAAATGGACAGCTAACCCGGTCAAATGATTTTTCAGCATCAACCGATAGAATGCATGCTAGGATCTTTTTCAATTACATACAGGACATAAGCAGCATCGTTTTAATCGTGTTGTCTCTTGCCTCCTTCTTCAGCACAAATCCTACTTGATCGTTGTGCACGATATGAGGCATCAGAGAGGCTAATCTGGTCACTATGATTTTAGAGAAGAGTTTAACATCAATGTTAATTAAGGATATTGGCCTGTAACTAGAGCATAATGTTTGGTCTTTCCCAGGTTTCAGTATCACCGAAATATAGTCTTCCAGAGTTTATCTGGGAAAAGGGTTTGAAGTGGAAACTGAATTAAGTACTTTGGTTAAGAATGGTGTTAATTGCGTAGCAAATGTTTTAGCAAATTTGGCAGAGTAACCATCTGGACTTGGGCATTTATTAGATGGGGAGGTTTTGATGACCTGAAGTACCTCCTCTTCTACAAATGATTGCTCTAGGGATGCCTATTGAGGGCAGAGCAGTGTCTTTCATGTATTGATCAACTTTCAAATGAAGTTGGTTTGGTGACATATCTACATATTGGCTTTCAATATTGTACAGGGAGCTATAATATCCTTTGAATGCCTCAGCAATTTGTTTGGATTCAATGATTACGGATCCTGTAGCCTCCTGTATAGATTGGATAAATGTCGTTGGGGGTTTACGATGGATGCTTCTAGCTAGAGGGCCACCACATTTGGTCTGCAAATTCATAATAGAACTGCTGTAACCTTTCCCTAGGTTTTGAGTAGCTTTGCTCTAGAAGTCCCTTCAGGTCATCTTTGTGCTTGTTCAAGTTAATCAAGATATCAGAAGATGGATTATTTTTTTATGGGATTGTTCAAGGGAATGTATTTGCTTCAAAAGATTTTCTATCGCATGGGTTTTTGCTTTCTTAAGTCTAGTGCCTTCTTTGATTAGGATACCCCTATTGGACAGTCATAGGGGTGGTGAGGCGGAAGGGTCTCCGCAGCCCTTTTGGAGAACACGTCCGCATAGGGCCAATATTGCTTGGGGAGAGAGGATAGATCTGACATCTACCCCCACAAGATTCACCCCATCCCAAAATTCTGCCTGTGGACCACTCAATATGAGGAGAGTGGTACCGTAGCCAAGGTATCCCTAACAGGACCTCATCAATTCCCTCAGGAATGACGAGCAGAGATATAATCTCCTGATGAGATGGCGACATGGACAGAGTGAAAGGGATGGTCTGGTGTGTTATCTGAGCGGGCAGTGTCGACCCATTCACCACTCGTACGGTAACTGGTTGAGCTCGCATTACCAGGGGAATTGCGTGATGTTGGGCGAAAGCTGAGGACATAAAATTGCCCTCCGCCCCAGAATCCATGCAGAGCTCTACCAAGTGGGAGAATGAGCCTATAGTAATTGTCCCCTTAAAGGACAATTTGGAGACAAACGTTGCCGTGTCTAGTGTACCTCCACCAACTACCACTAGACGCTGACGTTTCCTCGACCGCTGGGGACATCTGGTGGCAAGATGTCCTGACTGTTGGCAAACATGACAGACCTTGAGTGTACGAGCGGTCCGGGACTTAGATCTCGCTCGTGACACCTCCATGGCTTCATGTGACTCAGGGACCAGGACCGGAGATTCCAAAGGTTTGGTGAAGGTGGAAGCCAGCCAAAACCTCTGCTTACACTGGGCTCGCTATAGTTCCGCTCGTAAAAACGGAGGTCAATACGAGTGGACACAGCTATTAACTCCTCCAGTGTGGCGGTAATCTCCCTAGTGGCCAGAGCATCCTTCATGTGGTCAGCCAGCCCCCTCCAAAATATTGGGATAAGGGCTTTATCTGACCACTCCAAATCAGATGCTAGGGTACGAAAGTGGACGGCAAAATGGCTGACCAAGGACGAGCCCTGAGTCAATGCCAACAGTTGGAGCGCCATATCATGGGTGACTCGAGGTCCTAAAAAGACCTGTTTCAGAGTGCTCAGGAACAGCGGAGCACTGCACCACATGATCGCCACGCTCCCACAGCAGCGTAGCCCACTCCAACAGGGCTGTCCGACAGGAGAGACACTATAAATCCCACCTTTGTCCGCTCTGTGGGGAAACGTGCGGCCAGAAGCTCGAGGTGTATGGAGCACTAGCTCACAAAACCCCTACAAGATTTACTATCTGCAGAAAATTTCTCTGGCAGCGGGAAGCGAGAAAGAGTCGGAACATGGGTGGCAGTGGACAAGGTTGCTGCAGCCACGCTAGCAGCTTGAACAGCAACTGCGGTAACATCCACTGCTGAGGTTGAGCGCTCGAGAGCTGCCAACCTACCCTCCAGCTGCTGGATGTACTGCAAAGATTGCTGTTTATCCGCCATTTAATAGCCAGACCCTGGCGCTAGTATTATGTTAGGGTTTGGCGGAACGCACCAAATATATATTTATAGAGTAATCGGTGCGTTCGCAACCCGGAGTCCACCGTGCAGGAGTAAAACCCGCTGCTAGTAACTGATGGTTCTATATGGCGGTATAAGTGAACTCTGTTACTTCACAGAGGAACAAAGCTACCAAATAGAGAGAACAGTGGTCATGCAGTCAGAATAGCACACGCAAAACTCCTCACCGGAGGTGCCGGTATTCTAGGGACTTATTTCAGCCGGGCCCTGAATCCACTCACACAAAACTCCTCACCGGAGGTGCTGGTATTTTAGGGGCTTATTTCAGCCGAACCCTGAAACCACATACACATGACCACACTGGCCCAGAACACATAACTTAGTTGATACTAGCGCATGGCCGTGCGGCCATGCAAACCTTTTATAGCTGCAGCAACTTCAGGATCTTCCTAGAGGACCAATCGGCGCTGCTGCAGTACCTGAGCATGTGACCCCTGACCTCCAATGAGAGGTCTTACCCTAGGCATGCTCAGAAGGGGAAAAGCAGGACTTAGTCCCAGAGAAGTCTGCTCGCCGCTGACCAGTACTGGTTACAATGGCTGAGCCTGGAAAGGCAGCAGTAATCATCTGCACCGTATCAGGCTGAGCCAGACGCTGGGACCGATGTCTCCACTGAGCAGGCTGCGCTGCAGCTGGAAAAGAATGGGAGACCACAGCGGAGATGGCTCGAGACTTTCCCTGTGCAGAGGTGGGAACTCGACCCCTAACAGGCATTCTATTATTTGACTTTGCACCTTTTGTTCTGCAGTAGCTGTAGCAGAGGAAGTTTCCAACTGGGTCACTCTATTGGCGACTTGTGAGATTGACGCCTTCAGGCCTTGTATCTCAGACTTATATAGCTTTTCCAAGCAGGTAATATAACCTTCAATATCTGTTTTGGTCAGAATATTCCACATTTGAGAATGGATATCTTTGATTTCTTCCATCATCAATGCCAGATTCTGAGATGGTGTCACCACAGGAGCATTAGTAGAGCTTGGTGAAGGTATAGAAGAGGTGTTGGAGTGGGTGTTTCTCCTACTTGCATCTTCTTGCATATTTTCTCTTGAGAGATTCTCTTGTGAGGAAGGGGAGGCAGTGCGAGAGGGAGCATCAGATGCCATTTTAGAGTCTTGATCTGGGGCAAAGCCTGCCTTGTCTGTTAAGTATTTTTGGATATTGCCTAATCTGGAAGAAGCTGGGATTATTGATGTGGAGGGCTTCCTGCATTTTCTGCCCATACCCCACACACACTGGTCTTCCAGACTGAGGAGCCTGTCTTTAAGGCACAATGTTTAGTTTCACTTCTTAACCCCTCAGTGACACAGGATCCAGTTAACTCTTAGCTATAAAGAGCCCAGCAGATTTTACATATACACTTCCCTCCGTTCACACAGAGGGGGCTCTGCCAGAGTTCAGCAGGGAGGATTTGTTGCCTCCAGTGTAGAAACAATCAGCTCACATTTGCCACCTGGTCTTCCTGTTTGCCATGCACTTTTTCTCAGAGTCCCAGAATCTATGTGGCAGCTAGGGAGCTTCTGATAAGCACTCACAGGAGGGGGGGGAGACTGCTGTCCAGAACTATTCAGTGTCCCAAGACTTGATGTGGCCAGCCAGGGAGTAGAATGTCCTGTTAAAGGGAACCTGTCACCCTCAAAATCAAAGATAAAGCTAAGCCCACCGGCATCAGGGGCTTATCTACAGCATTCTGTAATGCTGTAGATAAGCCCCGATGTATCCTGAAAGATGAGAAAAAGATGTTGGGTTATACTCACCCAGGGGAGGTCCCGCTGCGGTCCGGTCCGATGGGCGTCGCGGTCCGGGGCCACCCATCTTCTTACGATGACGTCCTCTTCTTGTATTCACGCTGCGGCTCGGGCGCAGGTGTACTTTGTCTGCCCTGTTGAGAGCAGAGCAAAGTACTGCAGTGTGCAGGCGCCAGGCCTCTCTGACCTTTCCTGGTGCCTGCGCACTGCAGTACTTTGCTCTGCCCTCAACAGGGCAGACAAAGTACGCCTGCACTGGAGCCACAGTATGAAGACAAGAAGAGGATGTCATCCTATGAAGATGGGAGGCCCCGGACCGCGACGCCGATTGGATGGGACCGCCCCCGAGGTGAGTATAATCTAACCTCTTTTTCTCATTTTTCAGGATACATCGGGGGCTTATCTACAGCATTACAGAATGCTGTAGATAAGCCCCTGATGCTGGTGGGCTTAGCTCATCTTCGATTTTGGGGGTGACAGGTTCCCTTTAAGTGCTGACAGGAGAGAGGGTCAACTTTTTCAGATTCTGTGTGTCCGTCCAGGAACAGCCCCGTAAAGCTTTGTCAGGAGGGAGTACACCGAGAACTGAAGCACAGACAAACAGCTCCCTACCTGCTTTTCTCAACACAGTAGTGATGGGCAGTCTATCTCTTTTTGGTGATCTGGCTCTCATGGCTTTTTGGATCCTAAATAGATCCCTATTAAATATGTGTTCACCATAGGTGAACACATATCATCATTATGGCTTAATCTCCGCCCACCAGAGGTCGAAACCATGCCCATGTAAGCCAGCCAATGAAATTGATGAATGGGCGGGGTTTATCTCAGGTGGGTGGGGTTACATCTGACAAATTTTGGAATTATATGCCCAGTGAGAGCCATTCAGAGAATTCAGTGGCTCTCACTGGGGTGCTGACTCCCATAGTTCACAGCAGGGAGCCGGCTCTTTGTCTTGGATCATTCACGAATGACCCATCACTACCACACAGTAGGCTGCAGTATATCTGTCACAAGGGGACTAAGGCTAGGTTCACATTAGCGTTTCTGTGCGCAGCGTATCATCTGCATGCGCAAATGCATGCCAAAACGCATGCAAATGCATGCTTACGCCTCCACATCATCTTACGCATGACGCAAAAAAAACCACTGCGTGTGCATGCGTTTAAATGTGTTTTAGCATGCGCTTGTGATTTTTATGGTGGAGGTGGTGACATCATTTCCTAGACATGAGCAGTCTAAAGTACGTATGTCCTTGCGTACCAATGTGTTACCATAGACAGTAATGCGTTTTTTTTACCCATTCATCCGCACATGCATGATTGCGCAATATTTGACGCCTCAAAAAATACAACATGTTGCATTTGGTGAAGAACGCCCGCACACCGTGAAACGATTCATGCGTACACATCTGCATGTGAATGCATGCAAACACATGTCCCTGCGTACACCATGTTAAAGATATGTATGCTTGGTGCATGTGGATCTGTGCAGATCATATGCTGCTCACAGAAACGCTAATGTGAACCAGGCCTTAGACAGTTTTAGCAGCCAAATCCACAAAGTGTGCACATACCCTTAGTGAACATATCCAATTGGAGCCATTGCAAGGCCACACACCCCGAATATGTAAACTTTTGGGCACAACTGTATGTTAAATAAACTTAATATTCTCTAAGGGTTTCTCTTTGCTGCCAGAGCCAAGAGACATAGGGGGCACAGACACAGTCAAGGCCAAGGTACTTAGTTGGCACAGGCATAGCCAGGGGACATAGGGGGGCACAGGCACAGCCAGGTCCAATGGGGGCACAGGCACAGTCAGGGCCAAGGGACATGGGGGGCAAAGGCACAGCCAGGGGCAGGGGGCACATTATTAAATAAAGGGGGCCAGCATGATGGACTCTTAAAGGCAACCTGTTATGTGTCCCATGGCCTCCACGTGAGAGCACTGCTCTCAGCCCAAGAATTTTTTATATACCATTATTTATTAATTGCTAATACAGTTGACTGGATGAGCAGCTTCTCGCCCATTTACAGCACAGATCCAGTTTGTCTATTTTCACCGATGGTCCTTCTTGTCTTTCATCCTTGTGTACTTTAATATACTATCTTGTATTTTTGTGCTATTTATATACCTTGTGTAATTAATAAAATTATACCTTTTTATCATAAAACTCCTCTTTTCTCCTTTGTTCCCTTTAATTATTGTATGGGGTCCAGAATGAGGAACATACATTATTAGTTTATGGTGGCAAATGGGGAATATTATTACTGCGGTAATATAATTGACTTTTTTGGAGACTGTTTACCCTGGGGGGGGTTACGAAAGGGGGTTCTTGTTACTATGAAAGTAAGCACTATATCACTTTTTTTCTTCATTTGACATAGTGTAGAAGTCAGGGAAAAAGTAGGGAACGTGCTCTAGAAGAGATCAGCTGTAAATGAATGTTATTTTCTGCAAAGACAAGGCCCGGCAGAAAGAAGTGAAGGTGGTCTGTGCAGATGTAGAAGAAAAGTGAAGGTAAAGGACTTCACCTAGAGACATCAGTGGTGAGTCACTGTATCACATGTACACTTACACTTTACACTATATACAGAGCTCCTGTGTATAATGTCAGTGGTGATCACTCTTTTACCTCTACACTGACACTATATGCAGAGCTCCTGTGTATAATGTCACTGGTGATCACTGTATTACTTGTACACTATATACAGAGCTCCTGTGTATGTCACTAGTGATCACTGTATTAATTGTACACTTACACTATATACAGAGCTCCTGTCTATAATGTCTATACACTATACACTATACTGTACACTCTCCACTCCTGTGTATAATATCACTGGTGGTAATAACTGTTATTAGTATTGTGGTTTTTATTCATTCTCAGTATTGTAGTATTCGGTCAGTATATTGGTGGTAATATGTGGTCTGGTCATGATGTAGTGGTATTTTCCCTTGTTTGTGGTATTATTCGGTCACTATGTGGTGGTCATATCTGATCTGGTCACAGTGTGGTGGTATTTCTACCTTGTATGTGGTATTATTTGGTCACTATGTGGTGGAATATGTAGTCCAATCATGGTGTGGTAGTATTTCTCCTTTGTATGTAGTATTATTACAACTTCTTTTAACCAAAGAATCCATCCCTTTAATGCAACCTACCATAATTGTACATCCCAGTTATGGTGGCGTACAGTAGATGTGCAGGAGCCACCTATGTTTTACAGTCGATGCTCCACTACAATGGGGATAACAGCTAACAGGTATTTGCATATGGCTGTAGGATGGGCCTCTAGGGTCAATTTCCCCTGTGGGCCCCAGACATCCCAGTTGAACCCATGGTGCCTGATGCAGTAGTGAAAATTATGTGACGATAGTCAATACGAAGGTCAAGACATCAGCCAGAAAGTTAAAACTTGGGAGCAGATGGGCATTCTTCCAAATGGACAATTACTGCAAGCATTCTTCCAAAGTTGTGACCAAATGGCTTAAAGAGAACCTAAAAGATGATTCATGCAGCTCAATCTGTAGGCACAGTGGATCCATTATTGCTGCCATGCACATTTTACTTTGAAATGCTGAGGTGTTTCAGAAAAAAAAATGTAAAGCTGGTTGACCTTTGTGCAGAACCTAATTTTTTTACACCATTTCTGTGATTATTTAATGGGTCCAAAGTACAGCAAATTATTGTGAGAAGCTTGTAAAAGGGCTATCTGAACTTAGACAATTTAAAGGCAATCCTACTAAATGCTATGTGTATGTAACCTCTTGAATGTAAACTGAGATCCTGGGAATATGATGAAAGAAACAAATGCAGAAATAAATAATTTTCTTTAGTATTATTCTGCCATTTTGTATTTTTTGAAACAACTATAGGAAATAAATACAGTACACCTTAGCTCAGTGATTTTCAACCTTTTTTGAGCCGCGGCACACTTTTTATACTTAAAAAATCCCGGGGCACACCACCAACCAAAATGGCACAAAATGACACTAAAACAGTACATATTCTACATATACTTAATATAGATTCTAAATGTATTTATACTCACTCAGTGTGAAACCTAGGCCTGTTTCGATAAACACAAAAGGGATATCCTGGCAGGAACGGTGGAAAGACACACACGAAGCTCTTCCTCAACAGTTCTCAGTCTCTCCCTGTTTTTAGTTTTTATCGCAGTCAAGCTTGAGAAGCCCAGCTCACATAGATATTTGGTCGAAAATGGGAGCAATGTCAAAATAGCTTTGTTGGCCAGAATGGGGAACTCCTTGGCAACAGATAACCAAAAACTGTCCAAAGGAAGATCAGCAAACTTTAGCTTTAAACCGCGATCTTGCTTCAGTTCAATGAGTTCCTCTTGCTCCTTTAAAGTCATGTCCTTTCTAGCAACGGATAATGAGCTGTATGGGTCCCTAACCCAGTCAAGGCATTCTGTGAAGGTTGAAGAGAAATAAAACGATTACTTCTCTTCAAGAGTTTTCAAATGTCTGCCAATCACCTCGCACATTGCAACAGTGTTGTCATCATGCAGTTTCTCGGTGAGCAGGAACATCTGAAGGTTGCCACCCTGCACATGTTGCTGCCAGAGCTGCAACTTTAAACGGAATCCGTTCATTTTATCAGTGCTTGTAAGCAGGTTTTCATTTTGGCCTTGCATCTGTGTGTTTAGCTCATTCAGATATTGAAATATATCAGCCAGGTATGCCAGCTTTGCACACCACTCATCACTTGCAAGCAGCTTTGAATAATCGGACCTCTCGTTTGTCAGAAATATTTTAAGTTCCTCTCGCAACTCATACACACGGGCCAGCACTTTGCCGCGTGACAGCCACCTGACCTCCGTGTGGAGCAATAAGATTTTATGTTCCGCTCCCATTTCTGTACACAAAGACGCAAATAAGCGACATCTCAAAGGTCGCGTCTTCACAAAGTTCACTATGCGCACAACATCATCCAACACGGGAGCTAGATCTGCTGGTAAGGTCTTTGCAACGAGGGCCTCACGGTGCAAGAAACAGTGGGTAACAAGAACATCTGGGTTTCTTTCTTTAACCCTACTTACAAAGCCTTTGATGCGCCCGACCATGGCTGCGGCTCCATCAGTGCAGACACCTGTGCAGTTTTCCCATGTAAGCCCACTTTTATCAAGATATTCTGATGTGACCTGGAATATTACCTCTCCTGTTGATTTTTCTGGCAGTGCCTTGCAAAATAGGAAGTTTTCTCTAATGGCTTCTCCATCCACAAAACGCACATTGGCCAACAGCTGACAATGTCCACTGATATCCATCGACTCATCATGTTGCAAGGCAAATTTCTTAAGGTACCGTCACACTAAGCGACGCTGCAGCGATACAGACAACGATGCTGATCGCTGCAGCGTCGCTGTTTGGTCGCTGGAGAGCTGTCACACAGACCGCTCTCCAGCGACCAACGATGCCGAGGTCCCTGGGTAACCAGGGTAAACATCGGGTTGCTAAGCGCAGGGCCGCGCTTAGTAACCCGATGTTTACCCTGGTTACCAGTGTAAAATGTAAAAAAACAAACACTACATACTCACCTTCGCGTCCCCCGGCATCCGCTTCCTGCACTGACTGAGCGCCGGCCCTAACAGCAGAGCGGTGACGTCACCGCTGTGCTGTACTTTCACTTTGCGGCCGGCAGTCAGTCAGTGTGGGAAGCGGACGGCGGGGGACGCGAAGGTGAGTATGTACTGTTTATTATTTTACATTTTACACTGGTAACCAGGGTAAACATCGGGTTACTAAGCGCGGCCCTGCGCTTAGTAACCCGATATTTACCCTGGTTACTATTGTAAAACATCGCTGGTATCGTTGCTTTTGCTGTCAAACACAACGATACACGGCGATCTGACGACCAAATAAAGTTCTGAACTTTAATCAATGACCAGCGATATCACAGCAGGATCCTGATTGCTGCTGCGTGTCAAACACAACGATATCGCTAGCCAGGACGCTGCAACGTCACGGATCGCTAGCGATATCGTTTAGTGTGAAGGTACCTTTACTGATCCGCACCTTTTCCAAAACAACTGTTTCAATGTCCGCAGACATGTCATCAATCCGTCTGGCAATTGTGTTATCAGAGAGAGGCACTTTAGCTATCTCTTTGGCTGCGTCAGGGCCAAGCATCTCATTTACAATAGCTTTACAAGCTGGCAGTATTAATGTTTCTGCCACAGTGTGTGACTTTTTTGATTTAGCTATGAGTTCAGCAACAATGTAGCTAGCTTTGAGGACTCTCTCATTTACCTTTGTGCTTTTTCTCAAAAAAGTTGCCCCTTTCTCATTGCTTGTACGTAAGCGTACAAAATACTCCATCGGCTTGTTTTGAACAGAAGGGTGTTTCGTTTGGAGATGGCGTTTAAGCTTGCTTGGCACCATGGCGCTATTGGATAGCTTCTCACCACACACCAAGCACAGTGGTGTTGGTGCTGTCGCATCCCCAGTGAAAGTAAATCCAAATGAAAGATAGCTTTCACTGTATTGCCTTGAGCTCACCGTCTTGTCTTTTTTCTTTTGTCGACCTCTCATACTAGGGCCTTCATCTGGGTTAGAATTGTGTCCAGGGTCCTGTTCCGCATTTGCCTTTTCCATTCTCAAATACTTCTCCATCACTGCTGAGATAGTGTGCGCAGCCACACACTAAAATAGAAGAGTATTACATTATCTGCCACACTTAAAGGACCTCTGCCAGGTACTAAAAGTACCAGCTCATATGCTGAGTATTCTGCCAACAGTTCATATACTCAGGCAAAAGCTCATATAGTCAGCAACAGCTGAGTAACTGTTAATGAGCTGTTGCTGACTTAATGATTATACACAGCATTATTGGCGGGCATTACCTTGGCGGCGGGCAAATGTGAGAGTCTCTCCGCTCTCAGGATGACGCGCCGGCCTCGGTGACGTCATTAAGTCACGCAAGCGTTCAAAGCTTGCGCATGTGTTATTCCGTGACTGCGCATCGCTGCGCATTGCCGGGGAACAAAACAAAGGGGGCACCATAGTTTGGGGAACTTTCCCCGCGGCACACCCGACCATGTGTCGTGGCACACTAGTGTGCCGCGGAACACTGGTTGAAAATCACTGCCTTAGCTGAACAGACAGGACTAAACCAGAGGAGCACAAGGCTATATAAGGAAGCTTCCTGCAGTAACAACGCGCGCTGACAAGATAGTTCTGATTTGTTGTCGCAAACCTATGCGTGGTATTCTTTTATTCTAATTGCCATTTTCCTTCATTTCGTAAGTGGTCACAGTTAATTTGCCGCTTCTGTGTAGAAATGATGCCTCCTGCTTTTGCGCATGTGAATTTTATCAGCAATTGTTGACCCGCGCTGCTTTCAGTAAGTCCAAACAGCTGATTCATATTATACTTCATTAATTCTCTGATATGTTCCCCTATTCTCCTGCAAAATTCCCTTTTTGTTTTCCCTACATATTCCAGACAACATTCACATGTTGCTTTGTATACAACCCCTTTTGTTTGGCAGTTAATAAATTGTCTGATCTGATACGTTCTACTGGTATTGTTATTCGTGAACGTTTTACTAGTCTGAAGGGAACCTTTCTCTCACTTCCGGTATTTTTCCCTCCTCATTTAAGCATGCCATCATACATCCATTACTTAAGAAACCATCCCTCGACCAAAACTGTGCCGCTAATCATAGACCTGTCAATCTGGCTTCCGCTCTTTACACTCTACTGAAACTGCCCTCACTAAAGTCTCTAATGACCTACTAACAGCTAAATCTAATGGTCACTACTCCATGCTAATTCTCTTGGATCTCTCCGCAGCATTCGATACTGTGGATCATCAGCTCCTCCTCACTATGCTCCGCTCCATCGGCCTAAAGGACACTGTTCTCTCCTGGTTCTCCTATCTCTCTGACCGATCCTTCACTGTATGTTTTGCTGGTTCATCCTCCTCTCACCTTCCCCTTACTGTTGGGGTTCCTCCTCTTCTCTTTGTATACTGCCCCTATTGGACAAACAATCAGTAGATTTGGTTACAAGTACCATCTCTATGCTGACGACACCCAATTATACACTTCTTCTCCTAATATCACGCCTGCCTTTTTAGAAAACACCAGTGATTGTCTTGCCGCTGTCTCTAACATCATGTCCTCCCTCTATCTGAAACTGAACCTGTCAAAAACTGAAATCCTCGTGTTCTCTCCCTCTACTAACCTACCTTTGCCTGACATTGCCATCTCCGTGTGCGGTTCCACCATTACTCCAAAGCAATATGCCCGCTGACTTGGGGTCATCCTTGATTCCGAGCTTTCATTCACCCCCCACATCCGATCACTGGCTGGTCTTCTTATCTGCATCTCAAAAACATTTCTAGAATTCGCCCTTTTCTTACTTTCGACTCTGCAAAAACTCTTACTGTTTCACTTATTCATTCTCGTCTGGACTATTGTAACTCTCTACTAATCGGCCTCCCTCTTACCAAACTCTCCCCGCTCCAATCTGTCCTGAATGCTGCAGCCAGGATCATATTCCTCACCAACCGTTACACCGATGCTTCTACCTTGTGCCAGTCATTACACTGGCTACCCATCCACTCCAGAATCCAGTACAAAACTACTACCCTCATCCACAAAGCACTCCATGGCTAAGCACCACCCTACATCTCCTCTCTGGTCTCAATCTACCACCTTACCCGTGCCCTCCGCTCCGCTAATGACCTTAGGTTAGCATCCTCAATAATCAGAACCTCCCACTCCCATCTCCAAGACTTTACACGTGCTGTGCCGATTCTTTGGAATGCACTACCTAGGTTAATAGGATTAATCCCCAATCCCCATAGTTTTAAGCGTGCCCTAAAAACTCATTTGTTCAGATTGGCCTACCGCCTCAATGCATTAACCTAACTATCCCTGTGTGGCCTAAAAAAAAAAAAAAAATCAGGTTCCTTGCATCATGTTCTCATACACTTTGTGCAGTTAATAGCTCTCTGTGTCTGTACTGTTACATACTTGGGCAGTTAACTGGTTCATGCAGCTTTACATGAACACCCGAGCCTTGCACTATGGCTGGTCCAAATAACTAAAGCAATTGTTACCATCCACCTCTCGTGTCTCCCCTTTTCCTCATAGCTTGTAAGCTTGCGAGCAGGGCCCTCTTTCCTCCTGGTATCTATTTTGAACTGTGATTTCTGTTACGCTGTAATGTCTATTGTCTGTACAAGTCCCCTCTATAATTTGTAAAGCGCGGCGTAATATGTTGGCGCTATATAAATAAAATTATTATTATTATTATTATTATTATTATTATGGGATCTACATGCTTTACATCTTCCACACCTATAACAACCTGCGGGTTCTGTACCCCACCAGGATTGATTTCTTGGGTTTTGATAGTGGCTGTGGACCAACCTGTCCTTTAGGGATTTGCCTCTTCGAAGTGTAATTTGTGGCGAGGGATTAATTGAGTCCCTGATATCCGTGTCCATACATAATATCTGCCAATGTTTTTGCAGAATGTTCCGAATCTCTCCTGCCCCATTTGAGAATTTAGTTACAAACCGTGTAACGTTATCCTCCGTCTTAGACGGTGTGGGTATCAGTATGTCTTTTTGGTCTCTTGAGAGGGACGACTTATAGGCTTCCTCCAAGATATCATCTGGATACCCCCACTCACGGAACCTATATCTTAGGTCATCTGCCTGCTCTTTAAAGTTGGATAAATCTGTACAATTCCGACGAATTCTGAGATACTGACCTTTCGGAATGCCCCTTTTGAGGGGCTTCGGACGACTACTTTCCCACCTCAAAAGGGAATTGGTTGCCATGGGTTTACTCTTTGTGATAATTTCGCCGTTTTCCCCCCTTTGGACAAGGATATCAAGAAACGCCAATTTATTTCTGTCAACCTCATAGGTGAAACATAGACCCATTGTATTGCTATTCAAGTTCTCTACAAATTTCCCAAAGTCCGTCTCCGTACCTCTCCAAATCACGAAAACGTCATCTAAATAACGCAACCACAGTGCCACCTTATCTTCTGAGGTATTAGACGTACCATTAAATACCACCTTGTCCTCCCATCAGCACAGGAGCAAATTAGCGTAAGTGGGCGCACAAGGGCTACCCATTGCTGTGCCCCTGAGCTGGTGGAAGTACTTTCCATCAAAGAGAAAAATATTATTTGTGAGGCAGAATCTCAAAGCCTTTAAGACAAACTCATTGTGTCTTTTATATCTTTTATACTGGCGTTCCCTTGTTGGCAAGTACTTGTCCACAGCCACTATTCCCACCTCGTGGGGAATAGATGAATATAAAGCTTCTACATCTATACTACAACTACAGGACATAGTTTTATAAGTGGTAAAGTCTATATTATCACACGGTGATTCAAATAGGTGCAGAGAGAAACTCAAGTCCACAACACTTGGTGTAAATATTAAACGCAGCTTAGCAGTCTATAGGAAACTTCAGAGGAAAATGCAATCACGCAGAAAGTCTATGAAGCACAATTATTCTTGAGGATACTTCACACGAATAAGTCCTTGTTTTAGTCCAAACACAGATAGCTATGCTTATAAGGCAGTTCAAATAATATCTTAGCTCAACCAGGGAGGCCTGGGTAATAGTCTCAGGTTTTTGCAGAGCAGCAACAGCTTACATGTCCAGCAAATGCAGATGGAAGTAAACACGAGCAGCAGATGAAGGAGGATTACTGGAAACTGGTGTATGCAGCAGGAACTCAGAGCAGAGTAGCAGGATCACCACACAGGTTCACAGGAGCAGGTATATAGCCAGGGAATCACCAGGGTCAGGAGCTGGATGCAAGGCAGAATACTCTAGCACAGACTGAAGACTGGGAGCTTTATAGCAGGAAGACACAGTGCACATGAGACCAAAGATGCCATCTTGGAAAAGGGCAGTAATGCTCAAAAGGTAATAAAAAATGTTCAGAGTCCTGACATTACTCCCTCCTTAGAAGCGGCCTCAGGACGATCCTGGACCTGGTTTCTCAAGGATTCTCTGATGAAAACGAGAAATCTTCTGTTGGGCTTTGATGTTTTCCACAGGTTCCCAAGAGTCTTCCTCAGGGGGATATCCCTGCCATCTTATCAAATATTGGAGCCGATTCCTGCGAATCCTGAAATCACCAATTTCTTCCACCACAAATTGTTTTTGCCCATCAATCACCACAGGCTGCGGAGGTGGCACAACACGTCCCTGGAAGGTATTAGGAGATACAGGCTTTAGTAAAGATACATGAAAAACTGAGTGTACCTTCATTGTCCTAGGCAGCTTCAGCCGTCAGGCCACAGAGTTCACAATACCATTTATCTTGAAAGGGCCAATGAATTTCTGTCCAAGTTTTTGTGAAGGAACGTTTAACTTCAGATTCTTAGTTGCTAACCACATGGAATCTCCTACCTTGAACATGGGTGCAGGTTTACGGAATCTATCAGCCGATCTAACGTTCTTGAGCTGTGGTCAGGGATTCCTTCAGAACCTCCAGATTTTGCCTCATTGCAGTCAGCCTTTCCTCCACTTCTGGAACCGGAGAATTAATTGGAGACCTAGGTAAGATACACGGATGATAACCCAGATTGGCAAAGAAAGGTGTAAATTTAGTGGAGGCGCTCTGAGAATTGTTATATGAAAATTCAGCTAACGGCAGCAACTCCAACCAATCATCCTGGAGATGGTTGACATAGCATCTTAGATTTTGTTCCAGCGTCTGGTTGGTACGCTCAGTCTGACCATTTGTCTGGGGATGGTAAGCTGAAGAGAGACAGACATTAATATTGAGTGCAGAGCAAAACCCCTTCCAGAATCTTGAAGTGAACTGTACTCCACGGTCAGAGATGATCTCATCCGGAACCCCATGCAACCGAAAAACATTCTGTATAACCAAGTTCACTGTACCTTTAGCTGAGGGGAGACCGATGCACGGAACAAAATGAGCAGCTTTAGTCAGGCGATCAACTACCACCATGATTGTATTCATGTCCCTTGATGTAGGCAGCTCCACAATAAAGTCCATTGATATAGACCCCCAAGGGCGGGACGGAACAGGTAATGGTTGTAGAAGACCCGTAGGTGCCACATGAGGAGTCTTGTAATGAGCACATACCTCGCAAGAGAGAACATATTCCTTGGTATCCTTCAGGCAAGTTGGCCACCAGAAGAATCGGCTCAGGAACTCTTGTGTCTTCTGTACCCCCCTGTGACCAGCCAACTTGGAGTCATGTACCAACTTGAGGATCTGCAGACGGACGACCTCAGGGATGTAGATACGTCGATCTCTGAACCACATGCCACCCTTAAAGACAAGATTAATATCCACAGGTGGGTTGGCCAGAAATACATCACCGTCATAGGCATCCCTGCACTCCTTCCACAAGTCCTCATCATGGATAACTCCGATGAAACTGGCATCAGATAGAATGTTCTTGGATGGGGCTCCATGTACGGAATCCGCAGCATGGATTCGGGATAAAGCATCAGCCTTCCCATTACGAGAACCTGGACGGTACGAGATAACAAAGTAAAATTGATTTAAAAATAAGTTCCAATGAGCCTGACAAGGAGAAAGACATCTAGCGGATCTAAAGAACTCTAAATTGCGATAGTCAGTTAGCACTATGATCTGTTGTGCAGCTCCTTGCAGATGATGCCTCCATTCTTTGAAAGCCGCAATAATAGCCAGCAATTCCTTGTCTCCCACGTCGTAATTCTTCTCTGCTGAGGTTAGTCTACGGGAAAAGAAAGCACAAGGATGTAGCAGACCCCTCTCTCCAGTTCTTTGGGAGAGAATAGCCCCCAAAGCATTATCAGAAGCGTCCACCTCCACAATGAAAGAAAGTGTTGGATCTGGGTGTATCAACAGCGGTGCTGATGTGAAACAGATCTTAAGCCGATCAAAAGCTTCTTGAGCCTATGATGACCACTTAAAGGGCTTTTCCTTCTTTGTCAAGGAAGTAATGGGATGGACAATTGTCATGATCTCTGCAGGCAGAGATCATAGCAAGCCTATAGAGGGACAAGCTCTCGGAAGATGGAACTATACT
The DNA here is from genome assembly GCF_051348905.1 of Ranitomeya variabilis. Lineage (NCBI taxonomy): Eukaryota > Metazoa > Chordata > Amphibia > Anura > Dendrobatidae > Ranitomeya > Ranitomeya variabilis. The sequence continues at coordinate 415,730,202 of NC_135234.1, forward strand.
GACCATGAACTAAGCCTGCCGCGCAACTAGAAATAGCCAGGTAGCATTTCCTATTTATTGCTAGATGCCCAGCTCTGGCCTAAGACCTAAATAGCTAGCAGAGGGAAATATAAGACCTGGCTCACCTCTAGAGAAATATTCCAAAGAAGACTGTAGCCCCCCACATATAATGACGGTGAGTTCAGATGAAACAACAAACGCAGCAGGAAAATAGTCTTAGCAAATTTGAGGTCCGCTTACTAGATAGCAGAAGACAGATAGTATACTTTCATGGTCAGCAGAAAAACACTAACAAAACACCATCCAGAGATTACCTTAAACTCTGGCATTAACTCATAACACCAGAGTAGCAATCCCTGATCAACGAGAGCTTTCCAGACACAGTAACAAAACTTCAGCTGTGAACTGGAACAAATAGGCAAAACGAAACATGGACAAAAGTCCAACTTATCTAGTAGTTGTCAGAAGCAGGAACAAGCACTGAGAGGCATCAGATAACATTGTTGACCGGCAAGAAACCACCAGAGAAATGAGCTTAAATAGCGACACCCACTACTGATGGAAACAGGTGAAACAGGAAAGAGGATGACAAGTCCAATTCCACAAGCGGCCACCGGGGGAGCCCAGAATCCAAATTCACAACAGTACCCCCCCCTCAAGGAGGGGGCACCGAACCCTCACCAGATCCACCAGGGCGACCAGGATGAGCCCTATGGAAGGCACGAACAAGATCAGAAGCATGAACATCAGATGCATTGACCCAAGAATTATCCTCCTGGCCGTAACCCTTCCAATTGACCAGATACTGGAGTCTCCGTCTGGAAACACGAGAGTCCAAAATTTTCTCCACAACGTACTCCAACTCACCCTCAACCAACACCGGAGCAGGAGGCTCAACTGAAGGTACAACAGGTACCTCATACCTGCGCAATAACGACCGATGAAAAACGTTATGAATGGAAAAGGACGCAGGGAGGTCCAAACGGAAAGAAACAGGATTAAGAATCTCCAATATTCTATAAGGGCCGATGAACCGAGGTTTAAACTTAGGAGAAGAGACCCTCATAGGGACAAAACGAGAAGACAACCACACCAAATCTCCAACACAAAGCCGAGAACCAACACGACGATGACGGTTGGCAAAACGCTGAGTCTTCTCCTGGGACAACTTCAAATTGTCCATAACCTGCCCCCAGATGTGATGCAATCTCTCCACCACCGCATCCACTCCAGGACAATCCGAGGATTCCACCGGACCGGAGGAAAATCGAGGGTGAAACCCCGAATTACAGAAAAACGGGGACACCAAGGTGGAAGAGCTGGCCCGATTATTGAGGGCGAACTCTGCCAATGGCAAAAAAGCAACCCAATCATCCTGGTCAGCAGAGACAAAACACCTCAGATATGTCTCCAGGGTCTGATTAGTCCGCTCGGTCTGGCCATTAGTCTGAGGGTGAAAAGCAGATGAAAAAGACAAATCTATGCCCATCCTAGCACAGAATGCCCGCCAAAATCTAGACACAAATTGGGTACCTCTGTCAGAAACAATATTCTCAGGAATACCGTGCAATCGGACAACATTCTGAAAAAACAGAGGAACCAACTCAGAAGAAGAAGGCAACTTGGGCAGAGGAACCAAATGGACCATTTTAGAGAAACGGTCACAGACCACCCAGATGACAGACATCTTCTGGGAAACAGGCAGATCTGAAATAAAATCCATCGAGATGTGTGTCCAAGGCCTCTTAGGAATAGGCAAGGGCAACAGCAGTCCGCTAGCCCGAGAACTACAAGACTTGGCCCGAGCACAAATGTCACATGACTGCACAAAGACTCGCACATCTCGTGACAGGGAAGGCCACCAGAAGGATCTTGCCACCAAATCCCTGGTACCAAAAATTCCGGGATGACCTGCCAATGCAGAAGAATGTACCTCAGAGATGACTCTACTGGTCCAATCATCCGGAACAAACAGTCTATCAGGCGGACAACGATCCGGTCTATCCGCCTGAAACTCTTGCAAGGACCGCCGCAGATCAGGAGAAACGGCCGACAAAATTACTCCCTCCCTAAGGATACCTGTGGGTTCAGCATTACCAGGAGAGTCCGGGTCAAAACTCCTAGAAAGGGCATCTGCCTTAACATTCTTAGAACCCGGTAGGTATGACACCACAAAATTAAAGCGAGAAAAAAATAAAGACCAGCGCGCCTGTCTAGGATTCAGGCGCCTGGCAGTCTCAAGATAAATCAAATTTTTGTGGTCAGTCAATACCACCACCCGATGCTTAGCCCCCTCTAGCCAATGGCGCCACTCCTCAAACGCCCACTTCATGGCCAAAAGCTCCCTATTCCCAACATCATAATTCCGCTCTGCGGGCGAAAATTTGCGAGAAAAGAAGGCACAAGGCCTAATGACGGAGCAGTCGGAACCTTTCTGCGACAACACTGCCCCAGCTCCGATCTCCGAAGCGTCAACCTCAACCTGAAAAGGCAGATTCACATCAGGCTGACGTAACACAGGGGCAGAGGCAAAACGGTGCTTAAGCTCCTGAAAGGCCTCTACAGCATGAGGGGACCAATTAGCAACATCAGCGCCATGTCTGGTCAAATCAGTCAGTGGTTTAACGACATCCGAAAAACCAGCAATAAATCGGCGGTAAAAGTTGGCAAAGCCCAAAAATCTCTGAAGACCCTTAAGAGAGGAGGGCTGAGTCCAGTCACAAATAGCTTGCACCTTGACGGGATCCATCTCAATGGAAGAGGGAGAAAAAATATACCCCAAAAAGGAAATTTTCTGGACCCCAAAAACGCACTTAGACCCCTTCACACATAAAGAATTAGACCGCAGAACCTGAAAAACTCTCCTGACCTGCTGGACATGAGAGTCCCAGTCATCAGAAAAAATCAGAATATCATCCAGATATATTATCATAAATTTATCCAGAAAATCGCGGAAAATATCATGCATAAAAGACTGGAAAACTGAAGGGGCATTAGAAAGACCAAAAGGCATGACCAAATACTCAAAGTGGCCCTCGGGCGTATTAAATGCGGTCTTCCACTCATCCCCCTGCCTGATCCGCACCAAATTATACGCCCCACGAAGATCAATTTTAGAGAACCACTTAGCACCCTCTATACGAGCAAACAAATCAGTAAGCAATGGCAATGGGTATTGGTACTTAACAGTGATCTTATTCAGAAGCCGATAATCAATACATGGTCTCAAAGAGCCGTCCTTTTTTGAGACAAAGAAAAACCCAGCTCCCAAGGGAGAAGAAGATGGACGAATATGTCCCTTTTCCAAAGACTCCTTTATATATTCCCGCATAGCAGCATGTTCCGGCACAGACAGATTAAACAAACGACCCTTTGGATATTTGCAACCCGGTATCAAATCTATGGCACAATCGCACTCACGGTGCGGAGGTAACGACCCAAGCTTGGGTTCGTCAAAGACGTCTTGATAATCTGAGAGGAACTCAGGGACTTCAGAGGGAATGGACGACGAAATAGAAACCAAAGGTAAGTCCCCATGAATACCCTTACATCCCCAGCTCAACACAGACATTGCTCTCCAGTCCAAGACTGGATTGTGAGACTGCAACCATGGCAATCCCAGTACCAAATCGTCATGTAAATTATACAGCACCAGGAAACGAATAATCTCCTGGTGATCCGGATTGATACGCATGGTTACTTGTGTCCAGTATTGTGGTTTATTATTAGCCAATGGGGTGGAGTCAATCCCCTTCAGAGGAATAAGAGTCTCCAAAGGCTCTAAATCAAAACCACAACGATTGGCAAAGGACCAATCCATAAGACTCAGAGCGGCGCCAGAGTCAACATAGGCGTCCGTGGCAATGGATGACAAAGAGCAAATCAGGGTTACAGACAAAATAAACTTAGACTGAATGGTGCCAATGGAAACAGACTTATCAAGCTTCTTAGTACGCCTAGAGCATGCTGATATAACATGAGTAGAATCCCCACAATAGAAGCACAATCCATTCTTCCGTCTAAAATTCTGTCGCTCGCTCCTGGACAGAATTCTATCACACTGCATACTTTCTGGCGTCTTTTCCATAGACACCGCCAGATGGTGCACCGGTTTGCGCTCCCGCAGACGCCTATCAATCTGAATAGCCATTGTCATGGACTCATTCAGACCTGCAGGCACAGGGAACCCCACCATAACATCCTTAACGGCATCAGAGAGACCTTCTCTGAAAGTTGCCGCCAAGGCGCACTCATTCCACTGAGTAAGCACAGACCATTTACGGAATTTTTGGCAGTAAACCTCAGCTTCGTCTTGCCCCTGAGATAGTGCCATCAAAGTTTTTTCTGCCTGAAGTTCCAAATGAGGTTCCTCATAAAGCAAGCCCAAGGCCAGAAAAAACGCATCCACATCGCGCAACGCAGGATCCCCTGCTGGCAATGAGAAGGCCCAATCTTGAGGGTCACCCCTGAGCAAGGAAATCACAATCCTAACCTGCTGAGCAGGGTCTCCAGCTGAACGAGACTTCAGGGACAAATAAAGCTTACAATTATTTCGGAAATTCTGGAAGCTAGCTCTATTCCCTGTGAAGAACTCCGGCAAAGGAATTCTCGGCTCAGATACTGGAGCATGTACCACAAAATCTTGTAAATTTTGTACTTTCGTGATGAGATTATTCAAACCCGCAGTTACACTCTGAAGATCCATTATTGTCAGGTGCACACAGAGCATACAGAGATTAGGAGGAGAGAGAGAAAAAAAACTGCAGCAAGGCAAACTGGAGGAAAAAAAAAAAAAAAATTCCAGCAGACTTCTTATAACTCTCCTTTCTCAACCTGGGTCTTTAACACTTTATTGGCCGGTCAAACTGTCATGATCTCTGCAGGCAGAGATCATAGCAAGCCTATAGAGGGACAAGCTCTCGGAAGATGGAACTATACTGACCATGAACTAAGCCTGCCGCGCAACTAGAAATAGCCAGGTAGCATTTCCTATTTATTGCTAGATGCCCAGCTCTGGCCTAAGACCTAAATAGCTAGCAGAGGGAAATATAAGACCTGGCTCACCTCTAGAGAAATATTCCAAAGAAGACTGTAGCCCCCCACATATAATGACGGTGAGTTCAGATGAAACAACAAACGCAGCAGGAAAATAGTCTTAGCAAATTTGAGGTCCGCTTACTAGATAGCAGAAGACAGATAGTATACTTTCATGGTCAGCAGAAAAACACTAACAAAACACCATCCAGAGATTACCTTAAACTCTGGCATTAACTCATAACACCAGAGTAGCAATCCCTGATCAACGAGAGCTTTCCAGACACAGTAACAAAACTTCAGCTGTGAACTGGAACAAATAGGCAAAACGAAACATGGACAAAAGTCCAACTTATCTAGTAGTTGTCAGAAGCAGGAACAAGCACTGAGAGGCATCAGATAACATTGTTGACCGGCAAGAAACCACCAGAGAAATGAGCTTAAATAGCGACACCCACTACTGATGGAAACAGGTGAAACAGGAAAGAGGATGACAAGTCCAATTCCACAAGCGGCCACCGGGGGAGCCCAGAATCCAAATTCACAACAGACAATATCAGAAAAATTTCGAATGAAGCATCTGTAGAAATTTACAAAACCAATAAAACGTTGGACCTCCTTAACCTTCTTGGGTACCGGCCAGTCAAGGATAGCCTGAATCTTACCAGATTCCATGTTCAGCCCCTGGAGAGAGATGATATAACCTAAGAACTGTATTTCAGAGCGATGGAACTCGCATTTCTCCAGCTTAATATACAGATGGTTCTCTTTCAGACGTCTTAAAACAGTTTTGACATGTTCTTCATGTTCCTTTAAAGAATCAGAAAAGATTAGTATATCGTCCAAATATATCACCACAAACTGGTCCAACAAATCTCTGAAAATGTCATTAGCAAGGCGTTGAAACGTTGCAGGGGCGTTACAAAGCCCGAAGGACATCACAAGATATTCAAAGTGTCCATACCGGCATCTGAATGCTGTCTTCCACTCATCCCCTGGACGAATACGCACCAAATAATAAGCCCCACGAAGATCCAGTTTAGAGAGCACCTTAGCATGGTGGACTCTTTCCAGTATTTCAGGATTCAGAGGCAAAGGGTAACGGTTTTGTACGGTTACCTTATTGAGTTCCCGATAGTCAACACAGGGTCTCAGGGTCCCATCCTTCTTTTTTACAAAAAATATGGGCACCCCTGCTGGTGAGGAAGAAGGACATATGAAGCCTTTGGCCAGATTTTCATCAATATACTCCTTTAAGGCTTGAAGCCCAGGTGCCACCAAAGGGTATACGTTACCAAAAGGAATAGCTGCCCCAGGAAGCAGCTCAATGGGACAGTCATAATGCCTGTGTGGAGGAAGCTGATCTGCATTCTTCTTGTCACAGATGTCAGAGAACTCTTTATATGCTGGAGGTAAAGAAAATACCTGTACATGTGGTTCCGTAGCCGTGGACTCAGGGACAGCTTCTGTTAACGCTGAGTTGCTCCTTGTTGGAAAGATAATCTCTTTGGTCTCCCAGTTGATAATTGGGTCCTGAGAATACAACCAAGGAATGCCTAAAATCACAGGAAAATGAGGAGAAGAAATTAGCAAGAAAGAAAGTTGCTCCTGATGAGGCTCTTCAAGGTGACCCATCCACTATTTCCATGGTAATTGGAGAGGCTCTTTGCTGAATTTCAATACCATGTTCCTTGGCAAATGCGATATCCATGAAATTGCCACCTGCACCAGAGTCAATCATAGCTGCACTAGAAATCCACTGTCCTGAACACAGAATCGAGAGAACAGTGAGAGTTCTTTTCCTTAAGCTCCTTGGGGGTAAAGTCATAGAAAGTGAATGGAATACAGTGTTTAAAGGCAGGCTGCATTCAGAGATGTCAGATTCATCATCACAGTTGTCATACTCCCCTACTGCTGCTAGCACCTTGTTAGACCGTCTAGAACACTTAGGACAATTGATCAAGAAGTGGTCAGACTGGCCGCAGTAGAAACATTGACTTTCACGAAGGCAATGCTCCCAGCGCTCATTGATCTCGTGCCTCTGAACGGAATCAATTTGCATGGGCACCTCCTCCACCTCCCGAGAGGTTTTACCTGCAGGCTCTTTGGAAGGAAGGGAAAAGTTAGAAATACGGTTATATGCAGCAAACTTCTCCTGCCTACGCTCAGTAAGGCGAATGTCTATGTGCACACAATGCTGTATAAATGTCTCTAGCTCTTGTGGTGACTCAGAGCGAGCTAGTTCATCTTTTACAATACTAGACAGACCCCTTTTAAAATAGGCAATTGTGCATAACTGTCCCAATTGGTATCTACCGCTAATCTCCTGAATTCAGTAGCATACTCAAAACCAGAACGTTTAGCCTGGCGTAAAGACAATAAAGCAGATTCAGCGGTTGCCCAGCGATTAGGGTCATCAAACATTAATGCCATAGCGGCCAAGAAATCATCCAAGTTATTTAACCATGGGTCACGAGACTCAATCATCGGATTCGCCCAGGCGAGTGCTCGTGCGGTCAGCAGCATTATTACACACAATACTTTGTATCTATCATTAGGAAAACGGTCAGCATGCACATCAAAATATAGCATACATTGATTCACAAAGCCACAAAATTTGTTGCGATCACCATTAAATCTTAATGGGGGCAACTTAGGTGGGCTAGCTGGTGGTGGTTGCCTAGAGGGTAAAGTCGCTTGTGCAGCTATTTGCGTGCTTATGTCCTGAAAAGCTTGTCCATACTGGGACTCTATGCCGCAAGTTTGTTTTCCTGGGCTGTCATGTGGGTACTTAAGTCCTGCAAAGTTTGTCCAAACACTTGTTGATTGTTTCAAAGCTTCCAAACTTCTTTTGCAGACCTTCCACATCTTTCTGCAGTGATCTAATTATGGAAAACACCTGCTCTAATCTGCTTTCTGCAGTCATTGTTCCAGCAGTCTCCCCTGTTCTGGCTAGAGTATCCTGTAATAATTATAGGGGATAACTCAGGAGACTCTTTGCGTGGAACAAGACAACTACGGGACACAGTTTTATAAGTGGTAAAGTCTATATTATCACACGGTGATTCAAACACGTGCAGAGAGAAACTCAAGTCCACAACACTTGGTGTAAATATTAAACGCAGCTTAGCAGTCTATAGGTGTTAAATATGCTTATTCTGCACATTCATGTAAATCAGGACTTAACCAGGTGCGTTATTCTTAAAAGAAAAATGTCGTCATATTCACATAAAAAGTATAGTGGTTTATTGATTGTCCATAGAAAAATCACTTTGCAGCAAAAACATAAAACAGATGAAAATAGTTACGAACGGATTGTCCATGTGTAGAGATCAGCATTAGTTACCCCTCTTTCCCAAGTTCCGAATGGAAACCATCTGTCTGTGTGTCTGAAGTTTGAAGGTCATCATGGCTGCAGTTACCAGCTGTTGTTCCTTCCTTCTCGGACATCCATGGAGAGAATGAGGGTGAAAATGGGAGATGACAGTCCCACGTGACAAAAGACCCCCACACCCTCCTAAGAGACGCTTATATATCTTCTCTACAGATCACGTGTTCCCTGTATATGGAGTGGACTTATGCTCTGAGCTCCTATATACATAAATAGCTTTTGTAACGTCAGCAAGAAGCAATGTGCTCTATACTGCATCAAGACCAAGAATAAGTCAATTAATTAATATTTAACAATTCCCCCTTTTGAGGGTGACAGACATTCATTGATTGGAACCCTCAAATTAAATATATTAATAAGATCTTCTTTCTTCTTTTCTTCTTCTTTGGCAAAATAATTTAGTGTTTATAATATCAATAATAATAATAATAATAATATTGTTCTGCGTATTCAATAATATAATGTTATGTAAATTCATGTTATGGTAAACCGTGACTAATATTCAGATAAAATATATATTATTATACTTCCCTATGTCTACTTGAAGCATCTCAGGTCTGATGTCATCTGATGTCATCTGGTCTTCATCTTGATGTCTTCTCCTTGGTTCTTTTTAAACAATCTTTATTATAATTCTTATGAAATAGATGATAGCATGTAGATATTGTAGAGACTGTGTGTCATGTGTCAATCAAAGTCCATAAATTCAAATGTTGATAAGAAAACAAAGTTCATAGATGAGATGTAGCTTTAATATCTGTGTAGTGTCACCTTTAGAAACCTGGACTTACATTGGCTCGCCTTGGATATTTCTGGAATCCTTCTATATCATCCGCACTGGTCTGGGAACAGGTGTTTTTGGTCAGCACAGCAAGGGTTAAATTGACTCTTCCCTGCTAAATATAGCACCATAACCAGTCTTTAGTGCACCGGACACATGTCAGGGTTGTAGCGTCCTGACAATCACCTGATTGTTCACCAGCTTTCATGGAAGTCTTATAGGTGATAGGAAACCACTGGAACATAATAACACAGTTCATCTTAGCGTCATAGGATCATTGTCCTCTCCGTGGTTGGCAGGTAGGATATTGTACTCATACTTGTCAGTGATGGATGCTGTAGTTGTGAATGGTGACATGAATTGTATTTGACACAGTCTATTATTATTCAGAAATCATAGCATTGTTACCTTGTGAAACTTCTAGATAACGTCTTTTTCTTCTTGTAACTTTTAATTGAATATAAAAATATACAAAGTCTTTATTAACGTAACTTTAGTATCTTGATTGAAGTCTTCATTCCCTATTCTATACCAAATCTGGTAATTTTCCTAACCTATAATATCATAGCTTACCATAGCAATCAATAATATCCATATAATTATTAAATTATATTAATATGGAATTCATATTTGGAAAAATAAAATAATAATAATAATGATAATATATTATTAGCCATATTCTTCATGTGATAGGACATTTTTATGTCATGGGTGTAATTTCTTTTTGAACCCATAGATGTCAGTGTGTCTTATATGTAACAAATGTTGATATTACTAAAACTTTATTAATAAACTATAACCAATAATATGTAAGAATGTGTAGCCATGAACCAAAATAAGGATAAATATATATGAATATGAATAAATGAATGAATTGTTGTATTTAACTCAGAATTGAAACATTTCTTATATAATGAAACCATATGATCATTATATTTGATAAAGCAATATACTTGTATTAGACATTACTTTATTAAATATTGATTTTTCTTTTTGAGATAAAAAATGAAAATTTAAGAATAAAAATTGAAGAAAAAAGTGAAAAATGAAAAATAAAATTTAAGAATAAAAATTGAAGAAAAAATGAAAAATGAAAAATAAAAATGATAAACAAATAAAAATAAGAAATAGTGAAAAATGAAAAATGAGAATAAAATAAAAATAAGGCCTTTATATGTTGATGATAAATGTAAAGGTTATGTCTCAATAACACATTCCCTTTAATATTTCCATAATCTAGATGTTGTCATAACCTTGGATTACCAAAATATTGAAATTATGCAACTTTGCATATAACCTTCATTAGAGAAAAAAAAAATGACTTTTATAATACTTATTGTATTGTACCCAATAATACCTTATTAATATTTATTTTTTATTAAAATGTGTGAAAAAGAGGTATTGATGAAATGTGATGATGTAATCTGGATCAAAAACACATTTCCCCCTTAATACCAAAAAATATTATTTTATGAAAAAAATAAATTTGTAAAAACCAAAATTAAAAATAATTAATTTTATAACTGTCATATCAGCTTGTGCCATATATTTGTTTGAAAATGGGTATGCATTTATGTAATCAATAAAAAATACACTAGATATATAAAAAAGTTATAATTTGGAAAATGTTCTAAATGTAGACTTGATAAACCATATTGATGTGTGATTGCACTTATTCACTATTAACTAAATCAATAAATAATTACTAAAGAAATATAGAAATATGTGGAATAAATTATATTTCAATATATATTAACATTTGTAATTTAACTGAATCTTATTTTCATACACACAAGTTTTTTGTTATTTTCTTTCTTTCTCTCAACATACCATAAGTCATGAGGCCTCTTACATACCGCACGTTCCACATTCCACGCTCCTTACGTTACACTTCATTCTTAGCAGCTGCTTATCTGTCACTCACATAAAAGTTGACACTACATATATTACATACAAAAAACATGTATATTAACCCAAAATATTGTATCCTAATTATCAATGCGCATTTGTAAATTATTAATTTTAGTATTCTAATATTTATTTGAATATTCCCCAAATATATCTAACACTATCTAACTTAACACTATGTTCTAACCTATAGATAGGACTCTTCCATATGAAATGTGTGCATTTGTTGTACAATTATATTTAGTACAAGTCTGCAACTGAATCCGTTTGAATGCAAAGGCTGAGGAACTTCTAAAGTTTCTTCTTACAGCTTTAAGTTGAAACAAGAGAATGTGACCTGTCGCCCCATGCAGTGAAAGAAAAAAACTACATTATTACCATGCAAAGGGAAAAAAACAAGTTTTTAGTTTATTAGTTATGTATTATTTTTTATTAAGTGTTAAATATATACAATCATGCAGTTATTATTACTTCCTGCGAATAAAGACATAAATTCATGTAAAAAGGTTTTTGTTTTTTTTTTGTTTTTTTTGTTCAATTCCTGTTTTGAAATGAAAGCTCTAAGGAAGAATAAAAGATAAAGGTTAATTTCATATTTATTTAAAAACAAAATAATTTAAATATGTTATACATATGTATATATTTAATATATGTAATTAATGTAATTCTAAGTATTACTGGAATAAATTCTAATTATTTCACTATACCCATATACATACATATATATACATATACATACATATATATATATATACATACATATATACATACATCTATACACATAAATACAGTTACTATAATCTCTACTTATACAAATATGCTACAGTACTTACTGTATACTATATTAATATATATAACTGCAGAAATATATTGTATAAAATAATTACATATTAATAAATAATACATTGTATAACTCCCCTACACCTCATATAATTGATTACAGTTTTAGCCAATTCCTAACCCAAAATTTACCTCTCTGTTGATAATTTGTTGGACAGCACTATTTAATAAAATCATCTTTACACTTATGAACTGAGATAATGGAGTGTTCAGTTGAGCAGGCCCGGGGATACTCACCACTTGTTTCTGTCTGTCAATTTCCACCATTTTTACAGACAGATCTGAACCTCCAGCTTTTAACCCTTTCAGTGCAGCTTCAGTAGAAGACTCATAGGGTTTGTAGCAAATATGTAATTTTCTTCGTTCTTCATAAATTTGATTTTGGGTCAGTTTTGGAGATTTTGATTTTGGCTTCTGATGAGATATAATTCTGTCTGATTTAAAAACCTTAGTATGATTTGTTTTCCTTTCAAGATTCTCATGTTTTCTAAAAAATTCAATGGACTGTGCACATTCATATAAAGAACCTTTCTGTGACGCAATAACACGAGATGCAGGATTTAGGAATCTGAATTTGTTTACAAAACAATTTATCATTGATTTTCTACTGGAATTTGTACTGATCATCCTGTAAACCCTTTCAAAAATGGACATGAATGTAAAAGTACATTCTTTTCGGCCAATCCTCAATTTTAGAAGAATATCAAGATCTGGATAATTTTCTTTTAATCCACAAAATATCAAAATTTTTAATCTCTCTCCATTTCTTCATGGAATTCTTCATTCTGCATTTTTAGTGAGAATTTCCTGGAGAAACTTACTGGTAGCCAAATTTTAAATAATTTATTTTTCTCCTGATTAGTCAGATCATACTTATCGGCAAAACTTTCAAATATTTCTGAATTTCTGCACACATCGATTTTGTCATCATATGCAGGAATGATTTTACATAATTTCAACAAGGTCTTCCTAGATTTAATTTGAAGTTGGGCCTCTGAGCCGTCTTCTATTTTTAGTGGCCCTTCCACATCATCTTTGTCAGTTGTCATGTCTCCTACGTGTCCTCCATCTTGTTTTTCATCATGAGGCACAAAGTCAAGGTCACCTTGAGTGGTCATAACAGACACGTGCGTCACCTCTTCCTCACTCTTCACATCACAATCAATCTTGGGGACATCATTAATTTCCATTTCCTTAGAAATTCTTTCTACACTGTCTTTTTTGGACTTCTCTGTAACAAACTCATGAAATACATTAACCATATGTAATATATTTTTCAGTTGCTCTTTTTCTTTTTTCCTAGATACTAGCTTAGAATCTAACTTCAAATTTGCGATTCTGCATTCCGCATATAACGAAAACCAAAATATTTCTACACTAGATCTGTACAAACTTACAAATTCTATCTGACTTGATTTAGCATATGAATTAATCAAATCCATTTGTCTTACCTTGAAATCTCAGCTTGTAGTTCTTTTGCTGGGCTCCAGACTTCACTTCATCACGGCTATTTTTAGCAGGTCTATTTTCAGCACGTCCGGCACTTGTAGTACTCCTACTACTTGTCAATTCAACTAACACCTGTTAGTCTCTGTTACATTTACAAAGTCATAGGTTCTTCTGAAATCTTTGTGACTTGAAGTTTTGAAGTGAAATTTCTGAATAGTTGCACAAAATCTTGCAAACTCTTCTGTCTTCCCCCCGTGTGCAAAAATGAAGGAAATTCACGAAAAAATAGCACAAAAATCAAAACTGGCTGGCTTCGGCAATGTTAATATGCTTATTCTGCACATTCATGTAAATCAGGACTTAACCAGGTGCGTTATTCTTAAAAGAAAAATGTCGTCATATTCACATAAAAAGTATAGTGGTTTATTGATTGTCCATAGAAAAATCACTTTGCAGCAAAAACATAAAACAGATGAAAATAGTTACGAACGGATTGTCCATGTGTAGAGATCAGCATTAGTTACCCCTCTTTCCCAAGTTCCGAATGGAAGCCATCTGTCTGTGTGTCTGAAGTTTGAAGGTCATCATGGCTGCAGCTACCAGCTGTTGTTCCTTCCTTCCTTCTCGGACATCCATGGAGAGAATGAGGGTGAAGATGGGAGATGACAGTCCCACGTGACAAAAGACCCCCACACCCTCCTAAGAGACGCTTATATATCTTCTCTACAGATCACGTGTTCCCTGTATATGGAGTGGACTTATGCTCTGAGCTCCTATATACATAAATAGCTTTTGTAACGTCAGCAAGAAGCAATGTGCTCTATACTGCATCAAGACCAAGAATAAGTCAATTAATTAATATTTAACAATAGGAAACTTCAGAGGAAAATGCAATCACGCAGAAAGTCTATGAAGCACAATTATTCTTGAGGATACTTGACACGAATAAGTCCTTGTTTTAGTCCAAACATAGATAGCTATGCTTATAAGGCAGTTCAAATAATATCTTAGCTCAACCAGGGAGGCCTGGGTAATAGTCTCAGGTTTTTGCAGAGCAGCAACAGCTTACATGTCCAGCAAATGCAGATGGAAGTAAACACGAGCAGCAGATGAAGGAGGATTACTGGAAACTGGTGTATGCAGCAGGAACTAAGAGCAGAGTAGCAGATTCACAACACAGGTTCACAGGAGCAGGTATATAGCCAGGGTCAGGAGCTGGATGCAAGGCAGAATACTCTAGCACAGACTGAAGACTGGGGTGGAGTTTTATAGCAGGAAGACGCAGTGCACATGAGACCAAAGATGCCATCTTGGAAAAGGGCAGTAATGCACAAAAGGTAATAAAAAATGTTCAGAGTCCTGGCACCCAAATCCATTTATCATTTCTTTTTTTGTTTCCTGAATCAAGCTATGCAGTAACAATCTTCTCCCCCTTATTTGATGCGTATCTGGTTCAAATGTGAAGCCGCGTTTTTAATGTGCTTTTTTTACAGTACAGAAAGTTTTGATTCTACACTTAAAAAAAGTAATTGCTGTTTTTCACATGTGTTTTTTTAAGCTCCACATAGAAGACAAGAGAGAAAGAAGGCACCAAAACCATACAGTTCAGCAGTGTTTCTAGACAAATAGGGGGTGCAGTTCTCATGAAATCACAGCCACTTTGCTTGGACAGTTAAACAAAACAGAATTTTTAGCAGAAAATATAGAGCAATTACGCTACATGTGAACACCGTCTAAATTTCAAGACAAAGTGAATGTGATTCCATGAAATCTTTGCCCCCACTGGTCTGAAAACACTACTGAACCCTACAGTTTGGTGCATTTTTTCTCTCTACAGGCTTCTTCTGAAAAAAAAGCATGAAAGCGCAGAAACAAAGTTTTTCTGTACTATATGAAAAGCGTTAAAATCGATGATTCATATCTGCACCAAAATTGCATGAAATAAGGTGGAAAATGCATAAAAGAAAAGCAGCAAACACGCAATAATCAGAGAAGATTGCTATTGCGTTGTGTGAGGACACCTTAAAAAAAATGCAGAAAGAATAACGCATTTACGCTATGTGCAAACACGGCTTCAACATTAGTTTTATTACTTTTTTTTATGGGTTTAATAGAGAAAAATATCAATCACACCATTTTTTTACATCTTTTACCGATCCCCATAAATAATCTTATCAATGTGTTGTGCGGGTCATTATAATTACACGAACACCAAATATGTCCATGCTGATTTGTGATATTTATTTGAAAAAAAAAAAACATTAAAAAATAACATTATTTTTTCATCATCAAGTGTTTTTCATTATTATTTTTTAATAATTTTATAGGATGAAAAAAAATCTCATTTATTCGCCTTCTTTAAATTACGTACATAGAAATCCATTACTATGTAGTATGTATCAGTATCAAGTACACAAAATTCTCCCATGATATCATCAAAGTTTGTGGCTCAGCAGCTTAAGCTCCTTCTTACCTGTAATGTTAAGGATGTGGATTTGATTACAGGGGACACTCACAGAAAAAAATGAGATTTTTGTAATTGCTTATTATTATTACTACTTTTATAGGGTCAAAAAACCTCATCTCAGTATACAGGGACTATAGAAATACATTGTTCTACACAATGTATCTCTATGGAGATGTATAACTTGCTTTTGGGTTTATTGCCTGCAATAGAGGTCAAGATTACCAAATTCTCCTATCTACAGGTGATTCTCACAAAATTAGAATATCATCAAAAAGTAAATTTATTTCAATTCTTCAATACAAAAATTGAAACTTGTGTATTATATAGAGTCATTACAAACAGAGGGATCTGTTTCAAGAGTTTAATTCTGTTAGTGTTGATGATTATGGCTTACAGGCAATGACACCCCAAAAGTCATTATCTCAGTAAATCGGGACTACTGCTGACTTGACAGATGTCCACAAGGCAGTCACTGACATGCTCCTCAAGGAGGATAAGCCACAAAAGGTCATTGCTAAAGAAGCCGGCTGTTCACAGAGTGCTATATCCAAGCATACTAATGGAAGGTTGAGTGGAAAGAAAAAGTGTGGTAGAAAAAGGTGCACAAGCAACTAGGATAACCGTAGCCTTGAAAGGATTGTTAAGAAAAGGCCATTCAAAAATTTGGAGGGAGATTCACAAGGAGTGAACTGCTGCTGGGGTCATTGCTTCAAGAGCCACCACACACAGACGTATCCAGGACATGGGCTACAAGTGTTACATTCCTTGTGTCAAGCCACTCAAGACCAATAGACAACACCAGTAGGGTCTTACCTGGGCCAAGGAGAAAAAGAACTGGACTGTTGCTCAGTGGTCCAAGGTGTTGTTTTCAGATGAAAGTAAATTTTGGTTGGGAGCCATGGTACTTGCAGCTGAGCTTTAGGCTCCTGAGGAAGCCATAGTGTGTGGTGACACGCGTTCGGCACTCATTCCCTGCCCTTCTTTGCTAACCATGACACAGGTTTCAGGTAGACATGTGCTGGCATTATTATATGTCAGGCACTAACTGTTGCAATCTATCTCTGTGTACAATTTGTGTTCATATTGCAATTGCCTGGTGGTGTTGACACAAAACAGATGCTACCATAGTTTAAGATCTATGATATTGTTTCTAGCTTTTTCCTCCTATATATTGTATACCTCTGCTATATAACAGTATATGCATGGGATAATCATTTCGGGTAGATGGATGTACTCAATGGTGTGCATTTTGTTATTTGTAGTTACTTAATTTAAATGCACTGTAGGCTGTTTAAAGTTAGCACATACACTGCTCAAAAAAATAACGGGAACACTAAAATCCCACATCCTAGATATCACTGAATGAAATATTCCAGTTGTAAATCTTTATTCATTACATAATGGAATGTGTTGAGAACAGTAAAACCTAAAAATTATCAACGTAAATCACAACTAATATCCCACGGAGGTCTGGAGTTGGAATGATGCTCAAAATCAAAGTGGAAAATGAAGTTACAGGCTGATAAAACTTCAGTGCAAATGCCTCAAGACTAGTGTTGAGCGATACCATCTGATACTTGAAAGTATCGGTATCGGATAGTATCGGCCGATACCCGAAAAGTATCAGATATCGCCAATACCGATACCCGATACCAATACAAGTCAATGGGACACCAAGTATCGGAAGGTATCCTGTATGGTTCCCAGGGTCTGAAGGAGAGGAAACTCTCCTTCAGGCCCTGGGATCCATATTAATGTGTAAAATAAAGAATAAAAATAAAAAATATTGATATACTCACCTTTCCGACGCAGCCTGGACCTTACCGATGTAACCGGCAGCTTCCGTTCCTAAGAATGAGCGCTTGAAAGACCTTAGATGACGTCGCGGCTTGTGATTGGTCGCGTGGCGGTCACGTGACCGCTCACGCGACCAATCACAGGCCCCGACGTCATCTAAGGTCTTTCAAGCGCTCATTCTTAGGAACGGAAGCTGCCGGTTACATCGGTAAGGTCCAGGCTGCGTAAGAGAGGTGAGTATATCAATATTTTTTATTTTTATTCTTTATTTTATACATTAATATCGATACCGATTCCCGATATCACAAAAGTATCGGATCTCGGGATCGGAATTCCGATACAGCAAATATCGGCCGATACCCGATACTTGCGGTATCGGAATGCTCAACACTACTCAAGACAAGGAAATAATGCTCAGTAGTGTGTGGCCTCCACATGCCTGTATGGCCTCCATACAATGCCTGGGCTTGCTCCTGATGAGGCAGTGAATAGTCTCCTGAGGGATCTCCTCCCAGACCTGGACCAAAGCAACCGCCAACTCCTGGACAGTCTGTGGTGCAACGTAACGTTGGTGGATGGTGCGAGACATGATTCCCCGGTTTGGGTAACAAAACAATTGAAGTGACTACACTACAGATTTAAAACATACGTTTATTAAATAAATAAATAAATAAAAAGTAAAAACATTAAAATTTACAGGAAAAGGGGGGTACTGGAATATAGAGGTTTTTACTAAAGTGCTTTAAATAGATAATATAGCAGCAGGTATACAATTACAATATCTCAATACAATTGAAACACTTAGACCCTATGGAATGTAAAATGAATTAATTGAATAGGTATATAACAAATTACCAAATCTGCTAGTACAAATATTATTAATAATAAAATAAATCAGTTACTAAAAAAGAAATCTTTAACTACCTATTCAAAGAATATTTCTAAAAGTAGCACGCTATTGTATAAATAAACACAACAACAAGACAGACAAAGTACGCCTGCGCAGGAGCCGCGGCAAGAAGACAAGAAGAAGACAACATCGTATGAAGATGGGAGGCGCCGGACCCGGACCGCAACACCCATCGGACTGGACAGCAGCAGGACCGCCTCTGGGTGAGTATAATATAACCTGCTTTTCTTATCTATCAGGATACATTGGGGCCTTATCTACAGCATTACAGAATGCTGTAGATAAGCCCCTGATGCCATTGGCCTTGGTTTATAGGCAATTTTTGGGGTGACAGATTCCCTTTAAGTACTGTGATGCAGTGACCCCTGTGGCAGCTAGGGGGCGCTGTGTGTGCTCCTTGGGATATGCATGGAGGAATATCTGTTGTGATAATAGTGGTGAAACAGTGACTGGCAGTGTTGTGAATGGCCAATATGTGTCGCAGAGGGAGTCTGCATGGTAAGTCTGATGTAATGTGGTTGTTCTGGGACCTATAGTCCCTCAAGAGTTTGTGTAGTGTTGTATAATAGTCAAGGGAGACTTACTAGGCTAGTTGTGTGAGATGGGCGGGACAAACTAGCCAGACATCCACACTCCCATCCAGGGGAGTGCTTAAGGGTATATAATGTGACCAGGGTGTGGGTCACATGTTCTTGTGTGGTTCCTGTATTGGATTTCCTGGGAGTAGGAGTCCTGAGGAGCAGATGTCAGTGTGTTGGATTTCCTGGGAGTAGGAATCCTGAATAGCACACTGGGAAGCCTGTGTTGGAAGATCTGGGAGGAGGCTTCCTGAAGAGGACATGGTGGGACTTTGATACTGGTGGCCTGGGTGTTGGACAGTCCCAGCTGGGGATGGACATCCTGAATAGTACCCGGACTGGCCACCTGTGTGATCCTGTGTAACCTGGGTGTTGGGAGGTCCTGGGAGTAGGACCGGATCCCTGAACAGCACGAGGTGAGGACCGGGATCTGCAGAGCCAGTGACAGCTACTGTGTGGGGAAGCTACAGTCCTTCGGTGGGTCTGGACTGACTAATGTGTGCCGGCCAGGCAAGTTGGTGATCCCTGTGAGGCAGCTTATCCGGAAGAGAGGACTGACAAGGAGTCAGCAGGTGGAGCAGGAGCTCCCGTCAGGTACCTATACAGACTGTTGGTGCTTGTGTTGTTCTATGAACTGTGTGGTCTCCCACGGCAACTGAACGGAGTGAGGTTCGGCATGTTTAGAGATAGCGACCCAGTGTCATATGCGCTGTATGTGACTTGGGACATTCGTGTGACTTGGGACATTGGTGAACTGTACGGCGTACTGACAATTATGATAACTGGGCGAAGTGAGAGGTCCAGCATGCTTAGGGTCCGTGAGTCAAAGCCGTAAATGAAGTGATTAAGATAAAGCTGCAAGTTAATATCACCAGTTGGTGCCTGTTGTGTTTCCTGAAATGTATATAATGAACTGTGCATAACTGTCATGATTCTCAATGGCGAGAGAACATAGCCCAGCATATATGAGAACTAGCTCTTGGAAGATGGAAACTATACTGACCATGAACTAAACCTGCCGCACAACTAGAAGTGGCCGGGTAGCATGCCTACGTTTTTTAACCCTAGATGCCCAGCGCCAGCCGGAGAACTACCTAATCCTAGCAGAGGAAAAGACAGTCCTGGCTCACCTCTAGAGAAATTTTCCCAAAAGGAAGACAGAGGCCCCCACATATATTGGCGGTGATTTTAGATGAAATAACAAACGTAGTATGAAAATAGGTTTAGCAAAATCGAGGTCCGCTTTCTAGATAGCAGGAAGACAGAAAGGACACTTTCATGGTCAGCAGAAAACCCTATCAAAACACCATCCAGAAATTCCTTTAAGACTCTAGCATTAACTCATAACACCAGAGTGGCAATTTCCGATCACAAGAGCTTTCCAGACACAGTAACGAAACAGCAGCTGTGAACAGGAACAAAATGCAAAAACACACAAGGACAAAAGTCCAACTTAGCTGGGAGTTGTCTAGTAGCAGGAACAAGCACAGAAGGCTTCTGATTACATTGTTGACCGGCAAGAAACTGACAGAGGAGCAAGGTTATATAGCGACTCCCACATCCTGATAGGAGCAGGTGAACAGAGGGGATGATGCACACAAGTTAAATTCCACAAGTGGCCACCGGGGGAGCCCAGAATCCAATTTCACAACACATAACCCGGTTTATGACACTTTAATAAACCGTATAGACTGTGTTTAAGCGAAAAATCATGCCTGACTACGTTAATCCCGTGCCAAGCGAGTGTCCCCCAATACACTCAGTAAGAGCAATCTTACATATGGTGGAGAATGTGGGCAACGGTCCAGGAGGCATGTGTGGAGTTGTTTGCTGTGGCTTGGTGGGGCCACGAAGATTGCGTCTGGCTGTAACTTGGCGGGGTTACGAAGCTGACAAGCATCTTGCTGTGGATTGGCGGGTCCACGAAGTTGACAAGCGGCTTGCTGTGGATCGGCGGGTCCACGATGTCTGCTGTAGAGCCTTGTGGAGTGTAGCCGCGGTTGCAGCAAGAGGTTCCACAGCAGCCGGAGCTGCAGTGGCAGCAGCAGCGGCTTGTGGTCGGCAGCCGGAGGTGCCGGTTGTGTGTGACTGCAGAGGGAGCTGTGGCGGTACCAGCAGGAGCTGGTGAAGTGACATATAAGAGAAAAAAAATTTTTTTTTTTCCTTTTTCCTCCAGGTTGTGCAGACTCTTAAAGGGCCAGTGCAAGCCCAGGGACATAGTGTGTGTACTGTGCGAACTGGTGCTAAGAATACCGTGGGAGTCCACGAGGTCTACCCCAGGGAAGGGGGTGGTGTCCCTAAAAGGGTGGTGTCCATAAATGTGGGTGGTGACCCAAATGGGGATGGTTGCCCAAAAGGGGGTGGAGTACCAAAAGGGGCGGTAACCCGAAGAGGGGCAGTAGCCCAAAAAGAGGTGGAATCTCGGGAAATGGTGGTTTCCCAAAAGGGGGCGGAGCTTCCCAAAGAGGTACCGCAGACAAATTGGTGCCCAGGGCATGTAAGTTATTTGTGTCCGGTATGCTGTGTGAACTATCCACCTGGTGAAAATTTACGGGGGTGTGCCCTGCGGGTGCATGAGATGGAAATGTATGGACTGGTCGATTCTGGGGGCCCGGTGACTCTAGTGAGGGTTGCACTTGAGGGCTTTGAAATACCCGGTAGGAAGGTCAGGGTCACCTGCATCCATGGGCACACTAAGGGCTATCCAGTGGCCAGGTTGGTCCTCGAGACGGCCAAGGACAGTGCAATCCATGATGTCGCCATAGTCTCAACCTTACCCTGCCCAGTGATAATTGGCCGGGACTCTAGGTTGTTCACAGACTTGTGGGAGAAGGGAGCTTCTTTACAACAGGAGAATGGAGGGCTCTCAGCTGGTGGGGTTGCATACCTTAAAGCATTTGTGTCTCCCAAGGTTGAGGGGTCAGACATATTGGTGACCAGAGGTGAAGATGCGTCAGTCCAACTTACTGACCTGACGTCACCTGAAGTGTGCCACAATATGACTGGTAGTGGTCTGGTAGATAAGGATGGGGTTAAACAGAGTGGAGCTGTCACCCAGATAGAGAGTGACTGTCGGGGTCCTCATATTGAGGGGTGTGATACAGACTCCGGGGGTGGCTGTGACTCTGAGGAAGTAAGGAAGTACAGTCAAGAAGAGCCCCACAAGAAGGGCAAGTCCTCCCATTGCCGGAGACGTAAAAGGTGTAAAGAGGTGGTACCAGCTGCCCCTTGTGAAGATGTTGATGAAGAAATAGGAAAAACTCTGAAGCGGCAGAGTGTGAGTGAGCAAGCTGGCCCATCTGAAAATATATTTAAAGAGGTGATAATGCGACAGGTGCTAGCCAAAAGAGAACAGGATCACAAAATAGAGCTGATTAGAGAGACAGTGAAAGAACATGTCAAACGAGAAAGGGACCTGAGACAAGCGGCTGAGCACAGGGTGGATGAGCTGGAGAAGGAAGTCTCTGAGCTCAGAGATCACCTGTTCATGTGTATAAGACCCTAAGGGAAGATATGGAAGTGCTCAGAGAAGCATTAAGAGGCTCTCTACCAGAGAAAGAGCTGGAGCTAAAAGCGGAACAAGATAGTCACCCGGTTGTGACAGGTGCCTTGATGGAAAGGTCCGTGGCAAAGCAGGAGCCATCCGTTCCTGAAGAGAGTGAGACTATGCTCTTCAAGTGCATGATAGATGTACCCGAAGAGGCGCAAGATGCATGTACCAGTGAGGGTGTGCATGAAGCCTTTAAAAAGGCAGTAGAAGCATGTAGTGTGCACTAGGCACTAGAGACGAAACAGTTGGTGATACTGTCGACTAAGGAAGTCACAGTGAAGCGGGTCACTGTCCTGAGGGATATGCACCTACAGTGCCTCCGCACGAAACAGATGATCCTGTTGAGGAATAATGAGGCCACTCGTCGTTTGGAGCAAGCCAGGAAAACACAAAGTCGGCTGGGCTTGGTGGAAGACCTCGTGCAAGTACCCAGAAATCTGGTGGGGAAGGTCGTTGGCAGATTTGGGAAAGTGATGCAGGATATGGTGAATATATCCGGTGTGAAGAGACTGAGGATTCCGGCTGATGACGAGGCCCAGGCGGGTGAAGATGGGATGGTTCTGTTCCTTTTTTGTCGGGTCCAAGGAGAGTCTAGGGAATATCCAGATGCTCCTGGGGTATCGCATGGCATACCTGAAAGAAATAGAGCAGCTAAGACTGTACAGATGGTAGGTCAATAAACAGCTGCAGAACATAAAGTGGCGGCCACCTTCTTCCCAAGGAAAAGGGAACAAAAGGGACCCTCCAAATAATGGAATGGCTGACCACCAAGGACGTTCAGAGAGACAAGGAGGTCGTATATCTGAAAGTGGCAGTTCTACTCCCAGTACAAAGCTAAGGGACATGAACAGTAGTAGACGTAGTGATGAAGGGTCAGACTCAGATCAGTCGCTAGGCTCGTCTGGACGGTGGACTCATGACTGCAATAACCGTGGGTGGCAGCCATGGAGAGAAAGGCCGGGTAATGGGGCGCACTTGGAAAGTGTGGTGACTAAAGGTTTGGTGACACAGACAGACTGTGACTTAAGGGCCAAAGCTCAAGGCCTACATGTTGACCGCTGGGGGCAGGGTAAACCCAACAAGGGTATGATTATGGGTGATGCTCAAAACCGACTGAGACGGTTCTCTCGAATGGTAGGGCAAGGTAACGTGCGTGACCTGTCTCGAGACCCCGGGTGTATGACAGGTGTTCATCCCCACAAGTATGAACAGTGGGGGGTATGTGATGCAGTGACCCCTGTGGCAGCTAGGGGGTGCTGTGTGTGTGCTCCTTGGGATATGCATGGAGGCATATCTGTTGTGATAATAGTGGTGAAACAGTGACTGGCAGTGTTGTGAATGGCCAATATGTGTCGCAGAGGGAGTCTGCGTGGTAAGTCTGATGTAATGTGGTTGTTCTGGGACCTATAGTCCCTTAAGAGTTTGTGTAGTGTTGTATAATAGTCAAGGGAGACTTACTAGGCTAGTTGTGTGAGATGGGCGGGACAAACTAGCCAGACATCCACACTCCCATCCAGGGGAGTGCTTAAGGGTATATAATGTGACCAGGGTGTGGGTCACATGTTCTTGTGTGGTTCCTGTATTGGATTTCCTGGGAGTAGGAGTCCTGAGGAGCAGATGTCAGTGTGTTGGATTTCCTGGGAGTAGGAATCCTGAATAGCACACTGGGAAGCCTGTGTTGGAAGATCTGGGAGGAGGCTTCCTGAAGAGGACATGGTGGGACTTTGATACTGGTGGCCTGGGTGTTGGACAGTCCCAGCTGGGGATGGACATCCTGAATAGTACCCGGACTGGCCACCTGTGTGATCCTGTGTAACCTGGGTGTTGGGAGGTCCTGGGAGTAGGACCGGATCCCTGAACAGCACGAGGTGAGGACCGGGATCTGCAGAGCCAGTGACAGCTACTGTGTGGGGAAGCTACAGTCCTTCGGTGGGTCTGGACTGACTAATGTGTGCCGGCCAGGCAAGTTGGTGATCCCTGTGAGGCAGCTTATCCGGAAGAGAGGACTGACAAGGAGTCAGCAAGTGGAGCAGGAGCTCCCGTCAGGTACCTATACAGACTGTTGGTGCTTGTGTTGTTCTATGAACTGTGTGGTCTCCCACGGCAACTGAACGGAGTGAGGTTCGGCGTGTTTAGAGATCGCGACCCAGTGTCATATGCGCTGTATGTGACTTGGGACATTGGTGAACTGTACGGCGTACTGACACCCATGGTAACTGGGCGAAATGGGAGGTCCAGCATGTTTAGGGTCCGTGAGTCAAAGACGTAAATGAAGTGTTTAAGATAAAGCTGCAAGTTAATATCACCAGTTGGTGCCTGTTGTGTTTCGTGAAATGTATATAATGAACTGTGCATAACCCGGTTTATGACACTTTAATAAACCGTATAGACTGTGTTTAAGCGAAAAATCGTGCCTGACTACGTTAATCCCGTGCCAAGCGAGTGTCCCCCAATACACTCAGTAAGAGCAATCTTACAGTACATGGAACCCATATATCTATATACCATTATATCCTAGTCAAAGAGCTGCCAAAGCATAATGTGTTTGCCTTCAATACATCAATTCCCGGTTCTGTAGACAGTTTATTGAACTAAGGAGCACATATTACTATCAGCTTCCGGTATAAAATGCAGAAGTTATGGTAATAGTAGTATACAATACCTTAATATTGCTGCTGTGTAAGAAAGGTGCCCGGAGACTTTAAGCCCTTCAATACATCAATTCCCGGTTCTGTAGGCAGTTTATTGAACTGAGGAGCACATATTACTATCAGCTTCCGGTATAAAATGCAGAAGTTATGGTAATAGTAGTATACAATACCTTAATATTGCTGCTGTGTAAGAAAGGTGCCCGGAGACTTTAAGCCTCTTAGCCTCGACACGCTCGTTTCGCCCTGCTTCTTTTCCTGTAGGCAGCGGAGCTGCAGGATCGCTCATGGCATATGATGAGGGCAAAAATAGCAATAATAGCAAAATCTGTAATGCTGAAAGCGAAACAGATAATACCACTAGAAATGTCTATAATACAGCGTAAGTGGAAATATAAAACTTAACTTTTACTCATTAATAAAGATAAAAATTAACAAAGTCACCCAAAGTGTAATTAAGAATTGGGGTATAGTCTCATACAAAAATAACCTTAGAGACTAGGTGACCCCCAATAGGATTCCAAACTCCGCATATAGCAACACCTGCGGAATACATATGGCCCAAAGTACAATATACAAATCCGCTGCAGGAAAAAATTCATGTAATCAGCAGCACGAATGTACATACATTTGGTTGCATAGAAAATTAATTATCTTAAGCAAAGGTGGCACATAAAACGAACCGTGCCGATTTGTAGATATAAGATACTGGAAAAGGAACAATCTCACCAATTCCAACGGTGCGGGCACAGGAGCGCTGGATAGTCTCCAGTCAGGAGTAAATCCAAAAATTGATGGGAAATGACAATACCCTGTCGATCCCTATGGGGCTACCGATAAGCTATCCCCAAAGCTCCTGCCCTTACAAGGGCAGTCCACAACTACCCCTGCACACACATGCCCTGCACTCTCCCTGTATCATAGTCCCAACGCGTTTCTTCCAAGCTAATTCATCAGGGGACTTGCTTGTATGAGGAGACAAAGTGCCTATGTGCTATACTAGAGGACAAAAAGTCCTGCCACCCTCTGTGCTATCTTGCAGAGAATGAAGGGGCGTAGGGCAGGTCTTTAAATACCCAGAGGTCTGGTAGAACACACACCAGAACACTGGCCATGGGGTAATCAATATAGGTATGTGGCAGCTGTGGGTACATATCAACAAACCAATAGGTAGTGGGCAGACAAAAATGAAACACCCACTCTCGGTTACCGAAAGCTGTACAGTCAATAATTCCAGGTGCATACCGCATTGTATACGCGCTGAAATGCCGATAACAGATGAGAACTCACAGTTATGTTGATGTCACACGCCGAAAAGCCATGCTCGTGTGCAGATGGAAGAGACAAGCGCTTCCATCATGCGCAGTGTAAACCGGAAGTAGCCGCTGCTAGGTTACGCTAAACTATCCGCCGATCAAACTGTGAGATACCGGCGAGTAAGCGTATATTAATGGGTGACACCCAGCGAGGCACATAATGTCCATATACGTACCTCGCACTTGCACCAGTACAAGAAATAAGTATCCTGTACACTGGCCGGAAGAGGCTGTCACTAGGCAACGTGTTGCCAAACAATAGGCGAACGGCAAAGTAAAAACTGAGCGTATGCGCAGGACTCACACACTTGTAGAGAGCAGGTAAACACTTGCAACATGCGCAAAGTATACCGGAAGTTACCGCTGCTAAGTTACAAGAAACACCACAGCGACCACCAATAAGGCTTCATAATACCGGCAAGTAGGCATGAAACAGCCCATGGTGGAGGTAATGTCTGTATGGATACCATGCAACTATGCCGGTACAGAGGACAAAGCGTTAGATATATTATACGCCGGTCGGAGGGGGCTGTAACCAGGTAACAACATACCAAACAATAAGCAAGCGGACAAGTGAGCAATAGTCGTGAGCATAGGACCCACATGTATCTGTACAGAAGAATCATACAATCACATGATATAGCTATTATAGCCGCAATGAAATTTGAAGTTACGGCAAATAGCAACATATAGTTATTAAGAACTACTTCTGCAAAAAACTACCACAAAAGGGGGGAAACCCCATGTCACATAAACTGTGGAAAATACAGAATGATAATTATTAATCATGCACATCCAGTGAAGAATGTGGGTGACAACAATAAGGATTTAGGCATAACAAAATAATTAGATAACTGCGTAGTACCAAAAGTCGGGGGGAGAAAAAAGGAGGAAAACAATTCAAATAAAACAGCCATAATTAATTTGGTCATTCAACCCATGTGGACTAACAGTGTTCAAGTAAAAGATCCACTTAGCCTCACGCTGCAGTAACAATTGGTCCCAATCACCCCCTCGTATAGGTTTTTTCACCCTTTCAATTGCCATAAATTTAAGATGACTAGGAGAGCCATTGTGTGATTGATTAACATGTCGGGAGATGGAAGTATCTCTACCATGTACCACATCTCCAACATGTTCCCCAACTCTTCTATTGAATTCTCTGATGGTTTTCCCAACATATTCAATTCCGCAGGAACAAGATGCTTTATACACAACCCCTTTTGGTACTGCAATTAATGAATTGCTTGATGTTATAATTTCTGCCTGTAACGTTACTCACAAAGTTATTACCTGTGTCAATGTACTGGCAGACCGTACAGTGTCCACATGTGAAACAGCCCTTTATGTCACTACTTAGCCATGTTTCATTTACAGGACTTGAAAAATGGCTATGAACTAATCTATCATTAAGTGACCGCGACTTCTTGTAAGTAATTGCTGGGGTATCATCGAGGTAGTCTGAAATATCCGAATCCATCTTTAATATGGACCAATGTTTCGCAACAATATCTCTGACGTGGTTAGCGCCATTATCAAAAGTGGTAATAAACCGTACCACCTTGTTGTTCTGTGTCCGTGCAGTGGGGTTCAACAGAGAAGGTCTGTCCCTACTTTTAGCATCATGATAGGCCCTTGTAAGAATCTTAGATGGATAACCCCTATCTCGAAAGTTTCTCCTTAGTTCCTGAGCTTGAGACTCAAAAATGGCATCATCTGAGCAATTCCTCCCAATTCTCAGGTATTGCCCCTTTGGAATACCTCTCTTAAGGTGTTCCGGATGATGACTGCTCCAGTGTAGGAGGGCATTGATAGCTGTTGTTTTTTTGTAATTTGAAGTGACCAGATCACCATTCAAACCTTTAGTAATTAGGATATCCAAAAAGGGCAATGCGGAAAACTCGATTACTGACGTGAAAAAAAGGTCAATGTTATTAGTTATGCATCTAAGATTCTTACAAGGGCCTATCATGATGCTAAAAGTAGGGACAGACCTTCTCTGTTGAACCCCACTGCACGGACACAGAACAACGAGGTGGTACGGTTTATTACCACTTTTGATAATGGCGCTAACCGCGTCAGAGATATTGTTGCGAAACATTGGTCCATATTAAAGATGGATTCGGATATTTCAGACTACCTCGATGATACCCCAGCAATTACTTACAAGAAGTCGCGGTCACTTAATGATAGATTAGTTCATAGCCATTTTTCACGTCCTGTAAATGAAACATGGCTAAGGAGTGACACAAAGGGCTGTTTCAAATGTGGACACTGTACGGTCTGCCAGTACATTGACACAGGTAATAACTTTGTGAGTAACGTTACAGGCAGAAATTATAACATCAAGCAATTCATTAATTGCAGTACCAAAGGGGTTGTGTATAAAGCATCTTGTTCCTGCGGAATTGAATATGTTGGGAAAACCATCAGAGAATTCAAAAGAAGAGTTGGGGAACATGTTGGAGATGTGGTACATGGTAGAGATACTTCCATCTCCCGACATGTTAATCAATCACACAATGGCTCTCCTAGTCATCTTAAATTTATGGCAATTGAAAGGGTGAAAAAACCTATACGAGGGGGTGATTGGGACCAATTGTTACTGCAGCGTGAGGCTAAGTGGATCTTTTACTTGAACACTGTTAGTCCACATGGGTTGAATGACCAAATTAATTATGGCTGTTTTATTTGAATTGTTTTCCTCCTTTTTTCTCCCCCCGACTTTTGGTACTACGCAGTTATCTAATTATTTTGTTATGCCTAAATCCTTATTGTTGTCACCCACATTCTTCACTGGATGTGCATGATTAATAATTATCATTCTGTATTTTCCACAGTTTATGTGGCATGTGGTTTCCCCCCTTTTGTGGTAGTTTTTTGCAGAAGTAGTTCTTAATAACTATATGTTGCTATTTGCCGTAACTTCAAATTTCGTTGCGGCTATAATAGCTATATCATGTGATTGTATGATTCTTCTGTACAGATACATGTGGGTCCTATGCTCACGACTATTGCTCACTTGTCCGCTTGCTTATTGTTTGGTATGTTGTTACCTGGTTACAGCCCCCTCCGACCGGCGTATAATATATCTAACGCTTTGTCCTCTGTACCGGCATAGTTGCATGGTATCCATACAGACATTACCTCCACCATGGGCTGTTTCATGCCTACTTGCCGGTATTATGAAGCCTTATTGGTGGTCGCTGTGGTGTTTCTTGTAACTTAGCAGCTTTAACTTCCGGTATACTTTGCGCATGTTGCAAGTGTTTACCTGCTCTCTACAAGTGTGTGAGTCCTGCGCATGCGCTCAGTTTTTACTTTGCCGTTCGCCTATTGTTTGGCAACACGTTGCCTAGTGACAGCCTCTTCCGGCCAGCGTACAGGATACTTATTTCTTGTACTGGTGCAAGTGCGAGGTACGTATATGGACATTATGTGCCTCGCTGGGTGTCACCCATTAATATACGCTTACTCGCCGGTATCTCACAGTTTGATCGGCAGATAGTTTAGTGTAACCTAGCAGCGGCTACTTCCGGTTTACACTGCGCATGACGGAAGCGCTTGTCTCTTCCATCTGCACACGAGCATGGCTTTTCGGCGTGTGACGTCAACATAACTGTGAGTTCTCATCTGTTATCGGCATTTCAGCGCGTATACAATGCGGTATGCACCTGGAATTATTGACTGTACAGCTTCCGGTAACCGAGAGTGGGTGTTTCATTTTTGTCTGCCCACTACCTATTGGTTTGTTGATATGTACCCACAGCTGCCACATACCTATATTGATTACCCCATGGCCAGTGTTCTGGTGTGTGTTCTACCAGACCTCTGGGTATTTAAAGACCTGCCCTACGCCCCTTCATTCTCTGCAAGATAGCACAGAGGGTGGCAGGACTTTTTGTCCTCTAGTATAGCACATAGGCACTTTGTCTCCTCATACAAGCAAGTCCCCTGATGAATTAGCTTGGAAGAAACGCGTTGGGACTATGATACAGGGAGAGTGCAGGGCATGTGTGTGCAGGGGTAGTTGTGGACTGCCCTTGTAAGGGCAGGAGCTTTGGGGATAGCTTATCGGTAGCCCCATAGGGATCGACAGGGTATTGTCATTTCCCATCAATTTTTGGATTTACTCCTGACTGGAGACTATCCAGCGCTCCTGTGCCCGCACCGTTGGAATTGGTGAGATTGTTCCTTTTCCAGTATCTTATATCTACAAATCGGCACGGTTCGTTTTATGTGCCACCTTTGCTTAAGATAATTAATTTTCTTTGCAACCAAATGTATGTACATTCGTGCTGCTGATTACATGAATTTTTTCCTGCAGCGGATTTGTATATTGTACTTTGGGCCATATGTATTCCGCAGGTGTTGCTATATGCGGAGTTTGGAATCCTATGGGGGGTCACCTAGTCTCTAAGGTTATTTTTGTATGAGACTATACCCCAATTCTTAATTACACTTTGGGTGACTTTGTTAATTTTTATCTTTATTAATGAGTAAAAGTTAAGTTTCATATGATGAGGGCAATCTAGCCATGGGCCTCCCCGAGCTTCGGGCTCTGAGCAGCAAGCCAGAATGCCCTGATTATTACCATGCTCCAAAGGCCCTCCTCCACCTCCCCCTCAGCTGCACTGGCTGTATGTCCGCTCATGGTATACATGCTGTATTTAAACCCTATGCATTTCACACTATGTGACAGCATGGGAAACCCCAGCTCTGACCGGCGGTAATCTTACTGAAGTCACCACTGGTCACTGCTGCTGGGTATTGTGGACCATTATAGCTTTCCAAGCTTTCACACAGAGGACAGCGTGTGAGCCAGCGGCTGTGACCGGCGGTGAAAAGGTTACCATTGGTCAGGCGCCAGCTGATGTGTACTACTGTCATCAGTGTCGCCGCACTCGCTGATAGCAGGCTACGCTGATGAGAGTATTCATCAGCCAGCACCTGTGCAAAGTGGTAGCTTTACTGCTATCCACAGGCACCGGAGACAAAGAAGATGGATGTGGAATTTGAAATTACTTTGTGGGATAATTTCATTAATAAATACGAGGGCTAGTGTGGGGAATTTTTATTCAAATATTTTTTTTTCTGTGTGTTTTTATTTATTTCTATAACTGGGTTACTAATGGGGATGTCTGACTGGCAACTCTCCATTACTAACACACATTACCTTGATTGCCACTGCCCCAGAGTAATCATGAAGAGCTGAGGCTGAGCGTCAGACTTGGCCCATCAAATATTTTGCGCCACTTCTAGGGTGGCAGATGATTGATATTAGTAGGTTGGAAATGGCTCAATGATCTCATTTATAATAAACCAAATTAAAAATACTAACAAGTAAATAAATAAATGAAAAAAATAACGACGTGAGCCCTCCGTTTTTTAATAACCAGCCAAGGGAAAGCAGACAGCTGTGAGCTTGTCCTATTATTCTGGGAAAGGGCCAATACCCATGGATCTTCCCAACTGTTAAATATTAATAATGGGTATTCATTTTTACTCTCAACTCCATACTGGGTATATTTGCTGACATGACATTTAGGTGGTGGACAGTTAGCTCAGGGGAGATGGCATAGATAGCACCATATATAGAAAACAGGTGCTATGTGAGACATATTTAAACCACATGACTCAAGGAGGGGTCGCTTTTTCACTCACTTCATTCATTAGAAGAGTCTACATGCAGCAGCTGAGATGGGCCCTTCTTGGTACAGTCACTCATGGATAAAGGCCTGACACATGTTATTGACACAGACGCAAACTACCATTCTTAATTCAAGAAAAGATGGATGAACTTTTACAATTTTTGGTGGACGAACCAATAAATCACTACATTTTTTATAAGAATTATCGTGACATTTTCTTTGAAGCATCACATCTGGTAAGAAGTTCAGAATAAATATACAAAATAAGTATATTTAACACCAACCTATTAATATCAACCCCCAGCTGTCTGCTTTGCCTTTCCTAGTTATTAAAAATGGGTGACCTTAAAAAAAAAGATGTGGGGTCCCTCCTATTTTTAATAACCAGCTAAGGCAAGGCAGACAGCTGGGGATGAATATTAATAGGCTGGGAAGGGCCATGGATATTGGCCCCGTCCCAGACTAATGAGACCAGACCTTATGCACCCAAGAAATGGTGCATCCATTAGCCTCGGCTCTTCCGATTGCCCTGGTGTGATGGCAATCAGAGTAATGGGATTATGAGGTTGATGATAGCTGTGTAATGTCCACTGACATCAAGCCCACAGGTTAGTAATGGAGATGCTTACAGACAAGACACCCCCATTACTAACCCAGTAAGTAAAAAGAGAAGAAAACACACCGGAAAAAAATTTTATGTGAAAAAAACTCCCCAACAATTTTCCTCTTTACACCATTAAAAAAAAAATTTTTATAATCCGCCCTAATCGATAATATGGAGGTCCCATGATGATCCCTTTCTTCTTCATCTAGTCTATGAAGCTCTGTTCAGAGAACGCAGCTCCATAGACTGGGGTAGCAGCTACCTTGTGAGAACCCAGTTGCTGTGAAGTGCCGGACAAATGTGCGACTGTGAGTCTGGCACTCGCGATGCCCTTGTGAGACCCGGCTGCTGTGAACTGAGTTGACGCCAGTAAGGTTACCTCAGTTTACAGCAGAGCTGCCCTCATGACAACCGGCTGCTGTGAACTGAGATAATTTTACTGATGTCACCTCAGTCACAGCAGCAGCAGCCGAGTCTCGCATAGTACAGCGTGAAACCCGGCAGTGGATGCTGCCACTATCTATTGCCACCTCAAGAGAATTTTGACTGTTTCACCACTGATAAAATAAATGTATACAACTTCATATGGAGCTGGGGATACATGGCAAGTTTGGATACAATATAGGTCTGACAGCCAAAAATTGCACTATACCACAGCGACATCCTTGCAGATTGCAGTTGAATGGGTTTCTTCGACTGCAACAATTAAGTTGCAAAAAGTCAGAACCAGTTGAATTTTTGGTACTAGCTTGTTGCAGTCATGGTATTCTGTGGGCCACAAAGTGACTCCATTTACCTGCATTATACTAAGATGTAACAGTTACATACAGCAATCTATGGCTGCAGACTTGTGATGCTGTGTAGCAGGGCCGGGACAAGGTGTATTGGTGCCTGTAGGCAGATGAAGCTGATGGCACCTCCACCCCCCACCCCGATGAACCCTCAGCATCCAAGTAAAGGAATGGATAACCACTTATAGCGTTTTTCCACATGGTACATAAGTAATAATCAATAATTTGTACCCATGAATAAGACTACAGTAAGACCTATCATCATATATTGAACATATACCCAAACAACAGATGATACAAGGTCGAGATATGCGATATAAAACATAAATACTTTATTGTTAAAACAATGACATCAGGTGCACAGAACTGATACGCAAAACATAGTCTAAAAAAGTGCTGCAAGAAAATCATTGGCAAGAGGCATGTAGGCAGGGGTCCGTCTAAAAAGATATAATCCTAGACACAACAATGATTTTCGGTAATCTTGATACACTGGTTTGAGGGGGTACCATCATGAAATCACACATAACCAATAATTAAACAGAGGTCCCTACAAGTCAGGGGTATACACAGGGATGCTGCATCCTACCAAATAGTAGAAGCTGTAAATAGTAATCACCAATCCCTACTATGCAGCTGTTATAATAACAGTGACAATCACACGGCCATAATAGTGCAATAATACTGTGATTGTAAGCATATACCCACCGCAGTGTAGATAGACCCGTGACGCCCCCTGACAAAGGTTGTTTTACCGCGCGTTGGGGCGGAGGCGTGTCCCAGGAGGGTCTATCTATACTGCGTATCAAGATTACCGAAAATCATTGTTGTGTCTAGGATTATATCTTTTTAGACTGACCCCCTGCCTACATGCCTCTTGCCAATGTTTTTCTTGCAGCACTTTTTTAGACTACGTTTTGTGTATCACCTCTGTGCACCTGATGTCATTGTTTTAACAATAAAGTATTTATGTTTTATATTGCATATCTCGACCTTGTATCATCTGTTGTTTGGGTATAAGTAAAGGAATGAGTCAGATACTAAGGTAAAAGGACCCCTAAAGTACCCGTTCCTTTTTGACCAAATATACCAGCAAAAGTAAAAAAATGTTGTAATAGAGTACAGGGTTGAGTATGTCACCACGGAACAGACAGGCCAACTGTTGCAGGGAATTTATTAACAGGAGTAAGATTCTCCTCGCAGGGAGTAAACAGGGGGTTAATAGAGATAAAGCAAACAGAAGCGGAATTGAAATGGTTAACGAGTGTTCTTGTAACGTATCAATCCAGGGAGGTCCTGACTGGAGGGTCCTTATTCCAACGTGGGTACAGTCACCACCAGCAGCGCTTAAGATGCTGAAGTCTCTCCTCTGTCTCCTGGGAACTGGAGACTCCGGGGTTAAGTCTTTGCAATCTTTTCCACCACTGAAACCTTCTTCATGCTACGCACCTCTCCGCTATCTCTTTCTGGCTGCTTCCGCACGTTACCTTGGGGTATGCCGCTGGTCCCCAAAATGGCAGTCAGGGCTTTCCCCAGACTCTCAATCTCTTCCCAGATTCTTCTTATCTTCAACCGGGAATCCCGGGTCCATGTCATCTCCTCTTCATTCTGACTGGGTGCTCCGCAATTGTAGCATGTCGGCAGTCTTCTTCTCCGAGCGGCACTAGTCTCACTTTGGGGGGCGGACTCTCTTTCTCGTACCAGAGGGTGTACTCTGCAGCAGGGGTTTTCTAATATTCAGCCACTTCCTCATGGACCCGCTTTACCTCCTTCTTCAAGTCTTCTACCCATTGAGGGGCTGTTACCTCCCCGCTCTATACCTTCCCCACTGGCACTGCCACCCCTTGCTCTTGCTCGCACGTGCGTGCCTCACTCCCGACCTCAGAGAAGGTCATATCTGGCTTTACGTGCATGCGCTCTCACAGGGCCTGTTTAATCAACACATCTCGCAAGCCTGTCACCAGTTGGTCTCTCAGCACAACGTCAATTGACCCCACACCTACGCTGTCCTTCCATATAATGGCAGTATGAAGCTCATTGCATTGTAGTGCATTCATATATTGCATCACGGTCTCCCCCTCTCTTTGTACCCGGCGAAACAGTCGCATACGCAGCTCCCCTACATCAGTGGGGTCCCCATGCATCTCCTCAAGTATACGTAATACTTAGTCCAGGGTATCTCTCGCCCTGGGGGGGTCTGAGCATAACAGAGTCCAGTGCATCCCCCTCTAGGGCCATCACAGCTATTTCCGCCTGCAGAGCTGGCGTCATAGGATGCATCCGCATCATCCCTCGGATGCGCTCTGTCCAACTCCACAACATGACATCGCTTCCCGAGAATTTTGGCAGGTTAGCTAACAGGGCTCCCAGGGAGATGCTAGACCTGGGGCCTCCCTCAACTGCTTGGTCTGTCCTTTCCTCGCTACCATGTGACATCCTGTGGCTACACCAAGTGTAATAGAGTGCAGGGTTGAGTATGTCACCATGGAACAGACAGACCAACTGTTGAGGGGAATTTATTAACAGGAGTAAGATTCTGCTCTCAGGGAGTAAACAGGGGGTTAATAGAGATAAAGCAAACAGAAGCGGAATCGAAATGGTTAACGAGTGTTCTTGTAACTTATCAATCCAGGGAGGTCCTAAGTGGAGGGTCCTTATTCCAACGTGGGTACAGTCACCAGCAGCGCTTGAGATGCTGAAGTCTCTCCTCTGTCTCCTGGGAACTGGAGACTCCAGGGTTAAGTCTTTGCAATCTTTTCTCCCAGTGAACCTGGAAGCAAGAAGTAACACAGCCACTCTGCTGCACAGTCTCTGTATATTAGCCTGGCAGTCTTTCTGCAGTAGCAATGCTACACACACTGAGCAGTTTACTTGTCACACTCAGGGATCCTGGCTTGTCACTGCGGTCACAGGGGCTGCGCGCTCAGGTCACTGTCAGGGGATACATCTTCTCTGATTACGGAGGCTTCCAAGTCCACACTCTCAAATCCAGCCTCCACTACGGCTGGTATCTTAGCCTCAGTGCCCTCACGGGGAGCACTGTCTCTCAGGGAGCGCGGTGCTGCAGCCTGCTTTCTCTCTGGCGCGCTGTCCCCCCTGTCTTGCGTGCTCTGCTCTCCCGCTCTTTTCTGACCACACCCCTCTCTCTTCCTCTCTGCCCCCAGCAGTCACATGGTCCCTTCTGTCCAGGGCAGAAAGTCTTCCCCCCGACAACCCAGCTGTCTGACTAAGTGGTTCCAGGTAAGGAGCAGGGAAAGCAACATCCTTACAAAGAGATGTACTTTAGGGGTGAGGTTCAACAGGGAGTGGGGCCGTCTGGTTTCAATTAAAGTGTCCATCATTTTGCAGATACTCTAATGGAAACTAAACAGATCATAGAATCATAGAATGTTAAAGTTGGAAGGGACCTCAAGGGTCATCGTGTCCAATCCCCAGCTCAATGCAGCACAGGATTCACTAAACCATCTCAGACCGATGTCTGCCCAGCCTCCATTTGAAGGCGTCCATTGAATGAGAACGCACCACCTCTCACGGCAGCCTGTTCCACTCATTGATCACCATCACTGTCAAAAACTTTTTTCTAATATCTAACCTGTATCTTCTCCCTTTAAGTTTCATTCCATTGCTTATCATGTTTCCATGTGCAAATAAGAAAAAGGCTGATCCCCCTACACTGTGACAGACCTTCAGATATTTGGAGACAGCTATTAAGTCTCTTCTTAGCCTTCTTTTTGCAAGCTAAACATTCACAGATGCTGTAACAGTTCCTGGTAGGACATACTTTGCAATCCGCTCACTATCCTGGTAGCTCTTCTCTGAACTTGCTCCAGTTTTTCAATGACTTTTTTAAAATGTGGTGCCCAGAACTGGACACAGAAATATGGATGAGGCCTGGCCAAGGAGGAGAAGAGGGGAATAATTATTTCACATGATCTAGACTCTATGCTACACTTAATACAGCCTAGAACTGTGTTTGCCTTTTTTGCTGTTGCATCACACTGTTGACTCATGCGCAGTCTCTGATCTGGTATACCCAAGTCTGTTTCACACATGCTGTTGCTTAGTTCTATTCCTCCCATTCTGTAGATGTAATTTTCATTTTTCTTGCCCAGATGTAGAATCTTGCATTTCTCCCAGCTAAATACCATTATATTAGTCGATTTCCATTGTTCAAGCTTCCTAGATCCTTCTGGATCCTTTCTCTGTTTTCTCTGGTCTTAGCTATCCCTCCTAGCTTTGCATCATCTGCAAATTTGATCAGTTTACCTTCAGTTCCCTTATCTAGATCATTTATAAAAATGTTGAACAGTGTAATAGGATGCAGGTACTGAGTATGTCACCACGGAACAGACAGACCAACTGTTGAGGGGAATTTATTAACAGGGGTAAAATTCTCCTCGCAGGGAGTAAACAGGGGGTTAATGGAGTCAAACAGTAAACAGTAAACAATTAAGCGGAATCAAAAGGGTTAACGAGTGTTCTGGTAACTTATCAGCCCAGGGAGATCCTGACTGGAGGGTCCTTTTTCCAACGTGGATACAGTCACCAGCAGGGCTTGAGATTCTGGTCTTTTCTGTGTCTCCTGGAAAGTCCGGGGTTAAGTCTCTGCAGCCTGCTCTTCTCAAAGTGAATCTGGAACCAGGAAATAACAGTCTCTCTGTCACTGCTGCAGGAGTCTCCGTAAGCCTGGCAGCTTCTCTGTAATAACGATTGTCACACACACACACTGGGCAGTTACTTATCACACTCAGGGATCTTTGCTTGTGACCGCGGTCACCAGGGCTGCACTGAGTCACTGTCTCTGCACTGTCAGGGGAAGAGTCTTCTCAGATTATGGAGGCTTCCAAGTCCCCACTCTCACTCCAGCCTTAGTGCCCTCACGGGGAGCACTCTGTCATGGGGAGCGCGGCGCTGCAGCCTGCTTTCTCTCTGGCACGCTGTCCCCTCTCTGGCGCGCTCTCTCTCCCGCACTTTTCTGACCACTCCCCTCTCTTTTCCCAGCAGTCACCACGTCCCCTCTGTCCAGGGCAGAAAGTCTTCCCCCCAACAACCCAGCTGTCTGACTAAGTGGTTCCAGGCAAGGAGCAGGGAAAGCAACCTCCTTACAACAACACTGGGGCCAGGACAGAGCCTTGTGGTACCCCACTTGAAATACTTTTTCAATTAGATGTTCAACTATTTATTTAACACTCTTTGAGTATGATCACTGAGCCAATTATGAATTCACTCAACTGTAGCCTTGTCAAACTCATACTTGGTCATTTTTTCAGTAAGGATATAATGAAATTATTTATATAATGCTTTGCTGAAGGTGAGATATACTATATCTACCACATTTCCCTGATCACCCAGTCAGTGATTCCACCATAGTATGAAATTAGATTAGTCTGGCATGACTTGTTTGTTGCAAACTCATGTTGCCTCTGGTTAATTATTGTATTCTTATCCAAGAACTTACATACATGTCGTTTAATAATTTGTTCAAATATTTTTCCTGGTATCAATGTAAGTCTCACTAGCCTCTATTTTCCTGGCTCCATCTTCATTTATTTTTTTGAGGATAGGGACAACATTTGCCCTTCTCCAATCATCTGGGACGTCTCCTGTTTTCCAGGATTTTTCAAAGATTCTGGCTAGTGGTTCTGCAATTTCCTCTGCTAATTTTTTCAGTGCCCTGGCATGTAATTCATTTGGACCAGGAGATTTAAATTCATTTACATTAGCTTAGTGTTCCCTCACCATCTCTCTGTTTATAGATAGTGTGGATTCTTTTATTCTTTCGATGACACCGTGAAGATCAGTTGATGTTACAATTGTTTTCTTAGAGAACACAGGTGCAAAATCGGAAATTAAAAGTTTGGCCTTCTCCACCTCATTTTTGACCATTTCACCCTTTTCATCCTGTAAAAATCCTATAGCATTTTTTTATTTTCTTTTGCTTTTTACATACCCCCAAAATCCTTTTTACTGCTTGTGGTCTGCCTTGCAAGCCTTACTTCATTATTGGCTTTAGCTCTTCTAACGCTTGCCCTGCATTCCCTGCAAACAGCATTATATTCTTCTTTAGATATGCTCCCCTCTTTCAATTTGATATACCGTATATTATTATTATTATTATTATTATTATTATTAAACTTATTGGCTCGAGTATAAGCCTAGGGTGGGAAATGCAGCAGTTACTGGTAAATTTCAAAAATAAAAATAGATATCAATAAAAGTAAAATTAATTGAGACCTCAGTAGGTTAAAGGTTTTTGAATATCCATATTGAATCAGGAGCCCCATATAATGCTCTATACAGTTCATGATGGGTCCCATAAGATGTTCCATACAAAATACACTCCATATAATGCTCCATACAGATCATGATGGGCCCCATAAGATGCTCCATACAAAATATGCCCCATATAATGCTGCACAAAGGTTAATGATGAGCCCATAAGATGTTCCATATTAAAATATGCCCCATATAATGCTGCACAAAGGTTAATGCTGGGCCCATAAGATGCTCCATATTAAAATATGCCCCATATAATGCTGCACAAAGGTTAATGATGGACCATAAGATGCTCCATATTTAAATATGCGCCATATAATGCTCCATTAAGGTTGATGGCCCCATAAGGTACTCCATAGAATAATATGCCCCATCTAATGCTCCATAAAGGTTGATGGCCCCATAAGATGCTCCATAGAATAATATGCCCCATCTAATGCTCCATAAAGGTTGATGGCCCCATAAGATGCTCCATAGAATAATATGCCCCATCTAATGCTCCATAAAAGTTGATGGCCCCATAAGATGCTCCATAGAATAATATGCCCCATCTAATGTTCCATAAAGGCTGATGGCCCCATAAGATGCTCCATAGAATAATATGCCCCATCTAATATTCCCTAAAGGTTGATGGCCCCATAAGATGCTCCATAGAATAATATGCCCCATCTAATGTTCCATAAAGGTTGATGGCTCCATCAGATGGTTCCAAAAGTTGTTGGAAAATGCAAAAGTATGAGAAATACTCTTCCTATACCATGCATGATTTACATGGAGTTTAACTTTTTATTTCTTCCAACATATCTAGTCTATCACAAGGTTTTATAATTTAAAAGCAGCATGATGTAGAGACAGAGACCCTGATTCCAGTGATGTGACATTTATTGGGCTATTGGCTGTAGTTTTCATAACATCATTGTTTTATCAGCAGGATATTATCACTAGAGGACTAGTAAAACTGTTACCAGGCAGCCAATATTCATGAGCTTTGTATAACCCTGTCCCCACCAATGATTGGCAGCTTTCTGCCTATGCACAGTGTGCACATCAAGCTGTCAATCAGTGGTGTGCAGGTTTATATAGAGCTCAGCATTCAGAGAACTGGTAAATCTGCACCAGACTAAACAGTAATTTTATCAAAACTGCAGTAAGCAGCCCAGTAAGTGATACATTGATGGAATCAGAATCTATGTCCTTTCATCAGATGTGGTAGTAAAAATCTGGTGACAAACTCCCTTTAACTAGATTGTGTTTTTAGAAGAACATCTGTCTGTAGCACTTTTTAGTTGTATTTTGAGACTTTCAGCAGCAGGTGGCAGTAGAGAGCTTGCATAAGTAAAATGCTGAGCTGTGGCCAGCCAGCAGCAGCAATGCAGAGAGGGGATGTTTCTCCAGCTGCAGTAGTAACACCTCCTCTTTTCAGCTCCTTTACCTCTTATTGAGAAAGCACAGGAAGAGAGTGACAACCATATAAAGTGAAGAGAGGCAGTGCTTCTATTTACTGGATTGGACTTCTTACATCAAGAGCTTCTTCATACAGGAGCTGATCTATGGATCCAGGACCTCCAATGGTGTGTGCTGGTCAAGGACCTGGAGGACTCTACCTATCACTTAGTGACAATGAGCAGAAACGTTACTCTGAGCTTTTCTCCTTGTGCCAAGTTGAAGGATCCTCACGCCTGGCAGCAGATAGCAGCAAGGTGGCAGAACTATTCATGGCATCCAAGCTTCCAGCTGAAACTTTACACCAGGTGAGTCCTAAATGGTGACACAGGCCATCCCT
Organism: Ranitomeya variabilis; assembly: GCF_051348905.1. Classification (NCBI taxonomy): domain Eukaryota; kingdom Metazoa; phylum Chordata; class Amphibia; order Anura; family Dendrobatidae; genus Ranitomeya; species Ranitomeya variabilis. Next base: position 415,771,976 of record NC_135234.1, read on the forward strand.
CTCATTGATTCACTGGTTAGCTGGAGATTTCATATAACACTCTGTTGATAGTTGTTAAATAATTTTATTTATTTTGTTTTAGGAGTGGAAATAAAGGAATAATATATTCACGATGACGTCGTCCAATAAATGCTAGTCAATAATGTCAAGCTTGTAGGCTGCGCTCTCGTGACCTCGCCTGGAATTTTACTGACTTACTTGACCAGTTAGGCCTCTTTTTGATGCACTTGTTTTACCAGTCAGCTCAGGTTGCGGGGTGACATATAAGGGAATATTAATTAATCCTGGTAATGATATGCTTGATTTGCCGATTATTTGTAACCAAATTGATAAAATACAAATTTCTGGCGTAGTCGGATATATTTATAGAGGCCTATTATGTACAATTATTACATAAAAAGAACAGAGTGCTCCTAATGTTATTATGTCGTGCTTTGTTTTTATTATTATTGATTTACATTAGTGACCAGACCTCATAAAAAATTCTAGCTGTACCGTGTTCTATACTCTCTACTTTCACAAACTTGGAAACCTGAAAACACATTTATGTATAAATTGGAAAAAAAGCTCACCCTGCTACGTAATAATTAATGGGGTTATTCCACAAACAATATTTATCACCTAAGCATCGGGTCCAGTGTCCCCAGTGAGAACAGTGCGTTGCGGGTTTATTAGACGTGCATCCATCTCACTTAATGGGGTTATTCCCTTTCAGTAAATGAATATCCCAGCTGCAGGTTATTATAAGGGGAAAACTGAGCTGTACTCGCCTTCTTCTGTAAGGAGACAAACTGAGTTGTACTCGCCTTCCTCTATTAGGAGACAAACTGAGCTGTACTCGCCTTCCTCTATAAGGAGACAAACTGAGCTGTACTCACCTTCTTCTATAAGGAGACAAACTGAGCTGTACTCACCTTCTTCTATAAGGAGACAAACTGAGCTGTACTCGCCTTCCTCTATAAGGAGACAAACTGAGCTGTACTCACCTTCTTCTATAAGGAGACAAACTGAGCTGTACTCACCTTCTTCTATAAGGAGACAAACCGAGCTGTACTCACCTTCTTCTATAAGGAGACAAACTGAACTGTACTCGCCTTCCTCTATAAGGAGACAAACTGAGCTGTACTCGCCTTCCTCTATAAGGAGACAAACTGAGCTGTACTCACCTTCTTCTATAAGGAGACAAACTGAGCTGTACTCGCCTTCCTCTATAAGGAGACAAACTGAGCTGTTCTCACCTTCCTCTGTAAGGAGACAAACTGAGCTGTACTCACCTTCTTTTATAAGGAAACAAACTGAGCTGTACTCACCTTCTTCTATAAGGAGACAAACTGAACTGTACTCGCCTTCCTCTATAAGGAGACAAACTGAGCTGTACTCGCCTTCCTCTATAAGGAGACAAACTGAGCTGTACTCACCTTCTTCTATAAGGAGACAAACTGAGCTGTACTCGCCTTCCTCTATAAGGAGACAAACTGAGCTGTTCTCACCTTCCTATGTAAGGAGACAAACTGAGCTGTACTCACCTTCTTCTATAAGGAGACAAACTGAGCTGTACTCGCCTTCCTCTATAAGGAGACAAACTGAGCTGTACTCGCCTTCCTCTGTAAGGAGACAAACTGAGCTGTACTCACCTTCTATAAGGAGACAAACTGAGCTGTACTCACCTTCTTCTATAAGGAGACAAACTGAACTGTACTCGCCTTCCTTTATAAGGAGACAAACTGAGCTGTACTCGCCTTCCTCTATAAGGAGACAAACTGAGCTGTACTCACCTTCTTCTATAAGGAGACAAACTGAGCTGTACTCGCCTTCCTCTATAAGGAGACAAACTGAGCTGTTCTCACCTTCCTATGTAAGGAGACAAACTGAGCTGTACTCACCTTCTTCTATAAGGAGACAAACTGAGCTGTACTCGCCTTCCTCTATAAGGAGACAAACTGAGCTGTACTCGCCTTCCTCTATAAGGAGACAAACTGAGCTGTACTCACCTTCTTCTATAAGGAGACAAACTGAGCTGTACTCGCCTTCTTCTATAAGGAGACAAACTGAGCTGTACTTGCCTTCCTCTATAAGGAGACAAACTGAGCTGTACTCGCCTTCCTCTATAAGGAGACAAACTGAGCTGTACTCACCTTCCTCTATAAGGAGACAAACTGAGCTGTACTCGCCTTCCTCTATAAGTAGACAAACTGAGCTGTACTCACCTTCTATAAGGAGACAAACTGAGCTGTTCTCACCTTCCTATGTAAGGAGACAAACTGAGCTGTACTCGCCTTCCTTTATAAGGAGACAAACTGAGCTGTACTCACCTTCTTCTATAAGGAGACAAACTGAGCTGTACTCGCCTTCCTCTATAAGGAGACAAACTGAGCTGTACTCACCTTCTTCTATAAGGAGACAAACTGAGCTGTACTCGCCTTCTTCTATAAGGAGACAAACTGAGCTGTACTCACCTTCTTCTATAAGGAGACAAACTGAACTGTACTCGCCTTCCTCTATAAGGAATCAAACTGAGCTGTACTCGCCTTCCTCTATAAGGAGACAAACTGAGCTGTACTCACCTTCTTCTATAAGGAGACAAACTGAGCTGTACTCGCCTTCCTCTATAAGGAGACAAACTGAGCTGTTCTCACCTTCCTATGTAAGGAGACAAACTGAGCTGTACTCACCTTCTTCTATAAGGAGACAAACTGAGCTGTACTCGCCTTCCTCTATAAGGAGACAAACTGAGCTGTACTCGCCTTCCTCTATAAGGAGACAAACTGAGCTGTACTCACCTTCTTCTATAAGGAGACAAACTGAGCTGTACTCGCCTTCTTCCATAAGGAGACAAACTGAGCTGTACTCGCCTTCCTCTATAAGGAGACAAACTGAGCTGTACTCGCCTTCCTCTATAAGGAGACAAACTGAGCTGTACTCACCTTCCTCTATAAGGAGACAAACTGAGCTGTACTCGCCTTCCTCTATAAGTAGACAAACTGAGCTGTACTCGCCTTCTATAAGGAGACAAACTGATCTGTTCTCACCTTCCTATGTAAGGAGACAAACTGAGCTGTACTCGCCTTCCTCTATAAGGAGACAAACTGAGCTGTACTCGCCTTCCTCTATAAGGAGACAAACTGAGCTGTACTCGCCTTCCTCTATAAGGAGACAAACTGAGCTGTACTCACCTTCTTCTATAAGGAGACAAACTGAGCTGTACTCACCTTCTTCTATAAGGAGACAAACTGAGCTGTACTCGCCTTCCTCTATAAGGAGACAAACTGAGCTGTACTCACCTTCTTCTATAAGGAGACAAACTGAGCTGTACTCACCTTCTTCTATAAGGAGACAAACCGAGCTGTACTCACCTTCTTCTATAAGGAGACAAACTGAACTGTACTCGCCTTCCTCTATAAGGAGACAAACTGAGCTGTACTCGCCTTCCTCTATAAGGAGACAAACTGAGCTGTACTCACCTTCTTCTATAAGGAGACAAACTGAGCTGTACTCGCCTTCCTCTATAAGGAGACAAACTGAGCTGTTCTCACCTTCCTCTGTAAGGAGACAAACTGAGCTGTACTCACCTTCTTTTATAAGGAAACAAACTGAGCTGTACTCACCTTCTTCTATAAGGAGACAAACTGAACTGTACTCGCCTTCCTCTATAAGGAGACAAACTGAGCTGTACTCGCCTTCCTCTATAAGGAGACAAACTGAGCTGTACTCACCTTCTTCTATAAGGAGACAAACTGAGCTGTACTCGCCTTCCTCTATAAGGAGACAAACTGAGCTGTTCTCACCTTCCTATGTAAGGAGACAAACTGAGCTGTACTCACCTTCTTCTATAAGGAGACAAACTGAGCTGTACTCGCCTTCCTCTATAAGGAGACAAACTGAGCTGTACTCGCCTTCCTCTGTAAGGAGACAAACTGAGCTGTACTCACCTTCTATAAGGAGACAAACTGAGCTGTACTCACCTTCTTCTATAAGGAGACAAACTGAACTGTACTCGCCTTCCTTTATAAGGAGACAAACTGAGCTGTACTCGCCTTCCTCTATAAGGAGACAAACTGAGCTGTACTCACCTTCTTCTATAAGGAGACAAACTGAGCTGTACTCGCCTTCCTCTATAAGGAGACAAACTGAGCTGTTCTCACCTTCCTATGTAAGGAGACAAACTGAGCTGTACTCACCTTCTTCTATAAGGAGACAAACTGAGCTGTACTCGCCTTCCTCTATAAGGAGACAAACTGAGCTGTACTCGCCTTCCTCTATAAGGAGACAAACTGAGCTGTACTCACCTTCTTCTATAAGGAGACAAACTGAGCTGTACTCGCCTTCTTCTATAAGGAGACAAACTGAGCTGTACTTGCCTTCCTCTATAAGGAGACAAACTGAGCTGTACTCGCCTTCCTCTATAAGGAGACAAACTGAGCTGTACTCACCTTCCTCTATAAGGAGACAAACTGAGCTGTACTCGCCTTCCTCTATAAGTAGACAAACTGAGCTGTACTCACCTTCTATAAGGAGACAAACTGAGCTGTTCTCACCTTCCTATGTAAGGAGACAAACTGAGCTGTACTCGCCTTCCTTTATAAGGAGACAAACTGAGCTGTACTCACCTTCTTCTATAAGGAGACAAACTGAGCTGTACTCACCTTCCTCTATAAGGAGACAAACTGAGCTGTACTCACCTTCTTCTATAAGGAGACAAACTGAGCTGTACTCGCCTTCTTCTATAAGGAGACAAACTGAGCTGTACTCACCTTCTTCTATAAGGAGACAAACTGAACTGTACTCGCCTTCCTCTATAAGGAATCAAACTCAGCTGTACTCGCCTTCCTCTATAAGGAGACAAACTGAGCTGTACTCACCTTCTTCTATAAGGAGACAAACTGAGCTGTACTCGCCTTCCTCTATAAGGAGACAAACTGAGCTGTTCTCACCTTCCTATGTAAGGAGACAAACTGAGCTGTACTCACCTTCTTCTATAAGGAGACAAACTGAGCTGTACTCGCCTTCCTCTATAAGGAGACAAACTGAGCTGTACTCGCCTTCCTCTATAAGGAGACAAACTGAGCTGTACTCACCTTCTTCTATAAGGAGACAAACTGAGCTGTACTCGCCTTCTTCCATAAGGAGACAAACTGAGCTGTACTCGCCTTCCTCTATAAGGAGACAAACTGAGCTGTACTCGCCTTCCTCTATAAGGAGACAAACTGAGCTGTACTCACCTTCCTCTATAAGGAGACAAACTGAGCTGTACTCGCCTTCCTCTATAAGTAGACAAACTGAGCTGTACTCGCCTTCTATAAGGAGACAAACTGATCTGTTCTCACCTTCCTATGTAAGGAGACAAACTGAGCTGTACTCGCCTTCCTCTATAAGGAGACAAACTGAGCTGTACTCACCTTCTTCTATAAGGAGACAAACTGAGCTGTACTCGCCTTCCTCTATAAGGAGACAAACTGAGCTGTACTCACCTTCTTCTATAAGGAGACAAACTGAGCTGTTCTCACCTTCCTATGTAAGGAGACAAACTGAGCTGTACTCGCCTTACCTGGTCTCTTGGCAAACCTAAGTCACTGCTCCCGGTGTCTGGGGTTGGCTGTGGTGCTGACATCATGTTGACAGTGCGCCAGCCAATCAGTGAGCTAAGAGGCTCTGTCACTATAGATGGAACAACCGCTTCAAAGCCACTGAGCGCACTGATTAGCAACCGCACTGTCTACGTGACATCAGTGCCGCGGACACTGGGAACATCCGTGGGAAAGTGAAAATGGCGTAATTCTTTTAATAACCTGCAGCCGGAGACATTAATTTATTAAAAGGGACAACCTTTTAAATAGAACAGTTGTCATGGCTACTATGTACTATGTACTATGGCTCTATTCACCCCAGTTTTCTTGCGTGTTAGGGGAACCAAGAAGTCAGATTTTCAACAACTCGAAAAGTAGCACATATGCTGTGCATAGGTGATAAATGCCCCTTACCCAATTTAGTATAGTACTAGACTTTCAGTAATTTTCCAATGCAGTTTATATGTTTAGGAGGGGGGATCATATTGGGAAATCACGGTAATGACATGGCTAACACATTACCACAAATATTAATCACGGCAGCCCACATAACCTGCCCTGTCCTATTTTTTCTCACCTGTTTATTATCATAATTTACTTGTTGCTAGTCATCTTGCGTACTGGTGCCTTTTTGGGGGAGGAAGATTGATGATTGTGGCAATATACAAATGTCATCTACAGGCGTCAAGAAAAAGCAGTGACAACTTCCAAAAGGAGGATTGTTGCTATGAAGCCTCCCTGATAATTACCAGCTATGTCACTATAGCAAACAGTTACTCATAGCAAATATTTATAGGCCACATCAGATGGTGAAGGACACATAGTGCTTCAGTGTGGATTTTTCAGAATTTTTCTTTAGTCTTTATTATACTGTTGGGAATAGTGAAGGGCCACATTAAAAAAAAATGGTAAAGGATTTGAGTTACCTCACTCCATACTTCTGATATGTCATATATTGAACACAGATATTTACATTGAATGAGTTCTTTGAAGGATCCAGGGTTTAAAAGAAACCTGTCACCCCTAAAATCGAAGATGAGCTAAGCCCACCAGCATCATGACCTTATCTACAGCATTCTGTAATTCTGTAGATAAGCCCCCATGTATCCTCAAAGATGAAAAAAAGAGGTTAGATTATACTCACCTGGGGGGGCGGTCCGATCCGATGGGCGTCACGGTCTGGTCCGGGGCCTCCCATCTTCATAGGATGACGTCCTCTTCTTGTCTTCATGCTGCGGCTCCAGCGCAGGCGTACTTTATCTGCCCTGTTGAGGCGCCGAGCCTCTCTGACCTTTCCCGGCGCCTGCACACTGCAGTACTTTGCTCTGCCCTCAACAGGGCAGACAAACTACGCCTGCGCCGGAGCCGCAGCGTGAAGACAAGAAGAAGACGTCATCGTAAGAAGATAGGAGGCCCCGGACCGCGACGCCCATCGGACCGGACCAAAACGGGACCGTCCCTGGGTGAGTATAATCTAACCTCTTTTTCTCATCTTTCAGGATACATCGGTGGCTTATCTACAGCATTATAGAATGCTGTAGATAAGCCCCTGATGCCGGTAGGCTTAGCTCAGCTTCGATTTTGGGGGTGACAGGTTCCCTTTAAAAGTAAAGATACACTGGTATAAAACATGCAGTGCAGTTGTATCCAATCTTCTGTGATCTACTGTTCTCCTCTAAAAGTAAGGCCACGTGCACACACTGAGTATTTGGTGAGTTTTTACCTCAGTATCTGTAAGCCAAAATACAAAGAACAGTCAGAGGAAAAGTATAATAGCAATACGTCACCACTTCTGTATTTATCACCCACTCCTGGTTTTCGCTTACAGATACTGAGGTAAAAAACTCACCAAATACCGATAGTGTGATCATAGCCTTATTCTTCTAGCGTAAACTACCTGTGTACATTTGGAGTCCAGTTGCACACTTCTGCAATTTTTCTGGGAGATACTTACTAAATATGACAGAAAAAAAATGTCATATTAAATCACAGGCTCGAAAATTCACCGAAGGACTCATAATACATGTGCATTAATCATTTAGCCTAAATGAACATTCTCACGCACCATTTTTTTAATATTCCAGCCGGTGTTGTAATTTAAAGGGGATTTCTTATTTCATGCTTCAGAAAACCCTGAGCCCCCGGCACAATTTGTATATAAATAAAACCTGCACTTTACTTACCCTCTGCGGGTCCTGTGTTGTTTCCGTTGCTACTCATGGTGTCTATAACCCTGTGTGCCCACAACAAGCTTTTTGGTGCTTTTTTGACACTGCATATTTTTGCTGTGTCAAAAACGCAACAAAATGGATGGGATTTATAGAAATTTCCTGCCCTTTGTGCTTTTATTTTCACTCAGCGTAAACTGACCTGCTGTGCATGTTTCACATCGGCAGCATGTCAATTTCTCTTGTGGGTGTGCAGAGATTTCTGTGTGAATTTTCACCATGCATTAGATACAGAAATTCCACAGGTAAATCATCCACGTGCCTTTTTTGTGCGTTTCTGCGGTGGAAAAGCACCAAAAGCGTCTGTAATCCGCACCTTACTATATCAATAAAGTTTTGTCAAAGCAAAGTTATAAGAAGTATCAAAAATAAAGCAGCTTTATTTAAAATGACACACCAAAAACAGACAAGAGCGCAGCGTCAAAAACGAGATAAAAACACATGTAAAAAAGCACACAAAAACACAATGAAAAACCTAATTTAAATATTAGGTGCAGAAATTCTGCAGCTTCAAAAACTCAGCAAAAGCTCATCGTGGGAAAGTAGCCTTGATGTCTGTAGCACGTTGACGTCTATATAGCCAGTCATTGAGCTCAGTGCCTCGCTCTGTCAACTGAGGTTGAACCGTTGAGCTCACTTAGTGGCTGCAGCGTTTTCAATGTGACATCAGGAACAGCCGCGGAGACTCAGAGTTGCACCCAATGAGGGTGAATAAAGTATGGTTTGTTTTTTTTAATCTAAAACCTTTAATGCATTTAAACATATCCAGGTTTTTAAAAGTTGTGCAAAAAAAAATGGGAGGCCCAATCTGAAAACTTACAGTTGCAAGAAAAAGTAACTACGGTAACACTTTGGAATTATCTGTACATTTGCAATGATCACTAATAAATGTGGTCCAACTGTTATCAAAGATAATCACAAGCACATAGACAGTTGTTCTATTCATAACTTTTGTTGAGCACATTGAGTAAATATTCACAATATAGATAAAAAGGTGACTAGGCCCTTTAATTTCTTAACCTACAGAGCCTCCTATTACAGCAATCACCACCATCAAATATTTCCTATAGCTGCAAATAAGATTTGTATTTATAAGTATTCTTCCCTGCAAATGTGTGTCAGTTACTCAATATTTTCACATCTCATGAATTTTTAGGTTAGGACTCTGACTTGGCCGTTACAAAATGCAAGTTATCTTCTTTATAAAACTTTGTATAGTTTTACTTGTGCTCTTTGTGTCATTGTTTTGCTCATTGTTCACATGGCAGCCAAAATCATTATGCTTCCTCCATCATGCCTCACAGATGTGCTGATGTTTTTTTGTGTTGGGGTGGTGTTCTTTTCCTCCAGACAGAGCATTGTGCATTTGTGCTAAAAATACAGTTCCACTATTGTCCATAGAACATTTTCCCTAAAGCATTGTGGAACATGCAAATGGTCTTAGGCAAATTTGAAATTGACTACAATGTTTACATGGATAGCAGCTGCTTTCTTCATAGCATTCTTCCATAAACGTTATTCCTGTTTAATGTTCTTCCAATTTTAATGTTCTTCTAATATTTGACACAATATCACAAAGTGTTTGATGTTGGTTGTAGGTCTTTTGTTGTTCCTTTGATGTGGCATGGTCCAGTGTTCTTGAGAAAAAATAGATGTATCAGTAACCATGTGTTGTGCACCTCTAGTGTATTTAACAGGCATAGCACCAGTGACAGCCAGACTTCTAATATTATAACACTGATTGAAACTTTTTCACTGATTAAGTATTGGATAAGCAATTGTCACTTAACTTTTTAAACTGTACTGTGAAAGTTTACACTATGTGGAAAATGTTGTAAGGCTACGTTCACATTAGCGTTGTGCGACGCAGTGTCGGGCGCCGCTGCGGCGACGCATGCGTCATGCGCCCCTATATTTAACATGGGGGCGCATGGACATGCATTGCACTTGCGTTTTGTGACGCATGCGTCACTGCGGCGCATGCGTCAGGGCGCAGGGGACGCAGCAAGTTGCATTTTTTGTGCGTCCAAAATCAAGCAAAAAAAGGACGCATGCGTCACAAAACAATGCGTTTTGCATGCGTTTTGCATGCGTTGTGCGTTGCGTCGCCGATGCAACACACAACAACGCAAATGTGAACGTAGCCTAATCCCATTGTTATGTCCATCAGAGATCACAGACTTGACTGTTATGACCCCAATGGCAGGTGGTCTCAAAGACAAATAGCGAAGTCTGCAAACATAAAACCCAGCTCATAGGGCAGTGGTAACTGGGCTGACCATATACCTGAACCTAGCACACAAAGAACAGCAGTCGGGGAACGTACCTATGTTGATTCTAGACGTCTCGCGCCAGCCGGAGAACTAACTAACCCTAGCAGGGAAAAGAAAGACCTTTCTTGCCTCCAGAGGAAATACCCCAAAAAGTTGGATACAAGCCCCCAACAAATAATAACGGTGAGGTAAGAAGAAAAGACAAACGCAAGAAATGAACTAGGTTTTTAGCAAAGAGAGGCCCACTAACTAATAGCAGAATATAGGAAGATGACTTATATGGTCAGCAAAAAACCCTCACAAAAACTCCACGCGGAATATTCAAGAACCCCCGAACCGTCTAACGGCACGGGGGGAGAACATCCGCCCCCTAGAGCTTCCAGCAGGAGCAAAACAGAAGGATCTGATTACAACGATGCCAGGCACCAGACTGAAAATCCAGGAAGTTCAAATAGCGACACCCCTGGACTAACGAGGCCAGGTGGGTACCAAGCAAGGGAAGGAATATCAAAGTGTCATAACACTAGTGACCACAAGAGGGAGCCAAAAAGTCTAATTCACAACAGTATCCCCCCCTTAAGGAGGGGTCACCGAACCCTCACCAAGACCACCAGGGCGATCAGGATGAGCAGCGTGAAAGGCACGAACCAAATCGGCCGCATGCACATCAGAGGCGACCACCCAGGAATTATCCTCCTGACCATAGCCCTTCCACTTGACCAGATACTGAAGCCTCCACCTGGAGAGACGAGAATCCAAGATCTTTTCCACCACGTACTCCAACTCGCCCCCAACCAACACCGGAGCAGGAGGCTCAACAGAAGGAACCACAGGCACAACGTACCGCCGCAACAAAGACCTATGGAACACGTTGTGAATGGCAAACGACACAGGAAGTTCCAAGCGAAAGGACACTGGATTAAGAATTTCCAAAATCTTATAAGGACCGATGAAGCGAGGCTTAAATTTAGGAGAGGAGACCTTCATAGGAACAAACCGAGAAGACAGCCACACCAAATCCCCAACACGAAGTCGGGGACCCACACCGCGGCGGCGGTTGGCAAAACGCTGAGCCTTCTCCTGTGACAACTTCAAGTTGTCCACCACATGATCCCAAATCCGCTGCAACCTATCCACCACAGAATCCTCCCCAGGACAGTCAGACGGCTCCACATGTCCCGAGGAAAAACGAGGATGGAAACCAGAGTTGCAGAAAAATGGCGAAACCAAGGTAGCGGAACTAGCCCGATTATTAAGGGCAAACTCAGCCAACGGCAAGAAGGTCACCCAATCATCCTGATCTGCAGAAACAAAACATCTCAAATAAGCCTCTAGCGTCTGATTTGTTCGCTCAGTTTGGCCATTAGTCTGAGGATGAAAGGCAGATGAAAACGACAAATCAATGCCCATCTTAGCACAAAAGGATCGCCAGAACCTGGAAACAAACTGGGATCCTCTGTCAGACACGATATTCTCAGGAATGCTGTGCAAACGAACCACATTCTGAAAGAATAACGGAACCAGATCAGAAGAGGAAGGCAGCTTAGGCAAGGGCACCAAATGGACCATCTTGGAAAAGTGATCACATACCACCCAGATGACAGACATGCCCCGAGACACTGGAAGATCCGAAATGAAATCCATGGAAATGTGTGTCCAAGGCCTCTTCGGGACAGGCAAGGGCAAAAGCAACCCGCTGGCACGAGAACAGCAAGGCTTAGCCCGAGCACAAGTCCCACAGGACTGCACAAATGACCGCACATCCCGTGACAAGGAAGGCCACCAAAAGGACCTAGCCACCAAATCTCTGGTGCCAAAAATTCCCGGATGCCCTGACAACACCGAGGAGTGAACCTCGGAAATGACTCTACTGGTCCATTTATCAGGAACAAACAGTCTGTCAGGTGGACAAGAGTCAGGTCTACCAGCCTGAAATCTCTGCAACACACGTCGCAAATCCGGAGAAATGGCCGACAAGATTACTCCCTCTTTAAGAATACCAACTGGCTCTGAGGCTCCAGGAGAGTCAGGCACAAAGCTCCTAGAAAGAGCATCAGCCTTAACATTCTTTGAACCAGGCAGGTACGAGACCACGAAGTCAAAACGGGAGAAAAACAATGACCAACGGGCCTGTCTAGGATTCAGGCGTTTAGCAGACTCGAGATACATCAGATTTTTGTGATCAGTCAAAACCACCACACGATGCTTAGCACCCTCGAGCCAATGACGCCACTCCTCAAATGCCCACTTCATGGCCAACAACTCCCAATTGCCAACATCATAATTCCGCTCAGCAGGCGAAAATTTCCTAGAAAAAAAAGCACATGGTCTCATTACTGAGCAACCAGGGATTCTCTGCGACAAAACGGCCCCTGCACCGATCTCAGAAGCATCCACTTCAACCTGAAAGGGAAGCGAGACATCAGGCTGACACAAAACAGGCGCCGAAGTAAACCGGCGCTTCAGCTCCTGAAAAGCCTCCACGGCTGCAGGAGCCCAGTTAGCAACATCAGAACCTTTCTTGGTCATATCCGTCAAAGGTTTAACAACGCTAGAAAAATTAGCGATAAAACGACGGTAGAAGTTAGCAAAACCCAGGAACTTCTGAAGACTCTTAACCGACGTGGGCTGAGTCCAATCATGAATAGCTCGGACCTTGACTGGGTCCATCTCCACAGCAGAAGGGGAGAAGATAAAACCCAAAAAGGGAACCTTCTGCACACCAAAGAGACACTTTGAGCCCTTAATAAACAAAGCATTCTCACGCAAAACCTGAAACACCATCCTGACCTGCCTTACATGGGAGTCCCAATCATCAGAAAAAAACAGAATATCATCCAGATAAACAATCATAAATTTATCCAGATACTTCCGGAAGATGTCATGCATAAAGGACTGAAACACTGAAGGAGCATTAGAGAGCCCAAAAGGCATCACCAAGTACTCAAAATGACCTTCGGGCGTATTAAATGCAGTTTTCCATTCATCTCCCTGCTTAATGCGCACAAGGTTGTACGCACCACAAAGGTCTATCTTGGTGAACCACTTGGCACCCTTAATCCGGGCAAACAAGTCCGACAACAGAGGCAAAGGATACTGAAATTTAACAGTGATTTTATTCAGAAGTCGATAGTCTATACAAGGTCTCAAAGATCCGTCCTTCTTGGCCACAAAGAAAAATCCCGCACCAAGAGGGGAAGAGGATGGACGAATATGTCCCTTCTCCAGAGACTCCTTAATATACGAACGCATTGCGGTATGCTCAGGTACAGACAGATTAAATAATCTTCCCTTAGGAAACTTACTACCTGGAATCAAATCTATAGCGCAGTCACAGTCCCTATGAGGTGGAAGAGCACTGGACCTGGACTCGCTGAATACATCCTGATAATCAGACAAATACTCAGGAACATCCGAAGGAGTAGAGGAAGCAATAGACACCGGCGGGGAATCGCAATGAATTCCCTGACAGCCCCAACTTGACACAGACATAGCCTTCCAATCCAAAACTGGATTGTGAGTTTGTAACCATGGCAGACCCAAAACGACCAAATCATGCATTTTATGCAAAACAAGAAAACGAATCACCTCTCGATGTTCAGGAGACATGCACATGGTCACCTGTGTCCAAAACTGCGGCTTATTTTCCGCCAATGGCGTAGCATCAATACCTCTCAGAGGAATAGGATTAACCAAAGGCTCCAGAACAAAACCACAGCGCTTGGCAAACGACAGATCCATAAGACTCAGGGCAGCACCTGAATCCACAAACGCCATAACAGGATAGGAAGACAATGAGCAAATTAAAGTCACAGACAAAATAAATTTAGGTTGCAAATTACCAATGGCGACCGGACTAACCACCTTTGTTAAGCGTTTAGAGCATGCTGATATAACATGTGTAGAATCACCACAGTAGAAACACAACCCATTCTGACGTCTATGATTTTTCCGTTCAATTCTAGTCTGAACTCTATCACATTGCATTAACTCAGGTGTCTGTTCAGACAACACCACCAGAGGATTAGCGACTTTGCGCTCCCATAAACGCCGGTCAATTTGAATAGCCAACGCCATGGAATCATTCAGACTTGTAGGAACGGAGAAACCCACCATCACATTCTTAATGGCTTCAGAAAGGCCATTTCTGAAATTTGCGGCCTGAGCACACTCATTCCACTGAGTAAGCACGGACCATTTCCGAAATTTTTGGCAATAAACTTCAGCTTCATCCTGGCCCTGAGAGATAGCCAGCAAGGCCTTTTCTGCCTGAATTTCAAGATTGGGCTCCTCGTATAGCAACCCAAGCGCCAGAAACAACGCATCAACATCTGCCAAAGCCGGATCGCCTGACGCTAACGAGAAGGCCCAATCCTGAGGGTCGCCCCGTAAGAAAGAGATAACAATTTTTACTTGCTGAGCTGAGTCTCCAGACGAACGAGGTCTCAGAGATAGAAACAATTTACAATTATTCCTGAAATTTCTAAATTTAAATCGGTCTCCAGAGAACAATTCCGGAATAGGTATTTTAGGTTCTGACATAGGACTGCTAGTAACAAAATCTTGAATACTCTGCACACGAGCAGCAAGCTGATCCACACTAGTAATCAAGGTCTGGACATTCATGTCTGCAGCAAGGCTCCAGCCACTCTGAGATAAAGGGGAGGAAAGAAAGAAAAAAAAAAAAACTCAGAATTTCCTTTCTTATAATCCCACTTCTGCAATGCATTAAATATTCACTTAGGGCCTGGCATACTGTTATGACCCCAATGGCAGGGGGTCTCAAAGACAAATAGCGAAGTCTGCAAACATAAAACCCAGCTCATAGGGCAGTAGTAACTGGGCTGACCATATACCTGAACCTAGCACACAAATAACAGCAGCCGGGGAACGTACCTACGTTGATTCTAGACGTCTCGCGCCAGCCGGAGAACTAACTAACCCTAGCAGGGAAAAGAAAGACCTTTCTTGCCTCCAGAGGAAATACCCCAAAAAGTTGGATACAAGCCCCCAACAAATAATAACGGTGAGGTAAGAAGAAAAGACAAACACAAGAAATGAACTAGGTTTTTAGCAAAGAGAGGCCCACTAACTAATAGCAGAATATAGGAAGATGACTTATATGGTCAGCAAAAACCCTCACAAAAACTCCACGCGGAATATTCAAGAACCCCCGAACCGTCTAACGGCACGGGGGGAGAACATCCGCCCCCTAGAGCTTCCAGCAGTATCAGGAATCACATTTAGTACAAGCTGGACAAAAATAAGAGCACAGTAAATAACCAAAAACAAGAAAGCAGGACTTAGCTTAATTTTGCAAAAAACCAGGACCAGCAGAAAGGAGCAAACAGAAGGATCTGATTACAACGATGCCAGGCACCAGACTGAAAATCCAGGAAGTTCAAATAGCGACACCCCTGGACTAACGAGGCCAGGTGGGTACCAAGCAAGGGAAGGAATATCAAAGTGTCATATCACTAGTGACCACAAGAGGGAGCCAAAAAGTCTAATTCACAACACTTGACATAAGAAACCCCAAATCTTCACCCTTTAAAGCCATGAACAGGGGCCTGGTCTAATCAGAGGCAAGACGGTTTCTCATGTAGGGTCAAAACCAAGAAGTCATGTCTACGACAAAATCAGAGGGCAAGCTGGTAGTCAAAATACAAGTCGAAGTCAGATCAGATTATACGAAATAGCACACAGGAACAAAGTATCAAAGAGCCCAGGTCTAGCTGAAACTAACTAAATAACTGGTAGCTTGAGATTGTCAGCTGGGGTTCATATAGAAGGCTGCCATGGCTCCCAGCTGAAACCTAATTACATATCAACTCACTGCAGAAACATAGGTGGACAGGAAAGAGAAAACTAGTCTTAGCAATCTAAAAGCTAAACTGCCACACTTTGCCAGCATCTAGTAGAGACCGTGGTATTAGTGCAGTGTCACCTAGTGCTCAGAGCATAGGTTGCAGCAGTATGTTCAGACCATGTGACACCCATGTAATAATTAGTCAGTGTAAACTTAGACTAGACAGTCTTAACCCCTTAACGACCTTTGACGCATACGCTGCGTCATGAAAGTCGGTGCCAAAACGACCTATGACGCAGCGTATGCGTCATGGAATGATCGCGTCCCTGCAGATCGGGTGAAGGGGTTAACTCCTATTTTACCCGATCTGCAGGGAGAGGGGGAGTGGTGCTTCAGCCCAGGGGGGGTGGCTTCACCCCCCCCGTGGCTACGATCGCTCTGATTGGCTGTTGAAAGTGAAACTGCCAATCAGAGCGATTTGTAATATTTCACCTAAAAAACTGGTGAAATATTACAATCCAGCCATGGCCGATGCTGCAATAACATCGGCCATGGCTGGAAATACTAAAGTGCCCCCCCCCACACCCACCGATCGCCCCCCCAGTGCTCCGTTAGTCCTCCGGTCCCCTCCGTCCGCCTGCCGGCTCCCCCGTCCTGCTGTCCGCTCCCTCCTTGCTCAGATCCCCCCCCCTGTGCTCCGATCACCCCCCCTGTGCTCCGATCCACCCCCCCACCACCCCTTCATACTTACCGATCCTCCCGGTGTCCGGCCGTCTCCTCCCTGGGCGCCGCCATCTTGGAAAATGGCGCGCGCATGCTCAGTGCGCCCGCCGAATCTGCCAGTCGGCAGATTCCTTACAGGTACATTTTGATCGCTGTGGTAGGTTCTATCACAGCGATCAAAATAAAAAAAATAATAAATAACCCCCCCCCCTTTATCACCCCCATAGGGACAATAATAAAATAAAGAATTTTTTTTTTTTTTTTTTCCACTAGGGTTAGGGTTAGAACTAGGGTTAGAACTAGGGGTAGGGTTAGGGTTACGGGTAGGGTTAGGGGTAGGGTTATGGCATGTGCACACAGAGCGGATCGGCAGCGGATCGGCCGCGGATCCGCAGCGGATCCGCAGCGGATTGGCAGCGGATTGGCCGCGGATCCGCAGCGGATTGGCAGCGGATTGGCCGCGGATCCGCAGCGGATTGGCAGCGGACCCGCAGCGGATCGGCCGCGGATCCGCCGCGGATCCGCCGCGGATCCGCCGCGGATCGGCAGCGGATCCGCAGCGGATCCGCAGTGGATCGGCCGCGGATCCGCAGCGGATTGGCAGCAGATCCGCAGCGGATTGGCAGCGGATCCGCAGCGGATTGGCAGCGGATTGGCCGCGGATCCGCAGCGGATTGGCCGCTGCGAATTCGAAGCAGTTTTCCATCAGGTTTACAGTACCATGTACACCTAAGGAAAACCAAATCCGCTGTGCCCATGGTGCGGAAAATTCCGTGCAGAAACGCTGCGTTGTATTTTCCGCAGCATGTCAATTCTTTGTGCGGATTCCGCAGCGTTTTACACCTGTTCCTCAATAGGAATCCGCAGGTGAAATCCGCACAAAAAAACACTGGAAATCTGCTGTAAATCCGCAGGTAAAACGCAGTGCCTTTTACCTGCAGATTTTTCAAAAATCGTGCGGAAAAATCTCACACGAATCCGCAACGTGGGCACATAGCCTTAGTGTTAGGGTTGGAATTAGAGTTAGGGTTGGAATTAGGGCTAGGGTTTGAAATAGGGTTAAGATTAGGCTTGTGGTTAGGGTTACGGATAGGGTTAGGGGTGTGTTGGGGTTACAGTTGTGGTTAGGGTTGGGATTAGGGTTACGGTTGGGATTAGGGTTAGGATTAGGGTTGGAATTAGGGTTACGGGTGTGTTGCGGTTAGGGTTGTGGTTAGGGGTGTGTTGGGGTTAGGGTTGTGATTAGGGTTATGGCTACAGTTGGGATTAGGATTAGGGGTGTGTTGGGGTTAGTGTTGAAGTTAGAATTGAGGGGTTTCCACTGTTTAGGCACATCAGGGGTCTCCAAACGCAACATGGCGCCACCATTGATTCCAGCCAATCTTGCGTTCAAAAAGTCAAATGGTGCTCCCGCCCTTCCAAGCCCCGACGTGCGCCCAAACAGTGGTTTACCCCCACATTTGGGGTACCAGCGTACTCAGGACAAACTGGGCAACAACTGTTGGGGTCCAATTTCTCCTGTTACCCTTGCAAAAATAAAAAATTACTTGCTAAAACATAATTTTTGAGGAAAGAACAATTATTTTTTATTTTCACGGCTCTGCGTTATAAACTTCTGTGAAGCACTTGGGGGTTGAAAGTGCTCACCACACATCTAGATAAGTTCCTTCGGGGGTCTAGTTTCCAAAATGGGGTCACTTGTGGGGTGTTTCTACTGTTTAGGCACATCAGGGGCTCTGCAAATGCAATGTGACGCCCGCAGACCATTCCATCAAAGTCTGCATTTCAAATGTCACTACTTCCCTTCCGAGCCCTGACGTGCGCCCAAACAGTGGTTTACCCCCACATATGGGGTATCAGCGTACTCACAACAAACTGGGCAACAAATATTGGGGTCCAAATTCTCCTGTTACCCTTGTGAAAATAAAAAATTGCTTGCTAAAACATCTTTTTTTGAGGAAAGAAAAATGATTTTTTATTTTCACGGCTCTGCGTTGTAAACTTCTATGAAGCACTTGGGGGTTGAACGTGCTCACCACACATCTAGATAAGTTCCTTGGGGGGTCTAGTTTCCAAAATGGGGTCACTTGTGGGGGGTTTCTACTGTTTAGGCATATCAGGGGCTCTGCAAACGTAACATGATGCCCGCAGACCATTCCATCAAAGTCTGCATTCCAAAACGTCACTACTTCCCTTCCGAGCCCCGGCATGTGCCCAAACAGTGGTTTACCCCCACATATGGGGTATCAGCGTACTCAGGAGAAACTGGACAACAACTTTTGGGGTCCAATTTCTCCTGTTACTCTTGCAAAAATAAAAAATTCTGGGCTAAAAAAATATTTTTGAGGAAAGGAAACACATTTATTATTTTCACGGCTCTGCATTATAAACTTCTGTGAAGCACTTGGGGGTTCAAAGTGCTCACCACACATCTAGATAAGTTCCCTTGGGGGTCTAGTTTCCA
The DNA here is from genome assembly GCF_051348905.1 of Ranitomeya variabilis. Taxonomy (NCBI): domain Eukaryota; kingdom Metazoa; phylum Chordata; class Amphibia; order Anura; family Dendrobatidae; genus Ranitomeya; species Ranitomeya variabilis. The sequence continues at coordinate 415,791,037 of NC_135234.1, forward strand.
AAATGGAGTCACTTGTGGGGAGTTCCTACTGTTTAGGCACATCAGGGGCTCTGCAAACGCAACATGATGCCCGCAGAGCATTCCATCAAAGTCTGCATTTCAAAACGTCACTACTTCCCTTCCGAACCCCGACGTGTGCCAAAACAGTGGTTTACCCCCACATATGGGGTATCAGCGTACTCAGGAGAAACTGGACAACAACTTTTGGGGTCCAATTTCTCCTGTTACTCTTGCAAAAATAAAAAAATTCTGGGCTAAAAAAATATTTTTGAGGAAAGGAAACACATTTTTTATTTTCACGGCTCTGCGTTATAAACTTCTGTGAAGCACTTGGGGGTTCAAAGTGCTCACCACACATCTAGATTAGTTCCTTTTGAGGTCTAGTTTCCAAAATGGGGTCACTTGTGCGGGAGCTCCAATGTTTAGGCACACAGGGGCTCTCCAAACGCGACATGGTGTCCGCTAATGATTGGAGCTAATTTTCCATTCAAAAAGCCAAATGGCGTGCCTTCCCTTCCGAGCCCTGCCGTGCGCCCAAACAGTGGTTTACCCCCACATATGGGGTATCATCGTACTCAGGACAAACTGGACAACAACATTTGGGATCCAATTTCTCCTATTACCCTTGGGAAAATAAAAAATTCTGGGCTAAAAATCATTTTTGAGGAAAGAAAAATTATTTTTTTATTTTCACGGCTCTGCGTTATAAACTTCTGTGAAGCACCTGGAGGTTATAAGTGCTCACAATGCGTCTAGATAAGTTCCTTGGGGGGTCTAGTTTCCAAAATGGGGTCACTTGTAGGGGAGCTCCAATGTTTAGGCACACAGGGGCTCTCCAAACGCGACATGGTGTCCGCTAACGATTGGAGCTAATTTTCCATTCAAAAAGTCAAATGGCACGCCTCCCTTTCCGAGCCTTGCCGTGCACCCAAACAGTGGTTTACCCCCACATATGAGGTATCGGCATACTCAGGAGAAATTGCCCAACAAATTTTAGGATCCATTTTATCCTGTTGCCCATGTGAAAATGAAAGAATTGAGGCTAAAAGAAATTTTGTGTGAAAAAAAAGTACTTTTTCATTTTTGCGGATCAATTTGTGAAGCACCTGGGGGTTTAAAGTGCTCACTATGCCTCTAGATGAGTTCCTTGGGGGGTCTAGTTTCCAAAATGGGGTCACTTGTGGAGGAGCTCCAATGTTTAGGCACACAGGGGCTTTCCAAACGCGACATGGTGTCCGCTAACGATGGAGATAATTTTTCATTCAAAAAGTCAAATGGCGCTCCTTCCCTTCCGAGCCTTACCATGTGCCCAAACAGTGGTTTACCCCCACATGTGAGGTATTGGTGTACTCAGGAGAAATTGCCCAACAAAATTTAGGATCCATTTTATCCTGTTGCCCATGTGAAAATGAAAAAATTGAGGCTAAAATAATTTTTTTGTGAAAAAAAAGTACTTTTTCATTTTTTTCGGATCAATTTGTGAAGCACCTGGGGGTTTAAAGTGCTCACTATGCTTCTAGATAAGTTCCTTGGGGGGTCTAGTTTCCAAAATGGGGTCACTTGTGGGGGAGCTCCAATGTTTAGGCACACAGGGGCTCTCCAAACGTGACATGGTGTGGGCTAAAGATTGGAGCCAATTTTTCATTCAAAAAGTCAAATGGCGCTCCTTCCCTTCCGAGCCCTGCCGTGCGCCCAAACAGTGGTTTACCCCCACATATGAGGTATCAGCGTACTCAGGACAAATTGGACAACAACGTCCGTGGTCCAGTTTCTCCTTTTACCGCTGGGAAAATAAAAAAATTGTTGCTAAAAGATCATTTTTGTGACTAAAAAGTTAAATGTTCATTTTTTACTTCCATGTTGCTTCTGCTGCTGTGAAACACCTGAAGGGTTAATAAACTTCTTGAATGTGGTTTTGAGCACCTTGAGGGGTGCAGTTTTTAGAATGGTGTCACTTTTGGGTATTTTCAGCCATATAGAACCCTCAAAATGACTTCAAATGTGAGGTGGTCCCTAAAAAAAATGGTTTTGTAAATTTTGTTGTAAAAATAAGAAATCACTGGTCAAATTTTAACCCTTATAACTTCCTAGCAAAAAAAAAAAATGTTTCCAAAATTGTGCTGATGTAAAGTAGACATGTGGGAAACGTTATTTATTAACTATTTTGTGTCACATAACTCTCTGGTTTAACAGAATAAAAATTCAAAATGTGAAAATTGCGAAATTTTCAAATTTTTTGCCAAATTTCCGTTTTTTTCACAAATAAACTCAGAAATTATCGACCTAAATTTACCACTAACATGAAGCCCAATATGTCACGAAAAAACAATCTCAGAATCGCTAGGATCCGTTGAAGCGTTCCTGAGTTATTACCTCATAAAGGGACACTGGTCAGAATTTCAAAAAACGGCAAGGTCATTAAGGCCAAAATAGGCTGGGTCATGAAGGGGTTAACATGCACCTCATTTAACACAGTGGCTCATGCAAAATGATAAATACAGCATGTTACTCTTTTCTACTTTTACTTTTTAAGCCAAATATTGGAGCGTACCTTGAGTAAATTTGGTATATATTATAAACACCTTAACTAAAAAAGTGGGAAGTGTTTTGTACAAATAAAGGACTTTTCTATGTGTGTCTTTTGCTTTAAACGTACGGGGTTAGTTATAGACGCCTCTCCATTACTAACCCCTTGTCTCGATGTTAGCTGACATCAACCCCAAAACCATTATACCGCTTCCCAACGCACCAGAGTAAGCAGAAAGAGTCAAGGCTAAGCGCCAGAATTAGCATATCTAATGGATTCACTGTCTCTGGGTGGCTGAGGGCTGGTATTATTAGTCTGAGAGTGGGCCAACATCCATGGCCCCTCCCTAGCCTATTAATATCAGCCCACAGCTGTCTACTTAATCTTTGCTGGTTATTAAAAAATTGGGGGAACCCCAAGCCATTTTTTTATCCCTGCTTTTTAATAACCAGTAAAGGCTAAGTAGGCGGCTGTGAGCTGATATTGATAGCCTAGGAAGCTCCATGTTTATTGCCCCCTTCCCAGACTATTAAGACCAGCTCTCAGATGTCTGCTTTCCCTCAGCTGGTTAATAAAAATAAAGGAGATCCAATGCTTTTTTTTCTTTTATTTATTTGCTAAATACAAGTACTAAACAAAATTACACATGCAAAGCACTGATTATATATCTCATTGACATATTTCTATATGTCTATAAATCTATCTATTTTAACATGGCCGCCGGATGGGTCCTTCAGGGCAGATATGTATCATTGCGGTTGGTAGCTTTGGTGGTGTGAGCTCAGAGAGGATGCTCCAGCACTTATAGTGCTGAGAGAGTTATTAGGCCTTTCCAGGGCTGGGTTTTACCAGCAGTCAAAAGAGATGGGTGGGAATGACTGCTCACATATCCTCAACCCAGAGGTGTCATTTGGCAGATAAAATGGAGACTGAGTGTCTCATTCAGTGTCTGTCACTGGAGGTGTGAAGGCCACCAGTGTGTTTGCTAAAGACTGGAAATTATTTTCTCATTTTCTAGTACATGACATGGTAAAACTAATGGTGTTGTTCAAAAGTACAACTCGTCCCACAGAAATTAAGCCCTCTCATATCCATATTGATGGAAAAATAAAAAAGTTAAGGCTCTGGGAAGGAGGAGAGCGAAAAATGAAAACGCAAAACCGAAAAAAAGCTCTGGGGGTTAAGGGGTTAAAATACGAAATGTTGGCCTACTGAAATGTATGTTCAGTAAATGCACTCAATACTTGGTCGGGGCTCCTTTTGTATCAATTACTGCATCAATGCAGCATGGCATGGAGGCGATCAGCCTGTGTCACTGCTGAGGTGTTATGGAAGCCCAGGTTGCCTTGATAGCATCCTTCAGCTCATCTGCATTGTTGGGTCTGGTGTCTCTCATCTTCCTCTTGACAATACCCCATAGATTCTCTATGGGGTTAAGGTCAGGCGAGTTTGCTTGCCAATCAAGCACAGTGAAATTGTTGTTTTTAAACCAGGTTTTGTGCTTTTGGCAGTGTGGACAGGTGCCAAGTCCTGCTGGAGAATGAAATTTCCATCTCCAAAAAGCTTGTTGGCAGAGGGAAGCATGAAGTGCTCTAAAATTTCCTGTTAGATGGCTGCGGTTACTTTGGTCTTGATGAAACACAGTGGACCGACACCAGCAGATGACATGGCTCCCCAAACCATCACTGATTGTGGAAACTTTACAGTAGACCTCAAGCAGCTTGGACTGTGTGCCTCTCCACTCTTCCTCCAGACTCTGGGACCTTGATTTCTAAATGAAATGCAAAATTTACTTTCATCTGCAAACCACACCTTGGACTTCTGAGCAACAGTCCAGTTCTTTTTCTCCTTGGCCCAGGTAAGAAGCTTCTGGCGTTGTCTATTGGTCATGAGTGGTTTGACAAAATGAATGCGACACTTGTAGCCCATGTCCTAGATACATCTTTGTGTCGCCCATGTCCTGGATACGTTGTCCATGTCCTGGATACGTCTGTGTGTGGTGGTTCTTGAAGCAATGACTCCAGCAGCAGTCCACTCCTTGTGAATCTCCCCCATATTTTTGAATGGCCTTTTCTTAACAATCCATTCAAGGCAGCGGTTGTCCCAGTTGCTTGTACACCTTTTGCTGCCACACTTTTTCCTTACACTCAACATTCCATTAATATGCTTGGATACAGCACTCTGTGAAAAGCAAGCTTCTTTAGCAATGACCTTTTGTGTCTTACCCTCCTTGTGGAGTGTGTCAATGACTGCCTTCTGGACATCTCCCAAGTCAGCAGTCTCCCCATGATTGTGGAGCCTACTGATACAGACTTAGGCTGCCATCACACTAGCAGTATTTGGTCAGTAGTTCACATCAGTATTTGTAAGCCAAAACCAGGAGTGGGTGATAAATGCAGAAGTGGTGCATATGTTTCTATTATACTTTTCCTCTGTTTGTTCCACTCCTGCTTTTGGCTTACAAATACTGATGTAAAATACTGACCAAATACTGCTAGTGTGACGACAGCCTAAGGGACCTTTTTAAACGCTTAGAAAGCTTTTGCAGGTGTTTTTTGTTAATTATTCTATTTAATGAGATAATGACTTTTGGGTTTTCATTGGCTGTAAACCATAATCATCAACATTAACAGAAATAAA